>NC_084520.1:2772384-3372384 GCF_024500385.1 Phyllopteryx taeniolatus
ACGGGGAGAACAAGCAAACTCCACACAGACGGGGCCGGGGATTAAACCCCAGTCCTCAGAACTGTGAGGCTGACGCTCTAACCAGTCGTCCACCGTGCCGCATGATGGGATATTTTACTTTTATTTTTTTTAAAGAAAACTACTCTCAAATCAGCCTTAGAGTACGTCTGTAACAGCAAAAATAGAAAAAGTGAAGGGGTGTGATACTTTCTGGTGGCACTATATTGTGTTGAAAACAAAGTGCGGAGAGTCTCTGTCGCTGAACTGCACAGGGCAGGGGCATTCAGTGAATGGGGCATTTGATCATTGCCAACAGCCTCTCAACATATCAAATCTCCGTTTTTGTCACCTGTTTCCTATCTTTGTGGCAATGCCGCTTCTTCATTTACAATTACGCCATGGGGTAAAAATACATTTAAAAGTACAGTATATTTTGTTTTGCCTCAAAACCTAATACAGGGTTGCACTTTTTTTAAATATTCTTTAATATGTAATAAGTTGTTGGATTTATCTTACCCAACATTATAAAAAATAGACACAAAAGGAATGAAGACACTGGTTTCTTTTTCTCATGAGGAGGGCGTATGGGAGATTGTTCAGATCACAGTCTCTCAACACGCTCTAAACAATCTCCCCCCTCGCTCCTGCATTTATTTGAAATAGGAGGGATTTACAAATCATAATGTTCTAAGCAATAAGACACAACACAAAATATTTGATAATAAGAGGGTTTTTCCCAGACATAGTATTCTAAGCAATAAGACACAACACATATTGGACCAACACCTGTCACGACCCGACCACATCCGATCACATCCTTGGTCCAGGCGCCCTTCCATCGGATGATGCTGAGTCTTCTTTTTGAAGGCGAGACATCTAAAATCGTCCATTATACTAATGCAAGCTAAGCAAATAAATGATAACTTCTACAATTTATTTAACATTTCCCTCCTGTTTATCATGTATTTGCACAAATTCTCAGATCATTTTACAGTCACTTCATTTCGATTTTTAACTGTAGAATCATTTTTATGAAACAAATACATTTACACTCAGAGTAAACTTGTCATACATGAATGTTGTAGTTTAAACATCGTAATCATCTGCATCAGGAAACAAATCAGTTAAAGCAAAATCATCATTATCATCATTATCATCATACAGTAATGGATACATCAGCTCCATACGGTTCTTCATGTGGGTTATGGCTGTGGTGATTAATTTACTGATTAATGCCCGAATGCATGGGATACAACAACATCCACATAATGTCAGAATGGCTGCAAAAACAGCAATTGATATCAATATTGGTGAAATTAGGGTTTTATATTTACCAAAAACGTCCATCCAGCTGTCCCACAAGGAGGTGTCCACCCCAGAGTGGTTCTTCATCTTGTGATTGAGGGTCCGTAGACCATCGATGGCTCTGGTCAAGCTGCCATCCGAAGCAGTATTGTTTGGAATGTATGTACAACATTGTTCTCCAAACATACCGCAAACACCTCCCTCTCTTGCAAGGAGCATGTCGACAGCTATGCGGTTCTGGAACGTCATTAAAGAGGTAGCCTTGAGCTGCTCATGCACAGCTTCCAACCCACTCTGAGTCCAATTTCCTAATCTCTGTACATTGAAGTGGATGTAGTTTATCCTATTAACATTTTTATTAATCGTACACCACCAGCATATGAAGTATTCAAATCCTCCTGCAACTTGGTCAGCTAATTTGTATTGATTAGGAACCCCACGAAGAACACCTATGGCGTCGATGTATGTTTTATGTTGGATAATTTTGCCTCTGCCAGGATAAATCTCTTTTTTGTCTGTTCTTTTGCTATCTTTTGTGACCAACTGGACCAATCATAACCTGTTTCACCAATAAGGTGTTCCCATCCAAAGCCTATTGTTGCATACCAGTCATATCTAAATCCCCAATTCTGCCCATTCTCTTGAGCATCATTGGTGAGAGCTGCATATGGAATTATGATTAAAGCAGCTTGATTTTGGGGGGCACAAAATATTAAACCTTTTTGCCGCGTTTGGAGGCCATGCCCACAATTTTGATCATCAGCTGTACTCCTTTTGACACGAGTTAATGATTCAAAATTTTTTATTATTGGGTTTGTCATGTTGGTCCAGTTGGTAGGTGATTTTCTATCAAAAAAATGGGTTGTATCATTTAGGGTGGGACGTCCCATGTACCACAAAAACAAAACCAACACCATAGTAGCCAAAGCTGCTACGTAACAACTTATTGAATCTCATAACCAACGTGGGTGTGCCTTTCTGCTGAGTTCTCACTAAAAGGGTTGGTGTCTTTTTTCTTCACTGACCAGCAAGCATTTTCAGAATCTACACATCTGCTCCCGCTCCGTTATCAGACTTTTGCTCACCTTCCCAATTTGAGTACTCAGCTGAAATGACTCTTTTACAGTGTGTTAAATGAACCCACGTGTTTCTTTCTGCTATTTTTTAGGGCTGTAAAGTGTCAATCTATCTGTGCCACCATCCCTCCGGTTGAGACATGTGACACAGCATGGCTCAATATAGCAGCCCATTTGAATAGTTTTTTTTTTGTTTTTTTTTTCTGTGCTAATGTAAATTTCATTTTGTAGTTTTTCACTTTGTTTTTCCCAATAATTACGTTCTTGTTGTGGAACACTCATATTGGCTATCAGTATACATTGTACCATCTTTATTTATCATTAGTTTGCATGCCTCGGTTAATGCTACTAATTCAGCAGCTTGTTCAGCCAATTCATGCTGCGTGCCTTCATCAAGTAAGGGTATTAGTGTGGCTGGAGTTAAGGTTGTGCATCGCTCAACAGTCAAATGTGGTTGTGACAGCAAGATGGCAATGCAAGATAAATGTCTTGCAGGTGATAAAAACGCCATATTGGTTTGCAATAGGAGAGCAGACACTGTATGTGAACTGCTCTCTACTGCCGTCAAGGCTGCCACAAATGCTCTTGACACAATGTGGTAATGCACACGTTACGTTGTCCAATTTAGTTGAAAAATAAGCTATTTGAATGAATGTTTTATCATTAAATTTGGAAGGCCTAGCGCAGCACTCGACACCAAATGTTGTTTAATGTCACAGAAGGCCTTTTCTGCCTCTGTACTCCATTCAACAGATGATGTAATTTTAAGGTTGTTTTCATACATTAATTTTGACAATGGTGCAACAATTTCTGCATAGTTTGGAATCCATGCTCTACAATAATTTGTCAGACCTAAAAATGATTATTATATGTTTCTTCGTCTGTGGTTTAGGATTTTTTAAGACTATAGCTTTCCTGTCTTCTAATATAGTCTTTCCTCCTATACTTAAATTATGGCCTAGATATTTGACTTGCCTTTTACATCATTGCAATTTATTTTTGTTAACTTTATGTCCCTCTTCTGTTAGATGATGCAGCAAGGCCAATGAATCCTTGCATGTCTCTCCATCTGTAGATGCCAGAAGACATGCGTGTTGTCATAACTTGTGAATAATTAGTTGGACTTTCACAGTAACCTTGCGGTAATCTAGTAAATGTATATATATATATATATATATATTTTATTTTATTTTTCTCAAATGTGAATGCAAACCAAAATTGACTGTTATTTTCTACTGGTACAGAAAAGAATGCATTACTTGTGTCCACTACTGTAAACACAGTAGCGTCTGGTCTTAATGAATTTAACAATGTGTGTGGATCTGGTTTTAATGGATATTGACGAATCCCTGGTCTATATTCTGTTTTGGGTCTAATTTGTACTGGTAAAGCCCCTTTAATAAGGCCTACATTAAATGGTCCCGTGGACCATAATTTTTTTGTTTTGTTTTTTTTTTGCAACTTTTTTAAATATTTCTTCATCAATTTCAGTGAGAATCATTTGGTCTCATCAAACAGGTTGCATGTGTTTCCCTTCATCACCCTGTATTGTCCAAAACATCGCCTTTCTAATTAGACCAGTTGATGCACTGTATTCCAGTTTGTTTTATGCAGCTCATCACATTCTTTTTTATCTTCTATTTTTGTGATAAGCTGCAAGGCTGCAGACAACAGGGCCTTTCCCATGTTTAACGGTGGTTTGTCTGGGATATCGATTGTGTAATAGAATGTACTTTCTCTGTTTTCCAGTGTTACATAGAGGTCCTCTCTTTTTAATTTATGTTTAATTCATGTTTGAGTACAAGTCCTAGTTGGAATAAGCCATCTCTTCCCAACAAATTCACAGGGCACTCCGGGACTTCGAAAATGGGCATTCTACAAGTTCTCCCCTGTGGGTCTCTAATGCTCCTGTATCACAAAGAAATTTCATTTCTTTCCCATTTACTGACAAGGTTATTTCAGGTTTTTCAGTGTCCAAACTCAGAATGTCCTGTAAATTGAAATCCACCTCTTCATTCTCTGTAATGTTTACACAAGAGGATTTGTTGAGTTGGGAAGCAGGCTGGCCTAGTCATGCGGTAGTTTGTCTGTATTCTCTTTTATTTTATATAATATGATTCCTGCAACGCGGCTATTTTTTGTGTATTTAACCAACCATTAAAGCAGTGTTCGGTTATCCCTGTCTTTGAAACAACATATTTTTATGCCTACCTTCCTGCTCTTTTTGTTCATTTGTTAAGTGTTTCTTATTCTCCCTTCCTTTTTCTCTTTTTGACGCCATGTTTAACCAGAAGAGTAAGTCGTCAAATCCATCTTTTTGTATTTGTGATATATCATTTTTGTGTCGACACTTTATTTCGTTTTGAAGTTGAACTATTTTTTGCGAATTTAGCTGGCCAGCGAAACCGTATTTGGTTATCTACGTGTTTAAATGTTGTATTTTTGAATGGTTTTGTAGTTGAACATATTTCCAATCTTTACACATTAGGTCTATTTTTGGATCCGCTTTACTGTTATTTATTCCCATTTTTGTGAATTTGGAAGTCAGTTCATTTGCACCTAGAGTGACCTAAATACTGACTTTATTCAAAAATGACAGGGTGACAATAAATGTCTGAGCTTTGGTAATTCTCAAGCTTCTACCCCAGTCGGGGCGGAGAATTCTTGCCTTTGCTTCTAAACCCAGTTGTCACTTACAATCCAGTCTTATACATTCATACTTTTACACATACACACGATATTAGTAACGTTTTTATAAACACACGGAAACACAGAAAAACAGAAACACGGAATTTAAGTACGTACAGGACCCCGCCGTCCTCGCGGAATTTGTCGGACTCCGCCGTCCTTCTGACCACTTGCCAGTGACTAGTATTACACAAGGTTTATTCTGTCGCAGACTTCTTCGTCGCGCAATTCACTCACTCTTTAATCCTTTTTTCCTAAAACATTTTTTTTTAAAATTTAACTCACCACTCGTCTTCAATCCTGTGGATTGTCGTCAACCTTCAGATCCCAGTTGAGGAGAACGAAGACCAGTCCCGTAAAGGGTCTTACTTGCCGTGGCCACGGTCTCTTAACTGGAAGTCGGCTCCACAACTGGAATCCTCGGGTGTGTTGACATCCAGCTCGAAGGACCAATTTAATGTTGGATTTATCTTACCCAACATTATAAAAAATAGACACAAAAGGAATGAAGACACTGGTTTCTTTTTCTCATGAGGAGGGCGAATGGGAGATTGTTCAGATCACAGTCTCTCAACACGCTCTAAACAATCTCCCCCCTCGCTCCTGCATTTATTTGAAATAGGAGGGATTTACAAATCATAATGTTCTAAGCAATAAGACACAACACAAAATATTTGATAATAAGAGGGTTTTTCCCAGACATAGTATTCTAAGCAATAAGACACAACACATAATATTGGACCAACACCTGTCACGACCCGACCACATCCGATCACGTCCTTGGTCCAGGCGCCCTTCCATCGGATGATGCTGAGTCTTCTTTTTGAAGGCGAAGACATCTAAAATCATCCATTATACTAATGCAAGCTAAGCAAATAAATGATAACTTCTACAATTTATTTAACATAAGTATATGTAATGTACTGGACTGTATATATTATATGCTTTAAATAATCTGCTAAACCTAATTTTAATTCATCATCAGGTTAGAGATGTGGACCAAAGTGGGGATTGGTTCAAAGATGGCATGAAGTTGGAAGCTATTGACCCTCTCAATCTCTCAGCGATATGTGTAGCCACTGTAAGAAAGGTGTGTTCTCTATTTTAGATATTTGTATGAAATATTGATACCACACAAACCCTGACCATTAAATGCTGTTAAGGTGTTGGCAGATGGGTATCTTATGATTGGAATTGATGGTTCTGAGGCGGTGGATGGATCAGACTGGTTCTGCTACCATGGCACCTCACCTTCCATCTTCCCTGTGGGCTTCTGTGAAATCAACAACATTGAAGTGACCTCCCCTCGAGGTACTGTATACCCATATTTCTTTGAATTCATTCAAATGTTTCAATTGGCATTTATGAGCCAAAAATTGCTAAAAACCTTTGACGTATTATTTGAGAAAAGTTAGATTGACAGCATGTTTTTGCAAATAGTTTTTTTCTGGTTTCAACTGACTCTCTCCTCCAGGGTACACGAAGATGCCATTTAAATGGTTTGACTACCTCAGAGAAACCGGTTCGATAGCTGCTCCTGTTAAGCTCTTTAACAAGGTGAGCTTGTGTTTATTAAGGTCTTAATATTGAATTATAATTCAAACTAAGTATTGTTGGCAAAATGACATTTGGGTAATTTTATGTCCATCCATGCATCCATCCATTGTCTTGCGCTTATCTGAGGTCACAGGTGCAATAGCTTTAGCAGGGAAGCCCAGACTTCCCTCTCCCCACACACTTTGTCCAGCTCTTCCGGGGGCGATCCTAGGCAAGACATAGTCTCTCCAGCGTGCCCTGGGTCGTCTCCAGGACTTCCTCCCAGAGGGACATGCCTGGAACAGCTTACCCAGGAGGCATCCTGTTTTTTGGACATACTTGGCAAATAAAGATGATTCTGATTGTGCTTAAGTCGCCAAGTATGCACAATGTTGGGGAAAGTGGAATCCTGCAATTCAAAATATGAGAGTTTCTGTGTAACCGCAGACCAAAAGCATTGAATTGGTGTGCATTCCTATATAGGTGTCTGCGGTATTTTTTTTGGTGCATTGCGCGCATATATTAGATGGAGAGAAGCCCATTTTATGCATAGTGTACTGCGTAAAGTGTGTTCTACGGATCACTTTATATTGTATAAGCTGTACATTTTTTGTCATTCTTAACGTATTGTTACATATCTGTATCCAGTAGTTACGGTCAGCGGACATGGAAAGGTCTTCTTCCCATTTAGTGATTGGTAAGTGCATTGATTTAGTGCATTAAATTAATTTATAAACTTTTAAGATAATTTTTTTTTTCCTTTGCGGAAGAAGCTTCACTATTTGCTTGACAAACTGGCAGTTTGAGGGTGCTCTGGAGTGTTGGTATTCTTTTTTTTTTATTATTGCTGCTTTTAATTCATTATATTGAAGAAAGTTTCCGCCTGTTATTTGGCATTCTTGGAAATGCAGCCCTATGGGGGCACAAGCCAGTGCAAACTGTAGGCCGGTCCCAACCCCAGATAAATGCACAGAGGGTTGCGTCAGGAAAGGCATCCAGCTTAAAACTTTGCCAAACAAATATGAGCGTTCATCCAAAGAATTCCATACCGGATCGGTCGTGGCCCGGGTTAACAACTTCCGCCACCGGCGCCGTAAACCTGCAGGGCGCCGTTGGAAATTCAGCTACTGTGGGTCGAAGTCGAAGAAGAAGAGGTGGAAAGCGGGTTCTTTGGCTGAAAGAGAAGAGGAAAGCACAGAGCCTAGAACTGAATTTGGGGACTTTGAATGTTGGGACTATGACAGGAAAATCTCGGGAGTTGGTTGACATGATGATTAGGAGAAAGGTTGATATATTGTGTGTCCAGGAGACCAGGTGGAAAGGCAGTAAGGCTAGGTTTAGCGGCAGGGTTTAAATAATTTTACCATGGTGTAGATGGGAAGACAAATGGAGTCGGGGTTATTTTACAAGAAGAGTTGGCTAAGAATGTCTTGGAGGTGAAAAGAGTATCAGATCGAGTGATGAGGCTGAAACTTGAAATTGAGGGTGTTATGTGTAATATGATTAGTGGCTATGCCCCACAGGTAGGATGTGACCAAGAGGTGAAAGAGAAATTCTGGAAGGAGCGAGACGAAGTAGTTCTGAGCATCCCAGACAGAGAGAGAGTCGTAATTGGTGCAGATTGTAATGGACATGTTGGTGAAGGAAATAGGGGTGATGAAAAAGTGATGGGTAAGTACAGCATCCAGGAAAGGAACTTGGAGGGACAGATGGTGGTTGACTTTGCAACAAGGATGCAAATGGCTGGAGTGAACACTTTTTTCCAGAAGAGGCACGAACATAGGGTGACCTACAAGAGCGGTGGTAGAAGCACGCAGGTGGATTACATCTTGTGCAGACGATGTAATCCGAAGAAGGTTACCTACTGTAAGGTACTGGTAGGGGATAGTGTGGCCAGGCAGCATAGGATGGTGGTGTGTAAGATGACTCTGGTGGTGGGGAGGAAGATTAGGAAGACAAAGGCAGAGCAGAGAACCATGTGATGGAAGCTCGGGACAGGACGAGTGCAGCTTTTCAGGAAGAGGTGAGACAGGTTCTCGGTGGACAGGAGGAGCTTCCAGAAGACTGGACCACTGCAGCCAAGGTGATCAGAGAGGCAGGCAGGAGAGTACTTGGTGTATCTTGGTGGCTTGGTGGTGGAACCTCACAGTACAGGAAATCATGCAAGGAAAAGGGTTAGCTAAGAAGAAGTGGGACACTGAGAGGACTGAGGAGAGGCGAAAGGAATACATTGAGATGCAACACAGGGCAAAGGTAGAGGTGACTAAGGCCAAACAAGAGGCATATGATGACATGTATGACAGGTTGGACAGAAGGAGAAAAGGATCTATATAGGCTGACCAGACAGAGGGATAGAGATGGGAAGGATGTGCAGCAGGTTAGTGTGATTAAGGATAGAGATGGAAATATGTTGACTGGTGCCAGCAGTGTGCTAGATAGATGGAAAGAATACTTCGAGGAGTTGATGAATGAGGAAAATGAGAGGGAAGGGAGAGTACAAGAGGAAAGTGTGGTGGACCAGGAAGTGAAATGATTAGTAAGGGGGAAGTTAGAAAGGCATTAAAGAGAATGAAAAATGGAAAGGCAGTTGCTCCTGATGACATTCCTGTGGAGGTATGGAAGCATCTAGGAGAGGTGGCTGTGGAGTTTTTGACCAGCTTCTTCAATAGAATTCTAGCGCGTGAGAAGATGCCTGAGGAATGGAGGAAAAGTGTGCTGGTGCCCATTTTTAAGAACAAGCGTGATGTGCAGAGCTGTGGGAACTATAGAGGAATAAAGTTAATGAGTCACACAATTAAGTTATGGGAAAGAGTAGTGGAGGCGAGAGTATTTGCGAGCAACAGTATGGTTTCATGCCTAGAAAGAGTACCACAGATGCATTATTTGCCTTGAGGATGTTGATGGAAAAGTACAGAGAAGGTCAGAAGGAGCTACATTGTGTCTTTGTAGATCTAGAGAAAGCTTATGACAGAGTACCCAGAGAGGAACTGTGGTACTGCATGCGGAAGTCTGGAGTGGCAGAGAAGTATGTTAGAATAATACAGGACATGTACGAGGGCAGCAGAACAACGGTGAGGTGTGCTTTCGGTGTGACAGAGGAATTTAAGGTGGAGGTGGGACTGCATCAGGAATCAGCCCTGAGCCCCTTCCTGTTTGCAGTGGTGATGGATAGGCTGACAGATGAGGTTAGACTGGAATCCCCGTGGACCATGATGTTTGCAGATGACATTGTGATCTGCAGTGAAAGCAGGGAGCAGGTGGAGGAACAGTTAGAAAGATGGAGGCATGCACTGGAAAGCAGAGGAATGAAGATTAGCCGAAGTAAGACAGAATATATGTGCATGAATGAGAGGGGTGGTGGGTGAAGAGTGAGACTACATGGAGAAGAGATAGCAAGAGTGGAGGACTTAACATACTTGGGGTCAACCGTCCAGAGCAATGGTGAGTGTGGTCAGGAAGTGAAGAAACGGGTCCAAGCAGGTTGGAACGGGTGGAGGAAGGTGTCAGGTGTGTTATGTGACAGAAGACTCTGCTTGGATGAAGGGCAAAGTTTATAAAACAGTGGTGAGGCCAGCCATGATGTACGGATTAGAGACAGTGGCACTGAAGAGACAACAGGAAGCAGAGGTGGAGGTGGCGGAAATGAAGATGTTGAGGTTCGCTCTCGGAGTGACCAGGTTGGATAAAATTAGAAATGAGCTCATCAGAGGGACAGCCAAGGTTCAATGTTTTGGAGGCAAAGTTAGAGAGAGCAGACTTCAATGGTTTGGACACGTCCAGAGGAGAAATAGTGAGTATATTGGTAGAAGGATGATGAGGATGGAGCTGCCAGGCAAGAGAGCTAGTGGAAGATCAAAGAGAAGGTTGATGGATGTCGTGAGGGAAGACATGAGGGCAGTTGGTGTTCGAGAGGAGGATGCAGGAGACAGGCTTACATGGAAAAGTATCACGCGCTGTTGCGACCCCTAAAGGGACAAGCCGAAAGGAAAAGAAGATTTGGAATTCTTGGAACAGTTCATCACGTGTCCTAAAAACATTCTCGTTAAATAGTTGTTGTAGGTGGTCAATCCCATGTTTTTCCCATGTGCTAAAATGAAGGGGTATATTGTTAATTTCGAAATCTGGATTATGACAGATTGGGGAGAGCATACTGGGAGCTAATTGAGATCCTGTAGATTCTAAACTTTTCCACCAAGCCGTTAAGGTGGATGCTTTTATTGGGTTTTAGATTAAGACTTTGAAATAAATTGGGGTTTTGGGAGTTTGATGTTGTTGCAGTCTATCTGTTCCAATTCGCGAGCATTTTGGCCTCCCTCCTGTTTACTTTTCTGAAGAGTGGATAAACTAAATACATTTTTTTTAATAAAAATTTATTACGACAGAATGTAATGTTTGAAACCATTTAAATGTGGGTTTAAATGGAATCATTGAGAATAAATAAGTTATTTGAGGTAAGGTTTTCATTTTTATTGTGGGCCGATAATTAGCCGGGAGAGTGGGGTCTATACCTGACTTCAGTAATAATTTAATTGAAGCTATGTTTATATGGCTACTTATTTGACTTTTATCGTTAATCTCCTTGACGGTTCTGAAAAATAGAGGCCAGAAATGTTTAATGAATTCAACGGAGATTCCGTCCGGGCCAGGCGCTCGTCCCCAGTTGCAAATTGTTTAATGCGTAATGTAATTCTGTGATGGTTAAAGGAGCATCAAGCCTTTAATTGAGGAATGTGTAGATTCTTAATAAAAGTTTCAATTTCTTTTTCGTCTGGGCTGTTCGAAGATGCATATAGGCTGCTCTAATAATTGTAAAATATTTCATTTATTTCTAGCTGTGACGGTGTGCAGTTGCCGTTTAAATCTTGAATGGATGTAATTGACTTTTCTTAATTGCGCTGAAGTTAGTTCGCAAGAAATTTTCCTGATTTATTATTGTACTCAAAGTTAGTGTATCCTAACTGTTGTAGAAAATCTGTTCTTTTTGATATTGAGGTTTTGTCTTTTGAAGTTGATTATTTGCATGTTCTTCTGTGAGGTGTTTAAAATATTAAAATTAATATTTTATATATATATATATATATATATATATATATTAAAGTTTAAGCCACCTGGGTGTTGTCCTCATAGAGCGGATGCTCTGTGGAATTCAATTCTGTTCAAAAAGAAAATATTTTATATATATAATATTATATATATATATATATATATATATATATATATATATATATATATTAAAGTTTAATCCACCGGGCAGCCGTCCTCAAAGAGCAGATTCTCTGTGGAAAGATAGTCTTCAGCTCAGGTCTGTATTGGTGAAATCTTTGATGGGGCTGTGTTCGTTCGTCTGGACGGCTTCTCTGCCTATGATGCTGTTCCAGATAGTCTTCAGCTCAGGTCTGTATTGGTGAAATCTTTGATGGGGCTGTGTTCGTTCATCTGGACGGCTTCTCTGCCTATGATGCTGTTCCAAGACAAATGCCTCCCCCTCGTTGCACACTGCACTCTAGCGTTTTCTGTAATCAGCCCAAAAAAAATAAATCTTATACTCAGACAGCAGAGCTGTTGTGTTTGATAGAAAACAGTTAAAATCTTCTTTGTGGCATGCCTATTTCAGTGCTGTGGCAAAAAAAAAAGTTATTTTCCAGGAAACACTATTCTCTTGTCTCATATTCATCTTTTGATCTGAAACCCAAATGTCTTCCGTATACAATAAAAACAAAGGAATTGACTTTGCCGTTCCAATACTTTTAGAGGGGACTGTATTTTGAGCCTTGTCTGTGTGTTGCTGAAGTGCTTAAGCGAATCATTAACCACTAAAAGTAAGAGTCCTGTCTTAGTGCTCGCCAGTCAGATGAAGGGTAGGGCAGGTTATTGTTTCATAAATACAAGTGACAGGAGACCTTTTTTCCCGACTCCATAAGTTTTCATTGTTGTGGTAACACGCGGCGCGCAGCTCACGACGCAGTGAGGTGCTGGTGGAAGGGCGTTGGCTCTGTAGATTCAAACAACTGGGACATTTTAAGGAAAGTCAACTATTTATTACGTTCGCTAGCCCGCAAGCTCAGTAGCAAGTGTGCTGCAGAGCTAAACAGCTCACTCTGGCTCGCTCAATTGGTGTGACATCGTTTAAAACAGACGTTACTAAATTGCGGTCCGCATCCGGACCCACAAGCAGTCCTAAGCGGACCCACAAGCAGTCCTAAGCGGACCCACACCATAGCCAAAAAAGATTGGCTATGATTCAAGAGCTACTGGGTGCTTCCATTTTAAGCGGTGCAACATATTTCAGGCTTCCCGGTAGTGATGAACTTTACCGACCTGTCACTTGCGAGTTCCGCCACGCTTTCACCCAATCAAATCTGCATCGCAGGTGGTTTACTGAAATCAGTGTCTGTGCACAGAACAAATACGAGAGAGAGAGAGAGATTGAGCGTGTAAATTGAGTTAAAGATGGCGAAAGCTCAGAAAATGACTGACAAAGCAAGAGAAATTTTGGAACAAATGACGCTTAAAATGGAACAGGCCGAGTCATTTTTGTTTGTACTTCTCAGTGGGACGTTCCCACTGGGAGCTCTTACTGAAAGTGCATATGTGATACACCATTATGAACCAAAACAAAGGTTTTGAACAAACATAACCTCTGAAAAGGTTCAGTTGTTAAGATTTGTTGAATTAAAATATGTAACATTGTTTTGAGACTTCACTTGTCAAGATGCCAAAGAGAAAAACAAAAATTCAAACTTAAATTTTCTGAAGTTAAGCAATTTATTTGAACATGTATAACTTTCTTTTTTTTTTTTTACTTGCTCTTATTGTGAAATGCAGCCCTACTTTTATTTCGTAAACGAGAGAACATTGCACAGTTGTGCTCATATGTTTGATTAACAGTGGAGAATTTGTAAGATGTGTACAATTCTTTATTATGCTCGAATATCATTACATCAGTGGCATAAAAAAACATCGATACTATTGTTTATCTTGAACGTTATTTAGAAAATATATTGTTCTAAAAAAATTGCTATCGTGGAAGGCCTAAACACAGTATATTGACAGAGCAATGGATACCACAAAAGTAATTGTACAAACAGTATAAAAGATTAAAGAGTAACAACTGTAATAAAAATCTGCAATATAGCGGGACCGTGAAGCAAGAACCACGATGTAGCGGAGGATTACTGTATCTTTATTCCGTGGTGATAAATTGTCGGGACACATTGTTCCAGGGCTGGGACTCATTGTTTCCATGACATGTGCATTCCGGGACTCACATGCTCTCAAATTATCTATGATAGTCTAATGTATTGTGTGTTTGCCTTTGTTTTCCGTGATTGCTTCTGTCAGTGACCCTCTCGCTTGCTGTACTGAGCGCACGGGTGACCCGAAGACTGAACATGCATGACAGGACTGAAACGCAGCTACAGTCTTCAACAGCCTACTTGTGTGGCTCTCATCATTCACGTTTTCAAAAACGTAAACCTAAAGTGTATGTTTACGTTTCAGTGTATGGCGTTCTTATTTTATTTTTTTTATAAAGAGAAATTCTAAGACACGATGCCAAAATATTAAATCACTATTGTGCATGTTACTCAGCAGGTTGTTTCTTCTAGGTTCTAGGTTTCAGTTCAAAAGAGTGAGTGAGTTTGATGACGTAACCAAATTTTCTTAGCTGGGCCGTGATAGGTTGAGAGAGACTGAGGGTGGATCTTCCTCGCTTATCATGGCTCTCTAATAGTATCATATACAACAACAGCAAACCGGCAAAGAGAGAAATGAGGTGAGCCCTAATGCCTCTGCAGCCTCCCGCGGAATCCCTTCCGGGCGGCGCAGATTTTTTACACCTACAAAGCTACACCTATCTGGCTGTCAGGTTCACAGAACTATCAGGTAAAATGAAAGGCAGTGGAATCTGCTTCTACTTTAACAAAGGTTGATATTAGGATGTCCCAGTGCACTGCAGCCCCAACTTGAAGACACTGTTCATGAGGTGCTAGCCACACTACTCTCCTTTCAGGATTTCCTCCTTTACCCGAGTTGGTGTTTTAACATTCCAGCTAATGTGAATTCCTTGCTGTAAACTTTGACCAGGGATCTTGACTGGATCAAAACCAACCACTCGCTTGTTTTTCTTCGGGACTCCAAGAGTCATTCAGTTCATCTATGAATTACCAAAATATAAGCACCATGGAAAACAACTTTCTGGATTACTGCTACAGTACCCTGAAAGATGGATGTCAGTCTCCCCCACTCACTATTTAATCCACATTATTCCATTATACAGGCATAAACTCAAATCTGCACAGCCTTTGGTTAAAGCAGTGAAGTGGATCAATGATGCAAAGCTGCACTATTATAGGACTGTTTGAACTGCACAGGTTGTGTTTGAAACCTTAATTGTCAATTTGAGTTTACAGACATCCTGCTTCAGTTTTTGTTCAGATTAGAAATAAAACGGTCCGCGCCTTCAATAACAACAAGCCGTGGTTCCCTGAAAACTGCGACTCTGCCAAGTTGAGAAGGATGGCAACAGGATTGGGGGCTGAGTCTTGTACAAGTGGCCTAGAAACCAACTGACGGGAAATGAAATCACCAGGAAAAACTATACAGATTAAATGAACCATTTTTCTGCTGACTGTATCATCACCCATCCCCTAAATGGCCTGGCTGATGGACTGAATATTGGAACGGCAAGGTCAGTTCCTTTGTTTTTGTTTTATACTGAATACATTTTGGTTTCAGATCAAAAGATGAATCTGAGACAAAAGTTAATAATTCCCCTTTTATTTCATGGTATTTACATCTAAATGTGTTGAACAACTCAGGACAGAACACCTTTTGTTTGAAACCACCCACTTTTCAAGTGAGCAGAAGTATTGGAACAGACATACTTAAATTAAAATGACTCA
Organism: Phyllopteryx taeniolatus; assembly: GCF_024500385.1. Classification (NCBI taxonomy): domain Eukaryota; kingdom Metazoa; phylum Chordata; class Actinopteri; order Syngnathiformes; family Syngnathidae; genus Phyllopteryx; species Phyllopteryx taeniolatus. Next base: position 2,787,893 of record NC_084520.1, read on the forward strand.
CATTTAATATTTGGTGGCATAACCCTTCCTTCCAATAACTGCATCAAGCCTGCTACCCATTGATTTCACCACTGTTCATTCTTCATTCATTCATTTGAAATGCTTTTCCAGACTTTTACTGCAACCTCATTCAGTTCTTGTTTGTTTCTGAACTTGTGTGTTTTGGATCATAAGCAGATCCTTTCTTTCTCCATACTTTGGCCTTTCCAACACTTTGGTAGAGGTTGATCTTGGTCTCATCAGTCCATAAAACTTTGTTCCAAAACCTTTGTGGCTCATCTCTGTACTTTACAAAATCTAATCTGGCCTTACGATTCTTTTTGCTAATGAGTGGTTTGCATCTTGTGGTATGGCCAGTATATTTGTTCTCTCGAAGTCTTCGAACTGTGGATTGCGATACCTTCACCCCTGCCCTGTGGAGGTTGGCAGTGAAGACACTGACTGTTGTCTTTGGGTGTTTCTTCATAGTTCTCACAATGATTCTGTCATCAACTGCTGTTGATACCCTTGGCCGACCTGTTTGATGTCTGTTACTCCGTACACCTTTCTTTTTCAGGACGTTCCAAATTGTTGTATTGGTAATGCCCAATGTTTGTCCAATAGCTCTGATCGATTCTCCCTCTTCTCTCAGCTTCAAAATGGTTTGCTTTTCTCCCATAGACAGCTCTCTGGTCTTCATGTTTTCTTAACAGCAAATGCAGTTTTCACAGGTTAAACCCAAAGCCAAACACAAGCACTATCTAATGTTTAAGCAATCACCTAAAATGCAACACCTGAGCAAGCAGAAACACCCATCAGTCACATATTCCAATACTTTTGCTCACTTGAAAAGTGGGTGTCTTCAAACAAAAGGTGCTCTGTCCTGAGTTGTTTAACTCCTGTAGATGTAAATACCATATAAAAGCTGTAATTCAGAATTTGTCTCATTTTCATCTTTTGATCTGAAACAAAAACAAAGGAATTGACCTTGCCATTCCAATACCTTTGGAGGGGACTGTATGTGGAGATGTCTGTATGGAAGTTGGCTTGTATGGCGCCAGCGGAGATATCTGTCGACCTATTTTTGAAGTCGACTTATCCGATTGAGTCCTTTTTTTTTCTCCCCACAGGCCTAGTCTTGATAGTTTCTGTCCATACTGCCTAAAGGTCTGTGTTGATCAGTCTTTCTCAGATCTTTGCAAGTACCCCCAACGCCCGCAGAGGTGCGTGGCCCGTTCATCGCTTCTTGCAGCTTTAATTAATTAACATGTGTGACATATTTGTTTATTGGTGTGCTGTGAGTTTTTTTTTTCTTTCTATTGAAAAGTCTGTGCTTTTGGCTCAATAAAATTTGGGAAACTGCTTTAAATTATGGCAAGCGCACACTGACTAGTATTTAATGAGTTTGAATGTGATTGTTCAATTTTCTACACAGCCACATTTCCCAGTTGTGAGTGTGTGCCCTTGTGCAACCCAATTATTTTTTCATTTCTTACTTTTGCTTAAAAGAGGTAAAAGATATACAAGTTACAAATTATGTCATCTGTAAAGGGGGAAAGTTCTGAAATGTATTAATCTTTTTACAGCACCACACAGGTTGTATTTAAAATACAGTATATCCACTGAATGGACATGTCTTAAGATATTTATGTGGAATTGTTTTTTCCTATTGTTCTTTTGAATTGTCCCTGTTTGGTTATGTAATGGAAAGTCATTGCAATTCTAAAGTGAGTATGCATGTGCTGTAGCTCATACAATTATTGTTTTTCACTATTCTTGCTGCCTTGATAGGAAGTTCCCAATCATGGTTTCCAACGAGGCATGAAGCTGGAAGCTGTTGACCTGATGGAGCCACGTCTGGTGTGTGTTGCTACAGTGACAAGAATTGTACATCGGCTATTAAGGATCCACTTTGATGGCTGGGAAGATGAATATGACCAGTGGGTTGACTGTGAGTCACCTGATCTCTACCCTGTGGGTTGGTGTCAGCTGACGGGGTATCAACTCCAACCCCCTGCATCCCAGAGTAAGAGTGTGTTTCACTATAACTACACTAAAGCAGAAATGTAACTAATTGGATTTTATGCTTGTATGGCAGTAAAAAAGTTGCCCTAAAAACTGTTTGTTTTATTATGGCACCAGTTTGACACTACAAAGGATTGTTACAATTCTAATCGATCTATGCACCCCTTTGACATCTGATTCCCTTTTTCTCAGAACTGTTAAATGTTACGGAATGTCCATATTTTGTTACAGAAAACACTGAACGCTGACTCTTTACGGCCGTGACACCGATTGTTCCGGACATTGGGGAAAAAATATCAAGCATCCGACATTAACGGCCAGTACGCCGATGTGTCCGGCCACCGTGACTAAAATTTCATAAATGAATTTGATGAAATTTTAAAAGTTTATTTACAAAGCACTTTCAATTAAAGTTCGGTACAAATAAGTGAAATGAAGTACAGTTACAGTACCAACAACTCGAGGCTCTGTCAGAGGTGACTGTCTCATTCCTCTGCGCAGGAGCACTTTCAGTAAGTCAGCCTGGTCAGTGAGGAGCGCTGGTGAGTGGAACTCAGTACCTGAGGAGGTTAAACTGCTTACAACATACAAGGCCTTCACAAAAAAACTGAAAATGTGGCTAGTTAACACCTATAGCTGCCAACACTAAAAGACAAGTATGTTGTCTTTTTGTTATGATCAAAAAAATTATAGTTTTATTCTCTCTTAATAGTATAGTTTGATTATGTATCCTGTATTATATTGTCTTGTAGATGTATTTTACTGCTTTTTTACATCATGGCCAGGGGACTACTAATGAAAACTAGCCTTCTAGCTAATTCTGGCTTTTTTAACCATGTGTACTTCATGTGTTTTATGAAATTGCATTGTCCCCTTTCAAAAATAAACTGATCCTAAAAAACTAAAAAACATTTAATAAGACAAAGTAAAACAATTGAAACAGAAACAAAAACACGCCATTTAAACAGGACACCATATATACATTAAAATGCGAGTAAAAAGCTAGGTCTTTAATTTTGCTTTAAAAATTTCAACTGAGCAGGCTTGCCTGACTTCAAGTGGAAGATTGTTCTATAAGTAAAAGCAGCACCTTAACCTCCACTCTGACGTGGACAAGGAGCCAGTGAAGGGAGGCCAATACAGGGGTGATTTGGTCATACCTCAAAGTCCACCTTAAAACCCGAGCTGCCGCATTCTGGACCCGCTGCTGACCTCTAACTTTTATTGGACAAGCCAGACAAACGAACATGGCAATAGTCAAGCCTAGATGACACAAAAGCATGAATTAGGGTCTCTGCATCATTCACTGAGAGGATTGGTCTGATCCTTGCAATTTTGTGTCGATGGAAAAAGTATTAGCTCCTTTACATGCAACTCAAATGAAAGAGTCTGTTCAACGAGTACACCAAAATTCTTTACCCAATCAATAACACAGTCATCAAGAGACAAGGAGAAGTTGTTCAAATGATGACTGTTTTAACGGTCCAATAGTGATCATTTCGGTCTTAGATGGATTTAGAAGTAAAAAGTAGCGAGGCACACTGCATGTTTGTCAGAAGCCGACCCTTTCCCTGTAAAACTGGCATGTACAGTGGGTACGGAAAGTATTCAGGCCCCCTTAAATTTTTCACTCTGTTATACTGCAGCCATTTGCTCAAATCATTTTTTCCCTAATTAATGTACGCACAGCACCCCATATTGGAAAAAAAAAAAAAAGTCACGTGGGACAAAGGTCTTATTTGTTAAGTTCAAGCATTTGGAAGAGACATCTTGACTTTCGGCTCCTCACCTTGTTGGGTTGTGTCATCCAACAAATCGGAAAGATTGTTTGTAATTGCGTATTTAAATCCATTGTGTGGTATGACGTGATCTGCAGTGAAAGCAGGGAGCAGGTGGAGGAACAGTTAGAAAGATGGATGCATGCACTGGAAAGCAGAAGAATGAAGATTAGCCAAAGTAAGACAGAATATATGTGCATGAATGAGAGGGGTGGAGGCTACAGGGAGAAGAGATAGCAAGGGTGGAGGACTTTAAATACTTGGAGTCAACCATCCAGAGTCATGGTGAGTGTGGTCAGGAAGTGAAGAAATGGGTCCAAGCAGGTTAGAACGGGTGGAGCAAGGTGTCAGGTGTGTTATGTGACAGAAGAGTCTCTGCTAGGATGGGGCGAAGTTTATAAAACAGTGGTGAGGCCAGCCATGATGTACGGATTAGAGACAGTGGCACTGAAGAGACAACAGGAAGCAGAGCTGGCGGAAATGAAGATTTTGAGGTTTGCTCTCGGAGTGACCAGGTTGGATAAAATTAGAAATGAGCTCATCAGCGGGACAGCCAAGGTTCGATGTTTTGGAGACAAAGTTAGAGAGAGCAGACTTCGATGGTTTGGACACGTCCAGAGGAGAAATAGTGAGTATATTGGTAGAAGGATGATGAGGATGGAGCTGCCAGGCAAGAGAGCTAGAGGAAGGCCAAAGAGAAGGTTGATGGATGTCGTGAGGGAAGACATGAGGGCAGTTGGTGTTCGAGACGAGGCTGCAGGAGATAGGCTTACATGAAAAAGGATGACGCGCTGTGGCGACCCCTAAAGGGACAAGCCGAAAGGAAAAGTAGAAGTGTGTGTGTGCGGCACCGTTTGTCACAATACTCTGAATTGTCTGAATAGGAAGTTCTGTTAGTCAAATCTGAGGCCTTAAGGGGGCATTATCCCTGGCAGTGGCATAAGGATGTGGGACAATAAAAGAAGAGGACGATAAGGAGAACGAAGAAGAAAGATAAACAGATAAACAAATATTGAAGCCAGAATTTAACGATTATGATTATAGAGTAATTATTATGTTGTGTAGTTGAACAGTATGCTAATTATTTTTTTCCTATTACATAATATACTGCAATAACTGTCCCGCGGTAATGTTCTTGACAAAATTTGGAAAATAAGGAAAGTCGGACAAATTGTTCTGGAAGTTAATTTCTATAGGTTGGAAGCTCTGTTTTCTTATTGACCCACTATGTGACAAAATATTTTGTCTACTAGCTAGTGGCAAACTGCTGCAATGGGGCACAGTATTTCTGCTGTGTGAAATAAAATTATGGTGTTTGTTGCATGGATTATGCAATGTTGAATATTTTGTATTTATAATTATTCACTTTTTATTGTTGTTGTTGTTGGCTGTTGACATTTGTAGTGTTGTTTACATTATTTTTGGGCATGTGAAGGTCGTTTCAGCTGTTCTGTAAATAGGGTCGCTTGATCATACAAATGACAAAAAGTAAAACAAAACAAAAAATTAGTGCCAAAAATCTGAGTTGGTTATTTAAGCCTGTAGTGTAAATCCATCTGTTTTGTTTTACAACATAGTTGACATTATATTGATGTGTTCTATTGGATTTTTTTTAATCTGAATTAACATCTAAATAACTTGTCTTCCTCGCACACACCCACTTGTTCCATTTTCTTGCAAGGCTGATCTGAATAAACAATTTAAAAAGATATCACCATTTCTAATCAGCATTTTTTTCCCACAATTTAAAACAGAAGGTCGTTGCCAAATTATTCTTCAGATGGTCTATCCACCTTGTCCCTGGGGCATTCATGTAGAAAAGATTATGGGCGCGACTTCCTGTGAGACACTGGAAGTAGCAGTGAGCCATTTGTGGCTATCTGTTTTGGTTCCCCAGAGCGCATTATTTGGATGTATATGTTTTCCTTTTCTAAATGATTATCAGCCCCCATAGCATTTAAAAATCTCCTTGCGGACCTCGGCAACTTGTTGCTCTGTTCGTGGTTGTACTACCAACCAAAAGTTGAATCGGTGGCTAAAGCGCAAAGTTTTGAACATGCACCCCAGCCTGACAAAAAGAGAGTGTTGTTTTGAGAATCAGTACAGTTTCCACCACTTAGCTTGGAATGAGGAATCCAGAATGATGTGATGTGACTGAAAAACCTTTTGAAAAAAACACTTATGGCGTTGTACGTGAGCTCCTTTAATTTTGTGGACAAAAAGCCCACAGAGGAACACATGCATCCTACTTACTGGTTGGATTATGAGTGAGCTGTCACTATCGTATCTTTTTAGAATCAATTATCCTATCTATATTTTGTTGAGTAATCCCATCCCTCCCCCAACAAATTCATCATCATCATGTTTTATGTGGATGTAGCCTTTGTCAAATGAAATGTCCAACTCCAGGTGCTCAAATGGGATCCAAATAATCAGCTTGCAAGTAAAGTACAGCTGATAGTTTATTTTAAAATTAATGTGCTTCACACTTTTCAGCTCAGATTCTAGTGCCTGCATTTCTCTTTCTCTGTACATCAGTGCATGATGTCCCTGTATGACTGCATTCTTCAACTGAATCGAAAACACTATATATACAGAGTATATGTTGATGTTGAAACTAACCAAGGCTCTATGATGAGGCACTTTTAAGCGTTTGGCTTGGCGCTATGTCTACTTTAAGGTAAATAAGACTGTGTCCCACGTATTTTAACAAAACACGACCAACCTTATTACTGTGTAGGGAGTAATACGCCTCTTAAGCCGTCTGAAGTGACAGAAAGTACTTCAAAATGCTTTGTACATTTTAGGTTTACTTTTTAATGTCATCCTCACACCCCGCTACATTAGTAGGAAGCAGGATTGTAATGTTTTCTTTTTTAAGCTGCGACAACTGTTCCCACATGGTTTAAGTCTATAACGCTCATAGAAAGTGGACTAGCACGAACAGTTAGAATGTAAACAAAATGCCAGTCGGTTCAAACAAGAAGTCACAACCATAACTCTAGCCAAGGCTCATGGAAGCTAGGAATACGTTTGATAAAACGCCGTTAAATAGGTCTGGTGCAGCCACAGCCTTGTCGGGCCCACTGCAAGGTATGGAAGTGGACATACTTGGAAATTAGTCGATTCATGGATCAAAAACCCTGTTGTGAATTTTTCCATTCAGCTCCTTATTAGAGAACAGCAAATTGTGCAAAAATTACTGAAACAATGAACAGTTGGACATGTGTATTCAAAAGTTTAGAGAAGGTCAAATTAAGTTAACCTGTAAAGTTTATATATAGTGCTTTAGGTTCATCTAGAAATTTCACCCAAAAGCAGAATATCCTTAACTATATGTGATGTACACATATTCACTTATGTACTATAAGTACCTACGTACTAAGGGTTGAACTGACTAGTCGACACATCGACTTTGCCACTCCACAATGATAGGTTAAGGTTCACTAATCACCAATCATGTTTTGGACACGGACACCTTGCTGAAATCAAAAGGTGGTGGGTTCGCGCAGCGATGCCTCAATATTTTACTAAAAATGAGACCGGCAGCAACAGTCACTTGCAAAATATGCAAGTCTGCCCTTAAATGTAACGAGCATAAGTGCAACGTACGCTGATCTAAAATGGAGTCCACAATTGTTAGCTGACGAGCAGCCTTAAATCCTCACATCACCTGTCAGCAAATTCACCAAACGCCCTCCTGTAGCAGGAAAAAGACAGACAATATACTGTAGTGTCTGCTTACACAATGAATAATACATAACACACAATACTCTTCTTACAATACTCTTCTTGATGTATTCTTGGAGACCTGTTGTTTCCTTCTGGACAGTGCTTGTGACCCCTCTCTTTCCACTTTCTGTACAGCCTCAGGATGCGGGACTTAGGGTGGAACTCTCCATGCATTGTAAGGAGCTTTCTTGTCTTGATGTCAGTGCCCTTGCTCCTTCTGTTTGTTCATCTTGCAACCAAGCATCTCTAGGATAACTGATACGGCTGCATATATCAGCCGTTTGGTTTCGGTGATGCTCTTGTTAGGGATGCTGAGAAGTACTGTGTTGATGTCATCCAGTAGGGATTCTGATCGTACCTCTTTAGCCTTGGCAAGCAGGAGGTAGCTGAGTTCCCCCAGGACTTCATGATCTTCTCTCTCAGGTCAATTGCTCTTGGATGGAGCTCTTCTGTTTATGGAGCTTGGAAATAAATCTTGATGTTGGGGTTGATGGTGAAATCACCCCGACAAGGACCTTGTGTCCTGAGTCCCCCTTGCCATAGCATCTTTGTACAGTATTGGGGCAAGTCAACGTTTGAATAGCTGCAAAAAATATATGAAGGTTTTGGAGTGTCCTCATCAAAGTCTGGGCTTGAATCCAATTTAAATCATGTGGCCTGACCTTAAAAAAGTCGTTAATACTTGAAAACCCTCCATTCATCCATTTTCTGTACCATCTATCCTCACTAGGGTCGCAGGCGTGCTGGAGCCTATCCCAGCTGACTCCGGGCAAGAGGTGGGGTACACCCTGAACTGGTCGCCAACCAATTCCAGGGCACTTAGACAAACAGCTATTCGTGCTCACATTCACACCTACGGGCAATTTGGAGTCTTCAATTAACCAACCATGCATGTTTTTGGGATGTGGGAGGAAGCCAGAGTAGGAGCCAGGCACGGGGAGAACATGCAAATGCCACTCAGGCAAGGCTGGATTTGGTCAGAACTCTGAGGCAGATGTGCAGACCAGTCAGCCACCGTGCCACCCATTAATATTGTCGCTGCATCAAAATTCTTGCAGCATTTGCACCTTTGCAAACATTCACAACTGTAAGTAAGTATTTTTGTTGAGTTTATCTTGTTTTATTTTATCTTATTTCTTGTTCAATTTATTTTCCATAAGTCTTGAGACTTATTGGGCTAATCTGAGCCCCAATCAAATTTTGTACCATATCATGTGTAAATTTGTGTTGGTATGACGAGGTCCTTGAGTCCTTAAAGGAAGAATGTCAGTGGTTCTTGCAATTTTTGATTTTTCTGTATACGGTCCTTGGTGGAAAAGGGCTACATCACAACTTGTGCTTTTTGTGAAATATGCCCAAATTAAAGAGGTAGGTCTCATGTTTAATGGGTGTGTGATGTGTGTGCAGGAAGAAGGACAAAAATACAGAACAGACAAGAATTAAATTACTACATAATTTATCAAACAAAAGCAATACCACATAGTAACATTACTGTGAAGTAGACTTGAAAAACTCAGGACTAGGCACAACAGGAGATTGGGCATAGACTGAAAATCAAAAGGAAGAGCAATCACGACAGACTAGGAAGTAAGAATTTCAAAAGCATATAGTTTGAAACAAATTTTTGTTGCAGGCCGTATTGTAGTTATGCTTTCCATCAGAGGGCCGTTATGACTGTGGCTCGCAAATACACAACTAATTGATGGAAAACTAGTTTCTAAATCAAAAGTCAAGGATAATAATTTGTTCAAGTGTTGTTCAATAACTGTAAAAAGGGTTTTATTAACAAAAAATGCGACAATATCTCATTATTTATTACATATCCATCCATCCATCATATGACAATTTTGCATTTTGGTTACCTATTTTAGCAAGAATCATGGAAGTTGACACACGTGATTTGCTTTCGCAGGCCACATAAAATGATGTGTGGAGTCAGATCAGGCCCCCAGGCCTTGAGTTTGACACCTGCAGTATATACCCAAACTTGAGGGCAGCCCAGCTCACCTGCAGCCATGCACATGAGAGAACACAAAGTCACAGAAAACACAAAGGAAACAAACCAAAACCCCACCAAAACAAAAGCTTGATCGAAGCTCATTTGAGAGAGTGATTCAAAATGTTTACATGCGATCTTCTTTCAGGTACCAGAGAAATGTCTCAGTCCCTCCCCAAGCAGAAGAAAAAGGCCCAGCAGTATAAAGGCCAAAAGAAAAGTGAGTAATCCTTCTTCGATAAACATTTTCTCTCACTCGTTTGCATCTTTTTCTTCTGCTTTGTATGCTTAGGTTTGGGTCATGTTTTAGGCAGAGGTGGGAAGTACTTGTTTGTCGTTACTATACGGAAGTAAGTTTTTCAGGTATCTGTACTTGAGTATTAAATTTTTCTGGCGAGTTTTTACTCTTTCCCCTTTTTAAACACAATTATGTTCACGTTGTACTCCTTACATTTGAAAAATGAGCTTGTTAATTGTAAAAGCTTCTAACGTGACGCGACATAAAAGCAGAACGCCAAAAAACCTGAAGTAAAGCGAGTCAAGTGCATTGATCATAGATAACGTAGATACGACACTTCCCATTGTTGCCGCGTGCCCACGGCAACGCTAAGCTAGTGGGGGCAAAGTGTCGGCGCATTCCATGTAGCTATGCTCGTGGGCACATGGTCGGAAAATAACAAGGATGCCTGCACATTCTGCTGCGTACGGTTGCACACACGTCATAAACTCACAACAAGGGAACTCCGAACTGGGAATAACTGTTCATACGTAAGAATATTTTTTGGGCCCTTTCCCCCCCCCCCAAAAGTGCCTGCAATGAATGAACCACATTAGTTTTGTAAGAAAGCTACCTTGTTGAAGTCTGGCTCACTGGCAGTAAATTGTCATGTTTGAGCATGAACATATAATATCTCAAACACATTTGCTCACTGTCAAAACTTCTTCTTTTCCTTTCTGCTTGTCCCGTTATGCGTGTCATCCTTTTCCATGTAAGCCTTTCTCCTGCATATTCCTCTCTAACACCAACTGCCTTCATGTCTTCCCTCACTACATCATCAACCTTCTTTGCTCTTCCTCTATCCAACCTGCTCACTCCTAGAGACCTCCAGCTCTGCTTCCTGTTGTCTCTTCAGTGCCACTGTCTCTAATCCGTACATCGTGGCTTTCCTCACCACTGTCTTATAAACTTTGGCCTTCATCCTAGCAGAGACTCTTCTGTCACACAACACACCTGACACCTTCCGCCACCCGTTCCAACCTACTTGGACCCGTTTCTTCACTTCCTTACCACACTCACCATTGCTCTGGACTGTTGACTGTTTAAAGTCCTCCACCCTTCCTATCTCTTCTCCCTGTAGCCTCACTCTTCCCCCGCCACCCCTCTCATTCATGCACATATATTCTGTCCTACTTAGACTAATCTTCATCCTTTCCAGTGCATGCCTTTCTAATTGTTCATCCACCTGCTCCCTGCTTTTACTGCAGATCACAATGTCGTCTGCAAACATCATGTTCCATGGGAATTCAAGTCTAACCTCATCTGTAAGCCTATCTATCACCACTGCAAACAAGGAACGGGGTCAGGGCTGATCCCTGATGCATTCCCACCTCCACCTTAAATTCCTCTGTCACACTTACAGCACACCTCATCACTGTTCTGCTGCCTCATACATGTCCTGTATTATTCTAACATACTTCTCTGCCACTCCAGACCTCTGCATGCAGTACTAAAGTTCCTCTCTGGGTACTCTGTCATACAACCCCAATTCCAATGAAGTTGGGACGTTGTGTTAAACATGAATAAAAACAGAATACAATGATTTGCAAATCATTTTCAACCTATATTTAATTGAATACACTACAAAGACAAGATATTTAATGTTCAAACTGATAAACTTTATTGTTTTTAGCAAATAATTATTAACTTTGTATTTTATGGCTGCAACGCGTTCTAAAAAAGCTGGGTCATGTTTACCAGTGTTACATCACCTTTTCTTTTAACAACATTCAATAAACGTTTGGGAACTGAGGAAACTAATTGTTGAAGCTTTGTAGGTGGAATTCGTTCCCATTCTTGCTTGATGTACAGCTTCAGCTGTTCAACAGTCCGGGGTCTCCGTTGCGCTACACATTTTCAATGGGAGACAGGTCTGGACTGCAGGCAAGCCAGTCTAGTACCCGCACTCTTTTACTACGAAGCCATGCTGTTGTAACACGTGCAGAATGCGGTTTGGCATTGTCTTTCTGAAATAAGCAGAGGCGTCCATGAAAAAGACGTTGCTTGGATGGCAGCATATGTTTCTCCAAAACCTGTATGTACCTTTCAGCATTAATGGTGCCTTCACAGATGTGTAAGTTACCCATGCCATTGGCACTAACACAGCCCCATACCATCACAGATGCTGGCTTTTGAACTTTGCGTCCATAACAGTCCGGAGATGGTTCTTTTCCTCGTTGGCCAGGAGGACACATCATCCACAATTTCCAAAAACAATTTAAAATGTGGACTCGTTGGACCACAGAACACTTTTCCACTTAGCATCAGTGCATCCTAGAAGAGAAGTCGGTGGCGTTTCTGGGTGTTGTTGATAAATGGCCTTTGCATAGTAGAGTTTCAAGTTCCACTTACGGATGTAGCGCCGAACTGTATTTACTGACATTGGTTTTCTGAAGTGTTCCTGAGCCCATGTGGTTATATCCTTTACACATTGATTTCGGTTTTTGATGCAGTGCCGCCTGAGGGATCGAAGGTCACAGGCATTCAATGTTGATTTTCGGCCCTGCCGCTTACATGCAGTGATTTCTCCAGATTCTCTGAACCTTGTAATGATATTATGGACTGTAGATTATGAAATCCCTAAATTCCTTGCAATTGTACGTTGAGGAACATTGTCCCTAAACTGTTCGACTATTTTCTCACGCACTTGTTCACAAAGAAGCGAACCTCGCCACATCTTTGCATGTGAATGACTGAGCAATTCAGGGAAGCTCTATTTTATACCCAATCATGCCACCCACCTGTTTCCAATTAGCCTGTTCACCTGTGGGATGTTCCAAACAGGTGTTTGATGAGCATTCCTCAACTTTTTCAGTCTTTTTTGCCACCTTTTTTGGAACATGTTGCAACCATAAAATTCCAAGTTAATGATTATTTACTAAAAACTATAAAGTTTATCTGTTATAACATTAAATATCTTGTCTTTGTAGTGTATTCAATTAAATATAGGTTGAACATGATTTGCAAACCATTGTATTCTGTTTTTATTTGTTTAATACAACGTCCCAACTTCACTGGAATTGGGGTTGTACATTTTCTCTAGATCTACAAAGACACTTCTTCTGACCTTCTCTGTACTTTTCCATTAACATCCTCAAGGCAAATAATGCATCTATGGTACTCTTTCTTGGCATAAAACCATACTGTTGCTCGCAAATACATCTGTCCTGAGTCTAGCCTCCACTACTCTTTCCCATAACTTGTGTGGCTCAACAACTTTATTCCTCTATAGTTCCCACAGCTCTGCACATCACCCTTGTTCTTAATAATGGGCACCAGCACACTTGGACCTTTCCTCAGGCATCTTCTTGCCTGCTAAAATTCTGTCGAACAAGCTGGTCAAAATGTCCACAGCCACTTCTCCAAGATGTCGCCATACCTCTGCAGGAATGTCATCACGACCAACTGCCTTTCCATTTTTCATCCTTTTTAATGCCTTTATGACTTCCCCGTTACTAAACCACATTCTTCCCTAACACTACCTTACAGTCAGTAACCTCCTTCAGATTACCTCTTCTGCACAAGATGTAATCCACCTGCGTGCTTCTACCTCCGCTCTTGTCGGTCACTTTATGTTCCTGCCTCTTCTTGAAAAAAGTGTTCACTCCATCCATTTCCATCCTTTTGGCAAAGTCTACCACCATCTGTCCCTCCAAGTTCCTTTCCTGGATGCCAAACTTACCCATCACCCCTGTTTCCTTAACCAAGATGTCCATTACAATCTGCACCAATCAAGACTCACTCGGTCTGGGATGCTCAGAACTACTCCGTCTAGCTCCTGCCAGAATTTCTCTTTCACCCCTAGGTCACAACCTACCTGTGCGGGCATGGCCACTAATCACATTATACCTAACACCCTCAATTTCACGTTTCAGCCTCAACACTCTCCAAGACATTCTGAGCTAACTTTTCCTTTAAAATTACCCCCACTCCATTTCTCTTCCCATCTACACCATGGTAAAATAATTTAAACCCAGCCCTAAACTTCTAACCTTACTGCCTTTCCACCTGCTCTCCTGGGCGCACAATATATCAACGTTTCTCCTAATCATCATGTCAACCAACTCCCGAGTTTTTCTGTCATAGTCCCAATATTCAAAGTCCCCACATTCGGTTCTAGGCTCTGTGCTTTTCTCTTCTCTTTCTGCCTAAGAACCCACTTTTTGCCTATGAACCCACTTTCACCACTGTCAAAACTAAACGGTAAAATAAACCAAACTGAAAAGAACCATAATCAGGTCATTTCCGGCTAATTTCAGTTACCCCCCAACACCCTCTGTTTGGCAGTGCCAGAAATATGTTGGGCAATGAGTACTTGGGCAATTTTTTTTTTTACAATTGTGCAAAAAGATGCAGAGTCCTCTAGCACTTAGAGCAGTTTGAATGACTAATATAGCAATAGTCCGGTGCAATGACTATTGTGCAAAGGGTGCCGAGACTTCAAGGAATGTATCCAGTTTAAAGTGACTAGTAGTGCGATAATATGGGACAATGTTGAGTGTGCAAATGTTGCAGATACTCCTCAGTCATTGTGCAAGTGGTGCAGATGCTACTCTGGCATGAGTGGCCAGTATTGGTCAACAACATATATGCAAATAGTGCAGCGTGGCGAGACTACTACAGTGAGTGCAAGAGTAATATATAATTGGCCCGACAGAAATGTGACAACAAACTCAAGACAAAAAAATTGGCAGCATGTTGCAATGCAATTGTAGGTTAGCTGTTTAAGAAGTTGATTGCAAGAGGGAAGAAGCTGTTGGAATGTCTGCTAGTTCTAGTTTGCATTGATCGGGAGCGCCAACCTGGAAGAGCCGGTGACCGGGATGTGGAGGGTCCGAGAGGATTTTGCACGCTCTTGTCTTAGTTCTGGCAGCGTGCAAGTCCTCAAGGGTGGGTAGCGGGGTACCGACAATCTTATCAGCAGTTTTGATTGTCCGTTGCAGTCGGAGTTTGTCCTTTTTTGTAGCAGCACCAAACCAGACTGTGATGAAAGAACAGAGGACTGACTCGATGACCGCTGTCTAGAACTGCCTCAGCAGCTCCTGTGCCAAGCCCATGCTTTCTCAGAAGCCGCAGGAAGTACATCCTCTACTGGGCCTTTTTGAGGACGGAGTTGATGTTGATCGCCCACTTCAGGTCCTGAGAGACTGTAATTCCCAGGAACTTGAAGGTCTCGACGGTTGACACAAGGCAGCTGGACAATGTGAGGGGCAGCTGTGGCGAAGGATGCCTTCTGAAGTCCACGATCATCTCTAGAGTCTTGAGCGTGTTCAGCTCACGGTTGTGTCGGCCGCACCACAGCTCCAGCCGCTCCACTTCCTGTCGATATGCAGACTCGTCACCGTCCTTGATGAGGCCGATGACAGTGGTGTCATCTCCAAACTTCAAGAGTTTGACAGCTGGGTGCGTTCAGGTGCAGTCATTCGTGTAGAGAGAGAAGAGCAGCAGAGAGAGGACACAAACTTGGGGCGCCCCAGTGCTGATGCTGCGTGTGGATGAGGTGGTCTCCCCCAGCCTCACCTCCTGTGTCCTGCCCGTCAGAAAGCTGTAAATCCACTGGCAGATGGCAGGTGAGACGCAAAGCTGGAGAAGCTTGGAGGAAAGGAGATCAGGGATGATGGTGTTGAACGCTGAGCTGAGCTGAAGTCCACGAAAAGGATCCTTGCGTAGGTCCCTGCACTGTTGAGGTGTTCTAGAATGACATGCAGTCCCGTGTTGACTGCATCATCCGCAGACCTGTTTGCTCGGTAGGCAAACTGCAGGGTGTCCAGCAGGGTACCTGTGACGCTCTTGAGGTGGTCCAACACGAGACGTTCAAAGGACTTCATGACCACAGATGTCAAGGCGACAGGCCTATAGTCATTTAGACCCGAGATTGTAGGTTTCTTGGGGACTGGAATGATGGTGGAGCGTTTGAAACAGGATGGTACTTCGCACAGTTCCAGAGATCTATTGAAAGTCTATGTGAAGACTGGAGCGAGCATAAGTATTCAGACCCTTTGCTTTGACACTCATATATTTAACTCGGGTGCTGTCCATTTCTTCTGATGATACTTGAGATGGTTCTACACCTTCATTGGAGTCCAGCAGTGTTTGATTATACTGATTGGACTTGATAAGGAAAGCCACACACCTGTCTGGGACAGCCAGAACCCTTCCTAGAGCTGGCCGTCCGGCCAAACTGAGCAATTGGGGGAGAAGAGCCTTGGTGAAAGAGGTAAAGAAGAACCCAAATATCACTTTGGCTGAGTTCCAGAGATCCAGTCAGGAGATGGGAGAAAGTTCTAGAAATTCAACCATCATTGCAGCCCTCCACCAGTTGGGGTTTTATGGCCTGACGAAAGCCTCTCCTCAGTGCAAGACACATGAAAGCCTGCATGGAGTTTGCTTAAAAAAAATTAAAAAAAAACACCTGAAGGACTCCAAGATGGTGAGAAATAAGATTCTCTGTTCTGATGAGCCCAAGATAGAACGTTTTGGCCTTAATTCTAAGCGGTATGTGTGGAGAGAAGCATGGTGGTGGCAGCATCATGCTGTGGGGTTGTTTTTCAGCTGCAGGGACAGTACAACTGGTTGTAATCGAAGGAAAGATGAATGCGGCCAAGTACAGAGATATCCTGTACGAAAACCTTCTCCAGAGTGCTCATTACCTCAGACTGGGCTGAAGGTTCACCTTCCAACAAGACATTGACCCTAAGCACACAGCTAAAATAACAAAGGAGTGGCTTCAGAACAACTCTGACTGTTCTTGAATGGCCCAGCCAGAGCCCTGACTTAAACCCAATTGAGCATCTCTGGAGAGACCTGAAAATGGCTGTCTACCAACGTTCACCCTCCATCCTGAGAGAACTGGAGGATCTGCAAGGAGGAATGGCAGAGGATCCCCAAATCCAGGTGTGAAAGACTTGCTGCATCATTCCAAAAAAGACTCATGGCTGTATTGGCTCAAAAGGGTGCTTCTAATAAATACTGAGCAACGGTCTGAATACTTATGGCTGTGTGATATTTTAGCTTTTCCTTTTTAATAAATATTCAAAAATTTCAACAATTCCGTTTTTTTCTGTCAATATAGGGTGCTGTGTGTACATTGAGGAAAAAAATAACTTAAATGATTTTAGCAAATGGCTGGAATATAACAAAGAGTGAAAAGTTTAAGGGGATCTTAATACTTTCCGTACCCACTGTAAGTCCATTAATATTTAGAAGAGCCTTCTTTTGCTGCAATAACTGGCTGTAGACACCCCCTATAGCCACAGGCAAGTCCCTGAAGTCTGGCAGGTGGTATTTTGGACCATTACTCCATACAAAACGCCTCCAGCTCATTCAGGTTTCTTGGCTTCCGTGCATAGACAGCCTGGTTCAAATCAATCCATACGTTTTCAATGATGTTAAGGTCTGGGGACTGGGATGGCCATTCCAGAACATTGTACTTGTGCCTCTGCATGAATTCCTTGGTGGATTTTGAACAGTGCTTAGGATCATTGTCCTGCTGAAAAATCCAACCTCGGCGTAGCTTCAACTTTGTGAAAGACATTTGTCTCTACAATCTGCTGATACTGAGAGGAATTCAAGCGGCCATCCACTTTAACAAGGTTTCCAGTACCTGTGCTAGCCACGCAACCCCACAACATGATGGACCCTCCACCAAATTTCACCGTAGGCAATAGGTTCTTCTCATGGAATTCAGTGTGTTTTTTTCGCCATTCCTACCTCCTCTTGTTCTGACCAAATAACATGATCTTAGTTTCATCTGACCACAGTATTTTTTTTTCCAAAATGCTTCTGGCAAAACCCTTCCAATGAGCTTTTCCTGGTGCAAAGTACGCTTGACTGTGGAGCGATGAACAACTACATCATCAGCAATCAGATGTGACCATTCTAAGCATCCTTCATCTGTGCCTTTCCTGTATTTGTTTCGGCCTACCACATCTTTCCTTCACAAGGACTGTTCCTGTAGCCTTCCATTTCTGCACAACATTTCTGACTGTGGAGACAAAGTCCAAACCTTTCAGATAACTTCTTGTACACCTCTCCTAATTCATAACAATGAATTATCTTTTTTTAGGTCAGTGGAGAGTTGTTTAGAGGCCCCCGTGTTGCCACTATTTCAGAAAGAATCAAGGACAAGCACAGTCAGCAACTACCTGTGTTATATACTTTTTAATGATTGGTTCCACCTGTCTTTGAAACTGACCATCTAACGAACTAATCAAAGCAATTTTGTGTTGCAGCCTGTCAGCTATAAATACCTACAGGTCTGGAAATGAATGTGAATAAAAAGGTTCCCAAACTTTTGCCCATCCCATTTTTTTTGCATTGTATTTTATTATAATGAAACTATGTAATGCTACTCCTAAGAGTTTCGGTCTGGAAAACGGTCAAATTTCTACATCTCTTTAGGAAAACATTTTTGCTGATATATATATATATATATATATTTATATTTATATATATATATATATATATATATATATTTATATATATATATATATATATATATATATATATATATATATTTATATATATATATATTTATATATATATATATATATTTATATATATATATATATATTTATATATATATATATATTTATATATATTTATATATATATATATATATATTTATATATATTTATATATATATATATATATATTTATATATATTTATATATATATATATATATTTATATATATATATATATATATATATATATATAACTTCTCAGTTTTTGTAGAAAAAAAAGAATGAAATTAGGGTCACATTAAATCAATCAAAATATGGTACTTTCAAAACGATATGTTAATCTTGAATACTTGGTTGGGAATCCCTTTGCTTTAATCACTGTCTCGATGTGCCATGGCATTGAGGCAATCAGCCTGTGGCATTGCCTGTGAGTTATGGAATCCCAGATTTCTTCTTTGTTTTTGGGTCTGGTGCCCCTCATTTTCCTCTTGATAATACCCCATAGATTCTTAATGGGGTTTAGATACGGCGAGTTGGCGAGCCAGTCAAACACTGTGATGGCATGGGCATCAAATCAGGTTTCGGTGCTTCTGGCGGCATGGACAAGGGCCAGGTCCTGCTGGAAGATGAAATCTGCATCTCCATACAGCTCCTCAGCCGAAGGAAGTCCTCTAAAATATTCTGGTAGACTGTTGCAGTGACCTTGGATTTAAGAAAGCAGATGTTACCAACACCTTCATTGGACAATGCACCCCAAATCATGACTTACTGTGGGTATTTCACACTGGACCTCAAGCGACTTGGGTTCTGTTCATCACCAGTCTTTCTCCAAACCCTTGGACCTTGGTTCCCAAATGAAAGGCACACTTTACTTTCATCGGAAAGGAGGACCTTGGACCACTGGCCAACAGTCCAGTCCTTCTCCTTGGCCCAGTTGAGATGCTTCCTACGTTGGCTCAGGCTCAGGAATGGCTCGAGGAACCCGATAGTTGTAGCCCATCTCCCGGATGCATCTGAATGTGGTGGTTTTTGAAGCTGTGACTCCCGCCTCATTCCACTTTCTGGATCTCTGTTAGATTCTTGAATCTTCTTTGTTTGATAATCCGCTTAAACCCACGGTCATCTCTTTTGCTGGTGCATCGTCTCCTGCCACATTTTGTCCTTCCACTAGACTTTCCATTGAGATGCTTGGTCACAGCACTCTGTGAACAGCCAGCCTCCTTAGCTAGGAACCTTTGTAGCTTACCCATCCTGTGGACGGTATCAATGATGGTCTTCTGGCCAGTTGGCAAGTCTGCAGTCTTCCCCATATTGAGCCCAACTGAGACAATTGAACCAAACTGAAGCAATTTAGTTGGGAAACCTGTGCAGGTGCTTTGAGTTTAGTAGATGATTAGTGTGTGACATTCAGTTTAAAACATTTATGGCCTGCAAAATTTTGTCTGATTTCTTCACAGTATTCTAATTTTTTTCATTCCTGATTTTGTGGGTTTTATGAGCTAGAAGGCCAAATTATGTAAAAATAAACAAATACAAAATACTTGAAATTGTTTAAATTGTGGGCCCTGAATCTATAATCTATGAAAATATAACTTTTTGAATGGAATTATGGAAATAAATGAACTTTTCCATGATATTAACATTTTTTGGAAAGGGTCTGTATATAGGAAGTCCTCGATTTACGAACGAGTTCCGTTCCTACGCTGGCGACGTAACACGAATTTCCGCGTAAGTCGGATTTCACCATTGAAGTCTAAATTTACGGCGAAATACTTCTGTTACGGGTGTTGTCCCACGTGATTGTGACAGCAAGCTCAGTGTGTGTGGGCGTGTGCATCGATGTGTGAGTGAGACGGGATTGCACAGGCGTCGTCCGGCGGGACTGCGAAGGAGGAAGGAGTGCGCGCCGGTACGAGTGTGTACAGTAGCAAGTGTCGTGACGGCAACCGGGGATGAATAGCGATTAACGGAGGACCAGTTGGCGTTGAATGTGCAGAGGAGCTAGTAAAGGCTTCGTGCCTTTATTGTTGCCGCCACCCAGCTCAGCTGTGCAACGAGAGAAGGGAGTTAACCCCTGCGTCTCCCTACCACGGTCAGGTGACCGTAGCAGGAAAGGTTAACACTTTGTATAAAGAAACTAAAATACATTAAAATAAAAAAATAAGATGCTGTACTTACCATTACTGCTGAGAGTGTGAAAAAAGGAGGGCGAAAAAGGCAAAGATACTCCCGCCGCACAAACACAGACAAGCACTATGTACTAGCTAAGCAGAAACACTATGGTGCTGGGACAAAATGGCGGACGAGGCACGGGCGTCATAAAGTCGAAATGTCGTAGCTCAAGTGCGTCGTAACTCGAGGACTTCCTATACATCCATTTTTCCATACCGCTTATCTTCACTAGAGTCCCCGGTGAACTGGAGTCTATCCCAGCTGACTCCATACAAAAGGCAGGGTACACCCTGAACTGGTCGCCAGCCAGTCGCAAGGCACATAAAAAAAACAACCATTCACACCAGTCGCAGTGCACATATAAAAAAACAACCATTCACACCTTGCAATTTAGAGTTCGCAATTAACCTACCGTGCATGTTTTTGGGATGTGGGAGGAAACCGGAGTACCTGGAGAAAACCCACGCAGGGACGAGGAGAACATCCAAAACTCACACAGGGGAGGTCGGATTTGAACCCGTGACCTCAGAACTGTGAGGCAGATGTGCTAACCAGTCTTCCACAGTGCTGCCAGTGACAATACAGTTTACATTACATTTTATAATATAAAATGATGCATTTAATAATTGGTGAATTAATTGCAACTAAATTAATTTAACAATCAAATTTTAGACTGAGTATTATTCTATTATTACAATAAATGGGCGACAGAAGTTAAAGTTGAAACCAGTTTACATACGCTAAATAAAAAGACATGCTTTTTTTCATTGTCTGACATGAAATCAGACTAAACTTTTCAATTAGGATTACTAAAATTATTTGTATTTGTGAAATGCCAGAATAATAAGAGAAGGATTTTTGGGGGCAATTTTTCATTACTTTCTTCAAAGTCAGAAGTTAACATTTTTCATTAGTATTTGCTACCATTGCCATCAAACTGCTTGACTTTGTATCCTTCCACAATCTTCTCACAGTAGTTGGCAGGAATTTTGGCCCCTTCTTGCTGACTGAACTGGTATAACTGAGCCATTTTTGCAGGCCACATTGCACGCACATGCCTTGTCAGCTCTGCCCATAAATTTTCAATAGGCTCGAGATCAGTGCTTTGCGATGGCCACTCCAAAATAGGGCTGAACGATTTCATCAAATTCACATCTATCAACCTTCTCTTTGGTCTTCCTTGAGCTCTCTTGCCTGGCAGCTCCATCCTCATCACCCTTCTACCAATATACTCACTATCTCTCCTCTGGACGTGTCCAAACTATCAAAGTCTGCACTCTCTAACTTTGTCTCCAAAACATCTAGCCATTCCAAGAGCTTCTTCCCTCTTGCCATTACATTGACTCTGCATCATTTGCACCACTGTAATTGTATCAGCATTACCACATTACTGATAACCTTTCAATGCTTAGTGACTCTCCCTAATTTGTTTTTATATTTTATGTCTCAAACGTTTTTTTTGTCAAAATGGCTGTCTGTTGTCATACTTGAGCGGCTCCAACTACCGGAGACAAATTCCTTGTGTGTTTTTGACATACTTGGCAAATAAAGTGTATTCTGGTTCTGTCGCTCTGATATGAGCTAATTTCTAATCCTATCCAACCTGGTCACTCCTGGAGAGAACCTCAACATCTTCATTTCCTCCAGCTCTGCTTCCTATTGTCTCTTCAGTGCCACTGTCTCTAATCCGTACATCATGGCTGGCCTCACCACTGTCTTTGCCCTTCGTCCTAGCAGAGACTCTTCTATCACATAACATACCTGACACTTTCCTCCACCCATTCCAAACTGCTTGGACCAGTTTCTTCACCTCCTCAGCACACTCCCCATTGCGCTAGACTGTTTACCCTAAGTATTTAAAGTCCTCCTCCACCCTTGCTATCGCTTCTCCCTGACCCGTAGTTTATTGAGCAAATATTCAGTACTTAAATGCTGTCAGTTACAATTTAGCATTAAACAGATTTACTGAGGTGTATTAATTTTAATTTTAAGCACTTTTTTGCTAATGTTGCCCTTGCTGTTACTTGTTGCACTGCCCTCTAAATGAGGTAATTTGTGACATTAAATATTCTCAACTTTTAAATTGTTGTAGCGTTCAAAAATGCTCCAAGTAGTTTACACATTGATGGGTTCTCCATAGTGTCAAACAGGAAATGTGTGCACCTGTCCAATCTTCTCTTTTTTCCAGGCATTTTGCATGTGACAGAACTGAGCTTTTCATACAGTATTACAGGAAAATCAAAAAGAGTAGTTCTTATATGATCGTTTCTCCACACCAAGCCAAAGCAGTTGTGATTGAATCTGCCCCGAAATTTATCCAGGCTTCCCACAAAGCTGATTGGATAAATTCTTAGCTCATTTCCCCACATTCTACAAGAAATTAGCTCTGAATCTGATCGGAAGGTCAAACATTTTATCTCAAAGTGTTGGTTCGATTCTTCATTGTACACTACTGTACTTTTGTTTTAATTAGTTACTGTCTTTAGAGCGTCAGCCTCACAGTTCTGATGACCCGGGTTCAATCCCCGGTCCCGCCTGTGTGGAGTTTGCATGTTCTCCCCATGCCTGCGTGGGTTTTCTCCAGGCACTCCGGTTTCCTCCCACATCCCAAAAACATGCATGAATTGGAGACTCTAAATTGCCCATAGGTGTGAATGTGAGTGCGGGATGGTTGTTTGTTTCTATGTGCCCTGCGATTGGCTGGCAACCAGTTCAGGGTGTACCCCGCCTCCTGCCCGATGACAGCTGGGATAGGCTCCAGCACGCCCGCGACCCTAGTGAGGACAAGCGGCTCAGAAAATGGATGGATGGCTGGATAGTTACTGTCTCGTTTTCATCAGGGAAAATTTGTCAACAAAATTAACACTCAAGTAAAGTTACTTTTTTGTAAAGGCTGTTTCAATATTGGCATTGAAGACTTTCATTTACCTAGCTGTAGTAACCAACAGCGTATCTGGTTACTTGGTTCTGGCATCTTGGTTCCAGTTCACCAGGATCTCATTCAAATAGGTATATCAATGACAGTGTCAGTAAATTGTGTTTCTTTCTCATTTGTAATGTTTATAACGTTGTCTCCTATAATATAGAATATAAACCATGAGACTTGTTACAGTTGGAAGTGATCTCGTGTGTAAGCCCCGGTAGCTGACCAGAGTTTGGCTTGATGTTTAGAGAGGAAGATTCCGGTTGGTCGGCGGCCCTTCAGTCAGACAGGCAGGAGGAGAAGCTTCTCAGGTGATGAAGAGCAGAGTCCACCCTTTTACCATGTCGAGGGGCCAACTCAGCTCCAACTCCGAACTCACCTCCACCAAACCCATAAATCAGGTAACATCACACTAATCACTGCAGTGGGCCCCCTGCTCTTTAACAAGAAACAGTCATCTATTTTTGATCACGTGACCAGTGGTTGGACATAAAAGCTTCGTTGTATTTTGTCTACTCTGAAGTACTCATCATAATGTATGTTTTAGAAACCTAAATTATGCACATTAACACACCCTGCAAGGAAGCCAATGACTGTGTATTTCAACACCACCATCTTTTCAATTTCTTGTGTCTTTATGTCTTGCAGACTCACTTCTGCGAATGAAGGAGGAAATGATGGAGGTGGATGAGTTCAACTTTTCCCAGGGCACCTCTGATCAGGAGAGTAATGGCTCAGGCACATTCTACATTAAACAGGAACCCTAAGTTCAAAGTAGGAAAAACAGGAGAATGATCGTTCTCTGCAAGAGTCTGAATTATGGAGAATCGATGTGAGTTCAAATTACACTTAAAGGCACATATTTCCAATGGAGAAGTAAGGTAATGAAGAGAACATGGTCAGTTCCACACCTTGAAAAAAACCTATGGGTCTTCTCCGCAATCATTTCCATGTATGTATAGATCACAGATGTTATGTCTCCTTTCTCGTATCTCCTGTCTGAACATTCGACCATGGTAAAACTTTATTTTTTCTTTTCATTTTTTTTTTTTAACGAAACAACCTTTTTCCAGTGGCGCTCTTATGTACTCCATGTCAATTTCAGCTGCCCCAGGCCTGTATAAACTGTGATAACTCTGTATTGCGCTGGGTCTTTTTTTGTTTTTAAATTTTATTACACGTTACTTAGCCACTGAACACATAAATTGTAAATTACCTGAGATAATAGAAACAGGCACAAAGAGGAACAATTATTATATGTAATAATTCTATTTTCTTTTTCTGTTTTTTCTTAATTCACACAGCATAGTTATAATAGTACTTGAATTGTTTCTTGTTTTTGTCTTAATAGTTTTTACAGTTGCTTTTGTTGGCTTTGTGGTGAAACCTTAAATGTAAATTAAAATGGTTATATCGATTAATATGTAGAAAATTATAAACAAAGAAGTACAAAGTATAGGTATGAAAGGTTTTAATATTATTACAGTCATCCAAAGTACTGCAAATGCTGCATAGAATTGCTCAGTATCCTTCACGTTTCTTATAAAGGTTTTCAGAGCTGCATTTTATTTCTGATTCAACCGTAAACCACTAAGAAATGTGGTGACTGTCACAATCTCTTGATTGTTACAGTATTAATATATACACATTAAAGCTACTCCTGCTAACTTTTGAGAAAAGAAATTTAACAGCTATATAGATAAATACTTGCTGCTGAGACTTGACCATTTTGTCAGTAGAACTGTAATAGACAGAATCTTTATGAAAACATTTTTGAATAAAGAATACATGATTAATGATGTCAGTAATTTAACTACCCCCTCTTAATGTAGCTCAAATTAGTCAGTGGATTTCTTAAGGTCATCAATCTGTAGGTACCAGTAGCAGTTAATCTCTCCAACTACATTCATATACATTGACATATTTCTTTATTAATCTAAAAAATATTAACCTGGAACAACAGTTATATGAATTGTCTGACTAATTTTAATTAATTTTATCTTGAGTACAAAACAAAATATTGCAGTAATTGTATTTTGTTTTGTCTTAACTGTTTAAAAGAGACAAGGTGTGAATTAGTTTTCCATAAATTAATGAAAAAAACACATAGTAGCAGGGTATATTGTATTCACCCCCACTGGTATGAGACAGAGAGAGAATAAATTAACCTACTTTCACAGCTTGGATACCTTAGCAGATGTGTGTAAGGTCCATGTATTGGCCGATGGGAATAGGAAATGCCCTTATCTGTTTTCTATACTGTTGTACCTTGTTGAGGGTCACCACGTAGTTGGAGCCTTTACATACTTTACAAACAAAGGTACTCTTCGTAATTAGTTAGTCGATAAGGAGTTGGACTATTACCCTTTGAAGAAACCATTTTAACAAGTTAATACAGTTGCCTTGTGTCTTAACATCTCTGTGACATGCTTTTGTCAAAATACCATAAGGATCAAGAGTTGCAGTACACACCACACCCCATTTTTAATTCTGCGTTCACACTGGACACAAAGAATACTTTCACCCCACGTTACTCGTGCAAGTTTGACCGCAGTAGTTGTGGGTACGGAAACTATTCAGACCCCCTTGAATTTTTCACTCTGTTATATTCCAGTCATTTGCTAAAATCATTTAAGTTCATTTTGTTCCTCATTAATGTTCACACAGCACCCCATATTGACAGAAAAAAACTGAATTGTTGAAATTTTTGCAGATTTATTCAAAAAGAAAAACTGAAATTCAAACAATTCTGTTTTTTTCTGTCAATATGGGGTGGTGTGTGTACATTAATGAGGAAAAAATTAACTCAAATGATTTTAACAAATGGCTGCAATATAACAAAGAATGAAAAATTTAAGTGGGTCTGAAAACTTTCCGTACCCACTGTATATACCCTTTAGTTTTTCATCTAAAATTTCCTAGATTCCTCTTGTTTCTTCTAAGGGAATCAGGTAAAATAAATTACGGTCATTCCTGATGCACTTGTATTACTTTGCGATAAAACAAAGGAGAAAACAGCAACCTATTATTACACTCGTCAACAACAAATTTGTCACTTTTTTTTTTATTATTATTATTTTTATTTATTTATTTTTTTAGCTGATTTAGAACAGTTTTGATGTGCTACAGTGGGGCAAAAAAGTAATTAGTCAGCCCCCAATTGTGCCAGTTCTCCCACTTAAAAATATGAGAGGCCTGTAATGTTCATCATAGGTATACCTCATTTGTGAGAGACGAACTGAGGGGGGGGGGGAAATCCAGAAAATCACAGTCTGATATTTTAAATTTTTTTTTTTTTTTTTTTTTTTTTTACAAAGAATTTCTTAGCAAATTATGGTGGAAAATATTGGGTCACCTACAAACAAGCAAGATTTCTGGGTCTCACAGACCTGTAACTCCTCTGTAAGGCTCCTCTGTCCTCCACTTGTTACCTGTATTAATGGCACCTGTTTGAACTCATCAGTATAAAAGACACCGGTCCACAACCTCAAAGAGTCACAATCCAAACTCCAAGACCAAAGACCTGTCAAAGGGCACCAGAAACAAAATTGTAGACCTGCACCAGGCTAGGAAGACTGAATCTGCAATAGGTAAGCAGCTTGGTGTGAAGAAATCAACTGTTGGAGCAATTATTAGAAAATGGAAGACATACAAGACCACTAATAATCTCACTCGATTTGGGGCTCCACGCAAGACCAGCCCGTGGGGTCAAAATGATCACAAGAACGGTGAGAAAATCCCAGAACCACACGGGGGACCAAGTGAATGACCTGCAGAGAGCTGGGACCAAAGCAACAAAGGCTATCATCAGTAACACACTACGCCACCAGGGACTCAAATCCTGCAGTGCCAGATGTGTCCCCCTGCTTAAACCAGTACATGTCCAGGCCCTTCTGAAGTTTGCTAGAGATGGTTTGGATGATCCAGAAGAGGATTGGGAGAATGTCATATGGTCAGATGAAACCAAAATAGAACTTTTTGGTAAAAACTCAACCTGTCGTGTTTGGAGGAGAAAGAATGCTGGGTTTCATCCAAAGAACACCATAGCTACTGTAAAGCATGGGAGTGGAAACATCATGCTTTGGGGCTGTTTTTCTGCAAAGTAAGAAGCATTTCATGGTCCAGTGGCCTCATGTACAAAGACTTGCGTGGACACTGAAACATGGCGTACGCTCAAATCCAGAAAATGTCCAGATGTATGAATCTGTGCGTACGCATGAATCCAAGCACATTTCCTTTGTACATTCCAATCAACGTAGATTTGAGCGCACATGTTGGCGTAACCGACCCCTCCCTCGCCACGCCACATTTAAATGTGCAAATCATATGTAAATGAACACTGCACCTGAGATCCGATCTCTGCATGATCAGAAAAAAAGGAAAATGAGCAAGGTAAAAAAGAAGTGGTCAGACATTAAGGTGGATGTGAAGAGGAAGACAGCTGCTCACCGCCAAAGTGTGGCCAAAACAGGCGGAAGAACCGGGGAGAGGATCGCTGCAATTATGGGTGACACTACTCTCACATGTGGCTGACACTTATTCCCCCATCGTAAATACCATGTATTTTTATAACTCAGAACAAATGTGTTCATACAGTAACCTGCACTCAGTCTTGCGTAAATGTTGTATGTATGGTATTTGTAATAAATCTTTTGAATTCAAATGGAAGCACATCAGGATATCAAAAGAGGATATAAAAAAATTACTCCTGTTTGAATACTCAATTAATTATTTTAATACACAGAAGGATTTGAATTTACTTAATTTGAACATGTACATCAGTTGCACAGCGGCACGGTGGACGACTGGTTAGAGCGTCTGCCTCAAAGTTCTGAGACCGGGGTTCAATCCCCGGCCCCGCCTGTGTGGAGTTTTCATGTTCTCCCCGGGTTTTCTCCGGGCACTCCGGTTTCCTCCCACATCCCCAAGAAAACATGCATGGTAGGTTACTTGACAACTCTAAATTGCCCATATGTGTCAATGTGAGTGTGAATGGTTGTTTGTTTGTATGTGCCCTGCGATTGGCTGGCAACCAGTTCAGGGTGTACCCCGCCTCCTGCTCGATGATAGCTGGGATAGACTCCAGCACGCCCGTGACCCTAGTGAGGAGAAGCGGCTCAGAAAACGGATGGATGGATGGACATCGGTTGCACATGATTAAAATGTGTTAAATTGACATAATTTACCCCTCTTCTCCTAAAAAAAAAAAATTTATTTGAACAGATTTTAATCATGTGCAACCGATGTACATGTTCAAATTAAATTCAAAGGATTATTTTTTTCAGTGCTTTCATCACTGGTGTCACTAGCTCGGAGGATTCATCCCCCATTCCTGGCATCTCCTCCGACATCCCCAGCGTCTCTGACGCAATTACACTCCAACAATCAGCTGCTGCTGCCGGCCCAACTGGTCGTGTCCTCGCTGTGCTGGAGTCACTTGAGATTGTGAGGGCAATTGATCGCCTTGATCAATTTATAGGCATCCTCACAAATATCAGTGATTCATTTAATAAACTGGTGAATTCCGAGTCCTTGCTTCTTTTACATTGTTGAAATTAAATGTTGTGGGCCATTAATTCTTCATCAGTGCTCATTGTCTCTGATGTGCAGATTTATTATAACAGTTTCCCAGCATCACCTCTAAGTGTTGCCAAAGCACCAACAGCTGTAAAAACGTGCGTACGCCAGCCATGAAGTTGGCGTGAGGCACCGCACATTTCCACGGTCATTTCACTCTTGATACATCTGAACTTTGATGTGAAAAAGAATGTACGCCACGTTTTTGTGCGTACGCACCTTTTGTACATGAGGCCCCGGCAGTGGCTTAGCCAGTCTCCAGATCTCATCCCCATAGAAAATCTTTGGAGGGAGTTGAAAGTCTGTGTTTCCCAGCGACAGCCCCAAAACATCACTGCTCTAGAGGGATCTGCATGGAAGAATGGGGCAAAATACCAGCAACAATGTGTGAAGACTTACAGAAAAACGTTTGACCTCTGTCATTGCCAATAAGGGGTATATAACAAAGTATTGAGATGAACATTTGTTATTGACCAAATACTTATTTTCCACCATAATTTGCTAATAATTTCTTTAAAAATCAGATGTGATTTTCTGGATTTTTTTTTCTCATTTTTTTCTCTCATAGGTGAGGTATACCTGTGATGAAAATTACAGGCCTCTCTCATCATTTTAAGTGGGAGAACTTGCAGAATTGGTGGCTGACTAAATACCTTTTTGCCCCACTGTATATCCAAATATTTAATTGGTTTTGCTCAATGAGATCAACTTACTGAACTGTTTTTTTTTTTAAATACACAGGTTTTTTCACTTTCGAGGTTTAAATAAACGAAAGTTCATGCCCTGAAAGATGACGTAACATTCAATTTACAGGTACTTACTTTTATCAGTCTAGTATTCAATTTACAGTAAGCAAAGTTTGTAATATTTTATTAATAAACTGTTAACAACTTGGCATAAAAACTTGACCTGAACAAGAGAAACTGATATTTTTAGTTTCAGATGCAAAATTAAATCAGTTAAAAAAACCGACAACTTTCTTTTTTTTATTTTTTTTTTTTATTATTATTATTTTTTTATTTATTTTTTGTAACCTGGTTTTTTTTATATTATTTTACTGGTTCGGCCATTTTTCTCTCCTGTGATGTGTTCGAATTATGAGGGAGGTCCTTGGAAGAATGCCTCCACTGTAAGGAGTGCCTGGCTGGACCCACAGTTTGCGAATGACATTTCTAAACAGTCGAATACTAATGGCTAGAAACAAAGCACTGTCAGGTTTCCATCAGGGAAAGCTTTTATGAATAATGTTAATAATACATAGAGGAATAAATAATTGAACAAACCTGCTCTTTGTAGTAGCACAAGGCACGGAAACAGTGTAACAGTAGTTGACGTCGCCTTCCTCTTTTCCCTGACAAAGTTCCTCTTATTCTTTCAAAGGCTACAAATATTTCACACACACAGACACACACACACTACAAAAACAAAGGTAGCATTCTTTTATCTGTAAATTGAAAACTAAAGTTAAAATGAATTACAAGCATGTTTCTTGGAACTAAAGTACAACACATACACACCTCCATATAAAGGTTGCAGTGCATAATTCCAATGCGGTATTTCCTAGTATCAATACAATTGATTGATTACCTTTTAAATCGATTAAAATCAATATATTTTCGTCCAGAAGGCTAACATGGTAAGCACAGATCGATCCAGTTGGATTGTAGGTAAATAAATCGATACATCGATGTAATGAATGAATCGTTACATGCCTATTATGTACAATATATAAAAATACACGCTTTTCCCCCCTCACAGTCAGACTAAACTTTTCCTGTTTCAGGTCAATTAGGATTACCAAAACTATTTCTATTTGCTAAATGCCAGAATGAGGATTTCAACCCCCCCCCCACCCCGCCCGCTTAATTTGTCATTACTTTCTTCAAAGTCAGAAGTTTTGGATACAGTAAGATTACTATGCCTTTAAACAATTTGGGGAAACCCAGATGTTGATGTCACGTCTTTGGAGGCTTCTGATAGTTTCAGTGAGAACATTTGAGTTAGAGACACACCTGTGCATGTATTTGAACTCGGTACACTTGAAACACACATTTCTATGTGTGTGTGTAACATCATGGGAAATTCAAAAGATTGATTACCTTTTAAATCGATTTAAACCAATATATTTTCGTCCAGGAGGCTAACTTGCTAAGCACAGATCAATCCAGTTGGATCGTAAGTAAACAAATCGATACATCGATGTAATGAATGAATCGTTACATGCCTATTATGATATTAGGAACAAAACTGTGGACTTGCACATGCCCGTTTCCCCTTGGGTGCAATTCATGTCGGGACATTGGCCGGGAACTGAACGCACGCTAGTTGTAGAACACGGCAGTAAGGTACACAACTACACGACCAATGCATTAATGTATTAAATACTTTATTTATATAATGAGATTTGTGTGTAAATTATCTTGCTTGAGCATAAATATTTTGATCAGTAATCGCATACATTATTAAATCAGTATGTAATAAATTGTAAATCTAAGTTGAACCTGTGGACACAATGATTGTGTCCACCTGTGGACACAATTTTTGCTAAGGCTTGGAATACCTTATGGTCAGTTTGCAGATGAAATTTTCACTGTTGTTTTGTTGTTGTGTTTTTCGGGCCAAGACATATAACTGCTGTCAAAGACGATGCATTTTATTTCCCCCAAATTCGCAAGAATTGACTGATTATATACTTGATTCCAAAAACTTCCAAAAATCCGTCCACCTTTTCTACCAAAGGTTTTTTTTTGTGTACGAGAGGAGAGCAGAAAAGCTGCCTTGATTCGTCAGTACTATTAAGATTTAGTATCTACAATATATAAATGGCCAAAACACAAAACCTTCTACCTTCTATCTAAATCCATGCTTGCTCATGCAGTGTATTTGACATGACTCTTGCTGTTTGAGGCTATATTATTGAACTATATGTGTACCTACTACCTCCTGATGCAGGTAAAACAAGTGTGAAATACACCACCCACATGTGAGTATATGCAAATGAAACAACCTGGAAAAAAACAAGACTAGACACCAAATGTAAATATTTGTGCAAATTTTATTGATATGCAGAAATAATAGGTTGATAAAGGACATGATGAATGAAATGTACACCATTCCTTCAATTTTCTGTGACACAAATATGCATATTATACATAGGAGATAATTTAACAAAATGTTATTGAGGTATTTTTTTATGTTGTTTTTTTTACCACAAAAGCTGTTTCAAAAAAGAAATTGAATCTTTGTTTTATTTTGTTATAAAAAATATTTCAATCAGCTGAGCATAAAAGATTCAAATACATCTATTCTATGAAAGCAAAGAGCCAAACTAACATTTACAAATAAACACTTGAATTTAAAGCATTTTTAGCAGCATTTTTACTATATAAAAAAAAAACTGTAAAAATGTATGGTAATATTTTATTTCAAAGAGGGCCAGTGGTTAGCACTGTCATGTCACAGCAAGAGTGTTCTGGGTTTGAGCCAGTTAACTTGGTTGTGGTCTTTTCTGCAACTGCATGGATGGCTCCTACCCAAGTGTTTGAGTTGATCTGACAATGAAAAGGATGGTAGGTTGACGTTAGATGAATTTTAAATAATGTGTACTGTTTGGCAAATTTTACATCCTACAAATTGTTCTGTTATTTAATTTGCTTCAGTCGGTAGAAAATATTTTTACACTTGTCATTACCTCCGCCAAGCACAAAATGTATTGTTTTGATCATTGTTTGTTAGTTAGCAGGATTGTGCTTGAATTACATTTTACAAAGTACTGCAAATTTATAGGAGGAGGTGTTGTGTGAGGAGATAGCATGATTACGCAAATGCTACCACAAACGTTTAGGATGGGTGGCATGTGTATTGAAGAGAAACCATTATCTTTTGGTATAAATCCAGATAAAAATGGGTGTAGCAGAATGTAATTTTATTTATTTATTTGCAGTTTGTTACAGTGGAACTATTAATCCCACCCCACAAATACAGTGTGCCAGGATTTTATTTGATCTTTTTCTGTCATCCTCCTTCAACAAGGAATTGGCCTGCAAATGGACAAAAACGATATATTTTTTAACCTTTGCAGAGGTCTGGACTCAAAGGAGTGCTATTCAAGCTTATATTAGGGTGGAGGGTAGCAATTATTAAATCAAATTAATGTAATTATTTGTTCAGACTGGTTACAAGTTAAAAACCTTTAATACCAAATAAGCAATAAGTGTGTTACAATCCACATCTTCAAATCTGTTTCAGTGCATGTCCTCGGCATAAAGTATAATTGGGTCATTTTCATATTTGATTAATAACAGTAAAGACACTTGTTTAAAAAAAATATATCTAATTTAGCAATTTTATGCCACCTTGGTTTTATAAGGGTAAATGTCTCCCATGCTGAATCAGCCATGTTTAGTCCTATTTTAAAGAAGTTATTCATGATTTAAAGTATCAGGCATTCATAGTTAAGGCAATCCTGCTTGAGAGAGCAAATAGTGGTGACCCATTGAAATAAACTTATTTTTGAACAGTTAAGACAAAAATGCATAACAGTAAAAACAGACACCTTCATTAAAATCGTGAGTTGCACAATTTATGTGTTGCCCTTCAAATTCTGTGAATACAAGTGCATAAATCATCCTAACTACTCATTAAACCCATTGTACCCTTGCCTGTATACAATTGTAATAACGGTAAAGACATGCAATAGTTCTGACACTTTCACAAGTTCACACATATCTCAGAAATAACAGAATGTATTAAGTAGTAATAGTAAGCAATAACAGAAAAATCCTATACAGTCCCCTCCAAAAGTATTGGAACTGCAAGTTCCGGGCCTTTGTTTTTATTGTAGACTGAAGACATTTGCTTTCAGTTTAAAAGAAAACAACTCAGAACAGAGCACCTTTTTTTTTGGACCCATCCACTTTTCAAGTGAGCAAAAGTATTGGAACAGACATTATTAACATAACTTAAAGTCAATAACGTTTAATATTTGGTGGAATAACCCTTACTTGCAATAACTGCATCAAGCCTGTGACCCATTAACTTGAGACTGTTGCAATCTTCATTTGAAATGCTTTTCCAGGAAATGCTTGACTGCATCCTCTTTCAGTTGTTGTTTGTTTCTGGGGGGTTCTCCCTTCAGTCTTGTCTTCAGGAGGTAAAATGCATGCTTTATTGGGTTAAGGTCTGGTGACTGACTTGGCCAGTCCAAGACCTTCCATTTATTCCCCCTGATGAAGACCTTTGTTGTGTTCCCAGTGTGTTTTGGGTCATTGTCTCGTTGCATAATGAAGCTTCTCCCGATTAGTTTGGATGCACTTTTCTGTAAATTGCCAGACAAAATGGTTTTGTCGACTTCAGAATTCATTCTGCTGCTACCATCATGAATTACATCACCAATAAAGATTAGTGAGCCCGTTCCAGGAGCAGCCATGCAAGACCTCCACCAGTCTTCACAGATGAGGTTGTATGTTTTGGATCATAAGCAGATCCTTTTCTTCTCCATACTTTGGCCTTTCCAACACTTTGGTAGAGGTTAATCTTGGTCTCATCAGCCCATAAAACTTTGTTCCAAAACTTTTGTGGCTCATCTCTGTACTTCTTTGCAAAATCCGATCTGGCCATCCGATTGTTTTTGCTGATGAGTGGTTTGAATCTTGTGGTATGGCCTGTATATTTCTTCTCTCGAAGTCTTCAAACAGTGGATTGTTATACCTTCACCCCTGCCCTGTGGAGGTTGGCAGTGTGTTTTGGGTCATTGTATTGTTGCATGATTAAGCTTTTCCCGATTAGTTTGGCTGCATTTTTCTTTAAATTGCCAGACAAAATGTTTTTTTAGACTTCAGAATTCATTCTGCTCATACCATCATGAGTTACATCATCAATAAAGATTAGTGAGCCCGTTCCAGGAGCAGCCATGCAAGACCTCCACCATGCTTCACAGATGAGCTTGTGTGTTTTGGATCATAAGCAGATCATTTTCTTCTCCATACTTTGGCCTTTCCATCACTTTGGTAGCAGTTAATCTGGGTCTCATCAGCCCATAAAACTTTGTTTCAAAACTTTTATGGCTCATCTCTGTACTTCTTTGCAAAATCCAATCTGTCCATCCTATTGTTTTTGCTGATGAGTGGTTTGCATCTTGTGGTATGGCCTGTATATTTCTTCTCTCGAAGTCTTCGAACAGTGGTTTGTAATACCTTCACCCCTGCCCTGTGGAGGCTGGCAGTGCGTTTTGGGTCATTGTCTTGTTGCATGATTAACCTTCTCGATTAGTTTGGCTGCATTTTTCTTTAAATTGCCAGACAAAATGGTTTTGTAGACTTCAGAATTCATTCTGCAGCTACCATCATGATTTACATCATCAATAAAGATTAGTGAGCCCATTCCAGGAGAAGCCATGCAAGACCTCCACCATACTACAGAGATGAGCTTGTGTGTTTTGGATCATAAGCAGATCCTTTCTTTCTCCATACTTTGGCTTTTCCATCACATTGGTAGAGGTTAATCTTGGTCTCATCAGCCCATAAAACTTTGTTCCAAAACTTTTGTGGCTCATCTCTGTAGTTCTTTGCAAAATCCAATCTGGCCATCCAATTGTTTTGCTGATGAGTGGTTTGCATCTTGTGGTATGGCCTGTATATTTCTTCTCTCTCAGTCTTCGAACAGTGGATTGTAATCTGTGTCAATTAAGTCTGTGTCTGAGACATCTGCCCTGTGGAGGTTGGCAGTGATGTCATTGACTGTTGTTTTTGGGTGTTTCTTCACAGCTCTCACAATGCTGTTGCTCAGTACAGCAGTAGTTTCTTTCTTTTTCAGGACATTCCAAATTGTTGTATTGGCTCTGCCAAAATGTTTGTGCAATAGCTCTGATTGATTTTCCCTCTTAGCTTCAAAATGGTTTGGTTTTCTCCCATAGACAGCTTTCTGGTCTTTGTTTGCTTAACAGCAAAGGTAGTTTTCACAGGTGAAACCCAAAGCCAAAAACAAGCAGTCTAATGTTTGAGCAATCAATCTAAAATTCAACACCTGAGCAACTAGAAACACCCATCGGTCACGGTCCAATACTTTTGCTGACTTGAAAAGTGGGTTGCTTCAAACAATAGGTGCTCTGTCCTGAGTTGTTTAACACATGTAGATGTAAATACCATGAAATAAAAGTTGGAATTCAGATTTTTTGTCTCATTCATCACTTAATCTGAAACCCAAATGTCTTCAGTATACAACAAAAACAAAGGAATTGACTTTGTCGTTGCAATACTTTTGGAGGGGAATGTATATCCAAAAATATAATTAGCATTTTCAGAAAACATGTTGGAAATCAAACTTAATTTAAAACAGCTTACGGTAAAGTCATTTTTGTCTTTAAAACTTTGAAAAATATTACTTGACTTTTTTTTTTTCTTATAAACAATTCTGACATTTTGATGGATAACAATTGCCAATACAGGAAGTCCTCGAGTTACGACGCACTCGACCTACGACGTTTCGACTTTACGATGCCTGTGGCTCGTCCGCCATTTTGTCCCAGCACCATAGTGTTTCTGCTTAGCTAGTGCATAGTGCTTGTCTGTGTTAGTGCGGCGGGAGTATCTTTTCCTTTTTCGCCCTCCTTTTTTCACACTCTCAGCAGTAATGGTATGTACAGCATCTTATTTTTTATTTTAATGTATTTTAGTTTCTTTATACGAAGTGTTAACCTTTCCTGCTACGGTCTCCTGACCGTGGTCGGGAGACCCAGGGGTTAACTCCCTTCTCTCGTTGCACAGCTGAGCTGGGTGGCGGCAGCAATAAAGGCACGAAGCACCGATTTGCTGCTTTAATGGCTTTATTAGCTCCCCTGCACATTCAATGTCAACGGGTCCACCGCTAATCGCTACTCTTCCCTGGTCGCCGTCACTACACTTGCTACTGTACACACTCGCACCGGGGCGCAGTCCTTCCTCCTTCGCAGTCCCGTCTCACTCACACATCAACGCCCACACACACACTGAACTTGGTGTCACAATCACGTGGGACAATACCCGTAACAGAAGTATTTCGCCGTAAATTTCGACTTTAACGGTGAAATCTGACTTACGCGGAAATTCGTGTTACGTCGCCAGCGTAGGAACGGAACTCGTTCGTAAATCGAGGACTTCCTGTAATTGAAATAACTCACATCAGTCAAATTCAGTGTTCAAGTTCAAAAGGAAATTCAGTGGCCCATGTCTTTTTTATTGATCAAATTATATGAAAATGACCCAATTACTTAATAAATAGATACCATTAGTCTCTTAGTACAAAATCGGAGAGACAAAATACTGTTCGCTGCTGTTACCCCTACCAAGATAAACCAATAATAAATCATGTACAATGGATTCAGTACTCTCTGTATCTTTTGGTTTCTTACTTTCTTCTATCGCCTTTATTATTTGGAGTTGGAATATGTAATACTAGTTTTAAGGGCTCTCGAAGCTGTAGCTGGAGATGGAATGCGTTGAATTGGTTTGACCTTGGGTGCCTGATCATCTACATGAAATACATCTTAAACCAAGTATGAATTATTGATGTGCTGAGCTTTTTATGTTTTTGTGTTATTAATTGTTTTGTTGGTTTACCTCTTACTTGGCGATCTCAGTGGTGTACATGTCCATTTCCACCAAGAAAAGGGCAAATCATTACAATTGATCATTACATTCATTTGGGCTCTTTTCCTTGTGTTAATTATATTGAACTCGTAATGCATGTCTTGTACCTGCTTCTGAATTGGTACTGTATGATACTGTATGTACAAAACATTATATCATCCATTGTTCTTTTCTTGGATACTCGGGTCTTTTTTATGTGGTTTCTCCTAAGTTACATTTTAACATTATATTGTGGTGCTATATATATTTGATAAAAATGACTTGGTATTGGATCATTCCTATGAAAATATTGTAAGTTGAAAAATTTCTGGAGTAAAAACTATATTTTGGATACAAGTATTAAAATTAATGTGCATATACAAGAGATAAGGTACAGAATAAAATTACAGTTTCAAGTTTGTACGTCTTTTTGATAGTGATTAGTTCTCTTTCTTATGAATTTGTGTTGTGATTAAGCTTGGATGGATTGTAAATAAAGCATAATGTATGGATCATCATATTGGTTGCAATTGATGTGTTTTCAGGCATCGCAAACTTCCGCATGGATGTTTATGTTGTGATTTTTTTGTAAGATTTGCCTTTTACATTGAATAAAATGCCTAATGACGTATTCATGTTGTCTGTACTTTTAAATGTTCACTTGATATACACAATGTAAATGTTACGGAGCAATTGTTGTGCTGCTGTTTTTTGCATAGATGGCTGAAAACCTTTTGTCTTGAATTGGTGAAAAAAAAGCATCTCTATTTAAAACATTGTGATGCAGGGGTTAACGTTTTTATTTTTCCAAGTGACAAAATGACAAAGCAAATAGGAGAAACAAACAGTATTAGACCTAATGAATAAAGCAACGTTATGAAAACACACTTGTCAAATGACCAAATGATTGTCGATAACGTTGTCCACATTAAACCAAAAACTAACAAAACTTGACCTAACTGGGGAAATGACAGCAGCTCTTTCCTTGACCTCTCCTCCTGGAAAGAGCAACTCACTGTTGACTAGAAAACAAACAAAACGTACATTTCAAATATCAATAATGCTTGATTCATGTTCATTGGTTAGTTGTCCCTCTCGACGAATTGAACCATGTGTTGTAAATTACGCAATGTTTTGGGGCATTATTTGATAGCACAACAGGCACACATTTATAAACCCAAGTACTGCAAGAAAAGGCTCAACAGTCCTCACCCAAGGATCACAGAGCCCAGTATTGGCTCTGACAGTTGTTGATGTGTAGTCCCAAAACACAAATCAAATTTATGAGTATAAATACATATCTATGTGATCAACCGATGACTGCTTTACCTTGAATGGTCCACCATCTACTTCTGCTTGAGACCATAATTCAACAAAGTCCTATGACTGACCTGAGTCCCCTATCTCACTGGCCTGGAGACAAGTTGGTGAACTGATGGCCAGTCTCCGCTGGTTGCAGCGATGTCTCCGCGACGTCTCCTGGAGTCTCCAGGTGACTAGGCGGGTTGCCAAGGAGTCGCGGTGAAAGCAAACATGTTCAATTTCATATGAGACCTTTTTGGAGACATCTCTATATGTTCATTATAGAGAAAAAGCTTTAACGTAGCTTAACATCCCAAAACTGCGACCAATCGTCACCTAAAATTATGTGGGCATCACTCGTGACGCCCACTTCAACCTCTGAAAATAACAGAACTATCGGCCCAATATTTTGGATTTTATGGACTTGTAACGTATATTGGCGTTTGGATAAAACTTAATTTATTTAAGAAATTTGTCGAAGCAGCTCTGGTGTCTTAACTTTGGTCATGTCAATTGCCTGAGTTCCTTCAAATTTAATTTGTTCAAGCATTTTGGGGTCAAATTCAAGTTTGAAAAACTTATAAATCACAATTTGGCTGTCGTAATTGTCGGCAGGTGGTACCAAGTGACATCCTCAGAATGCGAAGTGGCATCTTTGAGGGCGTCGCTGATTGAGCGAGCGACCAGGAAGGCTTTTCCTCGGAACTCAGGATTGACATGCAGAGCTGTGGAGCTTGTAAGGAAAAACCCGAGGTGGGCCGGATTAGTGGGGCCTGTCAGGGCCATAGAACGAATATTTTTAATTAAGCCGAGGGGTCCCAAATTTGGGAAGGTTTTATCTATTGCTAAATTGTCTATTTCATATAGCCTGTCCGTTCATTTACATGTTAGCAATCTGTGTCTGAGCATAAACCGTAACCATAGACAACAGCGTGGTTATGGCCTGCATATTTTGGTTTAAAGCTGCACTACAAGCGTTAAGAACTAAAATGGCTACTTTTAAACGAGTTGCTTAATGACCCGGAATTGGTTACTTTGTTAGCCATGCATTGTCGTGTGATGGGGATTTTGGACTGCAATTCCCGATGTTGTGTCTCAATAGTACTAAGGCTACAAGCGTCACCGGTGGGGGCGCTGAGGATGTGTTTTGTTTCGCTCGTTTGGGGCAGAGCAACGTGTTCAGTTTCACCGGTGTCTTTGTTGAGCATCTGCGTTGGCGGACTTGGTGCATCATGTGCGGAGTCTCGCATGACCACCCTTTCACTACATGGGGCCACGAGTGCCTGAGAAGTGAGCACCACGGAGGCGTAATAACAAAAGCCCACAATAATGCAAATGAGCAGGTACAAAACTGAGGAGAAACCAGAGATAAGCTTGCGCAGCGTGCAGGACGAATCATTGGAAGAGTGGCGGCCAAGTCAGGCCACAGAAAGATCAAACGTAAAGCAGGCACTTTCGACATCACGAACAACGCAGGAGAGAAGAGAGGTTGGGAACCAGGACAGAAGAAAATGCATATCCCAAGTAGTCATTGCAGGTACAATGGAAGAGTCGGGTCCAAGGCGTTGCCTTGGAAACGAAAGGGTGGGTAAAATGGCACTGAGGTGCATTTTGCAAGATGTAGAGAACAAGTGTACGGGAAGTACGAGGTCTCTGAGAAGAGACAGAGCCCACGTCCTGTGCTGTTGAAGCAATGCGTGTGTAAAAATCACAAAAGAAGTACAATGACTTAGCGGCCACTGAGAGTGATGGCCAACTCATCAAGAAAGACACAATGAAGGTTAGCGTGACAGCTGAATAGGTGGACCAATGATTAGGGACGGGGCCCATAATATGCGACTCAGAGAGCGCAATTTTGCATCTCACCAAGGGGTCCTGTGGTATCAAAAGCTTGAAAGAATGGTCGGTGTCGCGAGAGCGACCACTGATGGATATCGTCAGCGTGACCGGTGTGCACCCCCCTTTTGTCAAGATGTCATCTGGTTGTGATTTTGGTAGAGGCGGCGCATCCAGGAGGCTCAGAGTGTCGCACTGGGTGGATTCTCGACTGTGTTCTGGCCTTCGCCGGGTTCTCCGCACATGTGCATAAATCTCACGCCGAGTATAGTCAATTAATGGCATGAAACGACTTAGCAGATCTTGTCCAATGAGCAAAGGTACTGACTTGACAGGTGACACGAACACAGGATGAATTATGGAATGTGGCCCTATTGTCCAATGTAACCACACGAGCGAGTATAATTGGGTGTTCACTAAGGCAAAGGGGCGAATTGTCATTTCGCTGTTTTGGAGGTTGAGTGTACGACCCTCCTGCTGTAATTTGTCACGCAGTAAGTCAAACACGTCCTCGGAGATGACCGTGATGTCTGCTGCAGTATCCACGAGTCCGTCATATTGGAACGTACGTTCAAGTGTGGTTGTCAAGTAAAATATTCCCGACGTGTCATTAATTTACCGAGAAGGCGCCGAAATGGCTGCTTGTCTTTTATGTTTGACAGGTCGCTGGAGTCATTCAGTGAGTTACAGGACATGGTCGGAGACTGTCGAGATCTAATTGTCGAACTGGGTTTTGGTCCGCGAATTTTGATTTTAGTAAGGGGTAGTACCTGGTCATCGCAGTGGTCGGTTATGTGCGTGCCCATGGGCTGTTTGATGGGACGCTTGGCATCGCCACTTGGAGAATCAAGCGAATGCACAGAGACGTCGGAGTCAGAACAGACTATCACAGCAGGCTGGCCAGGCTCGGGGGCTCGCCTCCAAGCAGAGGCTCAGGCTTTCGTGGGTCTTGTTTCATATTTTTCGCCAAGCTGTGGATAATCTCAAGAATAGCATGTGCAGCAGTACCAAATTCTCCGTTAATGGCCCCTTGTGGGGTTGAGAAGGAGGATGCATGACTTTTGGGCTTGACGTATTCGAGTGAACAGGATTGGGAGTCAGTTTTTATCAGCGAATGTTCAAAGTTTTGGCATGCGTCATTATTTTGGTAGCTCAAACCAAAAATATTGCGATTCGACAGCTTTGTGTTGGTCTTTTTATGCTTAGCAAAGCCTTTAGCAGCTAGGTCATGCAGTTGTGAGCTGGACAGCGTGTGAGGGCATGCTGCCACTCCCAAATGGTGTTTGATATTTGGGTGGATGTTTCCAACAAAAAGCGTTTTAAAATGTATGTCTTCTTCCGTGTTCGGTTTGTTTAGAAAGCCGAAATATGCTTTGCGCAAATGACAGTAGTAAGCTTGTGGCGTTTCGAGGCTCCTGTGTTTAACAGTAAGAGCTGCAGATAAGCCGGTTGCGGCCTCTGGATCATCAAATTCTTGAGACAATGCCTGGCAGAGAGCTGGGTAATCGGCCAGTAAATGAGCCGATTGTCGTTCAATTAAGCTACTTACTTCTCGGCTCGACATAACTTTAATAAGGTACAATCTGTCGTCCGTAGTAGCGGATGGGAGTGTTTGCTGTAGGAAGACTTGTTGCCGGTTGGCAATTAATTTGCGGACTGCCTGTAATTCCCATCGAACAAGTGTTATTTCGGCTTCCCGTTCTCGGTTTCGCTTTTGAAGACGACGCATATTGGATTCTAGTGTTGTCAACTGTGACATGAGGTCACACAAGTACTCAATGCTTTTAGAGTGTTCCTTTTTGAGCATCTCAACGGTCTGTTTGAGCTGGCTAATATCCTCAGTGGCGCTACACAGGAACCACTCTGGGTGCTTGTTAGCCGCTTTGGCCTGGCGTAATTTGACTTCTACGAGATGATCAGTCAACTCCAACAGATTGCTTTTGACTTGCAAAAATTTCAGGATGCTGCGGGTTGCAACAGTGTTTCCTGTATGCGGTTAGTTTGTGTGCACGAAGCAAGAGCTTGTTTGAGCTCCTCATTTTCACGGGCCAGTACGGCACTGTGGACGGAGAGCGTCTCTTGAGCAACGCCGGCAGTGAGGTGCACTTTGGGGCGGGCTTGTGCAAGGTTTAAACGAATGTTAGACTCAGTTAGCTGTGCCGTTAAGTTGATTCGTTTTTGCTGTTCAGCTTCTAGTTTGAGTTTCATTTGGTTATACTCCCTGTCACTCCATTTCAACTGTGAAAATAAATTTACAGCTATGCAACCGGGCGTTCGAGCAAAATTTTTATCTTTTAAAGTTTTGTGCTCAGCATCACTCATAAGTTGTATGGTGTTGCTATTGAGGACTTCAAGGTTAGTGTCTTTGACAGATTCTGCATAACCCGGGGCGAGATCCTTAGTAAGGTTACTTACGAAGTGTGTTAACGTGTCGTTTGTGCACAAATTAATTTGATCAAATTAAATTAATTAAAATAAAAATTGCTGCGTGGGGGTTGGCAAGTTAATCTTTGATTTGAAATAGTTGCGAAGGGCACTTAGGTGGAGTGAAACGAATCAGCTTGTTACCTAAATTTTAAGTGTCAACTAATTCAACAAATTAATTTATTGAGCTTTGATAAATAAATAAAATTTAGTTATGTTTACGTAAACAAATTGATTTGACTGTGTGTAATGCTATCGCTGCAAGTCAATTAAATTTGTGAAAGTAATTTAGGACTTTAGCTAATTCAAATGAGTTTTATTTAACTTTGGTAAAAAAGTTAAATGTACTTATAATTAGGTGTGTGAATTAATTAATTGCTTGTATGGCTTATAATGATGTTGGCTTTGAGGGAGGAAGAAGGACAAAAGCCCCCCTCCAAAAAAGTGTTTTGTTTTTTTTATTTAATTTGAAAAAGTTAAAAATGAAAAAAACAAATCAAATCAGCTTAAAAGGAAATCCCAACGTGATTAAAAGTTAACAAGCAATTAATTAATAAACTCCACTTCGTAAAAGAATCATTTAGTCATTGTGGGCGGCACGGTGGTCGACTGGTTAGAGCGTCAGCCGTCAGCCTCACAGTTCTGAGGACAATCCCCGGCCCCGCCTGTGTGGAATTTGCATGTTCTCCGGGTACTCCGGTTTCCTCCCACATCCCAAAAACATGCATGGTAGGTTAATTGAAAACAACTCTAAATTGCCCGTAGGTATGAATGTGAGTGCGAATGGTTGTGTGTTAATGTGTGCCCTGCAATTGGCTGCCAACCAGTTCAGGGTGTACCCCGCCTCCTGCCCGATGATAGCTGGGATAGGCTCCAGCACTCCCGCGACCCTAGTGAGGAGAAGAGGTTCAGAAAATGGATGGATGGATGGCCATGGATTGTGGGTTTAAATGAAGTTATGCGATGTAGTGCACGTTTGCAGACAGAAGATGGGAGTGTTGCGTTAGAAATTCACGCCCGTCCAGTAGTAAAGCTTGTAATCTGTCAATTTCAAACGAGCGGAAAATCAAAACGGTAGAAAGCTTCAATCATACAAGTGTAGTGGTGGTGTTTCAACAAAACAAGCAAAACCGAAACGTTTAAATTAATGAAACCAATCGTGGCGGTGGCGTTTTGAA
The DNA here is from genome assembly GCF_024500385.1 of Phyllopteryx taeniolatus. NCBI lineage: Eukaryota > Metazoa > Chordata > Actinopteri > Syngnathiformes > Syngnathidae > Phyllopteryx > Phyllopteryx taeniolatus. Next base: position 2,832,159 of record NC_084520.1, read on the forward strand.
AAATGAGCAACAATGGATGTTTTTAAATTAAAACAATTGATCGCGGGTAGATGTGAGTGGTAAAGTGGTGGTGTGTGGTAAAGAAGGAGAAAAGGATCTATACAGGCTGGCCAGACAGAGGGATAGAGATGGGAAGGATGTGCAGCAGGTTAGGCTGATTAAGGATAGAGATGGAAATATGTTGACTGGTGCCAGCAGTGTGCTAGCTAGATGGAAAGAATACTTCGAGGAGTTGATGAATGATGAAAATGAGAGTGAAGGGAGAGTAGAAGAGGCAAGTGTGGTGGACCAGGAAGTGGCAATGAAAGGCATTAAAGAGGAGAAAAAATGGAAAGGCAGTTGGTCCGGATGATGTTCTTGTGGAGGTATGGAAGCATCTAGGAGAGGTGGCTTTGGAGTTTTTGACCAGCTTGTTCAATAGAACAAGGCTGATGTGCAGAGCTGTGGGAACTATAGAGGAATACAGTTGACAAGCCACACGAGAGTAGTGGAGGCTAGACTCAGGACAGATGTGAGTATTTGCGAGCAACAGCATGGTTTCATGCCGAGAAAGAGTACCACAGATGCATTATTTGCCTTGAGGATGTTGATGGAAAAGTACAGAGAAGGTCAGAAGGAGCTACATTGTGTCTTTGTAGATCTACAGAAAGCCTATGACAGAGTACCCAGAGAGGAACTGTGGTACTGCATGCGGAGGTCTGGAGTGGCAGAGAAGTATGTTAGAATAATACATGACATGTACGAGGGCAGCAGAACAGCGGGGAGGTGTGCTGTAGGTGTGACAGAGGAATTTAAGGTGGAGGTGGGACTGCATCAGGGATCAGCCCTGAGCCCCTTCCTGTTTGCAGTGGTGATGACAGATGAGGTTTGACTGGAATCCCCGCCGACCATGATGTTTGCAGATGACATTGTGCTCCCTGCTTTCACTCAGTGAAAGCAGGGAGCAGGTGGAGGAACAGTTAGAAAGATGGAGGCATACACTGGAAAGCAGAGGAATGAAGATTAGCCGAAGGAAGACAGAATATATGTGCATGAATGAGAGGGGTGATCGGGGAAGAGTGAGGCTCCAGGGAGAAGAGATAGCAAGGGTGGAGGACTTTAGATACTTGGGGTCAACCGTCCAGAGCAATGGTGAGTGTGGTCAGGAAGTGAAGAAACGGGTCCAAGCAGGTTGGAACGGGTGGAGGAAGGTGTCAGGTGTGTTATGTGACAGAAGAGTCTCTGCTAGGATGAAGGGCAAAGTTTATGAAACAGTGGTGAGGCCAGCCATGATGTACGGATTAGAGACAGTGGCACTGAAGAGACAACAGGAAGCAGAGCTGGAGGTGGCCGAAATAAAGATGTTAAGGTTCGCTCTCGGAGTGACCAGGTTGGATAAAATTAGAAATGAGCTCATCAGAGGGACAGCCAAGGTTCGATGTTTTGGAGACAAAATTAGAGAGAGCAGACTTCGATGGTTTGTACACGTCCAGAGGAGAAATAGTGAGTATATTGGTAGAAGGATGATGAGGATGGAGCTGCCAGGCAAGCGAGATAGAGGAAAACCAAAGAGAAGGTTGATGGATGTCGTAAGGGAAGACATGATGGCAGTTGGTGTTCGAGAGGAGGATGCAGGAGATAGGCTTAAATGGAAAAGGATGACGCGCTGTGGCGACCCCTAAAGGGACAAGCCGAAAGGAAAAGAAGAAGATCGCGGGTAGATGTGATAGTTTAGCGACTATGCTAGCTAGCCAGGCTACTGAAGACAGAGTCGGTTGCTAGGTAACACAGCAGCAGAGGTACAGTGCGATGACTCCCGTCACGCAGCGTGTGGTTAAAACTAGCAGAAAGGCACTTCAAAAATAGCAACAAATACACTCTGGTGCTACAGACACAAGTTTGTGTCTACAGACACAAATCAATTGGCCGCGGTGGCTTGGCACGCGTTCGTCAGTAGCTTTATAGCGGCTGAGCAGCGGCTAGTTGGCTAACAGTTTTCGAGGAGCGGGGGTGAGTCGGAGGTTACGTAATGACACAAACGTCCATGGGGTGCCACTCAAGCGCACACACAACCCGAAGAAGAAGAATCAGAATGACAAAATGGCGTCCTTACAGGAGCCGCGTGGTTTCGACTCTCACACAAAGCAAAAATGGTGGACGTTGCAAACTCCACGCGTTTTCACACGCAAAAGAGTTAACACTCTAGTCCGGATATCCAAGTACCATTTAACAATGCAACAAATTTACTCTAGTTTTACTGAGAGGCTAATCTTAGTTAACGCTGTGTTAACGCTGTGTCTATGATAACAGAGTACGGCTCTCCCATAAGATGTCTGGACATGCATGAACCTGCCCCAGCCAAGATGGCGGATTATGTCTAGACTTTATTGAAAATATTGTGTATTTTTGTGTGTTTTGAGTTTTACAAAACTTCTCAGCCTCACACATGGCACTAATATGTAGCGTATATTGGTGTTTGGATAAAACGTAATTTATTTAAGAAATAAATTCGCAGCAGCAGCGCCTGCGTTGCTTCCGGTTTAGCGTGATTTGACGCTTAACATTATAAATCAAGCTATTTTGTCTCATAGAGGGCACCGCGTCACTTTTTATATGTATACAATTTAGGAAAACGCGACGACAATCCTTTTATCAGTCTCATAAACTAAAGGTTGCTACATTTTATGAAATATGAGTTGACAGAGGTTTCCTTATTTAACTCAAAACACAAAAAGGAATGGAATTTTATAGAATATTTAATGACATCTACAAGGGATCTATAGGGAAACACACAAAGTCCAACTCCAGAAAGAAACTAACACTAATAACGGTGAAAGACATACAAATAGGCGTACGAAAAGGGAAATAGAACGCGTCTTGTGGGACTAAAGTTGAAAACATGAGCGATTAATGCGTTTAGTCCGAACGAGTGAGAGAGAGAGAGAGAGAGAGAGAGCAAAGTTTGGATTGTGTGTGACCCTAATATTGTACATTCGAGCAACACTCACGACCGTAGAAATACTATAAATGATGGTGGTAATTCGCCTTTACTCGTTACCTTTAATTAATTCTAATTAGTTATACTAACTATTCTGAGTCCCTTTAACTCCTGATTAATGTGTTTAATATTGTCTGTGATGCACTCTAGAGTTTAGGCTTGACATTGCAGCTTTTAGGTGGGGGCTTAACCCTCCCTCGTGAGCGTTTACATGTGAGCCAATTTGTACGATGTAATGAAAACTAGGTAATCTGTCAGGATGATCGATTCACTTCTGCTTCCAGAATAATAATAATTTAAAAAAATACTTAACACGCAACAACAAGATGCAGAGGGGGGATAAACACAGATGCAGTGGTGTGAAAAAGTGTTTGACCCCTTCCTGATTTCTTGTTTGTCACACTTAAAGGTCAGAATTAAGACAGTGTAACTGCACGAAGATCCATATTACACACACACTCACACAGGCACGCACCAAGTCTCTCTCTCTCACACATGCACACGCGCAAACAATCACTCACACTTAATGGTTGGTGGGAGGCTAATGCTTAGGCTTAGCCATCTGCCGTACAGTGAAATGTGGAAACAACTATGTCCATGTTCAATCAATCAGCATTTCTGAGCACAGCCTGCCCCCTCAAGAGTTCTGGGTATGTCTAGAAAAGACCCTAGCGAAGCAGGACTAAACTGTAGCCTCACTATCTGGGTAGGTTTTTTTTGGGGTGGAAACACAGGGGGAACTCAAGCTACCAGGGTAAATAGGAACATTTCTTAAAAAGGTTACTGCAGTGGAAAATCCCCAATTAACCCTAAACATAAAGCCAGAGCTACAATGGAATGGTTTAGAATAGATCAAAGAATATTTGTGTTAGAATGGTCCATTCAAATCCCAGGGCTAAATCCCATTGAGCATCTTTGGCAAGACTTGAAAATTGCTGTTTACAGACGCTCTTCATGCAATCTTGCCAAGCTTGACCTGTTTTGCAAAGAATGGGCAAAAATTTCAGTGTTTAAATGTGCAAAGCTGGTAGAAACATACCCAAAATGACTTGCAGCTGTAATTGCAGCAAAAGGTGGCTTTACAAAGTATTGACGCCAGGGGGCTGAATACAAATGCACACCACATTTTTCAGATTTTATTTGCTTAAAATTTTTAACACTTTTGAAAACTAATTTCCCTTTCGCTTTACAAATATGTAATACTTTGTGTCTCAATAAAAACATTTGAGTTTGTGGTTGTGGCTGTAAGGTGGCAAAATGTGAAAAAGGTCAATGTGTATGATTACTTTTTCAAGGCACTGTATCCAGGTCTATGAGCAAAGCTAAAGAGCAAAGAAATTGCCATAAAACTTAAAAACTTCAAACGACTTAAAACATTGGAACAGCCTACCTATCTCACTTCTCGAGCGTATAGCTACGGTAAAAATGAAAATGTTACCTCAAATGAACTATTTTCAATGATCCCATTCAGCCCACGTTAAAGTGGTTCCAAATGCTAAACTCTGCCATTTTAAATTTTTACTGTAAAAATAAGTAAAATAGAATTAGTCTATCCACCCTTCAGAAAAGTACACCAGAAGGGGGACTTTGATGTATCCAATTTCAAATACAGTACCTTATAAAGTGGTTACAACCAAATGTTGAACAACAGTCTTGGCTGGATCTAGAACAGATAGACTACAATAGCACCAAACTTTCAGACCTCCCATATATTAACACGAGTCTCAAAAGCCACAATTGTTTTAAGAATCACATTATTGAAGCCACTTTATCATCTTGGTGGATAAATCTAGAAACCACACAATCTCCATCCATCCATCCATTTTCAACACCGTTTATCCTGGTTAGGGTCGCGGGCACTATCCCAGCTGACTTCTGGCGAAAGGCGGACTACACCCTGAACTGGTCGGCAGTCAGTCACAGGGCACATATAGACATGGACAACCATTCACACTCATATTCACACCGTCACTGAGTTGGAACTGAACCCACCAAAGTCAGGCGAGTGTACTACTACACCATCAGTGACCCCATACAATCTCAATTAGCACCATATCATTATCCCCCAATCTGCCATAATCCCGATTTTGAGACTAACAATTTACCCCTTCACTTCAGCACATGGGAACAAATTGGAATTGACCGCCAACATCACTTATTCAAAAATAATGCATTCATGTCATCTGAAATCTTATTCCAAGAATTTCAAATTAGAGGTGGTAACTTCCTTCAATACTATAGAGTAAGAGAGTCCCAACATGCGTGAATGCTCTACAACCACCCGTTTTTAAGAAAATCGGCGAGCTACTCCCACAAAACAAAAACTCCTTTCAAAAGTATACAAATTAATCTCAACTACTAGTTGCCACAGTTACCTTGAAGAGTAGATCGAGAGAGAAGAAGAATCACTTTTTTATTGTCATGAACATGCATGCATGCACACGAAATTTGTTCTCTGCATTTAACCCATCACAGTGAACACATACACATGTTAGTGGAACACACTGGAGCAGGGGGCAGCTCAAGCGCCCGGGGAGCATTTCGGGGTATCAGTGTCTTGCTCAAGGACACCACAGCTGTGAGTCCAGGGGATATTGGCGGATGGTCCAGTCGGGGTCTTGAACCTCGGTCCCCCACGGTGGCAGGCGATGACCTTAACCATTGGGCCACGGCTGCGAGCGAGAGCGAGCGAGCAGTCACGAGCAGTCCGGACTCTAGACAAAGTTGAAAGTGCTCACTTTTCATTGTAAATATTATTTAAGCTAAGTATTGTAAATCCTTAAGTCAGTCAGTCCTTACCTCCATGGAGATTTCTGACCGCGCACTTCGGTATGAATAATTAACCCACAATGCAATGGGCACTTAACACCATTAAAACTCTGTTATTGCTTTTTTATTTACACATTAAGAATAATCAAGTACATTTTTAACTAAGGAAAATAACTAAAACGGGGGCTGGCGTGAGACATGAAGATGCGGATACCGGGCTGGGTCCTGTCAAATCTTTGCTGGTCTCAGGTACAGTGGCTCTCCTTCTCTACCTGGCAAGTCCTCCAGTTTTAATGCATCATACACCCATCAGTGGGGAGAGGACAGTGTCAGGCTGGGGAGGACACTCGGCTAGGCTGTTACACAGCAAAACTCTTCCATCACAAAAGGCATACAGATCCGCCATGCAACTGAAGAGGACAAGTTTAAAAAAGAAAAATAAATTGCCAAAAAGCCAATTTTGGTAGAATTTGAAAAATTTATGGAAAACAGGTTCATGTTTATAGCCCAAAATTTTAAGGGGCAAATATTGAATTAATTTGAAGAACTTATACAGGAAATTGATTTGCCAAGGAAGGATTTTTATAAATACAGCCCCAATTCGAATGAAGTTGGGATGTTGTGTTAAACATAAATAAAAACAGAATACAATGATTTGCAAATCATGTTCAACCTATATTTAATTTAATACACTACAAAGACATTTCATGTCATTTACATTTAATGTAAAGTTTTTAGCTAATAATCATTAAGTTAGAATTTTATGGCTGCAACACATTGCAAAAAAACTGGGACAGGTGGCAAAAAAGACTGAGAAAGTTGAGGAATGCTCATCAAACACCTGTTTGGAACATCCCACGGGTGAAAAGGCTAATTGGGAACAGGTGGGTGCCATGATTGGGTATAAAAGGAGCTTTCCCGAATTGCTCAGTCATTCACAAGCAAAGATGGGGCGAGATTCACCTCTTTGTGAACAAGTGCGTAAGAAAATAGTCGAACAGTTTAAGGACAATGTTCCTCAACGTACAATTGCAAGGAATTTGGGGATTTCATCATCTACGGTCCATAATATCCTCAGAAGGTTCAGAGAATCTGGAGAAATCACTGCATGTAAGCGGCATGGCCAAAAACCACCACTGAATGCCCGTGACATTCGATCCCTCAGGTGGCACTGCATCAAAAACCGACATCAATGTGTAAAGGATATCACCACATGGGCTCAGGAACACTTCAGAAAACCAATGTCAGTAAATACAGTTCGGCGCTACATCCGTAAGTACAACTTGAAACTCTACTATGCAAAGCAAAAGCCATTTATCAACAACACCCAGAAACGACGCCGGCTTCTCTGAGCCCGAGTTCATCTAAGATGGACTGATGCAAAGTAGAAAAATGTTCTGTGGTCCGACGAGTCCACATTTCAAATTGTTTTTGGAAATTGTGGACGTCGTGTCCTCCGGGCCAAAGAGGAAAAGAACCATCCGGACTGTTATGGACGCAAAGTTCAAAAGCCAGCATCTGTGATGGTATGGGGCTGTGTTAGTGCCAATGCCATGGGTAACTTACACATCTGTGAAAGCACCATTAACGCTGAAAGATACATACAGGTTTTAGAGAAACATATGCTGCTATCGGCACGGTAGACGACTGGTTAGAGCGTCTGCCACACAGTTCTGAGGACCGGGGTTCAATCCCCGGCCCCGCCTGTGTGGAGTTTGCATGTTCTCCCCGTGCCTGCGTGGGTTTTCTCTGGGCACTCCGGCTTCCTCCCACATCCTAAAAACATACATGTTAGTTTAATTGAAGACTCTAAATTGTCCGTAGGTGTGAATGTGAGTGCGAATGGTTGTTTGTTTATATGTGCCCTGTGATTGGCTGGCAACCAGTTCAGGGTGTACCCCACCTCCTGCCCGATGATAGCTGGGATAGGCTCCAGCACTATCGCGACCCTAGTGAGGATAAGCGTCCCGAGCTTATTTCATCAAGACAATGCCAAACCACATTCTGCACGTGTTACAACAGCGTGGCTTCGTAGCAAAAGAGTGCGGGTACTAGACTGGCCTCCCTGCAGTCCAGACCTGTCTCCCATTGAAAATGTGTGACGTATTATGAAGCATAAAATATGACAACGGAGACCCCGGACTGTTGAACAGCTGAAGCTGTACATCAAGCAAGAATGGGAAATAATTCCACCTACAAAGCTTCAACAATTAGTGTCCTCAGTTCCCAAACGTTTATTGAATGTTGTTAAAAGAAAAGGTGATGTAACACGGTGGTAAACATGACCCTGTCCCAGCTTTTTTTGGAACGTGTTGCAGCCATACAATTCTAAGTTCTTGATTATTTGTTAAAAACAATAAGGTTTATCAGTTTGAACATCACATATCTTGTCTTTGTAGTGGAGTCAATTAAATATAGGTTGAACATGATTTGCAGATCATTGTATTCTGTTTTTATTTATGTTTAACACAACGTCCCAACTTCATTGGAATTGGGGTTGTACTTTTAGATCTTCGCCGTGGCCACTTTGTGCCCAGTGGTATCCAATTGATAGTTTCTGTGGTCCACCTTTTGTCAGCTCTTAGGGCAACGTGGCCCAGCCAGTTCCATTTAAGGCTTTTTATTTTTTGAATGGCGTCGGTAACTCACGTCTGCTGTTTTATCCAACTATATCTTTTCTTGTCACAAATGCTTATTTGCAACATTTGGCGTTCCATGTTCATTTGGGTTACAGGGAGCCTTTGTATAACTTTGGCATTCGTTGTCCAAGTTTCACGACCGTAAGTGAGGACTGGTAAAATACACTGATCAAAAACTTTTCTTTTCAAGCAAATGGGAAGAATGTTCTTGAATATAACACTAAGCCTTCCATAAGCCTGCCAGGCAAGCTTTATGCAGCGTTCAACTTCAGTGCTTGTATTTCCATCCATTGTTACAAGTTGGCCTAGATAGATGTAGCTGTCGATGGCGTCTAGGGCAAAGTCATCCATTTTGACATCTTTCTGTGGACAGTAACGATTGACCATTACCTTCGTTTTGTTTTTGTTTATTTTGAGACCTGAGCGACGGCTTTCTAAGTCTAATTCCTGAATACGACGCTGTAGTTGTTCAGTATCATAGAAGAATAAAATGATGTCTGCAAAACGAAGATGGCTCAAATAAGCGCCGTTAATTTTTAGTCCTTCTTTTTCCCAATTGAGCTTTTTGAATATTTCTTCAAGGCAAGCTGTAAATAGCTTTGGAGACAGTCTGTCGCCTTGCCTGACGCATTTTCCTCAACTTATTTGCACTATTTCAATATCAATTCGTATTGAACCAGAAGATTCATTGTATATTGATTGTAGGCTGTTGATATAGGTCGGCGCTATTCCTTGATTAACCAGCGCCTGGAGTATCGAACTGGCGGTGACTGAGTCAAAAGCTTTTTCATTGTCGATGAAGGCTACACACGAAGGCATTTCATACTTGTTGTTTCGTTCGATTATTTGTTGAACTGTCTGTATGTGGTCCATAGTGTTAAAACAGCTACAAAAACCCGCTTGTTCTATCGGCTGTGCTTCATTGAGTTTATATATATATATATATATATCTGCGATTGGCTGGCGACCGGTTCAGGGTGTACCCCGCCTCCCGCTCGAAGATAGCTGGGACAGGCTCCAGCAGCCTGCGACCCTAGTGAGGATAAGCGGTAAAGAAAATGGACAAAATTGGGAGTGTTTGAGATTAATATTATTTTAAAACCCATTTACTCAAATTTGTAGACAAGATTCAGGCTGGTGGGCGTGGTCTTCTCCAAATCGGCACTCCCTCTTCCTACGCCCCGCCCCTGGGGTATTTAACTCTAAACTCACACCTTTCTCGTTGAGTTGAGGCTAGTTTGTTTTTTCCTTCTCCTCGTACCTTTGCTGGCAGCTCGCCAGTTGGGTGGCCTCTGGCCACCCCTCCCCCTTCTTTTGTTCCCTTTTTGTCCTCGGGCGCCTCCGGGTGCCACCACGTGCGCGAACGCCCGCTGCAACCAAGCTGGCGGCGTTTTCGATCGAAGAAGTCAACCATGCGGCTCCGATCGCTTTCCCTAGCCACGATCGGTCGGCCTCAACGAGCAACTGCCGGCATCCCTGACGGGTCCCGCACGCCTCTGAGGGCCAGAGCTCGGCCCGCCACCAGGTCAACCGTCAGGGAAGTTCTGAGCACATCCCAAACAGGACAACAACTTTCCTTTCCTATTTCGTTTTATTTTTGTGCATCTGTTTTTTCTTCAAACAAACCTGCTTCTTTTCCGCCTGAGGTCCGGAGGAAGACCACCCCCAAAGACCAGCTGATCTGCGTTCGTGAATCGACACTGCAATCCTTACTATGATGTACAACATCAGTGCGTAATAATTTTGGGGAAATTACTAGGTTCATACAAAATCCCAACTTTGCCTTCTCTCGCTCTGACTCAACGCATTAAATGCTCACACGCTCATTTATTTTAGCCCAGCGACCACACATGATGTCCTTTTTCCCCATTTTCGTACGTCTTATTTTCTTTCTTACGTTTACCCTCAGTGTTATTTTCTTTTTGTAGTTTGTAGTTGCCGTTGTGTGTTTCATTAAATATACCAGAAAATTCCACTCTTTTTTGTGTGTTCTGAATTTAAGTAAACCTCTGTAACCTTGGACTCAAAATGTCGTAGAGTGTAACAACCTCCAGATTATGAGACTGATTAAAATCGTTTGTCGTCATTTCACCTAAAGTAAAACCTGAAAAAACTTTTTGCCCTTTTCGAGACATTCGTTTGATTTTAACAATTGAATCAAAATTACGATAAACCGGAAGTAACGCAAAAGTCGCTCCCGGCTTTTTACTTTATCCTAAATTAATTAAAATTCTTATCTGACCTATAATCGCAACTATATATATATATATATATATATATATAGTAGCGTATATTGGTTTAAATAAAAATGTAATTAATTTTGAAAAAGATACAAAGGAAGGCAAACGCCCCCGTTCACTTCCGGGTTAGTCTGATTTACGCTTTACTGTTAAAATCTAACTAATTTGTCATTGTGTAAAGGGGCACCACGTCACTTTTTATATGTATAAAATTTAGGAGAAAGTGACGACAAACCTTTTATCAGTCTCATAATCTAAAGGTTGCTACATTTTATGAAATATGAGTTCCAGATGACAGAGGCTTACTTCAACACAAAACACAACCAAGAGTGGAATTTTATTGAGTATTTAATGAAATCTACGAGCAATCTATAGGGAAACACAAATAGGGCTCTGACTACAACAAGGAAACACGAATAATGGTGACAGAAAGAAAATATGTGTACGAAAAGGGAAATAAAGTTGAGAACGTGAGCATTTAATGCATCCAGTCTGGACGAGAGAGAGAGGACAAAGTTTGGATTTTGTGAGAAGCTAGTAATTTCCCCGAGATTATTAGGCAGTAATATTGTAGTCTGGCAACCACTGTTGTGTTACTCACGAACGTAGATCAACTGAGGCCTGATGTACGAAGACTTGCGTGATTTCCTACTGAAACATGGCGTATGCTCAAATCCAGAAAACGTCGTATCCAAAAAAATATCCAGATGCATGAATGTGTACGTACGCATGTATCCAACCACATTTCCTTCGTACATCCCAATCAATATAGAATTGAGCGCACGTCTTGGAGTAGCCGACTCCTCCCTGTCCACACCCACATTTAAATTTGCAAATCATATTCATCTGATTTGGATGCCTCCCGGACGCCTCCCTGGTGAGGTGTTCCAGACACGTCTCACCGGAAGAAGACCTCAGGGACGACCCAGGACACGCTGGAGAGACTACGTCTCTCGGCTGGCCTGGGAACGCCTCGGGATCCCCCCGGAAGAGCTGGATGAAGTGGCTGGGGAGACGGAAGTATGGGCGTCCCTGCTTAAAGCTACTGCCCCCGCGACCTGACCTTGGATAAGCGGTAGAAAATGGATAGATGGATTTTTAAATGAACCTTGCACCTGAGATCCCGATCTCTGTATGATCAGAAAAAAAGGAAAATGAGCAAGGTCATGAAGAAAGAATTCTTTTTCTGAATGTGAAGTTGCTCAATGAAGTGGAGGTGCGCAAGAAAATCCTCTTTGGCACACTGTCCTCTGGCGTTAACAACAAGCGAGGAGTGAATGGGACCGCGGTGTGTGGCTGTTAATGCTATGGGGTCACAACAGCGCACACACGCTGAACTAAAAAATAAGTTGTCAGACATTAAGGTGGATGTGAAGCGGAGGACAGCTGCCCACCACTAGATGTGAAGCGGAGGACAGCCCACCGACAAAGTGTGCCCAAAACAGGCGGAAGAACCGGCGTGGAGGGCCTCACCTCGTTCGAGGAGAGAATCGCTGCGATCAACGGTGACACTGCTCTCTCAGGGGTGGTGGGAGCACATGTGGCTGACTCTGATCACCCCACAAGGTTAATACCATGTATTTTTATAAATGTGTTCATACAGTAACCCACGTTCAGCCCTATGAGATAAAGGTTCATGCATAAATGTTGTATGTATGGTATTTGTAATAAATCTTTTGAATTCAAATAGAAGCACATCAGCATATCGAAGAGGATATCAAAAACTTTGACTCCTGTTTGATTATTCAATGTATTATTTTAATACACAGGACTGTGTATACACAGTGCTGTGTGTACATTAATGACAAAAAAAATTAATTATCTTAGCAAATGGCTGCACTATAACAAAGGGTGAAAATTTAAGGGGGTCTGAATACTTTCCATACTCACTGTAGAAGGAGCAGCAACATGGTGTGGGGAGTGTAAACAAGTGTCAGCTGGAAGTGGTGGGGGGAGTTGAAGAGGGCACCGGGGGATGTTGCCAGACACGGCATCCCCAAGCAGCCTTCTGTGTGAGCGGGTGACCAAATTGCGGGAGGAGTGTTCCACTCCAAGATTCCCATCATAGGACCTCGCTCTGGGTGGGGAGGAAGGCAAAGTTCTAGGAGAAACGACTGCTGCGAGCCGAAATCACCCATGGCAACTTAGACTCGGCCGTGGGTACAGCGGAATCATCTGCCAGTGTGGTGTATCTATTCTGCAGAGCCAGCAAAGGAAGGGGTGGGGTGGGGGGGGGGGTGTTCTCAGAAGTTTTTTTTCACGTGGCACAACCTCAACCCAGGTGCTAACATGCCGCAGGGTTGAGCAGGATGGTCTGGGGTAGGTTATTGGATTCCATGTCATTGTGTCCTCCATGGGACCTTCAGCCGTCGGGGTGTCCTTCATGGGGGCTTAAGTTGATGTTGAGAGTTCGCTTCAATGCCCATTCATGATGACGGCGTAGAGCTGGGGGAGGCATGTTGTGAAGTTGGACTATATTTAGAACTTCTCAACCTCGCACACAAGCTCAGGCTCCTTCCTTGCCAGAGAGGGGACATTCCCCATCCCCAGAGCCAGATTCTGTAGCTATGGATTGGACCACAAAGGTCTTCAGTTTCAACCCAGCTCACTATGCACTTGACCCCTCCCACAGGTGTTGAGCCCATGGGAAGAGGAGCTGAAATTTTTTTTTTGGTTGTTGCACGTGGAAAACCACCATACCATGTTGACCTCATGACAAATGTGCACAATTTAGACATCACTTCATGACAACACAGATAAATGAATGTTCCATAAATAGAAGTAAATAATTATAAAGATGAAAATGTTGAAAAGCCAAGTCTTTTAAACTGTTCAAAAGTGTAACTCTTGAGTCTCTCATTTTAAAACTATCAAAAATAGATTGAACAAGGTGGCGCTTTGATCTCTTATTTTGAAAAATGTCACATTTGAGACTATGGCCATAGAGAGCCAATCATAAATGTTGACTTTCGAAAGAGAAAGTGATATGGAAAAAAAAACAAAAAAAAAAAATCTGAGTGCTTGTGACAATTTTTTCCAAATCTAACCAAAACTGTAATCATGGAAATGTTACAGATTACAATTGCATTGTGTAATTCAATTACATAATCTCAATACATGTAATTAGGTACACACCAACACTGACTACTACAGTTATAAACTACTCATCCCAGCAAGAAATAAAGAGTCCGCAACATTGACATTTATTTAAAAGTAATAATTGGGCAAGGTCATCCAGCACACAAAATAAATGGAATGTTTTCAAGACAAATTAACCCCAAAAGTAGTCTGAATTTATATGGAAAACGGTTGGTCTGAAGTGACTTGTACTTCTGTTGTTGGTAAAATAGGCCAAGAGGCATTTCAGTACAGTGCTCAGTAGAGCCAGCTGGATGCACAGCTCGTGTAGCTGGTCAGCTCTTCTGGTTTGAACCACAGGTCAATCTCCTTTATAGCACTCTCGACTGAGTCACTTCCATGGATGATGTTTCTGTGAACCAAGAAAAGAAAATTGCCACTAGATCCAGAGACCATACCCAAGACGCTGGTAAATGGCACTTACTTGCTGACATCAATGCAGAAGTCTCCTCTGATTGTTCCAGGTTTGGAGTCTGCTGGGTTGGTCTCACCAAGCATTACCCTGCCAGTCTTAACAGCTCCTTTGCCTTCCCACACCTAAAGTTATAAAAACAGAACAAAAAATTATGGCTTATTGCCATTTTCCCCCCTTGAAGTAAAGATTTAGTGGTTAATTATCACAGGGTCTCACCATGGCAACCACTGGACCACTGCTCATGAAATTGACAAGGTGTGGAAAGAATGGACGGTCTTTCAGGTCAACATAGTGCTGCATCAGCAGATCCTCCGATGGCTGTAGCAGCAATGCAGAGAATCAGTACATTGAGAAAGTATTCTGACAACATGTAAACCTTTCTTGAATCTACATCTGGTGACTCTTAAAGTGTGGTACAAGAATCACTTCCCAATTACAGTTCAGTCGTAATTAACTTTCGAGTTCAACATTTAACATTTGCATTTAATCTTTAACTGTTTATTTTTATACCGTTAAGTGTATATTATTACAGTGGCTTACAATAATATATTACTTTAAAAATAAACCCTCTGTCTCGTTTTAGATGAACACTTGGGCCTTATCCACTGCTGTATTTTAATGTTATGATAGTGGTACTTAGGGCCAAGTACTTTGGTAAAAAGTAAAGGAGAAGGTTTGAGGAAAAACTGATCTACACCCTACCTCTTCATGTACACATTTACAGTGCCAGTCAATCATTTGGGTACATCTCACTTAAATTAATGAACACTTTTAGAAAAAGGCTGACGTCTCGAAGCGAACAACAGAGTGCCATTAGATTTGGAAGGGTGTAATGACATGTCAAACACACAAGGACTCACATTGTCACCCATCCAACAAGGGAATATGAACCAGTGCACAGTCTAACCAGACTAATTTGAGTCTCGCCTGGTTGGCACTGATGCCCAAATTCCACATTAATGACACCAGTGACAACACTGAAGTTAACAAAAACAAAGGTTTAGTGTTGAGTTGGTCTGGAATGATCAGCTATTCAGTTGATATACACTTAAACCTACTGGCACAAAGAGGGAGGCTCTTGATTTAGATTACCCAAGATCCCAGGGTCAAGAATAGACATGGTTGCTAATCGGCTCACTCGGTCACTCAGCACTACAAAATACTATTCTAAAATCTGCTCAAACAAAGTCTTACAGGAGAACATAAAACATGTCGAGATAAAATGAATGACATTTACTTACTTGGAGCATTTTCATGGCAACTGGTTTGAAACCCTTCCTTTCAAATCTTCCAATGACCTCCCCAATAATGCCTCTCTGCACACCATCAGGCTTGATAGCAATAAAGGTGCGCTCCTTCTCTGCCATGACTCTTAAAAACAAAAATTTAAATTTACACACATCATACACATTTGATTAAAAATAGATATCTATATACATCTCCCTATCTATACAACATTACTGTAACTCACATAACGCATTTTGCATAAAAGTGATGGAGCCGGGTAGAGATGACCCTGATCCCATTGTGTAGACCTGGACGAGAGCCCCAAGCAGAAGGTCACCCTTCTTGCTACTTTACACTGCCAGCCCTGAAAACCTTCAGCCACACTTTGAAGTCTCCTCAATACTCACAAAAGGTATACTCACTTAACTTTGTTATAAGTAAAGATTTTTTTTTACCATTTTAATATGCAACTTATTTGGGTAAATAATGCACCTTGTAATGGTTAATTTCAAATATTTGCAAGTTTTAGTAATAGGATAAATGTGGGAGTTTAGACACGTTTTAAATTGATACAGGAACATTGCTGTTCCTGAGAAACAACGCAATGGGTAAACGCTTACGATAAAGTTAAACATTGCTTAATATGTCCGAAAACTGCAATCAATCATCACAAAATTTATGCTGACAGCTCTACCCATGAATGATCACTTCAACCGCTGAAAATATCAAAATGATAAACCCAGTATTAAGGATTGTCCACGTTAAGCAACGATCTTTTTCTCTATAGTGAGCGCCTATCGATCCCTAATATTGGGGTTATAGTTTTGATATTTTAAGAGGTTTTGATATTTCCAGAGGTTGAAGTAGGCATGAGTAGAGATGTTCACATAAATCTTGGTGAGGATTGATCACAATTTTTGGACATTAAGCCTTTTTACATTATGCGTTTTAGACTGTCCCTGTGTGCGACCAATAGACTCCTTTTGTGTGTAAGCAACAGTAAAAAATGTACAAAAACAAAATTGGAAAACAAAAAATAAGGGAAATAGAATTAAACACCTAATACAGTAAATGCTGGCCTACTCCAGATTACCCGAAAGTTGATCTTGCAAATTGTATTCTTTGTCACAATAACAAAATCGTATTTATCATGTGCAAAATTAGATTCAGAATCAGAAAAGCAACAAAAGAAGACATCTGTCAAGGTTTGAACTCTGGTATCTGACAATTGTATTCAGAAATGTACATCAAATAATGACTATGCATGCGTGTATAAAACCCAGTTTTACGACTTGATGATCATTTCAAACATACTGATTAGACTCCCTCAACCTGTCAGCATTTCATTTCAAGCAAAAGAAAAACCAGTTTCTGGAACTGCTCACGGGATTAACAGAATTGTAAAGAACATGAGCCGTTCATGGGTGGAAAAGTGCCACGGGGCCTTGTTCATACGACGCCACATACTCAGTCCGAGTGTGCATTTACAAGGTTTTACAGGCTTGAAAGGTTTAGCGGCAGAAAATGTATTCATAAAACATTGAATACGGATGACCTACAATGCTTACTAATAGAATATCTCGGAATTAAACGCCGCAGTGTTACCTTAATGGTGGTTTGTGAGATTACGGGCTTCTCCTACTCCGATGGAAAACGAAGAGAACAAGCAGCTTCGCCCAGCCGCTCTTTATGCGCAAGGGCGGAGACTCGAACGAGTTGACGCGATTACTGATGACTCACTTCCGGTTTTAGGATTTACGTTATTACTAACAGTAACTACGTACACATGCGCACATTTATCGGGTTACTGACATCGTTCGACCTGTAGTTTTTCCACTTCTCTGTCAAGTCACCATTTACAATCACTGAGTTAAATTCGATTTTGGGCCAAACAATGTCTGCCTCCGAAACATTAGGTGGCGAAAATGCTCCTTTCGGCTTGTTTTGCGAGAAAGTGGTTCGTCCACAGATCTGGAGAGAAGACTTGGGGTACATCTCATCCTGTTTACATACTAGCTCCTCCCACCAGAAATTCCATCGAGGGGTCAGGATGTTGACAGAGGAGCGATGCAGGTAGGAATTTTGGGAGAAATAATACAAGCGTTAATCGATGACGTCAAGTTCATTGAGACGACCACTAAATGGTCACGTCGTTGCCATGTGACACAAATGAACTGTCTGCCCGGAGAAAACCCACGCAGGCACGGGGAACACATGCAAACTCCACACAGGCGGGGCCGGGGGTTGAACCTCTTGAGATGCACCCTCGGTATGCCAGCGCGCTGTAGTAGCCCTGCCAAACGACGTGTCTACGTGGCGGCCATATTGAGAGGGTCGATGTTCCCGTCAAAGAAAATGCATTGACATTGAAATCAAGTCGTAACTTGTTCATTTCTCAACTGTTTTTCCCGAGGTTTACTTTTTGTAAACGCCAAAGTGTGTGCTATCAATGTCAAACTGCCAGAGAATATTTGTACCAGGTAAAGGTTATTCCCAGTTCACTTGTTGTGATTATACGGCGTTGCGTGCAATGGTATGCTGCACAATATTCCAGCACCAATATTATTGGCGTCCACACACATGGGATGCACTGTCATCTTTACCCCTACTAGCTTTTCGTCGGCGTTGGAACGCAGCCCCAAAAGGGGGGTTACCAATTGATACATTTTTATAAAGATAGAATGCCTGCATATCGAAAAAAATAGTGTTAGAAATTACTGGCTGCACGTTTACACAACACTGCATACACTTTTGTTTGATACATCCCATTACAGATACACATACAGAGATACTTATAAACATATAATTATACTACACTTAGTCGCACCGACACAACAAACTCAAACCATATCAACATAGGGTGCGTTGGGAAGTTCACTCCTGGCGTGCTCTCCGCGCCCCGGAACTTTCGGTAACTCAGAGCGTTGGTAGTGTATGTGCCACTCGATACAAGTAAAACTGACACATTCAATATGGCGGATGTACTGACGCATCCCTAGCAATAGCCAACACGTTCAGTAGTAAAGTTCTAGGAAGTGGAATACACTCTGTCTTTGGGTGCTGCGGTCTCGGGGCGCGGTGGGAACATCAGACTGAATTTCCGAACGGACTCCAAACACTAGGCTGAAACTACGATTGGTCCGCGACTGCATGACGTCACGACGAGAAGCAGTTTTGGCCAGAAAACAAGCGGACCAGAGCTTTTGTGGTCTCTTTTTCCACGGGCATTATTCTGAACCAACTGGAGGAGAGCCCAGTGCTGAACGTTTTCCAACCTTATTGTCTGACTTTTTAATTTTCTAATAAATTGTTAAACCTTTTATCCTATGTGTGAAAAACACGTTAACGCCTCGGGATACCGGCGTGTTCCCGCCTAAAAAGGTTTACAATCCTAAAATTTAACCGGCCCGCAAATCTTTAAACATTGGCAAATTCTGAAAGGTTGAGATTCCCAAACTCCGTGACGACGGATGTTTAAAACTATCTGGAGGGATTTATATCCCGAAGGAGCTGTGTGGCGAAGAAGAATATTGAAGAAGAAATTTAAAAATTAGGGTAGCTCACGTAATAAAATATTTGCAATGAATTGCAGGGGTCTTAAAAGCAGGGAAAACGTTTTTTTATCTGAAGACTCCTACAATATAATTGTCTTAAAAACGCACTCGAAAAATTGTTTGAAGGCGATAGACAATTTAAAAAACTAAAAACTAATTAGGTCCTTTACAGAAACCAAAACCAAGTGAACATATATGTAAATTAGTGAGCGACTTGGATTATAACAGTGGGCTCCTTTTGGGTAAGCGCTATATAAAAAAAATCAGATTGTCTGTGTTGTCTGTGCTGTGTGTTTGTATTGTGACAAAATGGCTGAATACATTGGAGAGGTGAAACGCAAAATGGCTGCCGCAGCTAATGTGGAATTTGGGGCGACGCTATATGCAGGCTTGCTACAAAAAGAATAGAAGAATCCTCGTCAAACAAGGTTGCAACCGAAATATTAGATTTGAACAAATGGGCAAATACAAAATGTTTGGTGGAGGTCTTGTTCCATATTCGGGCCCAGCTCCTATCAAACAGCAAGCAATAAAATTTGCTACTTTAGTCGACAAAGCAAAACATGAAAATAAATAAATAACTATATATACACACACACACACACACACACACACACACACACACACACACACACACACACACAGGCGGCACGTTGGAAGACTGGTTAGAGCGTCAGCCTCACAGTTCTGAGGACCTGGGTTCGATCCCCGGCCCCGACTGTGTGAAGTTTGCATGTTCTCCCCGTGCCTGCGTGGGTTTTCTCCGGGCACTCCGGTTTCCTCCCACATCCCAAAAACATGCATAAATTGGAGACTCTAAATTGCCCGTAGGTGTGACTGTGAGTGCGAATGGTTGTTTGTTTGTATGTGCCCTGCGATTGGCTGGCAACCAGTTCAGGGTGTACCCCGCCTCCTGCCCGATGACAGCTGGGATAGGCTCCAGCATGCCCGTGACCCTAGTGAGGAGAAGCGGCTCAGAAAATGGATGGATGGATACATATACATATATACCGTGCCTGCGTGGGTTTTCTCCGGGCACTCCAGTTCCCTCCCACATCCCAAAAACATGCATGGTAGGTTAATTGGAGACTCTAAATTGCCCGTAGTTGTGAATGTGAGTGCGAATGGTTGTTTGTTTATATGTGCCCTGCGATTGGTTGGCAACCAGTTCAGGGTGTGCCTGGCTCCTTGGCCGGTGATAGCTGGGATAGGCTCCACCACTCCCGCGACCCTTGTGAACCCCTCGGAACAAAGGTCCATGAACCCTTTTTACGGACATGTGTGAAAAATCACAGAAAGGGGAGGGGTGTGCCAACCCTCCCCTGTACCAACCTGGGCCAAATGCCCGAGTCAGAGAATTACTGAATCAGGCTACAAATAAAACAATAACAGCAAATCAACTGGTGGTAATACATATCAAGTGTCCTAGAGACTTGGGATGATATAAAGGTAGAAAGAAAGAGAGAAAGTGTTATTTCTACAGCTCTAGTGTTTGAATTAGAGGAACGAAACAAAACTGAGAAAGTAAGAAAATTTGAGTAAATTGAGGAAAGTGAAATACGATTAGCAGATAAGTTGAACAGAAAAGTAGACGGAAGTGGATTTACGAAAAGAAAAGAAAAAGGCAAGTGCAGGAGGAGGACAGCAAAGACTGCGAAAAGAAAAGGTTACGATAACTAGAGATATTGAAGGTTCAATATTTAAAAATATATATACACATATAGTAAATGGGGGATAATTTTGAGCTGATGGGAAATATTACGAATGTGCAGTTGTAGGATAAGGAAAAGATGGGAATATTTTTCCTCGTATTTAAATGGTTGTAATGTAAATTGTCTTTGAGTTGAATCAGATAACCGTGTTTGTCTATAACCCCAATGCCAATGAAGCTGGGACGTTGTGTTAAACATAAATAAAATAGGAATACAATGATTTGCAAATCATGTTCAACCTATGTTTAGTTGAATACACTACAAAGACAAGATATATAATGTTCAAACTGATAAACTTGATTGTTTTTAGCAAATAATCATCCATCCATCCATTTTCAACACCGCTTATCCTGGTTAGGGTTGCAGGACGCTGGAGCCTATCCCAGCTGACTTTGGGCGAAAGGCGGACTACACCCTGAACTGGTCGCCAGTCAATTGCAGGGCACATATAGACACGGACAACCATTCGCACTCACATTCACACCGTCACTGAGTGGGAACTGAACCCACGCTGCCTGCACCAAAGTCAGGCGAGTGTACGACCACACCATCAGTGACTGCAAATAATCATTAACTTCGAATTTTATGGCTGCAACACGTTCCAAAAAAGCTGGGACAGGGTCATGTTTACCACTGTGTTAAATCACCTTTTCTTTTAACAACATTCAATAAACGTTTTCGAACTGAGGACACTAGTTGAAGGTTTGTAGGAGGAATTCTTTCCCATTCTTGCTTGATGTACAGCTCCAGCTACAGTCCGGGGTCTCCGTCGTTGTATTTTACGCTTTATAATGCGCCACACATTTTCAATGCGAGACAGGTCTGGACTGCAGGCAGGCCAGTCTAGTACCTGCACTCTTTTACTACGAAGCCACGCTGTTGTAACACGTGCAGAATGTGGTTTGGCATTGTCTTGCTGAAATATGCAGCGGACGTCCATGAAAAAGACGTTGATTGGATGGCAGCTTATGTTTCTCCAAAACCTGTATGTACCTTTCAGCATTAATGGTGCCTTCACAGATGTGTAAGTTACCCATGCCATTGGCACTAACACAGCCCCATACCATCACAGATGCTGGCTTTTGAACTTTGCGTCCATAACAGTCCGGATGGTTCTTTTCTTCTTTGCCCCGGAGGACACAACGTCCACAATTTCCAAAACAATTTAAAATGTGGACTCGTTGGACAACAGAACACTTTTCCACTTTGCATCAGTCCATCTTAGATGAGCTCGGGCCCAGAGAAGCCGGCGGTGTTTCTGGGTGTGTTGATAAATAGCTTTTGCTTTGCATAGTCAAGTTTTAAGTTGCACTTACGGATGTAGCGCCAAACTGTATTTACTGACATTGGTTTTCTGAAGTGTTCCTGAGCCCATGTGATGACATCCTTTACACATTGATGTCGGTTTTTGATGTAGTTATGGATCGAAGGTCACAGGCATTCAATGTTGGTTTTTGGCCTTGCCGCTTACATGCAGGGATTTCTCCAGATTCTCTGAACCCTTTGATTATATTAATGGATCGTAGATGATGAAATCCCTAAATTCCTTGTAATTGTACGTTGAGGAACATTGTCCTTAAACTGGTGGACTATTTTCTCACGCACTTGTTCCCAAAGAGGTGAACCTCGCCCCATCTTTGCTTGTGAATGACTGAGTGTTAAATAAATTGTACAAAGTTATCATTTATTTGCTGGCTTGCATTGGTATTACGGACGATTTTGATGGTTGCTTGCTGACCGTGGGAGAGAGGAAGATGTCTCGCCTTCAAGAAAATGACTCATCAGGAATCAACAGAGAAAGGGCGCCTTGACCAAGGACACGTAGCCAGGTGTTAATCTCATATCTTCTCCTTGAAACCCTCCCCTTAGTATTTTATGTCTTGTAACTTAGTATGTTATGTCTTGTAACTTAGATACCTCCCTATTTCAAATAAATACAGGAGCAACAGGGGAGATTGTTTAGAGCGTGATAGGAGACTGTAACTGAACAATCTCCCACACGTCCTCCTCATGAGCAAAAAGAAACCAGCGTCTTCATTCCTTTGTGTCTATTTTTTATAGGTGTTGGGTGAGATAGATCCAACATAAAATTGGTCGTTCGAGCCGGATGTCAACACACCTGAGGATTCCAGTTGTGGAGCCGACTTCCAGTTAAGAGACCGTGGCCATGGCAAGTAAGACCCTTTACGGGACTGGTCTTCGTTCTCCTCAACTGGGATCTGAAGGTTGACGACAATCCACAGGATTGAAGACGACTTTGGTGAGTTAAATTTAAAAGAAAAAGGATTAAATAGTGAGTGAATTGCGCAACAAAGAAATCTGCGGCAGAATAAACCTTGTGTAATACTAGTCACTGGCAAGTAAAAGAGGGACGGCGGAGTCCGAGAAATTCCGCGAGGACGGCGGAGTCCTGTACGTACTTAAATTCCGTGTTTGTAAAAGCGTTACTAGTTTCGTGTGAATGTGTAAAGGTATGAATGTATAAGACAGGATTGTAAGTGACAACTGGGTTTGGAAGCAGATGCAAGAATCCTCCGCCCCGTGTTGGGTAGAAGTTTGAGGATTACCAAAACCCAGACGTTCATTGTCACCCTGTCATTTTGAATAAAGTCAGTATTTAGGTCACTCTAGGTGCAAATAAATTGACTTCCAAATTCACAAAATGGGAAAAAATAACAGTAAAAGGGATCCAAAAAAACGCTTAACGTGTAAAGACTGGAAATATGTACAACTCCAAAAGCCTTCCAAAATAAAACATTTAAACATGTGGATAACCAAATACGGTTTCGCTGGCCAGCTAAATTCGCAAAAATTGGTTCAACTTCGAGACGAAATAAAATGTCGACACAAAAATAATACATCAAAAATAGAAAAAGAGGGATATGACGTCTTATTCTTCTGGCTAAACATGGCGTCTAAAAGAGAAAAAGGAAGTAAGAAAAAGAAGGACTTAGAAAGTGAACAGAAAACGCAGACAGGTAGGGACAAAGAAATGTTTCAAAGACAGGAAGATGACGAGACAGGACCAGTGGTAAGCGTAAGCGAGAAAAAGATGGTTGAAAAAGAATGAGGAAACAAAGGCATCAGCACCCTTGTACCCGTTTTTGCCACCTCATGAACTTACTCCAACTCATGAGTCAGAACCTCAACGGGTTTTACGATCAGGAGGGTAAAAAATGAATTGGTCTAAAATGGGAGGAACATTGTCTCCCATTCCCAAAATAACAAATATAACCACAGACGAGGGAGACATGGATTTATATCCAATGATTGAGGTGGCAAATCCAAACGTCCAAGAGGACCAAAAAGAAACTATTTTGGTCTATAGGACCTGGACTAATGAGGATGTGAAAAAGGCCGTAGCCGGCATCACACCCTACAAAGTATACATTGATATGAGAAAAGGTTACGACATGCGACACTTGCTAAAATTACTGTAGATTATCTGTACTCAGACAATGAAACAAAAGTCGCGGCAGGAATCATTTTACCAGACAAATTAAAGGAACTGTATAAAAATACAAGTGTCCCACACATTTCATTGTGCAAAGATTATGAGTCACAGTGGAAACATATGGGAACATTAGTAAAACAAGGACAGGAGACAGATGATTGGCAGCAAATGGAAAACAAACTGGAATACAGTGCATCAACTGGCCTAATTAGGAAGGCGATGTTTTGGACAATTCAGGGTGATGAAGGGAAACACATGCATCCTGTTTGATTAGACCAAATGATCCTCACTGAAAATGATGAGGAAATATTAAAACAAGTTCCAAAAAAATTATGGTCAACAGGACTATCTGATGTAGGCCTTATTAAAGGGGCTTTACCAGTACAAATTTGACCCAAAACAGAATATAGACCATGCATTCGTCAATATCCATTAAAACCAGATGCACGTGAAGGAATCAAACCGGTAATTGAAGGACTGATTAAGGCAGGAGTTATAGTGGAGTGTCCAGATTCACCATGTAACACACCCATTTCCCCTGTGAAAAAGGCCCGACCTTCAGTGGGTTGGAGAATGGTACAAGACATACAGACAGTAAACTCTGCAGTAATACAGAGAGCAGCATGCGTACCAGATCCACACACATTGTTAAATTCATTAAGACCAGACACTACTGTGTTTACAGTGGTGGACATAGGTAATGCATTCTTTTCTGTACCAGGAGAAAAGAACAGTCAATTTTGGTTTGCATTCACATTTGAGGGCAAAAAATATACATTTACTAGATTACCACAAGGTTACTGTAAAATCCAACCATTTATTCACAAGTAATGACACGGGACATGTAGTCGTGTCATATGCAATCACGACACCAAATATAGGAGAAGAGAATGTGTTTCCAATTGTTGAAGTAGAAAAACTACCACCACCACACTCGGCCCAGTCGGCAGAACTCCATGCAGTCCACCAGGTATGTCAACTGGCGGCAGTTAAGACTGTAAACATATACACAGACTCGGGCTGTGTCTGCAAGGCACTGCTTGTAGGCATAGCTGCATGGTGTCAGGTTCAAGACACCTAAAACACTCAAAAAATCAAGACACAGAGGTAGTTCAGTTTTCAGACTTGCAAGGAGAAAACGGCCAAGAGTGTACTTAGTTACAGTCTCCAACCATTTTCTGAGTTCACTCTGCCGGATTCTCTCTTTTTATTACTTTAGGGCAGTTCCCTTGTTACATATGAGTTACAACGTCAAAAAGGTGGGGGCATACATGCTTGTTGCAACTCATGTGATCAGCACATAACACTCTTTGTTGTGGTTGAGACAGTAGAAGAATTATATACTTCTTATCAAGACACAGGAAACTCCTCGGCTCAAATTTGTCCTTGCACCTGCAAGGACATGACTCATCCTGTGGGAGAAAGCTTGCACGCAGTGATAAAACATTTCTCTAACTAGAAGTAAGCAGAAAAGCACAACACATGATAACTTATTTACATTTTTCCATAATTTCCCTCCTGTTTATCATGTTTTTGCTTCTGTTTCACATCACTTATTTAGCAGCCGCTTCTTCTGATTTTTGGCTGTAAGATCATTATCATGAACACAAGACATAAAATGCTTTATTTGATCTCTTCAGCTGAATCAAACAATGTCCCGATCTCCATTTCTTTATCATCATCGTCATCAGAACTATCCTGGTTCTGTTTTGTTAGAAGGGGGTACATTTGTTCTGCACGGTTGCTCATAGGTTGGATTGCGGTGGTGATTAATCTATTCAGAAGTGCTCGTAAACATGGAATACAGCAACATCCACACAATGTCAGTATTGCAGCAAATACTGCTATTGATATTAAAATTGATGAGACCAACATCTTATACTTGCCAAACACTTTCATCCATTCGTTCCACATGGCTGTCCACGCCAGAATGCTCTTTCATCTTGCGGTTGAGGGTGCGCAGGCCATCAATGGCCCTGGTCAGGCTGCCATCTGCAGCGGTGCGTGCAGCACAGTTCTCCTAACATGGCACACACATCTCCTCTCTCCGCAAGCAACATATCTAGTGCAATTCTGTTCTGAAATGACATTAAAGATGTGGCAGCCAGTTGTTCATGTACGCTGTACATTGTAGTGGATGTAGTTTATTCGGTCTATGTTTTTAAAGAAAGGAGTACAAATAGAACAATCCAACAATTTCCCTGTTTACATAGTGGAACTATGTAACATACCCTAAGCAGTACTACTCTATGTGGAATGCTATAAGCATGAGCTAAGCATTCTTCATAGGGCAGTACTACTCTTGAGACAGGCCAAAAACCTCCCCATATATTGATTTGAGGAGGGAAATAGACAAGTCCCGTAACATGCTAAGAGAAAAGACATTGTATATTCTTCACCAATAATTCATCCATCTGGACACGACGTCGTCTTGTGTGAGCAGAACTTCAGGAGTAGGAGCTCCTTCGGAGGTCAACAACATCTGTGATTCCGGCTGGATCATATTCTTTCCCACCATCTTGACACACAGTGTCCTCGTACATGGAATAATACAGCATCCGAAAAGCAATAACAAAGTAACAGCAGTAACAATCATGTCAAGGGCCATGCGGTATAATGTCTTTACATAACGCCTTCACTACTGTTAGTGCGTCGGATGTTTTGTGGGGAACAGCTCTATTCATTTAGAAAATGCATCAACGATGACCAAACAATACTTTTTCCCTTCACTTTGGTTTAATTCAATAAAGTCCATGTGAATTATTTGAAAAGGGTATTGAGGTGCAGGAAATTTACCTCTCCTGCCCCTCAAATTGCCTTGTGGATTATGCCTAGCACAAATCATACATGCTCTACAAAATTTTTTTGAATAAGAATTAAAACCATAAGTTTTATAATATTGATTTATCTGTCTTACCATCCCTCCTGTTGAGACGTGTTGAACCATGGCTCAATATTGATGCCCATTTATAAAAGTTTTTTTTGTAAGACAGGTTTACCTTCAGGTCCTATATACATGTTGTTTTCAATTCTTACATTATTTTTAAGCCACTGTTCTTTTTCTTTCAGTGGGCTTTGTTCTTGCATATCTTTCTATCCATCCATCCATTTTCTTAGCCGCTTCTCCTCACTAGGGTCGCGGGCGTGCTGGAGCCGGGCAGGAGGCGGTGTACACCTTGAACTGGTTTCCAGCCAATCGCAGGGCACATAGAAAGAAACAACCATTCGTACTCACAGTCATGCCTATGGGCAATTTAGAGTCCCCAATTAATGCATGTTTTTGGGATGTGGGAGGAAACCGGAGTGCCCGGAGAAAACCCACGCAGTCACGGGGAGAACATGCAAACTCCACACAGGCGGGACCGGGGATTGAACCCCGCTCCTCAGAACTGTGAGGCTGACGCTCTAACCAGTCGGCCACCGTGCCGCCATATCTTTCTAGTTCCTTATTATTTTTATAAACGCTTTTTCTGCTTCCTCATTCCACTGTAATGGTGATGTCATCTTTAGGTCTTCACTGTACATGAGTTTGTTTAAAGATGCAGTTATTTCTGCATAATTGGGCACCCATGTCCTACAGTAATTTGTTAGTCCCAAAAATGACATCATCTGTTTTTTTTGTTTTTTTTGTTAGTGGTTTGGGAGCTTGTAAGATAGCTGTCTTTCTATCTTCTATTATTGTTCTTCCTCCTTTACTCAAATTATGGCCTAAATATTTAACTTGCGGCACGGTGGCCGACTGGTTAGAGCGTCAGCCTCACAGTTCTGAGGACTTGGGTTCAATCCCCGGCCCCGCCTGTGTGGAGTTTGCATGTTCTCCCCGTGCCTGCGTGGGTTTTCTCCGGGCACTCCGGTTTCCTCCCACATCCCAAAAACATGCATTAATTGGAGATTCTCAAATTGCCCGTAGGCATGACTGTGAGTGCGAATGGTTGTTTCTTTCTATGTGCCCTGCGATTGGCTGCCAACCAGTTCAGGGTGTACCCCGCCTCCTGCCCGATGACAGCTGGGATGGGCTCCAGCACGCCCGCGACCCTAGTGAGGAGAAGCGGCTCAGAAAATGGATGGATGGATATTTAACTTGTTCTTTGCAGAATTGGAGCTTATTTTTGCTCACTTCATGTCCCTCGTCTGCCAAGTGTTTTAGGAGAGCCAAAGTATCACTTTCACAGGTACGTTTGTCTGGGGAGGCCAGTAATATGTCATCTACGTAGAGGAGGATTTGACTTTCCTTCTCTACACATTCTCTCTTTCTTTTCACATTCCTTTTCCTTTCTTATTTTGTCTACATTCTCTTTCCGTTCTCTGTCTCCCTCTCAAATTGTCTTTCAGTATTCTGTTTCCTCAAAATCATTTTCCTACATTTTTTAAGGTTTTTCTTTTTTTTCTCTTTTTTTTAATAGAATTGATTCCTGCAACGCGGCTATTTTTGTGTGTGTATTTAACCAACCATTAAAGCCGTGTTCAGTTATCTATGTGTCTAAATATTAAATTTTATCAGGATCCTGTTTTTTTCTTTTTTTTAACACAGTATTTAGACAATATTTAGACATATTTAGTTTCATGTTCTTAAACAAATTACGGATGTTGCTTTTATTACTTTCAATGTATATATCTACTCAATGTCATATACATTAATCCTGATGCAATTATTCTGCTCACTTTACTCAAGTACGATATTCTTTTCATCCTTGTACTCTCTGTTCTTACAATCATAAATATAAATTCTCTGGAAACCTCCAGGGTTCACTTCTGACAAAAAGATTAATTATACACCTGTGTGAAGCATCCTTTTTCCCACACCACCTGGGTGGTCAATAAACAGACAAACAAGACAAGGTCTAGTCACACACTTGACTGAGGGTAAGGGATCCATTGAGTTCGGTCTTGACTTCGTTTTTTTGGAACGAGGCTGTACATCACTGAGGCTGTGATGTACAACGGGTGTGGGCAGGCGGGCGTGGGTGCGGGTGTGCATGCGTGCATCCTCCCTTAAGGATGAAAGAGCAGTCATGAGACTTTCATACATAAGCTTCCGGAATTCCTAGGTCTCCAACCCATCCCCCACATGCATACGTTACTGTCAGGGTTGTTCTGTAACAGAGACTGGAGACACAGAACACAACCTGAGTCAGGACTTATCTTTTGCAAAAGGGGAAGCAGTCGCTCTCTCAGCGCATCAAAGTCTTCCAACGTTTGCTTCTCCTTAGCCCCTTTTATTACAGCTTGAGTAGGTGGTATCACATTCCATGATCTTTTATGGACTTATTTGTTATCAAGATGTGGCCAGTGTCTGGATGTGTGGGGGTATGTGCATTGTGGAATGTGCATGGCAGTACTTTTTCAACTTGCTCTTGTTTCCAATGAACAAGGGTGCTGTCATCTTAATGCAGTTACATCAAACAAAGTGTTTTTATGTGATAAATAGATAACATTTTTCCATCATTTCCATCCTGTTTATCAAATAAAAATACATTACTCATCATACTGTCACATTTCACAATGATTTTCATGACAATAATCATAACATGTATTTTATCATTGATGTGCTTTAAGCTCTTATCTCACAATCATCATTTTGTTCTTCTTTCAACAAAGTCATATATTCATCCATCCATCCATCCATCCATTTTCTGAGCCACTTCTCCTCACTAGGGCGTGCTGGAGCCTATCCCATCTATCATCGGGCAGGAGGCGGGGTACACCCTGAACTGGTTGCCAGCCAATCGCAGGGCACATACAAACAAACAAACAACCATTCGCACTCGCATTCACACCTATGGGCAATTTAGAGTTGTCGATTAATCTACCATGCATGTTTTTGGGGTGTGGGAGGAAACCCAAGTGCCCAGAGAAAACCCACGCAGGCACGGGGAGAACATGCAAATACCAACACAGGCGGGTCCGGGGATTGAACCCCGGTCCTCAGAACTGTGAGGCAGACGCTCTAACCAGTCGTCCACCATGCCGCCTATATATTAATCCGGTGACAGTGCCATGTGACATCATGTTACGAAAGCATGGCAAATTACATCCAGTAAATAGACAAAACAACAACAATATAACAACTATTGGGGTTACAATTTTCACAAATACACTTGTCCATCTATCAGAGATTAAACAAGAGAACAAATCTAAACCTTTATTCACATAATCCTTAGTTTGAGCATCTCTCACATTTTTCATTGTCTGAATGGCTTCTGCTATTGCATGTCCACCAACAGCATTGTCGGGAATATATGTACAGCAGGTGTCATTTATTGGAGTACAAACGCCTATTCCAGCTATCTTTGGGCGAGAGGTGGGGTACAACCTGAACTGGTTGCCAGCCAATCGCAGGGCAAATATAAACAAACAACTATTTGCACTCACATTCACACCGACGGGCAATTTAGAGTCTTCAATTCACCGACCATGCATGTTTTTGGCATGTGGGAGGAAACCGGAGTACCTGGAGAAAACCCACACAGGCAGGGGGAGAACATTCAAACTCCACACAGGCGAGGCTGGATTTTGTATATTTTAAACTTGTGCTCCTTGGGCAACAGTCAGTAAATCAAGGGTCATTCTATTTTGTAAGACCATTTGAAGTGACGAGTAGTGCGATAATCTGGGACAATGGTTGTGCAAATGTTGCAGATGCTCCTCAATCAGTGTGCAAATGGAGCAGATGCTAATCTGGCATGAGTGGCCAGTACATGCAAATAGTGTAGCATGGCGAGACAACTACAACGAGTGCACGAGTAATACATAATTGGCCCCACAGAAATGTGACAAGGAACTCAAGTCAAAAAATTGCCAGCTTGTTGTAATGGAATAATACAATCTTGTGATAATTGTGCCGGAACTATGCGCAACAAAAGCCTGGGACCCATGCAAACAACACAATCTTTTCTCGCTACATTTGCTGCTTGTTCCATCAATAGTAACCAATTGTTATTTTGTCCTGAAACTCCTGTGACAACAAGGAACCAATCATCAGTAGTTATGTTGTTAATCATTAAAATTTGTCCACCTTTCTTTGAAGTTTTCAATGGCATTTCTGGTTTAACACGGTTCCTATAACGCAATGCTACTTGGAAGTGGGGATCTTTTCCGCCAGAATATGCCCACAAGCTCACCATCAAACACATTGGGTGACTTGATTTGTATTTCAATATTAAACTATGGGCCGTTTTCCTTAGGTTAAACTTCTTTCTATGTTCTTTTGCTGTTCTTTTTGACCAACTGGACCAATCATAACCTGTTTCACCAATGAGGTGTTCCCATCCAAAGCCTATAGTTGCATACCATTCATATCCAAATCCCCAATTCTGCCCATTCTCTTGAGCATCATTGGTGAGAGCCGCATATGGAATTATGATTAAAGCAGCTTGATTTTGGAGGGCACAAAATATTAAACTGTTTAGCCGCATTTGGAGGCCATGCCCACAATTTTGATCATCAGCTGTACTCCTTTTGATACGAGTTAATGATTCAAAATTTTTTATTATTGGGTTCGTCATATTGGTCCAGTTGGTAGGTGATTTTCTATCTAAAAAATGGGTTTTATCATTGAGGGTGGGACGTCCCATGTACCACAAAAACAAAACCAACACCATAGTAGCCAAAGTTGCTACGTAACAACTTATCGAATCTCATAACCAACGTGGGTGTGCCTTTCTGCTGAGTTCTCACTAAAAGGGTTGGTGTCTTTTTTCTTCACTGACCAGCAAGCGTTTTCAGAATCTACAGCTCCCGCTCCGTTATCAGACTTTTGCTCACCTTCCCTATTTGAGTACCCAGCTGAAATGACTCTTTTACAGTGTGTTAAATGAACCCACGTGTTTCTTTCTGCTATTTTTTTTTTTTTTTAGGGCTGTAAAGTGTCAATCTATCTGTGCCACCATCCCTCCGGTTGAGACATGTGACACAGCATGGCTCAATATAGCAGCCCATTTGAATAGGTTTTTTGGAAGTGTTTGTTTCCCTTCTGTGCTAATGTCAATTTCATTCTGTAGTTTTGCACTTTTTTTCCCAATAATTGCGTTCTTGTTGTGGAATACTCATATTGGCTATCAGTATAGATTGTACCATCGTTATTTATCATTAGTTTGCATGCCTCGGTTAATGCTACTAATTCAGCAGCTTGTTCAGCCAATTCCTGACAATCATGCTGCGTGCCTTCATCAAGTAAGGGTATCAGTGTGGCTGGATTTAAGGTTGTGCATCGCTCAACAGTCAAATGTGGTTGTGACAGCAAGATGGCCATGCAAGATAAATGTCTTGCAGGTGATAAAAACGCCATATTCGTTTGCAATAGGAGAGCAGACACTGTATGTGGTGTTTAAGAGTAAATGGATGAAATAACACAATTGTGGAACTGCTCTCTACT
The DNA here is from genome assembly GCF_024500385.1 of Phyllopteryx taeniolatus. Lineage (NCBI taxonomy): Eukaryota > Metazoa > Chordata > Actinopteri > Syngnathiformes > Syngnathidae > Phyllopteryx > Phyllopteryx taeniolatus. The sequence continues at coordinate 2,864,658 of NC_084520.1, forward strand.
GCCGTCAAGGCTGCCACAACTGCTTTGACACAATGTGGTAATGCACACGTTACGCTGTCCAATTTAGTTGAAAAATAAGCTATTGGTCTTAGCTTATCACCGTATTGTTGTGTAAGTACGGAGGTCATGCAATAGCTTTTACAATCTACCATTTGAATGAATGTTTTATCATTAAATTTGGAAGGCCTAGCGTAGCACTCGACACCAAATGTTGTTTAATGTCACAGAAGGCCTTTTCTGCCTCTGTACTCCATTAAACAGGTGATGTCATTTTAAGGTTGTCTTCATACATTAATTTTGACAATGGTGCAACAATTTCTGCATAGTTTGGAATCCATGCTCTACAATAATTTGTCAGACCTAAAAATGATTATTATATGTTTCTTCGTTTGTGGTTTAGGATATTTTAAGACTGTAGCTTTCCTGTCTTCTAATATAGTCCTTCCTCCTACACTTAAATTATGGCCTAGATATTTGACTTGCCTTTTACATCATTGCAATTTATTTTTGTTAACTTTATGTCCCTCTTCTGCTAGATGATGTAGTAAGGCCAATGAATCTTTGCATGTCTCTCCATCTGGAGATGTCAGAAGACATGCGTGTTGTCATAACTTGTGAATAAATGGTTGGACTTTCACAGTAACCGGGCGGAAACACCATTCTTTTTTTATCTTCTAGTTCTGTGATGAGCTGCATATAACTCTGTGGTACAAAAACACACAAGGGCCAGACCTAGGATATGAAAACAAGTTACGACATGCGACACCGGATAAAATTACTGTAGATTATCTGTACTCAGACAATGAAGCAAAGTCGCAGCAGGAATTATTTTACCAGACAAATTAAAGGAACTGTATAATAATACGAGTGTCCCACGTTTCATTGTGCAAAGATTATGAGTCACAGTGGAAACATATGAGAACATTAGTAAAACAAGGACAAGAGACAGATAATTGGCAGCAAATAGAAAACAAACTGGAATACAGTGCATCAACTGGTCTAATTAGAAAGGTGATGTTTTGGACAATACAGGGTGATGAAGGGAAACACATGCAACCTGTTTGATTAGACCAAATGATTCTCACTGAAATTGATGAAGAAATATTGAAAAAAAGTTTCTTTCAAGTGGAGAATTCTCATTCAAACAGTTTTCATTCACAATTCCTCGTTAGAGGACTCCGCCGTCCTATACGGAATTTAACTACGTCTGTCAACAGCTCGTTAGAGGACTCCGCCGTCCTATACGGAATTTAACTACGACGCCACGAAACTTTCCTAGTTTCTTTATTTTACCCCCCATTGACTAGTATTCACAGGGTTTATTAAACACGGAATTTAAGTACGTACAGGACTCCGCCGTCCTTGCGGAATTTGTCGGACTCCGCCGTCCTTTTTCCTAAAATTTTTTTTTAAATTTAACTCACCAGTCGTCTTCAATCCTGTGGATTGTCGTCAACCTTCAGATCCCAGTTGAGGAGAACGAAGACCAGTCCCGTAAAGGGTCTTACTTGCCGTGGCCACGGTCTCTTAACTGGAAGTCGGCTCCACAACTGGAATCCTCGGGTGTGTTGACATCCGGGTCGAAGGACCAATTTAATGTTGGATTTATCTTACCCAACATTATAAAAAATAGACACAAAAGGAATGAAGACGCTGGTTTCTCTTTCTCATGAGGAGGGCATATGGGAGATTGTTCAGATCACAGCCTCTCAACACGCTCTAAACCATCTCCCCTGTCGCTCCTGCATTTATTTGAAAATAGGAGGGTTTTTCCCAGGCATAGTGTTCAAAGCAATAAGACACAACACAAAACATTGGACCAACACCTGTCACGACCCGACCACATCCGATCACGTCCTTGGTCCAGGCGCCCTTCCATCGGATGATGCTGAGTCATCTTTTTGAAGGCGAGACATCTAAAATCGTCCATAATACTAATGCAAGCTAAGCAAATAAATGATAACTTCTATAATATATTTAACACCATTATTCTCATATTATTAATTTCATCGCTATTTGCTTCCCATGCGTTGATACTTGCATTTCTGAAAAGGCTTAGTCTGTAGTCCATGGTTTCAACTCTTAACATCACCTTCCCTGTACCAAGCCATGGAAAAAGACTAAGCACAATCTTTTCACGTGTTCCCCATAAACTAAATTCATTATGTCTCCTTTCTCACAGGGGCCAGATAAGAGAGGAGCAGAGGCATCAAGGGACCCTCCCTGTTGCCTGCGTCCCTGGACAAAAACCCCACTCTTTTCTTTTTAGGACGGGTCTAAAACCCTCTTATTAGCACGGGACTAAAACCATGCTTTTATCTGTTTTAGGACGGGACTCGAACCCTCCTCTTTAGCACGGGACTAGAACCCTACTTTTTTCCAAGCGCTTTAACAACAAAACTGAACTCACGCCTTGCATTTTCTCCACGTCTGAATTGGCGTTGTTAGTTCTGGATGCCGTCAATCCACAACCCTGGGGAGGAAGTACGTCAGCTTCCTCCACTGGCCACAGAAAGTCGACTTCTTTTACAGACTTAGTCTGGCTGTGCACAGTCTTCAGGCGCCGTCAGCAACACCCTCATGATCGCAGATATATTGGCATCCGGCTCGAAGGACCAAGTTATATGTCAGGGTTATTCTGTAAATCTATAGATATTTGAACCAAACAGAGACTGGAGACAAAGAACACAACCTGAGTCAGGACTTATCTTTTGCAAAAAGGGAAGCATTCGCTCTCTCAGTGCACCAAAGTCTCCCAACGTTTGCTTCCCCTTAGCCACTTTTATTACAGCTTGAGTAGGTGGTATCACATTCCATGACCTTTTATGAACTTGTTTGTCATCAAGATGTGGCCAGTGTCTGGATGTGTGAGGGTATGTGTATTGTGAAATGTCCATGGCAATACTTTTCCATCTTGCTCTTGTTTCCAATGAACAAGGGTGCTGTCATCTTAATGCAGTTACAGGAAACAGTGTTTTTATGTGATAAATATATACACTTTTTCCATCAGTTACAGCCAATATAATTCCAAGTTAATTAAAAAACCCGCTAAGGCTACTTAAGCCATGAACTAGATTTTTTATCAACATCAATATCATGTTTCAAAATAAGTAGGTTAATACAGTACTTATAAATAGTCTATTTAGCCTTAACCGAAGCGTAACAGATGGTCTCAAAATGGGGACAGGACGATACAGTATGATCAAAAAGTGGTATTACGTTACAAATTTAATTTTCCTGATGTTTTCTATGAAAAATAAATAAAATAAACACAATCATTAATTAACCGTTTACCTTTATTTTTAAACCCAGACTGTATGCAGCCCTATGGGGGGCAGAAGACATTGGAAACTGTAGGCCGGTCCCAAGCCCAGATAAACGCAGAGGGTTGCGTCAGGAACGGCATTATAAAATTTTGCCAAAAAAATATGAGCGTTAATCCAAAGAATTCCATACCGGATCGGGCGTGGACAGGGTTAACAACCAACGCCAACGGCGCCATCAACCTGCAGGGCGCTACTGTAGGTCGAAGACGTAGAAGAGGTGGAAAGCGGGTTCTTCGGCAGAAAGATAAGAGGAAAGCACAGAGCCTAGAATTGAATGTGGGGACTTTGAATGTTGGGATTATGACAGGAAAATCTCGGGAGTTGGTTGACATGATGATAAGGAGAAAGGTTGATATATTGTGTGTCAAGGTGATCAGACAGACAAGCAGGAGAGTATGCGGTGTATCTTCTGGCATGAAAGGAGAGAAGGAGATTCGGTGGTGAAACCTCACAGTACAGGAAATCATACTATGAAAAAGGTTAAAAAAAAAGAAGTGGGACACTTAGAGGACCGAGGAGAGGCGAAAGGAATACATTGAGATGCGACACAGGGCAAAGGCCAAACAAGAGGCATATGATGACATGTATGGCAGGTTGGACACTAAAGAAGGAGAAAAGGATCTATATAGGCTGGCCAGACAGAGGGATAGAGATGGGAAGGATGTACAGCAGGTTAGGGTGATTAAGGAAGAGATGGAAATATGTTGACTGGTGCCAGCAGTGTGCTAGCTAGATGGAAAAAATACTTCGAGGAGTTGATGAATGAGGAAAATGAGAGGGAAGGGAGAGTACAAGAGGCAAGTGTGGTGGACCAGGAAGTGGCAATGGGGGAAGTTAGAAAGGCATTAAAGAGGATGAAAAATGGAAAGGCAGTTGCTCCTGATGACATTCCTGTGGAGGTATGGAAGCATCTCAGAGAGGTGGCTGTGGATTTTTTGACCAGCTTGTTCAATAGAATTCTAGCACGTGAGAAGATGCCTGAGGAATGGAGGAAAAGTGTGCTGGTGCCCATTTTTAAGAACAAGCGTGATGTGCAGAGCTGTGGAAACTACTTCTTCTTCTTCTTTTCCTTTCGGCTTGTCCCGTTAGGGGTCGCCACAGCGCGTCATCCTTTTCCATGTAAGCCTATCTCCTGCATCCTCCTCTCGAACACCAACTGCCATCATGTCTTCCCTCACGACATCCATCAACCTTCTCTTTGGTCTTCCTCTAGCTCTCTTGCCTGGCAGCTCCATCTTCATCATCCTTCTACCAATATACTCACTATTTCTCCTCTGGACGTGTCCAAACCATTGAAGTCAGCTCTCTCTAACTTTGTCTCCAAAACATCGAACCTTGACTGTCCCTCTGATGAGCTCATTTCTAATTTTATCCAACCTGGTCACTCCGAGAGCGAACCTCAACATCTTCATTTCCGCCACCTCCAACTCTGCTTCCTGTTGTCTCTTCAGTGCCACTGTCTCGAATCCATACATCATGGCTGGCCTCACCACTGTTTTATAAACTTTGCCCTTCATCCTAGCAGAGACTCTTCTGTCACATAACACACCTGACACCTTCCTCCACCCGTTCCAACCTGCTTGGACCCGTTTCTTCACTTCCTGACCACACTCACCATTGCTCTGGACGGTTGACCCCAAGTATTTAAAGTCCTCCACCCTTGCTATCTCTTCTCCCTGTAGCCTCACTCTTCCCTGACCACCCCTCTCATTCATGCACATATATTCTGTTTTACTTTGGCTAATCTTCATTCCTCTGCTTTCCAGTGCATGCCTCCATCTTTCTAACTTTTCCTCCAGCTGCTCCCTGCTTTCACTGCAGATCAAAATGTCATCTGCAAACATCTTGGTCCACGGGGATTCCAGTCTGACCTCATCTGTCAGCCTATCCATCACCACTGCAAAAAGGAAGGGGCTCAGGGCTGATTCCTGATGCAGTCCCACGTCCACCTTAAATTCGTCTGTCACACCTGCAGCACACCTCACCGCTGTTCTGCTGCCCTTGTACATGTCCTGTATTATTCTAACATACTTCTCTGCCACTCCAGACTTCCGCATGCAGTACCACAGTTCCTCTCTGGCTACTCTGTCATAGGCTTTCTCTAGATCTACAAAGACACAATGTAGCTCCTTCTGACCTTCTCTGTACTTTTCCATCAACATCCTCAAGGCAAATAATGCATCTGTGGTACTCTTTCTAGGCATGAAACCATACTGTTGCTCGCAAATACTCACTTCTGTCCTGAGTCTAGCCTCCACTACTCTTTCCCATAACATCATTGTGTGGCTCATCAACTTTATTCCTCTATAGTTCCCACAGTTCTGCACATCACTTTTGTTCTTAAAAATGGGCACCAGTGCACTTTTCCTCCATTCCTCAGGCATCTTCTCACACACTAGAATTCTCTTGAACAAGCTGGCCAAAATCTCCACAGCCACCTCTCCTAGATGCTTCCATACATCCACAGGAATGTCATCAGGACCAACTGCCTTTCCATTTTTCATCCTCTTTAATGCCTTTCTAACGTCCGCCTTACTAATCATTGCCACCTCCTGGTCCACCACACTTGCCTCTTCTACTCTCCCTTCCCTCTCATTTTCCTCATTCATCAACTCCTCAAAGTATTATTTCCATCTAGCTCGCACACTGCTGGCACCAGTCAACATATTTCCATCTCTATCCTTAATCACTCTAACCTGCTGCACATCCTTCCCATCTCTATCCCTCTGTCCGGCGAGCCTGTATAGATCCTTTTCTCCTTCTTTAGTGTCCAACCTGCCATACATGTCATCATATGCCTCTTGTTTGGCCTTTGCCACCTCTACCTTTGCCCTGTGTCGCATCTCAATGTATTCCTTTCGCCTCTCAGTGTCCCACTTCTTTATAGCTAACCTTTTTCCTTGTATGATTTCCTGTACTGTGAGGTTCCACCACCAAGTCTCCTTCTCTCCTTCCCTGCCAGAAGATACACCAAGTACTCTCCTGCCTGCCTCTCTGATCACCTTGGCTGCAGTGGTCCAGTCTTCTGGAAGCTCCTCCCGTCCACCGAGAGCCTGTCTCACCTCTTCCCGAAAAGCTGCACAACACTCGTCCTGTCTCACCTTCCACCACATGGTTCTCTGCTCTGCCTTTGTCTTCCTAATCTTCCTCCCCACCACCAGAGTTGTCTTACACACCACCATCCTATGCTGTCTAAACCACACTCTCCCCTACCACTACCTTACAGTTGGTAACCTCCTTCAGATTACATCGTCTGCACAAGATGTAATCCACCTGCGTGCTTCTACCTCTGCTCTTGTAGGTCACCCTATGTTCCTGCCTCTTCTGGAAAAAAGTGTTCACTAAAGCCATTTGCATCCTTGTTGCAAAGTCTACCACCATCTGTCCCTCCAAGTTCATTTCCTGGATGCCGTACTTACCCATCACTTCTTCATCACCCCTATTACCTTCACCAACATGTCCATTACAATCTGCACCAATTACGACTCTCTCTCTGTCTGGGATGCTCAGAACTACTTCGTCTAGCTCCTTCCAGAATTTCTCTTTCACCTCTCGGTCACATCCTACCTGTGGGGCATACCCACTAATCACATTACACATAACACCCTCAATTTCAAATTTCAGCCTCATCACTCGATCTGATACTCTTTTCACCTCCAAGACATTCTTAGCCAACTATACTTTTAAAATAAATACCATCTACACCATGGTAAAATAATTTAAACCCTGCCCCTAAACCTAGCCTTACTGCCTTTCCACCTGGTCTCCTGGACACACAATATATCAACCTTTCTCCTCATCACCATGTCAACCAACTCCCGAGATTTTCCTGTCATAGTCCCAACATTCAAAGTCCCCACATTCAGTTCTAGGCTCTGTGCTTTCCTCTTCTCTTTCTGCTGAAGAACCCGCTATCCACCTCTTCTTCTTCATTGACTTCGACCCACAGTAGCTGAATTTCCAACGGCGCCCCGCAGGTTGACGGCGCTGGTGGCGGACGTTGTTAACCCGGGCCACGACCGATCCGATATGGAATTCTTTGGATGAATCCTCATATTTGTTTGGCAAAGTTTTAATCCGGATGCCCTTCCTGACACAACCCTCTGCATTTATCCGGGCTTGGGACCGGCCTACAGTTTGCACTGACTTGTGCTCCCCATAGGGCTGCATTTGTGCAGAGCTGTGGGAACTATAGAGGAATAAAGTTGATGAGCCACACAATTAAGTGATGGGAAAGAGTAGTGGAGGCTAGACTCAAGACAGAAGTGAGTATTTGCGAGCAACAGTATGGTTTCATGCTTATAAAGAGGACCACAGATGCATTATTTGCCTTGAGGATGTTGATGGAAAAGTACAGAGAAGGTCAGAAGGAGCTACATTGTGTCTTTGTGGATCTAGAGAAAGCCTATGACAGAGTACCCAGAGAGGAACTGTGGTACTGCATGTGGAAGTCTGGAGTGGCAGAGAACAATGTTAGAATAATACAGGACATGCAGCAGAACAGTGCAGAGGTGTGCTTTCGGTGTGACAGAGGAATTGAAGGTGGGACTGCATCAGGGATCAGCCCTGAGCCCCTTCCTGTTTGCAGTGGTGATGGATAGGCTGACAGATGAAGTTAGACTGGAATCCCCGTGGACCATGATGTTTGCAGATGACATTGTGATCTGCAGTGAAAGCAGGGAGCAGGTGACGGAACAGTTAGAAAGATGGAGGCATGCACTGGAAAGCAGAGGAATGAAGATTAGCCGAAATAAGACAGAATATATGTGCATGAATGAGAGGGGTGGTCAGGGAAGAGTGAGGCTACAGGGAGAAGAGATAGCAAGGGTGGAGGACTTTAAATACTTGGGGTCAACAGTCCAGAGCAATGGTGAGTGTGGTGAGGAAGTGAAGAAACATGTCCAAGCAGTTTGGAACGGGTGAAGGAAGGTGTCAAATGTGTTATGTGACAGAAGAGTCTCTGCTAGGATGAACAGCAAAGTTTACAAGACAGGAGTGAGGCCAGCCATGATGTACGGATTAGAGATAGTGGCACTGAAGAGACAACAGGAAGCAGAGCTGGAGGTGGCAGAAAAGAATAAGTGGAGCTTCGCTCTTGGAGTGACCAGGTTGGATAAAATTAGAAATGAGCTCATCAGAGGGACAGCCAATGTTCGATGTTTTGGAGACAAAGTTAGAGAGAGCAGACTTCGATGGTTTGGACACATCCAGAGGAGAGAGAGTGAGTTGATTGGTAGAAGGATGATGAGGATGGAGCTGCCAGGCAAGAGAGCTGGAGGACGACCAAAGAGAAGGTTGATGGATGTCGTGAGGGAAGACATGAGGGCAGTTGGTGTTAGAGAGGAAGATGCAGGAGATAGGCTTACATGGAAAAGGATGACACGCTGTGATCATTACTCATGGGCTGACTTACTAACATCCACGATTGAAGTTTTTCAGAGATATTTCCACCTCAACTTTAAAAACAACAACGCCATTTTCTGCACAGTCCATTGTATATATATGTATTTTTTTACCTACGTACAGCTAGTGTACGTTGTGTACGTGTATGCTCAGCTCCAAAAGCATTTACCGCCTTTTTAAGGGTACGACAATGTTCGTAAAACATTTGAAATATCAAAGTATTCAGGCATCATAGTTTTCGTTATATTTTTGGTTTCAACTATTGTAGCGTATACGGGTTAAATAAAAATGTAATTAATTTAGGAGAAAAGAATAAACTGGAAGCGAGACCTGCGTTACTTCCGGTTTAGCGTAATTTTAAATTACAGCGTTATAATTTAAGATAATTTATCATATTAAGAGGGGCACCACGTCGCTTTTTTATGTGGCTCAAATTTAGGAAAAACGACGAGAAACCTTGTTATCAGTCTCGTAATCTGAAGGTTGCTACACTTTATGAAATTTTGATAAGAGTTCAAGACAGCCAGAAGTTTCTTTCCTCCAACCCCAACACACACAACAAAACAGGTAGTGAATTTTATGGAAAATTTAATGATCTATCATGGGGAATCTACAGGGAACAACATGAAAACACAAAAACAAACAACGTACAGACGAACATTGTCAAAGGAAACTAACTTGTGATGTGAGATTGGTAGAATGTGTCATGGTCTGTGTTTTGGGTTTGGGTTGTGTTTAGTTTTGTTCCATGTTTTCCTGTGTTCCATGTTTGTCGTGTGCTCATTAGGTTGTTGTGTCCACCTGTTCTCGTCTATTTTGTGTCGACCAATCAGCTCTCTCCAGCCACTCGTGTCTTGTCCAGGTGTTCCTCGTTGTCTCGTCAATTTGTTTGTATTTAGTTCCCTGGGTTCTTTCAGTCCTTGTCGGTTCATTGTCGTTGTCACATGTCTTGCCATGTCATAGTCGCCAGTTGTTTTTGTCATAGTCGGCAGTTGTTTTTGTCATAGTCGCCAGTTGTTTTTGTCATAGTCGCCTGTTGTTTTATCATTGTGATTAAATATTATTATTTTGAGATTCCCGCACTCCTGCCTTGCCTCCCTGCTTCCCTGCAATTGGGTCCACCATGTTCTTGCCTTGCGTTCCTCGCCGTCGCCCTAACCGCCACCAAACTGCCTCCCACCGTCCTCAGCCTGCCATCCATACCTACCCTCCTCCAGTAAGCCCTATCATTCAGTCTTTTCTGTCCTTTTCCTCGGGTCCCCCCACTTGTCCTAGTTATTCACCATGCCCTACTATTGTACATCCACATGTTTCTTTAGATTCAGATTTTTCTGATTGTGAAGATGGCCCTGATTTAGTTAACCTCCTATCTGATTCTGACTCTGACACAGATTTAGATTTTTCTGGTTCCTTCCCTAGTTTATCCCGTCCTCGTCCGTTTTTGTCACGTCTCCCCGTTTCCAACCCCAGTGAGTCCAAATCCTTTCCCTCTGACCTTTTCTTGGGCACCCGTTTGGCCATCTACCCGGGACCGCCGCGTGGTGGCCAACGGAGGCGCCCAAGTAAAGGTCAAATTTTGCCCCCTCGTTTTTTCCCCCCCTGTTCACAAATCACTTGATTTTTCACCTGTTCCCACACGTTGTTGCACGGCTCCAATTAAGTCACGTCTAGTCAAACCTGCCCCCAAGCCATGTTCAGTACCAGCCATTTTTCCTAGTTCACCTTCCCGAGACCTTGTGCACTCTTCCACTCCCGTACCCTCTACTCCCACACCTCAATGGCGGCAGGCTGAGGAAGCGACTGCAGCTCCCGTTCCGGCTAATCGGCAGCTGCGCCAGGCTCCCGTTCCGGCTCCTCGGCAGCTGCGCCAGGCTCCCGCACCGGCGGCGCTCGTCCTGCGGCCGCCACCCGTCCTTGCTCCGGCGCCGCTCGTCCAGCGGCCGCCACCCGACCCTGCTCCGGCGGCGCTCGTCCAGCGGCCGCCACCCGACCCTGCTCCGGCGGCGCTCGCCCAGCGGCCGCCACCCGACCCTGCTCCGGTGGCGCTCGTCCAGCGGCCGCCACCCGTCCTTGCTCCGGCGGCGCTCGTCCAGCGGCCGCCACCCGTCCTTGCTCCGGCGGCGCTCGTCCAGCGGCCGCCACCCGACCATGTTCCGGCGGCGCGCGTCCAGCGGCCGCCACCCGTCCTTGCTCCGGCGGCGCTCGTCCAGCGGCCGCCACCCGTCCTTGCTCCGGCGGCGCTCGTCCAGCGGCCGCCACCCGTCCTTGCTCCGGCGGCGCTCGTCCAGCGGCCGCAACCCGTCCACGCTCCGGCGGCGCTCGTCCAGCGGCCGCCACCCGACCACGCTCCGGCGGCGCTCGTCCAGCGGCCGCCACTCAACCCTATTGCCTGGCCCCTGCATTACCATTGGGTTCGGCACCGTGGCCGTCCGCCTGAATGGCCCTGTAAAGACCCTGGTGCTTGGCGTCCTGGACGACCTCCTGAACCGCTCAGCCAAGCACCTCACCTCGGGTGGCCTGGATGGCCACCAGACTGACCTGAGGGGTGGACTCTGTACCCTCCTCCAGGCCCCCTTCCGCCCACCCTGGGTTGATGACTTTTTGGTTGTTGTTTGGGGAACGTCTGGGATCCGTTCCTTTAGAGGGGGGGTACTGTCATGGTCTGTGTTTTGGGTTTGGGTTGTGTTTAGTTTTGTTCCATGTTTTCCTGTGTTCCATGTTTGTCGTGTGCTCATTAGGTTGTTGTGTCCACCTGTTCTCGTCTATTTTGTGTCGACCAATCAGCTCTCTCCAGCCACTCGTGTCTTGTCCAGGTGTTCCTCGTTGTCTCGTCAATTTGTTTGTATTTAGTTCCCTGGGTTCTTTCAGTCCTTGTCGGTTCATTGTCGTTGTCACATGTCTTGCCATGTCATAGTCGCCAGTTGTTTTTGTCATAGTCGCCATTTGTTTTTGTCATAGTCTCCTGTTGTTTTATCATTGTGATTAAATATTATTATTTTGAGATTCCCGCACTCCTGCCTTGCCTCCCTGCTTCCCTGCAATTGGGTCCACCATGTTCTTGCCTTGCGTTCCTCGCCGTCGCCCTAACCATGTTCATGACAGAATGTGCCTATAGTGAAGGGATATAGCTGGGGATTCCTGTTCTCGTTCATTTAAACCCAAATATGCACTAATCTGTACTTTCAGTAGACTGCAATGTTGGACTTACGTGTCTTGAACACATTTGAGGCAGGCGGGTCAAGCTTCCGAGTGTTCGGCCGGCCCGGTCCGCACCGGGAACAGGTGGATGAGGCGGAAAAGAAGAAGAAAATGGAAAAAAATTCTCAGGCAGGACGGCCAGAGCCCGGGTGTCTTGGTTTGCAAGACGTTCGGAACGTCCCCCCGGGGTGAGCTCAGGCACCCAAAAATGGTGGCTCGGAGCGCTTGCAGAATGCTCTGCAGCCGAGGATGGTCCGATGTGTCCTCGTCACCTCGTGGTGAGGTGGGCATCCTGCCTGGGGCAGTTGTCGGCAAGTAGGTCGGGTGAGACAACTCCGGCCTTTTTATGGCCGAAGCGAGCCAAAAGGGGGTGGTTCTCCAACCTTTTTATGGCCGAAGCGAGCCAAAAGGAGGTGGTTTAGAGTTGTCAATTAATTAATTAATTAATGCATGTTTTTGGCTTTGGGCGGAAACTGGAGTGCCTGGAGAAAACCCACGCAGGCACGGAGAGAACATGCAAACTCCACACAGGCGGGGCCGGGGATTCAAACCCGGACCTCAGAACTGTGAGGCTGACGCTCTAACCAGTCGTCCACCGTGTGGTTTAAAACCAGTGGAATAAAATATTAATTATTGGATTTAAGACAATTTTGCATTGTCCCACGCTCATCCTCTTTAATCCCTGTCACGAATGTTTCAAATGTTATGTTATTGTTGAGAACACTACTATTTTCAATGTAGTATTTGTGTGGTGTGGAGTGAAACATTTCATCTGGTTCTGTTGACAACAGATTCGACATCAGATTTAAAGTTTGCAGCAAAACAGTCACTAGTGGCGTTCATGCAACGTTCTTAAAATATTTACTCCCAGCCAAGTCTGGTAAAGACTGTTTAATGAACCTGCGACTGCAGTGCCATTCCGTCGCCACTGGGTGTCACTGTTGCTCTGTCTAAACTCCCAGCTTGACTGGCCAAGTGGCGCAGTACCCAGCAGGATGGAGACGCCTTTCTTGGTGAAATCCTCCGGGCTGGCTGGTGGTGGAAGTTAATAAAGTTAGCGTTCTCGTGCGAACTCGGTATCTTTGGGCTCCACTTTGATGCTCCAGCTGCTGGTAATTCTCTTCGCGTCGGCATGCCAAAACAAATGTCTGTGTCTTGCTTCTGATGAACATGGCTGGTGATTCATCTGTATGTGAAGTTGAGTCTTGTCACGGCGTGGTTGTCTATCTCGGCGGGAAGAGCGAGTCTCGCCGGAGACTGGGGGTCATCTTTTCATGGCGTGTCCACTACATATCCCCCCTTCATCGGCGTGATCCGGCTCGATGGTTGATCTAGGCGACGTCTCGTTGAAAGATTGCACAGGTTGGCAGGAACACGCACAACAATGCGGTTACCAAGGTACAACCTCAGTGCATATCACCCCCCTTCATGGCTATAACAATTGTTCATAGCAACTTCTTACTTAAGGTCAGCCTATATGTGTTTGTAGATGTCGGTGTAAGGATTGACGTGTGTGGATGGATGTGTGTAGGTTTGTCTATTGGGATGGCAGCGAGACCAGTAATTTGGGGCAGGGGCGAAGCTAAAACTAAGGGTAAACATTAACTAGGTGTAGAGTTCTCAATAAAAGTCACACAAAAAAACAAAACAAAGACAAAAAAAAACAAGAAGAGAAACTCAACACTGCTCTGGGAAGGAGAACGAAAGGGAAAGAAAAGGTAGCTTGCTTCAACTTGGTACATAGGTAGCACAGCGGTCAGGTGTAGAACCAGACACATCAATCAAGGAGAGGGAAGGTGTCAAGTAGAAGTTCTAATCTTGGGGACAGCCTAGTCTAGATTCAAAAGGGGATAGAGAGATCCGGGGGCAATTTAGGTCAAGGAGGACCTCCTCCCATGTCTGTATGGGGTTAGGTTCGGGTTCAGTCGTTCTTTTCCTCCGGAAAATTTTGGGTCTCGCATTTGAGCACTGGTTCAGAAGACCCTCCAAGTTGTGAGTCTTTCGATAGAGCAGGTAGGCGATGCCGAAAGTCATGCAGTAACCGAGACTGACCAAGGCAATTAAGATGTTATCTGCTGCGGACTTGGAGTGCATGAGCGGGAGCTTGGGTGTTGTGTCCTCAGCTCTAACAGCGCGTAAGGTGTTGTCAATGTGGGTGATGCCTGAGTTCCTTCAAACTGAATCTGTTTAAGCGTCTCAGGATCAACTTCCAATTTGTACTGTCCGAAAAAGTTAGAAATCTCGATTTCGCTCTCGCCATTGTAGGATTTCGAAGACTGTGATGTGGAAGAATCGTCACGGGATATCCCATTGTCATAGCCGATGCCTTTTCATACATCAAATAGACACCCACCATAGCCCTATAACAAGGGGGCAATCCCCGTTCCACTTCGGAGTAGGCAGTAGAGTAGTATGCAATAGGCTTGAGTCCTGTTCCGATGCCAGTCGGCTGGCAAAGGACTGCACATGCAAAACAGCCCCCAGCGGAGGAGGACACAAACAAAAGGATTTATTTTTGAATAATCTGGTAAAGACAATGCAGGAGCCTCCTGCAATCTCTGTTTGACTGATTCAAAGGCCACGACGCCTTCTAGAGACAAATTTAAATTTGCATGCAGCTGTTTATTCCCAGTTTCCTTAACCATAGCCCTCAAGGGCCACGTCAGTTTGGCAAAATTTTCTACCCATGCTGCTGAATAGTCAGCAATGCCCAAAAATGCCAACATTTCTCGCGCCGTTCTCGGTTTGGGAACCTTTTGAATGGCTTCTAGGTGACTATCCGAGATACACCGATGGCCCTGCGCAATTTTTTTGCCCAAATAAGTCACTTGCTCTTGGCAATATTGTAGCTTCTTTTGTGAGACCTTGTGTCCATCCATCCATCCATTTTCTGAGCCGCTTATCCTCACAGGGGTCGCCTATCCCAGCTATCTTCGGGCAGGAGACGGGGTACACCCTGAACTGTTTGCCAGCCAATCACAGGGCACATAAACAAACAACCATTTGCACTCACATTCAAACCTACGGGCAATTTAGTGTCTTCAATTAACCTACCATGCATGTTTTCGGGATGTGGGAGGGAACCGAAAGTGCCCAGAGAAAACCCACGCAGGCACGGGGAGAACATGCAAACTCCACACAGGCGGGGCCGGGGATAGAACCCCGGACCTCAGAACTGTGAGGCAAATGCTCTAACCAGTCGTCCACCGTGCCGCACAAAAAATTCAATTCAATGAAAATTTACTGTAAGTGAATGTGAATTTTGCTGTTGCCATTCCCCTTGGTAGGTGTCACTCTCATATCAGAGGATTGGACTTTGTTGTTAAAATTCACAACAAAGTCTGTTCCTTTTCTTTGTTATTTCTACAATCCTCGAAAAGGGTTCAATCATAAGAGTAATTTTTTTGGGCTGTTTTTTATTATTGGATGCGCTGTCTGATGGCACAGCAATGCTACTCAAGTCACCTGTATCAGGGATTGAACCCCGGTCCTCAGAACTGTGAGGGAGACACTCTAACCAGTCGGCCACCGTGCCGCACCTTGTGTCCATCTTCTTCTTCTTTTCCTTTCGGCTTGTCCCGTTAGGGGTCGCCACAGCGCGTCATCCTTTTCCATGTAAGCCTATCTCCTGCATCCTCCTCTCGAACACCAACTGCCATCATGTCTTCCCTCACGACATCCATCAACCTTCTCTTTGGTCTTCCTCTAGCTCTCTTGCCTGGCAGCTCCATCCTCATCATCCTTCTACCAATATACTCACTATTTCTCCTCTGGACGTGTCCAAACCATTGAAGTCTGCTCTCTCTAACTTTGTCTCCAAAACATCGAACCTTGGCTGTCCCTCTGATGAGCTCATTTCTAATTTTATCCAACCTGGTCACTCGAAGAGCGAACCTCAACATCTTCATTTCTGCCACCTCCAGCTCTGCTTCCTGTTGTCTCTTCAGTGCCACTGTCTCTAATCCATACATCATGGCTGGCCTCACCACTGTTTTATAAACTTTGCCCTTCATCCTAGCAGAGACTCTTCTGTCACATAACACACCTGACACCTTCCTCCACCCGTTCCAACCTGCTTGGACCCGTTTCTTCACTTCCTGACCACACTCACCATTGCTCTGGACGGTTGACCCCAAGTATTTAAAGTCCTCTACCCTTGCTATCTCTTCTCCCTGTAGCCTCATTCTTCCCCCACCATCCCTCTCATTCATGCACATATATTCTGTTTTACTTCGGCTAATCTTCATTCCTCTTCTTTCCAGTGCATGCCTCCATCTTTCTAACTGTTCCTCCAGCTGCTCCCTGCTTTCACTGCAGATCACAATGTCATCTGCAAACATCATGGTCCACGGGGATTCCAGTCTAACCTCATCTGTCAGCCTATCCATCACCACTGCAAAAAGGAAGGGGCTCAGGGCTGATCCCTGATGCAGTCCCACGTCCACCTTAAATTCTTCTGTCACACCTACAGCACACCTCACCGCTGTTCTGCTGCCCTCGTACATGTCCTGTATTATTCCAACATACTTCTCTCCCACTCCAGACTTCCGCATGCAGTACCACAGTTCCTCTCTGGGTACTCTGTCATAGGCTTTCTCTAGATCTGAGGTTCCACCACCAAGTCTCCTTCTCTCCTTTCCCGTCTTCTGGAAGCTCCTCCCGTCCACCGAGAGCCTGTATCACCTCTTCCCGAAAAGCTACACAACACTCGTCCTGTCTCAGCTTCCACCACATGGTTCTCTGCTCTGCCTTTGTCCTCCTAATTTTCCTCCCCACCACCAGAGTCATCTTACACATCACCATCCTATGCTGTGTAGCCACACTCTCCCCTACCACTACCTTACAGTTGGTAACCTCCTTCAGATTACATCGTCTGCACAAGATGTAATCCACCTGTGTGCTTCTACCTCCGCTCTTGTAGGTCACCCTATGTTCGTGCCTCTTCTGGAAAAAAGTGTTCACTAAAGCCATTTGCATCCTTGTTGCAAAGTCTACCACCATCTGTCCCTCCAAGCTCCTTTCCTGGATGCCGTACTTACCCATCACTTCTTCATCACCCCTATTACCTTCACCAACATGTCCATTACAATCTGCACCAATTACGACTCTCTCTCTGTCTGGGATGCTCAGAACGACATCATCTAGCTCCTTCCAGAATTTCTCTTTCACCTCAAGGTCACATCCTACCTGTGGGGCATAGCCACTAATCACATTACACACAACACCCTCAATTTCAAATTTCAGCCTCATCACTCGATCTGATACTCTTTTCACCTCCAAGACATTCTTAGCCAACTCTTCTTTTAAAATAACTCAATTTCTATTCCCATCTACACCATGGTAAAATAATTTAAACCCTGCCCCTAAACTTCTAGCCTTACTGCCTTTCCACCTTGTCTCCTGGACACACAATATATCAACCTTTCTCCTAATCATCATGTCAACCATCTCCCGAGATTTTCCTGTCATAGTCCCAACATTCAAAGTCCCCACATTCAGTTCTAGGCTCTGTGTTTTCCTCTTCTCTTTCTGCCGAAGAACCCGCTTTCCACCTCTTCTTCTTCTTTGACTTCGACCCACAGTAGCTGAATTTCCAACGGCGCCCCGCAGGTTGACGGCGCCGGTGGCGGACATTGTTAACCCGGGCCACGACCGATCCGGTATGGAATTCTTTGGATGAACGCTCATATTTGTTTGGCAAGGTTTTAAGCCGGATTCCCTTCCTGACGCAACCCTCTGCATTTATCCGGGCTTGGGACCGGCCTGCAGTTTGCACTGACTTGTGCCCCTCATAGGGCTGCATTCTGCACCGTGTGTCCATGGTCAGCTAAAATTTGCAACAATTTGATCGAATCCATGTGACACGTAAGTGGGTCTGGAGAGCAGACAATAATGTCATCCACATATTGGATAACTGTGCTTGTCAACAGTTGACCAATACCCTCCAAATCCTCTTTCAACACTTTATTGAACACACATGGACTATGTTTGTATCCCATATGGAGCCTCTGATATTGATAAAATTGTCCCTGACATGTAAACCCAAACAAGCCTTGTGATTCAATGCTTAGGGGGATGCTAAAGAAAGCCCCAGACAGATCTACTACAGTAAAGTGAGTCGCACTGGGAGGGATTTGGGTCAACAAAGTGTGTGGGTCAGGTACTTCTGCTGGAAAGTCTTCTACAACTTCGTTCACGGCACGCAAGTCATGTACTAAGCGATAAGGACGTCCCAAAAACATGCATGGTATGTTAATTGAAGACTCTAAATTGCCTGTAGGTGTGAATGTGAGTGCGAATCGTTGTTTGTTTATATGTGCCCTGCGATTGGCTGGAAACCAGTTCAGGGTGTACCCCGCCTCCTGCCCGATGATAGCTGGGATTGGCTCCAGCACTCCCGCGACCCTTGTGAGGATAAGCGGCTGAGGAAATGGATGGATGAATGGATGGTTTTAAACCACAAAATAATCCTAGAATGGAAAAATAACGCCAAAAGGCAGTCCAGCCCCTCGGTGTTCGCGAAGGTGGTAGAAAAGGAGGGGGCGAGGGGGGTAAATCCCCCCTGTTTGACCTGCTCTGGGCATAAAAGGGGCCGGCGCTGCGAGAAGTCAAGAAGTTTTTGGAGTCTTGGTGCAGAAGCCTTTTTGGTCACTCTGACCAACTCGCCGACGACCGCGCCAGGCAGGACGCCCACCTCACCCGAGGTCGCAAGGACACATCGGCCGATCCCCGGCTGCAGCTTCCTGCAAGTGCTCCGAGCCACCCTGCTTGGGGGCCCGAACTCAGTCTGAGATAACGGAGGCGAACGCAACGCTTGATTTATAACGCTGTAATTTAAAATTACGATAACCTGGAAGTGACGCAGCCGCCATCTTGGCAGGGTCATGTCTAAGCACGATCCCTGATATCTAGATTATGGCTATGTCAGAATCAGAATCAGAATCAGAATCATCTTTATTTGCCAAGTATGTCCAAAACACACAAGGAATTTGTCTCCGGTAGTTGGAGCCGCTCTAGTACAACAGACAGTCAATTTACAGAACACTTTGGAGACATAAAGACATTGACAAAAAACAACAACAAACAACAATTGTGCAAAAAGATGCAGAGTCCTCTAGCACTTAGAGCAGTTCGAATGGCTAATATCGCAATAGTCCGGTGCAATGACCATTGTGCAAAGGGCACTGAGACTTCAAGGAGTGTATGCGGTTTAAAGTGACGAGTAGTGCGATAATCTGGGACAATGGTTGTGCAAATGTTACAGATACTCCTCAATCATTGTGCAAATGGAGCAGATGCTACTCTGGCATGAGTGGCCACTATATGCAAATAGTGCAGCACGGCGAGACAACTACAGTGAGTGCACGAGTAATACATAATTGGCCCCACAGAAATGTGACAACGAACTGAAGTCAAAAAAAAAAAAATAATTGCCAGCTTGTTGTAATGGAATTGTAAGTTAGCTGTTTAAGAAGTTGATTGCAAGAGGGAAGAAGCTGTTGGAATGTCTACTAGTTCTAGTTTGCAATGATCGGTAGCGCCTACCTGAGGGAAGGAGCTGGAAGAGCTGGTGACCGGGGTGCGGAGGGTCAGAGAGGATTTTGCACGCCCTTGTCTTAGTTCTGGCAGCGTGCAAGTCCTCAAGGGTGGGTAGGGGGGTACCGACAATCCTTTCAGCAGTTTTGATTGTCCGTTGCAGTCGGAGTTTGTCCTTTTTTGTAGCAGCACCAAACCAGACTGTGATGGAAGAACACAGGACTGATTCGATGACCGCTGTGTAGAACTGTCTCAGCAGCTCCGGTGGCAGGCCGTGCTTTCTCAGAAGCCGCAGGAAGTACATCCTCTGCTGGGCCTTTTTGAGGACGGAGTTGATGTTGGTCGCCCACTTCAGGTCCTGGGAGATTGTAATTCCCAGGAACTTGAAGGTCTCGACGGTTGACACAAGGCAGCTGGACAACGTGAGGGGCAGCTGTGGCGAAGGATGCCTCCTGAAGTCCACGATCATCTCTACAGTCTTGAGCGTGTTCAGCTCCAGGTTGTGTCGGCCGCACCACAGCTCCAGCCGCTCCGCTTCCTGTCGATATGCAGACTCGTCACCGTCCTTGATGAGGCCGATGACAGTGGTGTCATCTGCAAACTTCAGGAGTTTGACAGTCGGGTTCGCTGAGGTGCAGTCGTTCGTGTAGAGAGAGAAGAGCAGCGGAGAGAGGACACAACCTTGGGGCGCCCCAGTGCTGATGCTGCGTGTGGATGAGGTGGCCTCCCCCAGCCTGACCTGCTGTGTCCTGCCCGTCAGAAAGCTGTAAATCCACTGGCAGATGGCAGGTGAGACGCTGAGCTGGAGAAGCTTGGATGAAAGGAGTTCAGGGATGATGGTGTTGAACGCTGAGCTGAAGTCCACGAACAGGATCCTCGCGTAGGTCCCTGCACTGTCGAGGTGTTCTAGGATGAAGTGCAGTCCCATGTTGACTGCATCATCCGCAGATCTGTTCGCTTGGTAGGCAAACTGCAGGGGGTCCAGCAGGGGACCTGTGACACTCTTGAGGTGGTCCAGCACAAGACGTTCAAAGGACTTCATGACCACAGATGTCAAAGCGACAGGCCTGTAGTCATTCAGACCCGAGATTGCAGGTTTCTTGGGGACTGGGATGATGGTGGAGCGTTTGAAACAGGATGGAACTTCGCACATTTCCAGTGATCTGTTGAAGATCTGAGTGAAGACTGGCGCGAGCTGGTCCGCGCAGACTTTGAGGCAGGATGGGGACACGTGGTCCGGGCCTGCCGCTTTGTTAATATTTTGTTGTTTGAAGATGCGTCTCACATCCTGTTCATGGATGGTTAACGCAGAGGTCAGAGGTGTGATTGTGGTCGCGGGTGCGGCCGGGTTGGTGTGTGGTGTGAAACTGTCCTTTTCAAATCTGCAGTAGAAGGTATTCAAGTCGTTGGCTAGTGTGCTATTGTTCTCAGCTTGGGGGGATCGTCGCTTGTAATTAGTCAGCGACTGGAATGCATGCCAGACTGATTTAGAGTCGTTTGCGCTAAACTGTTTTTCCAACTTTGCTGTATAGATCCTCTTTGCAATGTTAATTTCTTTGGTCAGCTGGTTTCTAGCTCGATTATACAGGGCCCTGTCCCCGCTCTGATATGCGTCCTCCTTAGCTTGGCGAACTGCTTAAGTTTAGCAGTGAACCACGGCTTATTGTTGTTGAATGTGCGAAATGATTTTGTTGGTACACAGACCTCTTCACAGAAACTGATATAGGATGTGACAGTGTCCGTATATTCATCCAGGCTGCCAGCTGAATTTTCAAAGACACTCCTGTCTGTGCAGTCTAAGCAGCTTTGAAGTTCCATCTTGGCTTCATTTGTCCACTTTTTGACTGTTTTCACTGTAGGCTTCGCACATTTAAGTTCTTGCCTGTACGTCGGTATTAAGTGAATTAAGCAGTGATCAGACGAGCCCAAGGCTGCACGAGGTATAGCACGGTATGCGTTTTTTACCGTGGTGTAGCAGTGGTCTAAAGTATTATTTTCCCTGGTAGGACAGTCGATGTGCTGCTTGTATTTAGGGAGTTCGTGGTTGAGTTTAGCTTTGTTAAAGTCCCCGAGAATAATGAGGGGTGAGTCGGGGTGTTTTTTTTCAATTTCGTTGACTTGATCGGCGAGCGTTAGCAATGTGGCGTTCGTGTTAGCTTGAGGCGGAATATATGTTGTCTATGTGTGAGCACATTCCGTTACCTTAGCGACCAAAGTCCGAGCACTTATTAACAAGAGAAATGGAGATTAGCCCGAGCGAAACTCGCGTTGTTGCATTGCAAATTTTATTTGGATATCCGTTTTATGCGCTGCATGCTTTGAACTATGGGGAGATTTCCTATGTAAAGTTCTGTTGAAAAGGCCTTCGAAGATCGCTCGCGAACGGGTCACGAATCCTGAGTGTTCGCACGTCCTTGTCTTCTTCCCGCTATGCTCTGGAGTTGCTAACCAGACTAGCTGTATGCCTGTTGTGGTGTTAGGAATTTTATTTTGAGTTTCGCTGTGTAAATAGAAGGTTTGGGAAGTCCCTGGTCACGAGAACGTGTTCTATACCGAGAATCCCATTTACACGTCAGTCGAACTCTGAACTAGAGTGCTCGGTCTTTGTGTGTGAAAAAAAAAAAACACACACGTGGCACCCACGACGGTCACCATTTTCGCTTTGTGTTAAAGTCACAAGCCTCTCACTGAATGCCATTTGGCCATTTAAAGAAAGACTAAAGGCTTCGCAATTCATCTTCCGTCTTGGAGAGACGTGACGTCATCGGGACGTTGCCACCTTGGTTTCTTCCTTCGTGGCGTGATCCGTAGCATAAGCTCCGGGTTGTCCTCGAGTTCCCCGAGTGGATGTTCATCCTTTCACGCAACTTCCGTGTGTGTGACTGGAAACTTGCGCTGACTAACTCCGGCTCAAGCCGCTAGTTAACCATTACCGATCGCGTGCTAAGGCATTGTGTCATCTTGGGTTGTTGCTTTCGAAACAATGAACGTGGGCTTTCATTATAAGCCGTGTGCTTTTTGTGTGCTGATAAGCTGCGCGGCATCACCTGTTGCCTATGCAACCGAAAAACCTAGAGAGCTTACCTTAATTCATGATAGTTAGAAAGAGCGTGTTAAATTTAAAGCTTCCGTATTCGATCGTTTTCAAAACGCCAACATCTCGATCATTCTTTAATGCTTTATGCCTGGTATTTTTAACCAGTTTGGGGATTTACAATGTGAGACTAACAAGTTTCACCGCCGGAAAGCGGCGGCACTGCTATACAGCAACACCGCCACCTTCCACCATTAAATGTGCACAACACCTTCTGTTGAATTAAACTGACAACCGCTTACAGTAACCACAGTTAATTAACGGATTTCTTTTACAAAATGAAGTTTATTAATTGATTGCTTGGCTGTTTTAATCACTCTGGTTTTCTTTCTTTTTTTTTAAAGAAAATGGAAAACTTGACTTGATTTTAATTTTTCAGAAAAAAATGTTTTTTTTAAATACATTTATTTTGGAATTATGATTTTCTTATTTGTTTATTTTAAATAGTATTTTTTTTAAATTATTTTTTAAATTCTTTCTTTGATTTTTTTTGGTGGAATTTATTTATTTCTTTATTTATTTTTTGGGGGGGGGACATTGTTTTAATTTTAATTTTAATTTTATTTATGTATTTATTTTTATTTTTAATTCTTTGAATCGCTTGTTTTTGATGCCTCTTCACTTGACCTAAAAGCCACACCAGTACTAGCCATACAAGCAATCAATTAATTCACAAGTCTAATCATAAGTACATTTGACTTTTACCCAAAGTTAAACAAAACTTATGTGGATCAGCTGAACGCCTAAATCGCTTCACCAATTGAATTGACTTGCAATGATAGCCATCACACACCGTCAAATCAAGTTGCTTAACTAAATTATTACTAATAATAATTTATTTATCCAAACTAAATAAATTAATTGGTTAAACTAGTTTCAAATTTAGTCAACAAGCTGATTCGTCCACTCCACCAAGTGCCCTTCGAAACGCTAATCATGGCGGAACTTCCAGAAAGTGCCAATCAAGACGACAATCTTGACACACTGGAAGAGTTCGTCAGCAATTTAACTAGGGACCTTGTCCCGGGCTATGCAGAGTCCATCAAAAATGCTGGCCTCGAAGACCTCAATGATAATATCGCACAACTCATGAGTGACGCCAAGCACAAAACATTACAAAATAAAAATCTTGCGCGAACTCTTGGCTGCATGGTGCTGAACTGGTGGAACCAACTCAAATAGAGCGACTGTGAGTCTGGTGAAAACGCAGACTGGAAGCTGAACAGCATAAACAAGTCCAGTTAACTGGACAATTAAAAGAGACCACCGCGCGCTTAAACTTGGCCTTTTTGATGTTGAAATGCAATACGATGATGCGGAGGCTCGGATAGCCGACCTCACTGCTGCAGCTGAGGCTGCACAGTTGCTGCCTAAAGACAGCGGCAGATTAAACTATGAGGATGATAAAACAACCCAAGCCCTTACCTCAAGCGAATTAACTTCCGGAGGTCATTATAACCAACTACTTGACGCTTACGCCGAGATTGCCCACTTAAAAGCTAAATTGGTAGAATTAGCCGACCGACCGTCTAATGACCAAGTGCTTGATTTACGGGCCGAACATCAGCGAGCAACTATTCTGCTGCGGCAAGCTTCCGATGACATCCACCGGCTCACCGAACGCACCGACACACTCAAAGTGGAACGCTCCAAAGAGATGGAACAGTCGTACGGGTTCAAAACACAGATGGTAATCAGGAAGACGGACCTGTCCCACCTCCAGCAACAACTCCGGGACCAAGAGCATGAGTTAACCCATGTCAGGCGTGAGCTACAATTAGCTCAACAGCTGTCCATTGACTCTCTGACTCATCCCAGTGTTCTGGCCCCTGCTACAGACAGCTTGCCCCCCCCCCTCGCCAGAAGTCTCACAGAGCCCTACAAAACATCTCCGACCTTTGGACCAGAACCCACCTTCAGGGGGCGCCGTGCGGTCTCCTCACAGGTGGCAGCCCCACCAGTCACAGTTCACCTATTCGACTCACCCCCCACTCTCCCTCCACCCAGCGCTTCTCCAGGTATGACTCTAACAGACTTAGACAAAGTGGCGCGCAACATTCCAAGGTTTGAACCTAAGCCAAACGGGTCACACGACAAAGCCGCGTACCTTGGAGACCTCGAATTTCACCTTAAACGATTCCCTTCTGCTACTACGGACGACAGACTGTAACTTATCAAAGTTACATCTAGCCGAGAAGTCAGCAGCTTAATTGAACGACAACCGGCTCATGTGCTGGCCGATTACCCGGCCCTCTGCCAAGCATTGTCTCAAGAATTTGATGACCCAGAGGCCGCAACCGGCTATTCTGCGGCCCTCACAGTTAAACAGGGGAGACTTGAGACACCCCAATCTTATTACTGCCGGTTGCGTAAATCGTACTTTGGAAATTTAAATGAGCCGAATATGGAGGAGGACAAAAATTTCAAAACACTGTTTGTCGAAAACCTACACCCTAACACCAGCCACCAGCTGGGCGTAGCAGCGTGCCTGCGCACACTGTCCAATGCCCAACTGCGTCAACTGGCCGCCAATGGTTTTGCTAAAAAAAAAAAACCTTCCCTCTAAAGCACAAGACTCAGGCGTCTTCTTTACGAACGCACCACCACAGATGGAATTAGGGGGCGCTACGTACAACACGCGTGACACCAAGTTCTGGCGTTGTTAAACCAGACAATCAAAAGAAGTCGTTTAACCCTTACAACCAATATCGGCCCGCGTACAACAATGGACCCTAAAACGACAAGTGACAACCTGGAAAAGGGCTCCCGAACCAACAGCTCTCAAAGGGAATTTAGTGCCGTGGCAGAAGAATTACTTGAGGTGCTTCGCAGCCTGTCCACAAAGATAAAGCGGGACCCATCATTATGACTAGGCCTGACTGAGTCGAACAGGGCCACAGAGGACGCAATAGGTCAACCAGGTAACGTCCATTGTTCCCCTAATGACCTGCCAAGTGCCTCCGTGACCCCGGCCGACTCCTCGACGACCTCACCCCGCCATGACCTTAGCGGACCACTTTGTGACGACCAATCCCTAAACCTCTCTCGTGCTGTCCTAATCGTACGACTAGACTCAGGCGAGGCCCCTGACTCGCGTGACATCATGCTACTAAATAACGTTCTGCCATTCCGACAGCTTTTGGGTGAACTAACCGCTAATAGTACGTCCCGAAAGTTCTATTTACCTGTTACGCTTGAGCATGAACTTGTCCAAGAAGCTCTGATTGACCACGCAGCAGACATCACTGTTATGTCCCATGCTATGTTCAATCAACTTCTGACATTGCCAGTGGGCGCGACCTTCAACTGCAACGCTGCGCACTAACTATCCGTGCATTTTCAGTGACTAATACCGAGCTAAACACCGTATCTATACTCCACTAGACAATTGGCCCCATGACATTAGTACGTGTCTCCAATTGAAACCGTCTCCCTGCTCATCGGCCAAAACCTGCTCTGCCGGTTCGAGCCACTAATCTATTACAAAAATCTTCAGCTGTGGGCGGAGGTGCAACACGCATTACCACCACCAACTCGGGAACTGTCCTCAGGCCAGGGACCACTCGGAGGATGGCGATCTGTCAGGCCGCACTCCTTCAAGTAACGACACCCCCATTGACGACATCGCCGAGTCCCTTGTAGCCACCTCGCCGCCACTGAACCGACGTAGAGAACTTGACATGTTTCTCTGCCATCTTGTCCAACCACCGCACGAAGAGCGCTACGGCCCCAATGTTGCTGGTGGAATTAATTTGCATGACTGCCCAACAGACAACGTCATCCTTGCCTTGTGGGCTGACAAATTGGCAATCTCTCAGGCACTGTTTGACAACCTACGACTTAAGCATCCTGACCTTCAGAAAAACGACAGCGTTTGCGGGTAGTGCTAACCAAACACGGTGCGTCATTCGCTAAAGACTCACTAGACTGCAGCCTAACAGACTTGCACCTGGGCCGCACTCCAACCCATCGAATACAACCGCAACAGGTCGACGATCTTACAAAAGGGGGGACTGCACCTGCGATACAAAGCAGGCCCGCCAGGGTTTGCTCCTGGGACACCGGACGTTTGAGGCCAGTCGACCCCCTAATACATACAAAAATTGCGGCCTTCGAAAAGCAATTTGTGGACTCTGCCCCTAAACAATGGACTGCATTTTCAGCCATCACGCTGAGATTCATAGTGACTTCCCTACAGAGATGGCCCGCTCCGTCGAGGGCCGCTACGTCATCTTGCTTTTTCCGTGACTTTCACACATGCATGGCTTCAACAGCACAGGACATGTGGGTTTTGTCTCTCCTTAGAGACCTCAGACTCCCCGTGCCCTTCTCTGGAACTTGCAAAGTGCACCTCCATGCTGTTGTACCCACCCTAGCCACCCACTTTTCCCACACCTGGTCCCCGGCTCTTTTTGGTCACCTGCAGCATCCACTGGTGATGTGAAGGTTCCCAGCCTTCCGCTTGTGTTCCACATTGTTCGTGATGGCAAAGTTGCCTGCCTTTCTTTTGATCTTTCTGTGGCTCGCCTTGACCGGCGCTCCTTCTCTTCTTCCTCCCTGCGCGCTGCGCAAGCTTGATTTCGGTTTCTCCTTAACTTTGCACCTGCGCATTCGCATTATCGTGGACTTTGGTTATTGCGCCTCCGTGAAGCGCACTTCACCGCCATTCGTGGCCATTCGTGGCCTCACGGTGAGAAAGGGGGGTCACACAAGACTCCGCCCATGATGCATCATCACCACTGAGGATGGTCCACACACTGAGACCGGACCGGTCAAGCAGGTTCGACCTCCGTGACAGCATCCTTGCCACGCCAAAGACCGCACCATGTCCGCCAACACAGACACCCGACCGAGACACTGGTGAAACCGAACGTGCTGCTCCACCGCAAACCAAAAACATAACGACTGAAATAACAGGTATCTGCAGCACCCCCACCGGTGACGCGTGTCGCCTTAGTGCCGTCGGGACGTCCACCAAAACCAGCTACGCAGGAGCCACGTGGTCTCGCAAGGCTATCCACCATACCGCCTTCGACACCACTCACATGCTCCAGCAATTAGAAACATTTGTTGGCAATCAGGCCGATCTCAGTGGAATCCCCAGACGTTCAAAGCAATTTGTAGGGGGCCTACTCATGGCTGCCGCCTCCCTTGGCACATTGTTTAGCACATTGTTTAGCATAGGAACCTCCTCGGTTAACACCATCAGCTTAGACACGGTTAAGAAACAAATGGGTGAACTCCAAACTGAAATTCCTAACATCCAACGCAACATGGAGAGACAAACCGCTAACCTCCAATCGTTCGGTGAGACACCCAAGGGCACTATCCTTGTCCTCAACACTCACAGTGTCATCCTGAACCAAACTAGACAGAGCATAAGTAAACTACTGTCGGTGGTCCAAATGGATTATGCTCACACACAGATTGTTACCACATTGATGAATGACATGCTACGTGAAATCTCTTCGTCCATAGACCACTTAACAATGGGTAGAATCCCTCCGTATTTGGTTCACCTGAGCTTAATCGAAAGCATCCTGTCTAAAGCTTTGGCATAAAAACGGGGAGAACATGCAAACTCCACACAGGCGGGGCCGGGGATTGAACCCGGATCCTCAGAACTGTGAGGTTGACGCTGGCGGGTCAGGCTTCCGAGTGTTCGGCCGGCCCGGACCCCACCGGGAACAGGTGGATTTGGCAGAAAGGAAGAAGGAAAAGGAAAAAAGGAGCCCAAAATCTTCTCAGGCAGGACGGCCGGAGCCCGGGTGTCTCGGCTCGCAAGACGTTCGGCAAGACGTTGTGCCCGCTTCCGTCCCCCCGGGGTGAGCTCTGGCCCCCAAAAATGGTGGCTCGGAGCGCTTGCAGGATGCTCTGCAGCCGGGGATGGTCTGATGTGTCCTCGTCACCTCGTGGTGAAGTGGGCGTCCTGCCTGGGCCGGTCATCCCCAAGTTGGTCGGGTGAGACAAGAGCTGCCCAGAGAGCATAGCTCCGGCCTTTTATGGCCGAAGTGAGCCAAAATGGGGTGGTTTAACCTCCCCCTCCTTCCTTTCCCACCACCTTTGAGACAAAAAGGGGAGCTGGACCGCCTCTGAGTGTTAATTTTCCATTTTGGAATTATTTCGTGGTTTAAAACCAGTGGAATAAAATATTAATTATTTCATTTCAGATAACAAGACCATTTTCCCGCTTTGCATTGTCCCACGCTCATCCTCTTTAATCCCTGTAATGAATGTTTCAAATGTTATGTGATTGTTGAGGACACTACTATTTTCAATGTAGTATTTGTGTGGTGTGGAGTAATGCAGCCCTATGGGGGGCACAAGCCAGTGCAAACTGTAGGCCGGTCCCAAACCTGGATAAATGCAGAGGGTTGCGTCAGGAAGGGCATCCGTCTTAAAACTTTATGATAATATGAGCGTTCATCCAAAGAATTCCATACTGGATCAGTCGTGGCCCGGGTTAACAACGTCCGCCACCGGCGGCGTCAACCTGCAGGGCGCCATTGGAAATTCAGCTACTGTGGGTCGAAGTCGAAGAAGAAGAGGTGGAAAGTGGGTTCTTTGGCAGAAAGAGAAGAGGAAAGCACAGAGCCTAGAACTGAATGTGGGGACTTTGAATGTTGGGACTATGACAGGAAAATCTCGGGAGTTGGTTGACATGATGATTAGGTTGATATGTTGTGTGTCCAGGAGACCAAGTGGAAAGGCAGTAAGGCTAGAAGTTTATGGCAGGGTTTAAATTATTTTACCATGGTGAAGATGGGAAGAGAAATGGTGTCGGCGTTATTTTCAAAGAAGAGTTGGCTCAGAATGTCTTGGAGGTGAAAAGAGTATCAGATTGAGTGATGAGGCTGAAACTTGAAATTGAGGGTGTTATGTGTAATGTGATTAGTGGCTATGCCCCACAGGTAGGATGTGACCTAGAGGTGAAAGACATTCTGGAAGGAGCTAGACGAAGTAGTTCTGAGCGTCCCAGACAGAGAGAGTCGTAATTGGTGCAGATTGTAATGGACGTGTTGGTGAAGGAAATAGGGGTGATGAAAAAGTGATAGGTAAGTACGGCATCCAGGAAAGGAACTTGGTGGGACAGATGGTGGTAGACTTTGCAACAATGGCTGTAGTGAACACTTTTTTTCCAGAAGAGGCAGGAACATAGGGTGACCTACAAGAGCGGAGGTATAAGCACGCATGTGGATTACATCTTGTGCAGACGAGTAATCTGAAGGAGGTTACCGACTGTAAGGTAGTGGTAGGGGAGAGTGTGGCTACACAGCATAGGATGGTGATGTGTAAGATGACTCTGGTGGTGGGGAGGAAAATTAGGAAGACAAAGGCAGAGCAGAGAACCATGTGGTGGAAGCTGAGACAGGACGAGTGTTGTGCAGCTTTTCGGGAAGAGGTGAGACAGGCTCTCGGTGGATGGGAGGAGCTTCCAGAAGGCTGCACCACTGCAGCCAAGGTGATCAGAGAGGCAGGCAGAAGAGTACTTGGTGTACCTTCTGGCGGGAAAGGAGAGAAGGAGACTTGATGGTGGAACCATACAGTACAGGAAATCATACAAGGAAAAAGGTTAGCTAAGAAGAAGTAGGACACTGAGAGGACTGAGGAGAGGCGAAAGGAATACATTGAGATGCGACACAGGGCAACGGTAGAGGTGGCAAAGGCCAAACAAGAGGCATATGATGACATGTATGGCAGGTTGGACACTAAAGAAGGAGTAAAGGATCTATACAGGCTGGCCAGACAGAGGGATAGAGATGGGAAGGATGTGCAGCAGGTTAGGGTGATTAAGGATAGAGATGGAAATATGTTGACTGGTGCAAGTGATGTGCTAGATAGATGGAAAGAATACTTCGAGGAGTTGATGAATGAGGAAAATGAGAGAGAAGGGAGAGTAGAAGAGGCAAGTGTGGTGGACCAGGAAGTGGCAATGATTAGTAAGGGGGAAGTTAGAAAGGCATTAAAGAGGATGAAAAATGGAAAGGCAGTTGGTCCTGATGATATTCCTGTGGAGGTATGGAAGCATCTAGGAGAGGTGGCTGTGGAGTTTTTGACCAGCTTGTTCAATAGAATTCTAGCGTGTGAGAAGATGCCTGAGGAATGGAGAAAAGGTGTGCTGGTGCCCATTTTTAAGAACAAGGGGGGATGTGCATAGCTGTGGGAACTATAGAGGAATAAAGTTGACATGAAGAGAAGGAGCGCCGGTCAAGGCGAGCCACAGAAAGATCAAAAGAAAGCCAGGCAACTTCGCCATCACGAACAATGTGGAACAGAAGAGGAAGGCTGGGAACCTTCACATCACCAGTGGATGCTGCAGGTGACCAAAAAGAGCCGGGGACCAGGTGTGGGAAAAGTGGGTGGGTAGGGTGGGTACAATGGCATGGAGGTGCACTTTGCAAGTTCCAGAGAAGTGCACGGGGAGTCTGAGGTCTCTAAGGAGAGACAAAACCC
The DNA here is from genome assembly GCF_024500385.1 of Phyllopteryx taeniolatus. Lineage (NCBI taxonomy): Eukaryota > Metazoa > Chordata > Actinopteri > Syngnathiformes > Syngnathidae > Phyllopteryx > Phyllopteryx taeniolatus. The sequence goes on from NC_084520.1 coordinate 2,895,669, forward strand.
ACATGTCCTGTGGTGTTGAAGCCATGCATGTGTGAAAGTCACGGAAAAAGCAAGATGACGTAGCGGCCCTCGACGGAGCGGGCCATCTCTGTAGGGAAGTCACTATGAATCTCAGCGTGATGGCTGAAAATGCAGTCCATTGTTTAGGGGCAGAGTCCACAAATTGCTTTTCGAAGACACGGACAACCATTCGCACTCACATTCACACCGTCACTGAGTGGGAACTGAACCCACGCTGCCTGCACCAAAGTCAGGCGAGTGTACCACTACACCATCAGTGACATCTTTATTTGCCAAGTACGTCCAAAAAACACACAAGAAATTTGTTTCCGGTAGTTGGAGCCGCTCTAGTACGACAACAGTCAATTGACGGAAAACACTTGTGAGACATAAAGACATTGAGAAAAACAGTCACTGAGCAATAAAGGGTTGCTAGTTATCTGGTAATGCCGGTACAATTTGTTATTTTTTTTTTTGACAATTGTGCAAAAAGATGCAGAGTCCTCAAGCACTTAGAGCAGTTTGAATGACGAGTATAGCAATAGTCCGGTGCAATGACCATTGTGCAAAGGGCGGCGAGACTTCAAGGAGTGTATGCAGTTTAAAGTGACTAGTAGCGCGATAATCTGGGACAATGTTGATTGTGCAAATGTTACAGATACTTCAGAGTCAGTGTGCAAGTGGGACAGATGCTTCTCTGGCATGAGTGGCCAGTATTGGTCAACAGATATGCAAATAGTGCAGCGTGGCGAGACTACTACAGTGAGTGCACGAGTATGTATAATTGGACAGAATCGACAGAAACGTGAAAACAAACTCAAGACAAAAAAATTTGCAGCATGTTGCAATGGAATTGTAGGTTTAAGGAGTTGATTGCAAGAGGGAAGAAGCTGTTGGAATAGCTGCTAGTTCTAGTTTGCAATGATCGGTAGCACCGAGCTGAGGGAAGGAGCTGGAAGATCTGGTGACCGGGATGTGGACGGTCCGAGAGGATTTTGCACGCTCTTGTCTTAGTTCTGGCAGCGTGCAAGTCCTCAAGGGTGGGTGGGTGGTGGGGTACTGACAATCTTTTCAGCAGTTTTGATTGTCCGTTGCAGTCGGAGTTTGTCCTTTTTTGTAGCAGCACTAAACCAGACTGTGATGGAAGAACACAGGACTGATTCGATGACCGCTGTGAAGAACTGCCTCAACAGCTCCTGTTGCAGGCCGTGCTTTCTCAGTAGCCGCAGGAAGTACATCCTCTGCTGGGCCTTTTTGAGGGCGCAGTTGATGTTGATCGCCCACTTCAGGTCCAGAGACTGTAATTCCCAGGAACTTGAAGGTCTCGACGGTTGACACAAGGCAGCTGGACAGCGTGAGGGGCAGCTGTGGCGAAGGATGCCTCCTGAAGTCCACGATCATCTCTACAGTCTTGAGCGTGTTGAGCTCCAGGTTGTGTCGACAGCACCAGAGCTCAGGCCGCTCCACTTCCTGTTGATATGCAGACTCATCACCGTCTTTGATGAGGCCGATTACAGTGGTGTCATCTGCAAACTTCAGGAGTTTGACAGCCGGGTGCGTTGAGGTGCAGTCGTTCGTGAAGAGAGAAAAGAGCAGTGGAGTGAGGACACAACCTTGAGGTGCCCCAGTGATGATGCTGCGTGTGGATGAGGTGGTCTCCCCCAGCCTCACCTGCTGTGTCCTGCCCGTCAGAAAGCTGTAAATCCACTGGTATATGGCAGGCGAGACGCTGAGTTGGAGAAGCTTGGAGGAAAGGAGTGCAGGGATGATGGTGTTGAACGCTGAGCTGAAGTCCACGAACAGGATCCTCGCGTAGGTCCCTGTACTGCTGAGGTGTTCTAGGATGAAGTGCAGTCCCATGTTGACTGCATCAGCCGCAGACCTGTTCGCTCGTTAGGCAAACTGCAGGGGGTCCAGCAGGGGAGGTGTTACGCTCTTGAGGTGGTCCAGCACGAGACGTTCAAAGGATTTCATGACCACAGATGTCAAAGCGACAGGCCTGTAGTCATTCAGACCCAAGATTGTAGGTTTCTTGGGGACTGGAATGATGTTGGAGCGTTTGAAACAGGATGGTACTTCGCACAGTTCCAGAGATCTATTGAAGATCTGTGTGAAGACTGGAGCGAGCCGGTCCATGCAGACTTTGAGGCAGGATGGGGACACATGGTCTGGGCCTGCCGCTTTGTTAATCTTTTGTTGTCTGAAGATGTGTCTCACATCCTGTTCGTGGCTGGTTAACGCAGGTGGGTATGGGGTGTGAAAGTGTCCTTTTCCAATCTGCAGTGGAAGGTCTTTAAGTCGTTGGCTCGAGTGCTATTGTTCTCAGGTTGGGGTGATCGTTGCTTGTGATGGGTCAGCGATTGGAATGCATGCCAGACTGATTTAGAGTCGTTAGCGCTAAACTGTTTTTCCAACTTTGCTGCATAGTTTCTCTTTCCAATGTTAATTTTCTTTAGTCAGCTGGTTTCTAGCTCGATTATACAGGGCCCTGTCCCTGCTCTGATATGCGCCTTCCTTAGCTTGGCAAAGTTGCTAAGGTTTGGCAGTGAACCACGGCTTGTTGTTATTGAATGTGCGAAATGACTTTGTTGGGACACACATCATCACACAAAAACTAATATAGGATGTCACACTGTCCGTATATTCATCCAGGCTGCCAGATGAATTTTCAAAGACACTCCAGTCTGTGCAGTCTAAACAGCTTTGAAGTTCTATCTTTGCTTCATTGGTCCACTTTTTTACTGTTTTCAATGTAGGCTTCACGCATTTAAGTTCTTGCCTGTATGTCGGTATGAAGTGAATTTAGCAGTGATCAGACGACAGGCAATATTCGCCAATGATTTTTCAAAGCCATGACACTACATTTTTTAAGAGTACATTTTCTGAAACATAATTCGTTATACTTAACGTTTAAGTACAATACATCTTTAAATTCACAGAATTGGTTTTAAACATGTATCAAGGTTTTTCATTAAGTACACTTTCTTATATTTACAGGCTAATGTTAAAAATGTGCATAATATTACAATAATAAATATTTTTTTAATACAATTAAACCGCCGCATCATGTCTGATGAACACTCAGGCTATGTTGCTATATTTTAATAATGTTTCATAAAATATTCTAATGTAAGTACATCAATCATGCTTAGCTCAATACGATTGCATTTAAATTAAAATAATTGGTTTTAAACGTATCAAGGTTTTTCATTCAATACACCTTGTTCTTATATTTACGTATGTACATTAATTTTACAGTTGCTTAATATATTAAATATTTTTTAATAGAATTAAACCTCCGCATTTATGTTGCTCTATTTAAATAATGTAAAAAAATATATTCTAATATATATACAGCAATTACGCTTAGCACATATTGGGTGTATTTCAATTTTAAGTACAATCTGTTTGCATTTAAAAATAGGAATTTTTAAAAACATGTTGATGTTATCCATTCATGAAGTATACTTTTTTTGGGGTATATTTATGGATTTGGGTTCATATTCAAAATATACATAATTTTACAATGCCTTACAAAATAGACTTAGAATAAAACCGCTGCCTCATTGTTGTATTTATCTCTATGTTGTAATTCTCTGTCATTATGTGGCATTATAACACCATGGTGTTTTGGGTCCCAATCTCTTCGGCAAAGATGCCAATCAGGCCCCATTGCAGTCATCCAAATTTGTTGAGTTTCTGTTCCATTTAAATGATAAGATTGTCTAAGATTTTCCATTTCCTCAACAAACTGGACAATGTCTACTTTGTAGGGTGTGATGCCGGCTACGGCCTTTTTCATATACTCATTAGTCCAGGTCCTATAGACCAAAAGAGTTTCTTTGTGGTATTCTTGTACATTTGGATTTGCCACCTCAATCATCGGATATAAATCCATGTCTCCCTCGTCTGAGGTTATATTTGTTATTTTGGGAATGGGAGAAAATGTTTCTCCCATAGTTTTAGACCAATTCATTTGTACCCTTCCTGATCGTAAAATTCGTTGTGTTTGTGACTCTTGAGTTGGAGGAAGTCCATGAGGTGGCAAAACCGGGTACAAGGGTGCTGATGCTTTTGTTTCCTCATTTGTTTTACAACTTTCTTCAATCATCTTTTTCTCGCTAATTCTTATTATTGGTCCTGTCTCGTCATCTTCCTGTCTTTGAAACAACATATTTTTATGCCTACCTTCCTGCTCTTTTTGTTCATTTGTTAAGTGTTTCTTTTTCTCCCTTTCTTTTTCTCTTTTAGACGCCATGTTTAACCAGAAGAGTAAGTCGTCAAATCCATCTTTTTGTATTTGTGATATATCATTTTTGTGTCGACACTTTATTTCCTTTTGAAGTTGAACTATTTTTTGCGAATTTAGCTGGCCAGCGAAACCGTATTTGGTTATCCACGTGTTTAAATGTTCTATTTTGGAAGGGTTTTGGATTTGAACATATTTCCAATCTTTACACGTTAGGCCTATTTTTGGATCCGGTTTACTGTTATTTATTCCCATTTTTGTGAATTTGGAAGTCAGTTCATTTGCACCTAGAGTGACCTAAATACTGACTTTATTCAAAAATGACAGGGTGTCAATAAATGTCTTAGATTTGGTAATTCTGAAGCTTCTACCCCAGTTGGGGCGGAGAATTCTTGCCTCTGCTTCCAAACCCAGTTGTCACTTACAATCCAGTCTTATACATTCATACTTTTACACATTCACACGGTATTAGTAACGTTTTTATAAACACACGAAAACACGGAAACACAGAAACACAGAAACACGGAATTTAAGTACGTACAGGACTCCGCCGTCCTCGCGGAATTTGTCGGACACCGCCGTCCTTCTTACCACTTGCCAGTGACTAGTATTACACAAGGTTTATTCTGGCGCAGACTTCTTCGTTGCGCAATTCACTCACTCTTTTAATCCTTTTTCCTAAAAAATTTTTTTTGAAATTTAACTCACCAAAGTCGTCTTCAATCCTGTGGATTGTCGGCAACCTTCGGATCCCAGTTGAGAAGAACGAAGACCAGTCCCGGAAAGGGTCTCAATTGCCGTGGCCACGGTCTCTTAACTGGATGTCGGCTCCACAACTGGAATCTTCGGGTGTGTTGACATCCGGCTCGGAGGACCAATTTAATGTTGGATTTATCTTACCCAACATTATAAAAAATAGACACAAAAGGAATGAAGACGCTGGTTTCTTTTTCTCATGAGGAGGGAGTATGGGAGATTGTTCAGATTACAGCCTCTCAATACGCTCTAAACAATCTCTCCCGTCGCTCCTGTATTTATTTGAATAATAGGGAGGTTTCTAAGTTTACAAGACATAACGTACTAAGCTACAAGACACAACACACTAAGGGTAGGGTTTCAAGGTGAAAACATGGGACCAACACCTGCCACGTCCCGGCCACGTCCTTCTCTCTGATGATTCCTGCTGAGTCATCTTCTTGAAGGCGAGACATGTTCCTTTCTCAAAATGGTCCATAATACTAATGCAAGCTAAGCAAATAAATGATAACTTCTACAATATATTTAACACTCATGTTTGATGGCCACTCAGGCTTTGTACCACGGTGAGAAAATTGTTCTTTCATAGAGCTATCGAGTTTAGATTGCACCTAGAGTGACCTAAATACTGACTTTATTCAAAATGACAGGGTGACAATGAATGTCTGAGTTTTGGTAATTCTCAAACTTCTACCCACACGGGGCAGAGGATTCTTGCATCTGCTCCCAAACCCAGTTGTCACTTACAATCCTGTCTTATACATTCATACCTTTACACATTCACACGATACTAGTAACGTTTTTACAAACACACGGAAACACGGAATTTAAGTACGTACAGGACTCCGCCGTCCTCGCGGAATTTCTCGGACTCCGCCGTCCCTCTTTTACTTGCCAGTGACATGTATTACAAAAGGTTTATTCTGTCGCAGACTTCTTTGTCGCGCAATTCACTCACTCTTTAATCCCTTTTTTTTTTTTTAACTCACCAAAGTCGTCTTCAATCCTGTGGATTGTCGTCAACCTTCAGATTCCAGTTGAGGAGAACGAAGACCAGTCCCGTAAAGGGTTTTACTTACCGTGGCCATGGTCTCTTAACTGGAAGTCGGCTCCACAACTGGAATCCTTGGGTGTGTTGACATCCGGCTCGAAGGACCAATTTAATGTTGGATCTATCTCTCTCAACACCTATAAAAATAGACACAAAGGAATGAAGACGCTGGTTTCTTTTGCTCATGAGGTAGACGTATGGGAGATTGTTCAGATTACAGCCTCCCATCACGCTCTAAACAATCTCTCCCGTCGCTCCTGTATTTATTTGAAATAGGAAGGTTTCTAAGTTACAAGACATAACATACGAAGCAACAAGACACAACACACTAAGGGGAGGGTTTCAAGGTGAAGACATGAGACCAACACCGGCCACGTCCTTGGTCAAGGCGCCCTTCTCTCTGATGATTCCTGCTGAGTCATCTTCTTGAAGGCGAGACATCTTCCTTTCTCTCACGGTCAGCAAGCAACCATCAAAATCGTCTATAATACTAATGCAAGCTAAGCAAATAAATGATAACTTCTACAATTTATTTAACAATGGACAACGCCCCAACTTCATTGGAATTGGGATTGTATATTCTATGAATTCGTTTGAAACTCACCCATGGTCATATGGCTAACCAATTTGTCAACAGGTTGTTTACAGGTGTAATGACTGAGTGAATTTTTATACTTGTATTCCATATTCTTATCAATTTTTATGAATTTTTCTTCAGGACAGGCCTTAAAGGCGTGTCTACGCATGCACTGTCTTTATTATTATTTTCATGTTCTTAAACAAATTACAGATGTTGCTTTTATTACTTTCAATGTGTATATATACACAATGTAATATACATGAATCCTGATAAAATTATTCTGTTCCTTACTCCAGTACGATATTCTTTTCATCCTTGTACTCTCTGTTATTACAATCATAAATATAAATTCTCTGGAGACCTCCAGCGTTCACTTCTGACAATTATACGCCTGTGTGAAGCCTCCTTTTTCCTACGCCACGTGGGTGTTCAATAAACAGACAAACAAGGTCTAGTCACACACTTGACTTAGGGTAAGGGATCCATTGAGTTTGATCTGGACTTAGGTTTTTTGGAACGAGGCTGTACATCACTGAGGCTGTGATGTACTACGGGTGCGTGCGGGCGGGCGTGGGTGCGTGATTGCGGGTGTGCGTGCGTGCGTCCCTCCCTCCCTTAGGATGAAAGAGAAGTCATGAAACTTTCATACCTACCGTATTTTCACGACCATAAGGCGCACCTAAAAGTCTTACATTTTCTCCAAAATGGACAGGGTGCCTTATAATGTGGCGCGCCTTAAGTGTGCACTGAGTTCCAAAATCTGTAAATGTTGTTGTGTGACTTTAATGAGCGCTCCGCTTGACTGACACGCTGCTTATATAGAGGAAAGGTGGACGTGACTGAGTACAGCATGCGGACGTAAAGGGGGAAGGGTACGCGTGAAGGAGGACGCTAAAGGCACGCTAGGTCCATCCATCCATCCATTTTCTGAGCCGCTTCTCCTCACTAGGGTCGCGGGCGTGCTGGAGCCTATCCCAGCTATCATCGGGCAGGAGGCGGGGTACACCCTGAACTGGTTGCCAGCCAATCGCAGGGCACATACAAACAAACAGCCATTCACACTCACATTCACACCTATGGGCAATGTTGAGTTTTCAATTAACCTACCATGCATGTTTTTGGGATGTGGGAGGAAACCGGAGTGCCCGGAGAAAACCCACGCAGGCACGGGGAGAACATGCAAACTCCACACAGGTGGGCCGGGGATTGAACCCCGGTCCTCAGAACTGTGAGGCTGCTGCTCTAACCAGTCGTCCACCATGCTGCCTACATTTCAAGTATTTATTTGTTTATTTTTACATAATTTGGGCTTCCAACTCATTAAACCTACAAAATTAGGAATTAAAAAATGTTTAATACTGTGAAGAAATCACCATTTACTTCTCAGTTTTTGTAGAAAAAAAAAAGAAATTAGGTTCACATTAAATCATTCAAAATATGGTACTTTCAAAATGATATGTTAATCTTCAATACTTGGTTGGGAATCCCTTTGCTTTAATCACTGCCTCGATGCGCCGTGGCATTGAAGCAATCAGCCTGTGGCATTGTCTGGGAGTTATGGAACCCCAGATTTCCTTCATGCTGTCAATTTGTCTTTGTTTTTGGGTCTGGTGCCCGTCATTTTCCTCTTGATAGTACGCCATAGATTCTCAATGGGGTTGAGATCCGGCGAGTTGGCTGGCCAGTCAAGCACTGTGATGGCATGGGCATCAAAGCAGGTTTTTGTGCTTCTGCCGGTACGGGCAGGGGCCAGGTCCTGCTGGAAGATGAAATCTGCATCTCCATACAGAGCCTCAGCAGAAGGAATCATGAAGTCCTCAAACATTATGGTAGACTGTCGCAGTAACCTAGGATTTAAGAAAGCAGAGGTTACCAACACCTTCACTGGACAATGCACCCCAAATCATGACTTGAATGAATGAATCATGATCCAGTGAGTCCGCGTCACTCACAGCGCATTACATAGCTAAATACGTGATTATTTTTATATAAAGTGGTCCACCCTGTCTTCATGTCCCCTATCGAGTCAGTCCCTCTACTCATTGGACAAGACCAACTGGTCGTTTCATGCCCGATTGACTATACTCAGTGTGAAATTTGGGCACAAGTGCGATGGCCCTTGCCACTGTCACCATACACCAAAGCAACCGCTCACTGTTGCGCCCTCGGCCTAACTCAGGCGCTGCCTCTACTTTAACTTCGGGCACCAAACCCACAGCCAGATGACAACCTAACAGAAGGGGCAACCGAACCGGTTTTACCCAAACTGTCCACAAGTGGTTGCTTTCATGACGCTGGACCTTCAACCTTTTGAAGACCGCCTACTATGTGGGTGCCGAGGGTATTTAGTGTTTGCAATGTGGCATTTGTGTTGTGTGGGGTGAAACGTGTCATCCGGTTCAGTGGACAAACAGATTTGATATCAGACATTCAAATTCGAAGAAATACAATCACTAGTGACATTGGTGTGGTGGTAGACACTGGGAGCATTCATGCAAAGTTCTTAAAATGTCACGCAACATTCAAATTTGGTGAAGCTGGTCCCAAATGTTGTCGATGTTGGAAGTAACCTTCCATCGCCAGTGGGTGTCGCAGTGGGTGTCGGTGGTGTCTTGAATTCCATTTCAAAGGGCAAATGGTCCTTTGAACCTTTATCTTGGCATGTGGGACCATCGGATTTTCAAACGTTTTGGGTCGGTATGTTGAGTCCTGCACACACAGGGGGTCTTCTGATGACTGGGAGTCCAGGTTTCTGGGGTAACTGTTAATTAATTTAAAGTCCGGGTGAGAAACCAGCTGTCCTGTGCTTCCCTTTTGATGATGAGATTCTTCAGACTGGCTGGTAATTAATTTAGCGTCTGTGTGAGATAAATTAGGCATTCTTGTGGCTGTCTGTCACAGCGGGGCGGCTTGGAAGAATGCAGAAAAGTCAGAGATTTGGGGTTGTGGAGACTCGTGTCTTCCCATGGGCTCACCACCTGTGGGAGGGGCCATAGGGGTCGGGTGCAGTGTGAGCTGGATGGTGGCCGAAGGTGGGGACCTTGGCGATCCGATCCCCGACTACAGAAACTGGCTCTAGGGACGTGGAATGTTACCTCTCTGGCAGGCAAGGAGCCCACACTCGTGTATGAGTTCGAGAAGTTCCGACTAGATATAGTCGGACTTGCCTCCATGCACAGCTTGGGCTCTGGTACCGTTCCTCTCAAGAGGGGTTGGATTCTCTTCCACTCTGGAGTTGCCCACAGTGAGAGGCGCCGAGCAGGTGTGGGTATACTTATTGCTCCCTAGCTCGGCGCTTCTACGTTGACTGTTGTTTGTGCCGATGCACCAAACAGCAGTTCAGAGTACCCACCCTTTTTGGAGTCCTTGGATGGGGTGCTGGAGAGCACTCCCGCTGGGGACTCCATTGTTCTGCTGGGGGACTTCAATGCTCATGTGGGCAATGACAGTGAGACCTGGAAGGGCGTGATTGGGAGGAACGCCACCCCCCCCCCCCCCCCCCGATCTTAACCCGAGCGGTGTTCTGTTATTGGACTTCTGTGCTTATCACGTATTGTCCATAACGAACACCATGTTCAAGCATAAGGGTGTCCACACGTGCACTTGGCACCAGGACACTCTAGGTCGCAGTTCGATGATCGACTTTGTGGTCGTGTCATTGGACTTGCGGCCGCACGTCTTGGACACTCGGGTGAAGAGAGGGGCGGAGCTGTCAACTGATCACCACCTGGTGGTGAGTTGGCTCCGATGGTGGGGGAAGATGCCGGTCCGACGTCTGGTGGAAAACCCTGTCAGAAGGAGTTTCAACTCCCACCTCCGACAGAACTTTGCTCATGTTCCGGGGGAGGCGGGGACATCGAATCCGAGTAGACCATGTTCCGCGCCTCCATTGCTGAGGCGGCCGACCGGAACTGTGGCCGTAAGGTGGTTGGTGCCTGTCGTGGCGGCCATACCTGAACCCGTTGGTGGACACCAACGGTGAGGGATGCCGTCAAGCTGAAGAAGGAGTCCTATCAGGGGACTCTTGAGGCCACTGATGGGTACCGGCTGGCCAAGCGGAATGCAGCTTTGGTGGTCGCTGAAGCAAAAACTCGGACATGGGACGAGTTCGGTGAGGTCATGGAGAACAACTTCCGGACGGCTTTGAGGAAATTCTGGTCCACCATCCAGCCTCTCAGGAGGGGGAAGCAGTGCACCATCAACACTGTGTATAGTGGGTATGGGGCGCTGCGGACCTTGACTCGGGACGTTGTGAGTCGGTGGGGAGAATACTTCGAAGACTTCCTCAATTCCACCGCCACCCATTCCCATGAGGAAGCAGAGTCTGGGGTCTCTGAGGCGGGCTCTCATACCTCTGAGGTTGAGGTCACCGAGGTGGTTAAAAAGCTCCTCGGTGGCAAGGCCCCAGGGGTGGATGAGATTCACCCGGAGTTCCTAAAGGCTCTCGATGTTGTGGGGCTGTCCTGGTTGACACGCCTCTGCAACATCGCATAGACATCGGGAACAGTGCTTCTGGATTGACAGACTGGGGTGGTGGTGCCCCTTTTTAAAAAGGGGTACCGGAGGATGTGCTCCAACTACAGGGGGTTCACACTCCTCAGCCTCCTTGTTAAGGTCTATTCAGAGGTGCTGGAGAGGAAGTCGAATCTCAGATTCAGGAGGAGCAGTTTGGTTTTTGTCCTGGCAGTGGAACAGTGGACCAGCTCTACAAGGTCCTCGAGGATGCATGGGAGTTTGCCCAACCAGTCTACATGTGTTTTGTGGACTTGGAAAAGGTGTTCGACCGTGTCCCTCGTGGAGTCTTGACAGGGGTGCTTCAGGAGGATAGGGTGCTGAACCCACTAATACGGGCTGTTCGGTCCCTGTACGACCAGTGTCAGAGTTTGGTCCGCATTGCATTTCTGGTGAGTGTTGGACTCCACCAAGGTTGCCCTTTATCACCGATTCTGTTCATAACTTTAATGGACAGAATTTCTAGGTGCAGCAGAGACGTAGAGGGGATCTGGTTTGGTGGCCTCAGTATTGCATCTTTGCTTGATGTGGTTCTGTTGGCTTCATCAAGCCATGATCTCCAACTCTCACTGGAACGGTTCGCAGCCGAGCGTGAAGCGGTTAGGATGAGAATCAGCACCTCCAAATCTGAGACCATGGTCCTCAGTCGGAAAAGGGTGGAGTACCCTCTCCAGGTCGGGGATGAGATCCTGCCCCAAGTGGAAAAGTTCAAATATCTTGGGGTCTTGCTCACGAGTTAGGGAAGAATGGAACAAGAGATCGACAGGCGGATCGACGCAGTGTCTGCAGTGATGCCGACTTTGTATCGATCCGTTGTGGTAATGAAGGAGCTAAGCCAAAAGGCGAAGTTCTCTATTTACCGGTCGATCTACGTTCCTACCCTCACCTATGGTTACCAGCTGTGGGTCGTGACCGAAAGAACAAGTTCCCGGATACAAGCGCCCGAAAATGAGTTTCCTCCGCAGGGTATACGGGCTCTCCCTTAGAGATAAGGTGAGAAGCTCGGTCATCCGGGAGGGGCTCAGAGTAGAGCCTCTGCTCCTCCGCATTGAGAGGAGCCAGATGAGGTGGCTCGGGCATCTGTTTACGATGGCCCTTGGACGCCTCCCTGGTGAGGTGTTCCAGGCAGGAGACCCCTGGGACGACCTCGGACACGCTGGAGACATTACGTCTCTCGGCTTGCCTGGAACACCTCGGGATCCCCTCGGAAAAGCTGGAGGAAGTGGCTGGGGAGAGGGAAGTCTGGAATTCCCTGCTAAAGCTACTGTCCCCGTGACCTGACCTTAGATAAGCAGAAGAAAATGGATGGATGAATTTTGGGGATTTTTCACATTTTAGACTGTATGTATATGTCATTGAATGAGAATTTGAATGGTACCAACTTTTTCCTGGGGCTGATGTTTTTGGTTCTTTTGGCTTTCATCTCAAAGGATGGGACTGAAATGTTTTTATCTCATTTATGAATGAGTAGATGTTTCACATACCGTTCCTTTTTGTGGTTTTTATTATTTCAGTTTTATAATTTGATGAATGATACCAACTTTTTCCTGGGGCTGATGTTTTTGGTTCATTTTGGCTTTATCTGAAAGGAGTAGAAAAACATTTCAGTTTTTCTCATTTATGACTGAGTAGATGTTTCACATACAGTTCCTCTTTGTGATTTTTATTTTTTTCTATTTTATGATTTGATGTTTATGCCCTTGGTAATTTTATTCATTAAAGCCATTTTCTGGTTTGACAAAAATGTCCCTTTTATTTTAAGAATGAGTCACTATGTTGCAGATATAACACTTTACTAACAAAGCCTATAATTAGTTTACTCCTATTCTTGAAAGGTTGTTTTTGCTATAACATAATAACAGGTCCTGACTGTCGTATAGACCGTTGAATAATCCTAGGTCAGTAACAAGTGCAAAAGATCAATAAGAGGAGGAGCAGCTTTAAAGAAGTGTTTTTAGATCTTCACCTGACATCTACTAAGTTTATTCTGTCAGGGCGTGGGCTAATTAAAGCAGGGCTGACGCTTCATAGGTAGATGTTAGAACCTAAGCGAATTTCACATTTACGCAATACAAACAAAAGTGCTTTCAAATACCCACTCTAAATTTGAGCAGAAAACAAGTCAAGGTACGAGTTTGTACCTGCCTTATTGATGTGCAGAGAGAGCACAGCGCTAAAGCTCCATTTATAGGTCCAAATTGCTTTATTATGACATTATCTGGGAAGGATTAATTCAGGGGTTTCAAACTGTACCCTTGTGTCAACCCTGTTTCTTTTATCTGAAATTCGTATTATTTTTTGCCTAAAAGAGCAATTTTGATTGTCTGTCAAACCTTTAATGACTTATTTAACTCTTATGCAGCCAATGAATGACCCAAACATGATTTAAAGTGAAAGCTATCTAGCTAGATGATGTCTCGTAGTTCAAGTAATATCAGCTACAGTGAACACATTTTCTTCATAATAGTAATAAGAATGTAAGAATCCTCGTGAAACTATAATCATAGTAAAAAATCTGATGATTTTGCTGAGACAAACAAGCTAACATGTTCTACTGCTGTTTCATTGAATTTTTTTTGTCTTACAGCCTGGTGTCTTGGTTCGGCAGCCTATCCCTTGAAAACAAGAACTCCCTCTACCACATTCATAGGTGGGCTAGTCGACTCATAAGTGAGACATAGCTGAACCTAGAAGCCCTGCTTTATAAGCAGTTACAGAGGCTAGTTGCATTTATCCTAGATGACTCAACACACTAAATGGAAAATTTCAACTTCTTCTGCAGTTTTATACCCTCAGCAGTTAAAACATTGAACACTACACAGTAATTAAGATACTGTTGTTCCTTGTTTTGTGCTGAATTTCTAACTGATGATTTTACAGCCTTCTTAATCGATGTATTTGTCATGGGTGTGTATTATGGTTGTTGTCTTCCCCCTGTCTCTTACACACCTGCTCATGAAATCATCTTCCCCACCTGTGCCTCGTTCACCCTAATTACCCCATGCATTTAACGTCGTGTCTCATTCTTTCTGGTCGCCAGTTCGTTGTACCTTGTTGTCACATTCCAGCATTCCTTGTTTCCACGTCACCGAGTCATAGTAAGACTAGACCCTGTTCTGATTATTGGCCTTGCATTTTTGCCTCATGTTTTTGGATACTGTTGCCTTTTCGGATTGCCTACCTGTGTACCGACCTCTGCCCGTTTATTAAACCTCTCTTTTTGAAACTGTCCATTTGAATTGGAGTCGTGCATTTTGGGTCCTGTCCTTTGTTCCCTTCATGACAATGAACTGGCCATAACATCGACCCAGCAGACTCAGACCCGGTGCGCATAGCCCTTCAAGCGCAGGGTCAATGCATCTCGAAGCAGGATGAGCAGCTTGCTGCCCTCCACCTTCATCTAAAGGGACTGTCAGAGCATCAGGACACTATGATGAGACAGGTGGCCTCACAGTTTGAAGTTCTAATGAATATGCTTAAGAACAAGGAACCAGCTGGCACAGCACCCGATGCCAACACTGTACCGCCGTTTCCATGTGAATCAGTCACCATGCCGCCACCTGCCACCTCCGCTGCTGTCTGCCCACAGAGGTTCTCTGGAGATTCTGGGAATATTAAGCTGTTCATCACTCAGTGCGAACTCCACATTGAGCTGCAGGCAGCTTCCTTCCCCACCGAGCGGGCAAAGATTGCTTTTGTCATTTCCCACCTGATGTCTCGTAGTGCGGAGTCGTGGGCTACTGCTGAATGGAGCCGCAATTCTGCCGCGTGTCAGATTATGCGATTGAGTTTCGCATTCCAGCAGCTGAGAGTCAGTGGAATAACAGGGCACTACTCGGTGCATTTTTTTCAAGGACTATCCCCCGCCGTCAAGGATCATTTGGTCCCACTTGACCTGCCGACATTGGACATTCTCATCACTCTCGCCATAAAGATCGACAAAAGGCTTTTGGATTGCGAGCTGGACGGAGATCGGCGGAGTCTTGCGCGACATGTTGAATATGTATGTTTTTGTCTATTTGGACGATATTTTGATATTCTCCCCGGTTGAGGAGAGTCACATTATTCATGTCCGCTCTGTGTTGCAGCGGTTACTGCAGAATGAACTTTATGTCAAGGCTGAGAAATGTGAGTTCCACAAGGCGTCCGTTTCTTTTCTGGGTTTCGTGGTGGCTCAAGGTGAAGTCAAAATGGACCCTTGCAAAGTTGACTAATTGGCCCACTCCCACGTCACACAAGGATGTACAAAGGTTCTTAGGGTTTGCAAACTTCTACAGAAAGTTCATTAGACATTTCAGTTCAATAGCCTTGCCTTTGCATGATCTTACCTCGCCACAAAGACCGTTTGTGTGGAACCCGTTTTGTCAGTCAGCTTTACAGAGACTAAAATCGAGCTTTACCTCCGCTCCCGTCCTCACTTTGCCAGATCGCAAACAGCAGTTTGTTGTGGAAGTTGATGCGTCTGATGCCAGAATAGGAGCAGTGCTCTCCCAGAAATGTCTCAAGGATGGTAAATTACATCCTTGTGCTCATTTCTCTAAAAAACAGACTCCAGCCGAGAGAAATTATGACATAGGTGACCGTGAACTGCTGGCTGTCGAGGTGGCTTTGGTGGAGTGGAGGCACTGGCTAGAAGGGGCTCAGACACCATTTTTTGTATGGACAGATCACAAGAACCTTGGGTATCTTAAGTCTGCTAAAAGATTAAATGCTAGGCAGGCTAGATGGGCTCTATTCTTCACAAGATTTAATTTCATGTTATCCTACCGACCTGGTTCTAAAAATGGTAAGCCAGATGCTTTATCACATATTTTCTGCGAAGAGAATTCTTTGTCCGACCCTAAAACCATTTTGCCCAAGTCATGTTTTATTTCTGCTTTTTTTTGGGACATTGAAACTGTGGTAAAAGAGGCTCTAAATAACACTCTTAGCACTGAAGATTGCCCTGAAAACAGGCTTTATGTGGTCCCGACCTTAAGGGGAAGAGTCATCCACTGTGCTCAAACTAACCAGACTGTATGTCACCCAGGCATTGCCAAAACGCAATCTATGGTCGAACAGTGCTTTTGGTGGCCTAATGTTAGAAGGGATGTTATCAATTACTTCAATGCTTGACAGATATGCGCTGCTAACAAGCCCTCTCGTCAACGACCTTCTGGGGAGTTGCGACCCCTGGCAATACCACAACGTCCTTGGTCAGACATTTCTGTAGACTTTGTGAGAGGATAACCAGCCTCTATAGGAAATACCACCATTCTCACAGTTGTTGACAGGTTCTCTAAGATGGCACACTTCATTGCACTGCCGAAACTCCCCTCAGCTAAAGAAACTGCCGAGTTGATGATAAAACAGGTATTCAAGTTTCATGGTTTCCCCAAGAATGTGGTATCTGCTAGGGGCCCCCAATTTGTTTCACGATTTTGGAAGGAGTTTTGTAGTTTAATAGGTGCTACTGTCAGTCTGTCATCTGGGTTTCATCCTGAAACCAACAGAGCCAAAATCCTGGATTCAGAAGCTGGTTTGGGTCGAGTTCTCTCTCAATTCTCTCCCCTCTGCATCCACTGGTCTATCGCCTTTTCACATTGGGCCTGGTTACCAACCATCTCTGTTTCCTGCCATAGCCCCAGAATCCACGGTTTCCAGCTGCATTGACCTTGATGAGACGCTGCAGGAGGTCCTGGGAGCGAGCCCGCCAAATGCTGCAACGCCAAGGACGGTCCTACAAGATTGCAGCTGACCGTAGGAGGACAGCGGCCCCGAACTACAATGTGGATCAGCGAGTTTGGCTCTCCACCAAGCATATTCCACTCCGGGTGGAGTCCCGGAAGCTCGGTCCCAGGTTCGTTGGGCCCTTCCCCATCACAAAGGTCATCAATCCTGTCACCATGGAGCTCAGGCTCCCAAGGTCGATCCGTGTCCACCCTACATTTCACGTCAGCCTGCTCAAGCCAGCCCGGGAGTCCCGCCTTCCAGGCCCTCCCCCGTTTCGTGGATGGGGGGCCTTGTCTTCACGGTGAGGAGGCTGTTGTCGTCTCGTCGGAGGGGGAGGGGGTTTCAATATCTGGTGGACTGGGAGGGCTACGGGCCTGAGGAACGTTCATGGGTGCCCTCTGGGTTTATCGTGGCTGACTCACTCATTCGGGACTTCCATAATGCACATACTGGGGCTCCGGGGCCGTCTGGGACCGGCCGTTAATGGGGAGGGGCTGGGGGGGGGGGGGGTGTACTGTCATGGGTGTGTGTTATGGTTGTTGTCTTCCCCCTGTCTTGTACACACCTGCTCCTGAGAGCATCTTCCCCACCTGTGCCTCGTTTACCCTAATTACCCCATGCATTTAACCTCGTGTCTCATTCTTTCTGGTCGCCAGTTCATTGTACCTTGTTGTCACGTTCCAGCATTCCTTGTTTCCACGTCACTGACTCATAGTCAGACTCGACCCTGTTCTGATTATTGACCTTGCCTTGTTGCCTCATGTTTTTTGGATACTGTTGCCTTTTCGGATTGCCTGCCTGTGTACTGACCTCTGCCCGTTTATTAAACCTCTTTATGAAACTGTCCATTTGAATTGGAGTCGTGCATTTTGGGTCCTGCCCTTTGTTCCGTTCATGACAGTATTGCCGTGATAGTTTTTATTCTGTACTACATTTTCTGCCCCTGTGATTTTGATTTTAAGTTTTGTTTTATCCATGTTTTTTGTTTCTGAAGCCTTGTTGTCATTGTTATGTCACTGTTTTATTATTTTAAGGATAACTGTATTTAACTTTTAAGTACAATTCATTTACAGCTAAACTCTAATAATTGTTTTTAAACACTGAGGTAAATTTAACTTATGTACAATACATTTTAATTTAATATCAAGTACACTTTTTTCTTTTTCTATATTTATGGAGGTGGGATAATGCCAAAAATGTGAGATTATGCAGTGGTATATGCGGGGTGAATTATAATCCAGTACTCATTTAGCCTTATTATAACTGAAAACTTATTGATAATTTGGTATGTATATATCAGTGTATTATAAATGTAAACAAAATCTTGTACCCGTTGATGAAGAATCACCGAGGGAAAGGCAAACAAGCGTGGCTAGTTGTCGATAAACTATATGTCGACGGCCAACTGTTTCGTGATGCCAACGTCACGCCCTGGCTCTTCTAGATAAGTATTTCTTTTAATCTGTTGTCGTTATGAATTGTCAAAAGTGTATTGTAGCTTGTGTCATTCTTTCCACTTTTGCTTAGATAAACAAAGACAAAAAACGAATCACGCATGCCACCAGCATGAATTCTCACTCCTATCTGCTTGCCTGCTCTGCTTGTTTCCACACACACTAAACACACTCAAAACTCTTCTTGCGCACTTCAAACAACCTCCACACACCATATTATTCCCATGTCTCTGTTTGTTTTCTATGTTCAGTGTTTGTTCGTTACCCTTCTGTGTACCCTGGTTTTGCTGTAGTTAAATATAGCATCTCTATCACCCTCTCTAAATAACATTTGTCAACACAATACCAAAAAATATCTCATAAACGGTCAAAAAAACAACAACAAAGAATACATAGTACCCAATCTATTTAAAATTATGATACACTCATTATATGTCACACATATTTTTGTCATGTAATGTCAATGGCATTCGATACCAGGCAAAGAGAATTAAGATTATGGATTATATCACTAAACGTAAAACAGACCTCCTCCTATTACAAGAAATGCACCTTATTGAGTTCGAAGAAAAATGCCTCATTGACTCGAATTTCACTCAGGCTGTCTCAGCCTTTTATAACAGCATAAAAGAGGAGTCTCAATACTAGTCCATAAAAGACTACTTTTTACAATAAATAGTACAGTAGCAGATCCAGAAGGCCAATACATAATTATACAGGCTACAATATTTAACAAACTTTATACAATTGTCAATGTATACGCTCCTAATAAAGACGATCCAGCCTTTTTCACATTCTGTTTTCACACTTGTTAAACTTGTCAACTAATTCTACAATTATCATGGGAGGCGATTTTAACCTTATGCTAAATCCCCTAATAGAGCGCTCAAATCCAGTGATGTGCGGTCAGGGTAGCCAAGTGAGGCAGAGCCTCACTGCCCCGTGGTGGTCCTTCCTTTCCACTGCATGTGAATAGTAAAAAAAAAACTTATGATTACATTAAACTGTTCCATTTTAGTTCTATGGTCCGTGCTTTACATAGATTTTCTTTTTCAATCCAATAATTTCAATGATTTCATCATTAAAATAGCTGAATTTTCATATTTCCTGTTCAAATGCATAGGAAGCGCAGCTACGAGTCATGTTGAGTCATCGCTCCCATGATGCTTCAAGAGACCACACACACATCCATTCAGGCAGGCTGTGATTGGTCTGTGGCTTCACACAAGAGACATTGTTTTTTCGTCATTACATCGCCAATAATATACGTTTTATCAGAATCAGAATCATCTTTATTTTGCCAAGTATGTCCAAAAAAACAAACAAGGGATTTGTCTCCGGTAGTTGGAGCTGCTCTAGTACGACAACAGACAATCAATTGACAGAGAATACTTTTGAGACATAAAGACATTGAGAAAAACAGTCGCTGAGCAATAAAAGGTTGCTAGCAATCTGGTAATGCCGGTACAATTTTTTATTTATTAATTTTTGACAATTATTTAGTTTATCAGTTTATTTTTGAAAGGGGACAATGGAATTTCATAAAACACATGAAGTACACATGGTTAAAAAAGCCAGAATTAGCCAGAAGGCTAGTTTTCATCTGTAGTCCCCTGGCCATGATGTAAAAAAGCAGTAAAATACATCTACAAGACAATATAATACAGGATACATAATCAAACTATACTATTAAGAGAGAATAAAACCATAATTTTTTTGATCATAACAAAAAGACAACATAACATACTTGTCTTTTAGTGTTGGCAGCTATAGGTGTTAACTAGCCACATCCTTTCCTTTTACAGGGAAAGGGTCGGCTTCTGACAAACATGCAGTGTGCCTCGCTATTTTTTACTTCTAAATCCATCTAAGACCGAAATGATCACTATTGGACCGTTAAAACAGTCATCATTTTAACAACTTCTCCTTGTCTCTTGATGACTGTGTTATTGATTGGGTAAAGAATTTTGGTGTACTCGTTGAACAGACTCTTTCATTTGAGTTGCATGTAAAGGAGCTAATACTTTTTCCATCGACACAAAATTGCAAGGATCAGACCAATCCTCTCAGTGAATGATGCAGAGACCCTAATTCATGCTTTTGTGTCATCTAGGCTTGACTATTGCCATGTTCGTTTGTCTGGCTTGTCCAATAAAAGTTAGAGGTCAGCAGCGGGTCCAGAATGCGGCAGCTCGGGTTTTAAGGTGGACTTTGAGGTATGACCAAATCACCCCTGTATTGGCCTCCCTTCACTGGCTCCTTGTCCACGTCAGAGTGGAGGTTAAGGTGCTGCTTTTACTTATGGAACAATCTTCCACTTGAGGTCAGGCAAGCCTGCTCAGTTGAAATTTTTACAGCAAAATTAAAGACCTAGCTTTTTACTTGCATTTTAATGTATATATGGTGTCCTGTTTAAATGGCGTGTTTTTGTTTCTGTTTCAATTGTTTTACTTTGTCTTATTAAATGTTTTTTAGTTTTTTAGGATCAGTTTATTTTTGAAAGGGGACAATGCAATTTCATAAAACACATGAAGTACACATGGTTAAAAAAGCCAGAATTAGCCAGAAGGCTAGTTTTCATCTGTAGTCCCCTGGCCATGATGTAAAAAAGCAGTAAAATACATCTACAAGACAATATAATACAGGATACATAATCAAACTATACTATTAAGAGAGAATAAAACCATAATTTTTTTGATCATAACAAAAAGACAACATAACATACTTGTCTTTTAGTGTTGGCAGCTATAGGTGTTAACTAGCCACATTTTCAGTTTTTTTGTGAAGGCCTTGTATGTTGTAAGCAGTTTAACCTCATCAGGTACTGAGTTCCACTCACCAGCGCTCCTCACTGACCAGGCTGACTTACTGAAAGTGTTCCTGCGCAGAGGAATGAGACAGTCACCTCTGACAGAGCCTCGAGTGACACGCTCAGAGCTGTTTCTTTGGCTGATGAACTCAGCCAGAGGAGCTGGGGCCAAATCATGCAGTACTTTATAAATCAAATTTAAATCTGCAAATATGTGAAGACGGTCCCAGTTTAAAAGACTGTATTTTTTTAAAATTGCACAGTGATGATAGTGCCTTGTTTTTTTATCCATCACTTTAATTACTTGTTTGTACAAAACTTCCGATGGTTTTTTTGCATTCTGACCAGCCTGGGACCAACTGGTTATGCAATAGTTAAAGTGACTAAGAATCATCGAATGCAGGTACATTTTTGCAGCTTCAGTTGACATTTCATTCCGAATTGCACGAAAATTTGCGAGGTTTAATTTGATATTTTTACACAATTTGTCAATATGGGCTTTAAAGGAAAGCTGTGAATCTATTATTAACCCAAGATATTTGTATTGGCTGACAATTTGCATTTTTTCTCCATTAACAAGTATGTCGGGGTCAGGTGATACTCTATTTGTTTTAGTGAAATACATGCCTACAGTTTTAGAAACGTTTAGCTGTAGACAGCACTCCTGCAACCAAGTTGTGACACAGGACATTGTATTAGTGAGTTTAGCAGCAACAGTATCTTTGGAGCGACCATGAGCAAAGAAAACTGTGTCGTCTGCATACATTACGCACTCTGCTTCAGAGCAAACAGTGGGCAAATCGTTGATATAAAGACTAAATAAAAGGGGGCCCAATATTGATCCCTGAGGGACTCCAGAGGTTAGCCTAAGAGACTCTGATCTGCAGTTGTTAACTGATACAGATTGTGTTCGGTCATGCAGATATGATTCAATCCAGCTCACAGCTTTGCGAGAGAAGTTAAATTTTGAGAGCTTGGTAAGAAGAACAGAGTGATTTACTGTATCAGAAGCTTTCCTGAGGTCCAAGAACACCGCCCCTACAACTCCACCCTTGTCGAGAGAAGATTTTATTTTCTCAATGAAGAGGCATGTAGCCATTTCAGTGGAATGCTTGGATCTGAAACCAAACTGCATGGCGTGGAGAGAGGGGGAGCTGCTGATTAAATAATGGACAATCTGCTCTGACACCCATTTTTCTGCAACTTTGGAAATGGCCGGAAGAATGCTTATAGGTCGGTAGTTATTCAGAGAAGTTGAGTCATCGGATTTAAAGACAGGGGTAACAATAGCAGATTTCCAGGCCTTTCGAAAGTGACCAGATGAAATTGAAAGATTAATGATTGAGGCAATAGGAGGAGCAAGAGTTGAACCTAGATCTTTGAGCATGCTCATGTCCATTCCAAAAACATCCTTTGCCTTAGATGGTTTGAGTGAATGAATTAAATCGCTAACTTTGGTCTCAGTAATATTTGTAATAGTAAAGAACTGCGTTGTAGACAATGCAGGGTATTCCTTCATTTGTTTTACTGCAAACTTAGAAGAGATTTCTGACACAGATTCAATGAAGTAGTTGTTAAAAGCATCAGCCATCACTTGATGTTTCCATTTAATTGAATTTGCATTAGTTTTGTTTTCTTATTTTGTGTATCACCCAATAGTTTTTTAATATAATTCCAGGTTATTTTTGAATTTCCCTTCGCACTATTCAGAGCAGTAATGAAAAAGTCAGCTTTAGATTTTCTTATTTCTTTCACTACCCTATTTCTCAGTGAGATAAAGTGCTGTCTATTGTATCCTGATTTGACCGACAACTTCAAGGAATGATCGCGTTCTTTCATCAGTTTCAGAATAAATGTGTTTAACCAAGGCAGGCCATTCTTTCTAGCTTTTAGTTTAATTATCCGTGTAAATTGTATAATAATTTCTTGTATTTTGTTGGCAAATTTAGAACAATCCTCATCTAAATTTTTACCAGCGAGTAATACATCCCTGTTTACTTCTTGGATGGAATCTTGGAAATTTTGTTGTTCATGTTTTGGTATCCTATTGGATTCAGTGGTGGCCAAGGGTTTGAAGCGCTTTTTATTTAATTTTCTTGAAACCATTATAAGATTGTGATCAGACAATCCTGTGAGCATATTGTATGGCTTCAAGATCCTTTCTGGCCTATTAGTAAAGGCTAGATCAATCTGAGTTCGGGTGGAGTTTGTAATTCTCGTAGGGCCATTAATAACCTGAGTCATATCCATATCATCCATAACCCTTTTCAATTTTTTCCTAACTTTGTTAACTTCCCAATTAACATTTAGGTCACCCATTATTATCACCTCTTTTGCAAGATTGAGTTGTTTCAGTAACATTTCCAGCTTTTCATAGAAAGCGGCATTTGATGAGGGAGGCCTATAAATAACTACAAGAATAAATGACATTTGCTGTGACAAATAAACAGTTAGTCCAAGAAATTCTAATCCATTCTCATCTGTAACATGTATTTCATTACAATTAAAAGTGTCCTTGGCATAAATCATAACACCTCCTCCCTTAGAACCCTGTCTGTCGTTTCTAAACATTTTATAACCAGGTACAGATAGTATTGCTGAGGGCGAAGATTCATGGAGCCATGTCTCAGATAGGCAGAGGAAGTCAATATTTGAGTCAGTGAGAAGGTGATTGACCTGATCACTTTTTGTTAAAATGCTTCGTATATTTAAGTGTGCACAAAGAATGCCTTTTAGTTTACGTGTTGAGTCCCATATTAATTTAGAGTTATTAACGGTTTGGAACGCCCTCCATTTCCGGTGCTTTAGTATTGCGGGGTTTGGCAGCCCCCTGTTTCTTTTATTGGCAATGTTTGCATATAGCTTTACACTGCCAGCTTCCGCATCAGCCGTCGGTGGTGGTGGTGGTGGAGGCCCAGCCGTCGGTGGTGGTGGTGGTGGAGGCCCAGCCGTCGGTGGTGGTGGTGGTGGAGGCCCAGCCGTCGGTGGTGGTGGTGGTGGTGGAGGCCCAGCCGTCGGTGGTGGTGGAGGCCCAGCCGTCGGTGGTGGTGGAGGCCCAGCCGTCGGTGGTGGTGGAGGAGGCCCAGCCGTCGGTGGTGGTGGTGGAGGCCCAGCCGTCGGTGGTGGTGGTGGAGGCCCAGCCGTCGTTGGTGGTGGTGGAGGCCCAGCCGTCAGTGGTGGTGGTGGAAGCCCAGCCGTCGGTGGTGGAGGAGACCCAGCCGTCGGTGGTGGTGGAGGCCCAGCCGTCAGAGGTGGAGGCCCATTGGCACACATGATAACACAGCAAGACAAGAAGAAACCGCGTCAAAAAGGTTGTTTGGAATCATACGCCCAATATTGAGCCATTTTGACAAGAAAGCAGAAGTTGCGACTTTTGCGAGGACCAAGAAAAGCCCAATTGGCTGGCTGACTGTCGACAAGTTCCCAAATACAGAGTGGCGTCCAAACACCAGAAAGTTTACCTTGCCTGTGCGCGGCTGGGCTTAGTCTTCGACGGAGCCGGCAGATTCAGTCACTTCGTCCTTCGTGCGCCGCCGACGAGGAGCTCCCTCCGCCGCGGTGTGACCAACTAGCTGGCGGCACGTTAGCTCGGCGGCTAGCGAGGTTAGCCGAGTAGAAAGAGGAGGACGCGTTTCACATCGGTGAACTTCGCTGCCTCGCCAAAAGGTCCGCCGCGCCGGCCGGTTCCCTCACACCTGGGCGATGAGTTGTGCTCTTCGAAGAGGAAACCGACACTTCGAGTTCATCCAGACAGAAGCACTGCAAGTTCCCGCGCGCAGGCTCAAACTCAAACCGCCTACGTCACTTCCGCCTTGTGCAAATTGTGCAAAAAGATGCAGAGTCCTCTAGCAATTAGAGCAGTTTGAATGACTAATATAGCAATAGTCCGGTGCAATCACCATTGTACAAAGGGCGCCGAGACTTCAAGGAATGTACGCAGTTTAAAATGACGAGTAGTGCGATAATCTGGGACAATGTCAATTGTGCAAATGTTGCCGATACTCCTCAGTCAGTGTGCAAATGGTGCAGATGCTGCTCTGGCATGAGTGGCCAGTATTGGTCAACAACAGATATACAAATAGTGCAGCGTGGCGAGAGTACTACAGTGAGTGCACGAGTAATGTATTATTGGCCCGACAGAAATGTGACAACAAACTCAAGACAAAAAAATTGGCAGGATGTTGCAATGGAATAAGTTAGCTGTTTAAGAAGTTGATGGCAAGAGGGAAGAAGCTGTTGGAATGTTTGCTGGTTTTAGTTTGCATTGTTCGGTAGCGCTTACCTGAGGGAAGGAGCTGGAAGAGCTGATGACCAGGATGTGGAGGGTCCAAGAGGATTTTGCACGCGCTTGTCTTAGTTCTGGCAGCGTGCAAGTCCTCAAGGGTTGGTAGGAGGGTACCAACAATCTTTTCAGCAGTTTTGAGTGTCCGTTGCAGTCGAAGTTTGTCCTTTTTTGTAGCAGCACCAAACCAAACTGTGATAGAAGAACACAGGACTGATTCGATGACCGCTGTGTCGAACTGCCTCAACAGCTCCTGTGGCAGGCCGTGCTTCCTCAGAAGCCGCAGGAAGTATATACTCTGCTGGGCCTTTTTGAAGATGGAGTTGATGTTGATCGCCCACTTCAGGAGAAACTGTAATACCCACGAACGTGAAGGACATAAGTCAATTGGACAGCGTGAGGTTCTGCTGAATTCACTTAATACCGACGTACAGGAAAGAACTTAAATGCGCGAAGCCCACAGTGAAAATAGTGAAAAAGTGGACCAATGAAGCCAAGATGGAACTTCAAAGCTGTTTAGACTGCAAAGACTGGAGTGTCTTTGAAAATTCAGCTGGCAGCCTGGATGAATATACGGACACTGTTACAACCTATATCAGTTTCTGTGAAGATGTGTGTGTACCAACAAAATCATTTCGCACATTCAACAACAACAAGCCGTGGTTCACTGCTAAATTTAAGCAGCTTCGCCAAGCTAAGGAGGACGCGTATCAGAGCGGGGACAGGTCCCTGTATAATCGAGCTAGAAACCAGCTGACTAAAGAAATTAACATTGCAAAGAGGAACTATGCAGCAAAGTTGGAAAAACAGTTTAGCGCAAACGACTCTAAATCAGTCTGGCATGCATTCCAATCGCTGACAAATTACAAGCGACGATCCCCCCAAGCTGAGAACAATAGCACACTAGCCAACGACTTGAATACCTTCTACTGCAGATTTGAAAATCAGTTTCACACCACACACCCATCCGGCCGCACCCCGACCACAATCACACCTCTGACTTCTGCGTTAACCATCCTTGAACAGGATGTGAGACGCATCTTCAAACAACAAAAGATTAACAAAGCGGCAGGCCCGGACCATGTGTCTCCATCCTGCCTCAAAGTCTGTGTGGACCAGCTCGCTCCAGTCTTCACTCAGATCTTCAATAGATCTCTGGAACTGTGCGAAGTTCCATCCTGTTTCAAACGCTCAACCATCATCCCAGTCCCCAAGAAACCTGCAATCTCGGGTCTGAATGACTACAGGCCTGTCGCTTTGACATCTGTGGTCATGAAGTCCTTTGAACGTCTCGTGCTGGACCACCTCAAGAGTGTCACAGGTCCCCTGCTGGACCCCCTGCAGTTTGCCTACCAAGCGAACAGGTCTGCGGATGATGCAGTCAACATGGGACTGAACTTCATCCGAGAACACCTCGAGAGTGCAGGGACCTACGCGAGGATCCTGTTTGTGGACTTCAGCTCAGTGTTCAACACCATCATCCCTGAACTCCTTTATCCAAGCTTCTACAGCTCAGCATCTCACCTGCCATCTGCCAGTGGATTTACATCTTTCTGACGGGCAGGACACAGCAGGTCAGGCTGGGGGAGGCCACCTCATCCACACGCAGCATCAGCACTGGGGCGCCCCAAGGTTGTGTCCTTGTGTCCTCAGCGAACCCGACTGTCAAACTCCTGAAGTTTGCAGATGACACCACTGTCATCGGCCTCATCAAGGACGGTGACGAGTCTGCATATCGACAGGAAGTGGAGCGGCTGGAGCTGTGGTGCGGCCGACACAACCTGGAGCTGAACACGCTCAAGACTGTAGAGATGATCGTGGACTTCAGGAGGCATCCTTCGCCACAGCTGCCCCTCACGTTGTCCAGCTGCCTTGTGTCAACCGTCGAGACCTTCAAGTTCCTGGGAATTACAATCTCTCAGGACCTGAAGTGGGCGACCAACATCAACTCCGTCCTCAAAAAGGCCCAGCAGAGGATGTACTTCCTGCGGCTTCTGAGAAAGCACGGCCTGCCACCGGAGCTGCTGAGACAGGTCTACACAGCGGTCATCAAATCAGTCCTGTGTTCTTCCATCACAGTCTGGTTTGGTGCTGCTACAAAAAAGGACAAACTCCGATTGCAACGGACAATCAAAACTGCTGAAAGGATTCTCGGTACCCCCCTACCCACCTTTGAGGACTTGCACGCTGCCAGAACTAAGACAAGGGCGTGCAAAATCCTCTCTGACCCTCCGCACCCCGGTCACCAGCTCTTCCATCTCCTTCCCTCAGGTAGGCGCTACCGATCAATGCAAACTAGAACTAGTTGACATTCCAACAGCTTCTTCCCTCTTGCGATCAACTTCTTAAACACCTAACCTACAATTCCATTACAACATGGTGGCAATTTTTTGACTTGAGTTCGTTGTCACATTTCTGTGGGGCCAATTATGTATTACTCGTGCACTCACTGTAGTTGTCTCGCCATGCTGCACTATTTGCATATACTGGCCACTCATGCCAGAGTAGCATCTGCTCCATTTTTACACTGATTGAGGAGTATCTGTAACATTTGCACAACCAACATTGTTCCAGATTATCGCACTACTCGTCACTTTAAACCGCATACACTCCTTGAAGTCTCAGCGCCCTTTGCACAATGGCCATTGCACCGGACTATTGCAATATTAGTCATTCGAACTGCTCTAAGTGCTAGAGGACTCTGCATTTTTTTTGCACAATTGTCAAAAAAAAAAAAGTACCAGCATTACCGGATAACTAGCAACCCTTTACTGCTCATTGACTATTTTTTTTTTTTGGCAATGTCTTTATGTCACCAAAGTGTTCTGTAAATTGACTGTCTGTTGTCGTACTAGAGCGGCTCCAACTACCAGAGACAAATTCCTTGTGTGTTTTGGACATACTTGGCAAATAAAGATGATTCTGATTCTGATTCAGCTGTGGCGAGGGATGCTTCCTGAAGTCCACAATCATCTCTACAGTCTTGAGCGTGTTCAGCTCCAAATTGTGTCGGCCACACCACAGCTCCAGCTGCTCCACTTCCTGTCGATATGCAGACTCGTCACTGTCTTTGATCAGGCCGATGACAGTGGTGTCATCTGCAAACTCCAGGAGTTTGACAGCCGGGTGCGTCGAGGTGCAGTCGTTCGTGTAGAGAGAGAAGAGCAGCGCCGAGAGGACACAACCTTGGGGCGCCCAGGAGCTGATGCTGCGTGTGGATGAGGTGTCCCCCAGCCTCACCTGCTGGGTTCTGCCCATCAGAAAGCTGTAAATCGACTGGCAGATGGCAGGCGAGACGCTGAGCTGGAGAAGCTTGGAGGAAAGGAGTTCAGGGATTAGCACACGTACTGCACTTACTGACGTTGAACAGACTGTCTAATATATTTCATGAAAGTGTGTGACATTTAGTCTTTCTTATCAACCAGAAAAGCCACTAAAAGTGCACAGTGGAGTCTGGTATGTATGGCGCTTTAACACGTCTCTCTTGATTCATTTGTGAGGAAAGAATGGGATGATTTTTTTTTTAATTCAATGACTCCCCAACCATATCCCCATCTCTGCGATGGGAAACTGGGAAATCTGTAATGAGAGGTCGAATCGTATCATTCTCTTCGTACAAGAAAAAAAAACAAGAACTAAAATTATAAAATGAAATTGAGGAAAAAAATTAAACATCTCACAGAAGAATATGCAATTAATCCAACAGATACGCTTAGAAACCAATTCTCAATTAGACGTTATCATCAAAAAGAACAGATTTTCTACAACAACAGTTAAGATACACTAACTTTTAGTACAATAATAAATCAGGAAAATTCCTTGCGAACCAACTTCAGCGCAATAAAAAAAAAGTCATTTTTTACAGCCATTCAAGATTCAAACGGCAACTGTACACAGTCACCGCTAGAAATAAATGAAATATTTTACAATTATTATAGCATCTTATACGCATCTTCGAACAACCCAGACTAAAAAGAAATTGAAACTTTTATTAAGGATCTAAACATTCCTCAATTAGATACACAAATTAAAGACAACCTTTAACCTTTCCTTTAACCATCCCAGAATTACATAACGCATTACAAAAATATGCGCCTGGCCCGGACGGAATCTCCGTTGAATTCATTAAACATTTCTGGTCAATACTAGCGCCTCTATTTTTCAGAACAATCATGGAGATAAACGATAAAGGTCAAATTAGTACCCATATGAACACAGCTTCAATTAAATTATTAGTAAAGTCAGGTAAAGACCCCACTCTCCGGGCTAATTATCGGCCCTTATCACTGATTAATGTAGGTATCAAGATTATCTCAAAAGCCCTCGCAGCGAGATTTGATTCGATAATCCACTATCTAAACCCAATCTGTTAAATTTAATAAGTATGTCACAGCGTAAAAATCTAAATGCAATCATCATGTTACTTGACGCAGAGAAAGCGTTCGATAAAGTTAACTGTGCTTCCCTGTTTGCAGTACTTCACAAATTTGACTTTGGAGATTCATTTATACATTGGATAGCAACATTATACAATTCGCCGAAAGCGGCAGTCAACACAAATAGGATTACTTCACAAAATTTTACTTTACAAAGAGGACCTAGACAAGGATGTCCACTCTCACCAATGCTATTTGCAATATTCATCGAAACTCTTGCTACCGCTATACATCAGAATGCTAATATTAAAGGTGACGGAACACAAAATCAATCTGTATGCTGATGATATTCTTCTTTATTTACAGGAACCCAAGTATTCTCTTCAGGCAGTCTTCAATCTCATTAAAACCTTTTCACAAATATCAGATTACTCTATCAACTGGACAAAATCAACAATACTCCCAATAACAGCAAACTCATGGACTCCTGCAGATCAAGTCCCAGATTACCCTATTCCTATAGGAAACATTAAGTATTTAGGTATTAATATTTCGCCAAAACTCACAGAGCTAACGAATCTAAATTACACACACCTTCTGGAAAAAAATCTCATTTGACTCAAGACGCTGGAATAACTTGCCTATATCACTACTGGGAAGAATAGCCACAATAAAAATTTAATCCTTACCTCAAATAAATTATTTATTCTCAGTGATTGCATTTAAATCCACATGTAAATGGTTTCAAACATTAGATTTTGCTGTCATAAATTTGTATTCAAAAAATGAGAAAAATAGAGTTAGTCTATCCACTCTTCAGAAAAATAAAGAGGAGGAGGCCTAAATGCTCCCAACGTTAAACAATATTATTTAGCTAACCAATTACAATACCTCATCAAATGGTTGCACCACAATGAGGAGTATTATTCTTGGCTAGAATTGGAGCAAATAGACTGCAACATCATCAAACTCGAAAAACTCCCACTTATTTCCACAAATCTTAAAAGCCATAAATGCTTCAAGAACCCAATAATCGCATCCACCTTAATGGCTTGGTGGCAAAATTTAGAATCTACAAGAAATCAATTAGCTCCCAGTATCCTCTCCCCAATCTTTCATAATCCAGATTTCGAAATTCATTATATACCCCTTCATTTTAGTACATGGGAACAACATGGAATTGACCACCTACAGCAACTATTTAATGATAATGTTTTTAGGACACATAATGAACTGTTCCAAGAATTCCAAATAACAGACGGAAACGTTTTTCAATACAATAAATTAAAAGCAACAATAAAGAAAAGAATACCAACACTCCAGAGCACCCTCGAACTGACGGAGTTTGTCAAGCAAATAGTGATGCTTCTTCCGCAAAGTAAAAGAAATCTCTTAAAAGTTTATAAATTAATTTCATGCACTAAATCAATGCACTTACCAATCACTAAAAGGGAAGAAGGCGGCACGGTGGCCGACTGGTTAGAGCGTCAGCCTCACAGTTCTGAGGACCCGGGTTCAATCCCCGGCCCCGCCTGTGTGGAGTTTGCATGTTCTCCCCGTGCCTGCGTGGGTTTTCTCCGGGCACTCCGGTTTCCTCCCACATCCCAAAAACATGCATGAATTGGAGACTCTAAATTGCCCGTAGGCATGACTGTGAGTGCGAATGGTTGTTTGTTCCTATGTGCCCTGCGATTGGCTGGCAACCAGTTCAGGGTGTACCCCGCCTCCTGCCCGATGACAGCTGGGATAGGCTCCAGCACGCCCGCGACCCTAGTGAGGAGAAGCGGCTCAGAAAATGGATGGATGGATGGATAAATGGGAAGAAGACCTTTCCATGTCCGCTGACCGTATCTACTGGATATAGATATGTAACAATATGTTTAGAATGACCAAAAACACAAATTTAATACAGCCATGAGTCTTTTTGGAAATGATGCAACAAGTTTTTCACACCTGGATTTGGGGATCCTCTGCCATTCCTCCTTGCAGATCCTCTCCAGTTCTGTCAGGTTGGATTGTGAATGTTGGTGGACAGGCATTTTCATGTCTCTCCAGAGATGCTCAAGTGGGTTTAAGTCAGGGCTCTGGCTGGGCTATTCAAGAACAGTTACTGAGTAGTTCTGAAGCCACTCCTTCCTTATTTTAGCTTTGTGCTTACAGTCATTGTCTTGTTGGAAGGTGAACCTTTGGCCCAGTCTGAGGTCCTGAGCACTCTGGAGAAGGTTTTCGTCCAGGATATCCCTGGACTTGGCTGCATTCATCTTTCCTTCAATTGCAACCAGTCGTCCTGTCCCTGCAGCTGAAAAACACCCCCACAGCATGATGCTGCCACCAACATGCTTCACTGTTGGGACTGTATTGGACGGGTGATGAGCAGTGCCTGGTTTTCTCCACACATACCACTTAGAATTAAGGGCAAAAAGTTCTATCTTGGTCTAATCAAACCAGAGAATCTTATTTCTCACCATCTTGGAGTCCTTCAGGTGTCTTTTAGCAAACTCCATGCGAGGTTTCATGTGTCTTGCAGTGAGGAGAGGCTTCCGTCGGGCCACTCTTCCATAAAGCCCAGACTGGTGGAGGACTTTCTCCCATCTCCTGACTGCATCTCTGGAGCTCAGCCACAGTGATCTTTGGATTCTTCTTTACCTCTCTCACCAAGACTCTTCTCCCCCGATTGCTCAGTTTGGCCAGACGGCCAGCTCTAGGAAGGGATCTGGTCGTCCCAAACGCCTTCCATTTAAGGATTATGGAGGCCACTGTGCTCTTAAGTGCAGCAGAATTTTTTTTGTAACCTTGGCCAGATGTGTGCCTGGCCACAATTCTGTCTCTGAGCCCCTCAGGCAGTTACTTTGACCTCATGATTCTCATTTGCTCTGACATGCACTGTGAGCTGTAACGTCTTATATAAACAGATGTGTGTCTTTCCTAATCAAGTCCAATCAGTATGATCAAACACAGCTGGACTCCAATGAAGGTGTAGAACTATCTCAAGGATGGTCAGAAGAAATGGACAGCACCCAAGTTAAATATGAGTGTCACAGCAAAGGGTCTGAATAATTATGGCTGTTTGATATTTCAGTTTTTCTTTTTTAATAAATTGGCAAAAATTTCAACAATTCCATTTTTTTCTGTCAATATGGGGTGTTGTGTGTACATTAATGAGGAAAATAGTTAAAAATGATTTTAGCAAATGGCCGCAATATAACAAAGAGTGAAAAATTTAAGGGGGCCTGAATACGTAGCCATTGTATTTCGTTGATGGTTCTTGTTTTTGAGACATTGTTGGAAATCATGCGGGATATGCTGGTTGTCCAATTTAGTAATGACACTACTTTCACGAAGGTACAAGCAGAGAAAATTCCTCAGCCTTGCTCAGCACAGCTAGCCGACATATTAGCATTGACTGTTGCCTGCCGGCTGGCTGCTGCCAAGGGGTTGAGTGTCTACATCGACTGCATATGCTTATAGTGTGTGCCACATCAATGGAAACATTTGGCAACAAAGAGGTTTTAAGAGGGCGACTGGGACCCCAGTAGTACATGGAGAAGCCTTGGCCTCATTACTTGATGCTATCAAGCTGCCCTCCGTTCTGGCCATTATTAAATGCCCGGCACATCAGAAAAATGACTCTTTTGTTGCTTGTGGCAATAACCTTGCAAATGCGCCACCTCCACGGAAACTATTGGTCCTCTACTAGTGGCAGAGGATTGTGACCCTCTCACTACTTTAGCTTCACTGATTGACACCCAGGGCAAATCCGGGATCTACAAACACAGTACATGGCTCAAACGTGGTGCTTACAAGACCACCCAGGACGTAGTTCAGAGGGCCATTTTGTGTTGCCTACGGCACTAGTCAGGATTGCTGTTCTTGATGCGCATGGTTCGGACCATTGCGCAAGGGGGGAGGTATTGAGGGATCTCAGACTTGTGTGGTGGACAACTTATTTGGCAGACATGGTTGATAGAACCTTGTTTGAATGTCTGGTTTGTGCCCAACAATGTGCGTAAATCATTTTCAGCGCCCATACGTCACATTCCAACACCAGGGAGCCCTTTCAGGCATCTAATGATGGACGACATTGACATGACAGAGCGCATCAGGGGGTACAGGTAATTGTTGATAGATTCAGTAAATGGACAGAAGCTGTGCCTACTAAGGGTCCAAATGTGGCTTCAGCATCCAAATTCCTGTGCAGAGAAATCTTACCTAGGTTTGGGCTCCCAGACAACATTAGCTTAGACAATGGACCTACATTTGTGGCAAAAATTACACAAATGACAATGAAACTGTTGGGGATTAAACAAAGATTTGGCTGTGTTGATCACCCCCACAGGAAGCAGTAGAACACACAAATGGCACTCTTAAGGTAAAATTAGCACAAATATAAGATGCACTGCCATTGGCTTTAATGGCCATGAGAATGCAAGCTAAACGACTAACCCTGCAATAGATGATGACCGGTAGGCCAATACCTGACATTAGCCTAAAAAGGGTGATAGAGAATGACACTAGAGTGAGACTAACATACTTCCACAGAGCTACTAACTTTGGCAGTAGATCCAACACACACAAAGGTAAAGCTGCAATCTGTTCACGAGCAATGTAAGGTCAAGGGTGTAACCACGCTTGACATAGTGTGCAATGGCAAACAGTGTGACCCGGCCAGACCAACCAGGGCCCTGACCATAGACTGAGCTCAACAACTAGATAGAATTGTAAAAACACGCGAAAAACGAGGAACAAAACCAAGACCATTTTCTGGAAAAAATAAAAGATTCTGGGGCAAGACGACAATATGTTTTATGAGTGTATGAAATACTCTGGAAGGCAAGTGAGTGGCCAAGCGTGCATTACGTGTTATAATCGTAAGCGACGGACAATGATAAAACCCCTTCCTGGATTTGACCCCAATGGATGTGTAACCGTTGTGTATGTAGCCTCCGGAATATTACCACCAAACATAGGTTGGCAACTCAGGTGTCCCATAGAAGCGTCCCCAAACATGATCTTAACTGTTCCCCCACACACAGAGACAGATTGAGAAGCTTCACACCCAATGTGTGCTGCCAGAGGATCTCCATTAGTACACAAAGGCAAATACCTTAACAAGATAAACACTTTATCTACAGACCCACACATCCAATTGCCAAGATATAACGTTATCAAAAAGGGAAGAAATAAAACAATAACTGTAACTAACACCACAACTGAATCTTCCACTCAGTGTGCTTACATCGTGGCAAACGGGGGACTGCTAACGCTAATTAATGGCACGCGCGGCCATTATTTGTGGTACAACCAACAATGTTTTTTAACTGGACAATCTCTGCCATGGAGGAAGTTCAGGTGGAACTCCATGCCACCACACTAATGACCCTGCAAAATAGACTTGCCCTAGACACCTTATTAGCAACTGACATGGGGGTGTGTAACCTTATAGGTGACGAATGTTGTACAGTAATACAGTACAGTAGCACATAGGAGATGACGGTAACTGAAGGCCCTCCAAGACGAACATGTG
Source organism: Phyllopteryx taeniolatus (assembly GCF_024500385.1). NCBI lineage: Eukaryota > Metazoa > Chordata > Actinopteri > Syngnathiformes > Syngnathidae > Phyllopteryx > Phyllopteryx taeniolatus. Next base: position 2,930,974 of record NC_084520.1, read on the forward strand.
CAGAGCTATAATTGGAATCAAAAGCCTGTCTGGCTAGAGAAATTATGGAGGTGGCTTGAAAGCATGTCAATGAAGAAAATAATTTCCATAATTGCCATTGTAATAGGTCTCTTCTTGCTCCTGCTCATAGTCACAGTATGTTGCATTTTCCCATTGATCAGGTTGATGATTGACAAGGCTATTGCCGCTGTACGGCACTTCCCCATGCTCATTAGGCAACCCATAATTGCGGTCCATGACTTAATGTTACCAACGAGACAACGCACCCGCCTGTATCAGAATCAGAATCAGAATCAGAATCAGAATCAGAATCAGAATCAGAATCATCTTTATTTGCCAAGTATGTCCAAAAAACAAAATTTGCCGCTCTAGTATGACTACAGACAGTCAATTGACAGAGAACACTTTTGAGACATAAAGACATTGACAAAAAAAAACAAAAAAACAAGTCACTGAGCAGTAAAGGGTTGCTAGCTATCTGGTAATGCCTGTACATTTTTTTTTTTTTTTTTTGACAATTGTGCAAAAAGATGAGACTTCAAGGAGTGTATGCGGTTTAAAGTGACGAGTAGTGCGATAATCTGCGACAATGCTGGTTGTGCAAATGTTGCAGATACTCCTCAATCAGTGTGCAAATGGAGCAGATGCTACTATGGCATGAGTGGCCAGTATTGGTCAACAACAGATAGTGCAGCGTGGCGAGACAACTGCAGTGAGTGCACGAGTGATGTATAATTGGCCCCACAGAAATGTGACAACGAACTCAAGTCAAAAAATTGCCAGCATGTTGTAATGGAATTGTAGGTTAGGTGTTTAAGAAGTTGATCGCAAGAGGGAAGAAGCTGTTGGAACGTCTGCTAGTTCTAGTTTGCATTGATCGGTAGCGCCTACCTGAGGGAAGAAGCTGGAAGAGCTGGTGACCGTGATGCCGAGGGATTTTACACGCTCTTGTCTTAGTTCTGGCAGCGTGCAAGTCCTCAAGGGTGGGTAGGGGGGTACCGACAATCCTTTCAGCAGTTTTGATTGTCCGTTGCAGTCGGAGTCTGTCCTTTTTTGTAGCGACACCAAACCAGACTGTGATGGTAGTAGTAGTAGAAGTACATCCTCTGCTGGGCCTTTTTGAGGACGGAGTTGATGTTGGTCGCCCACTTCAGTGAATGAATATGAATTGGATGAAAGTCAGCTGTATCAAAATGTGGAATTAGCCACAATGTAATAAGTGATGAAAATTCAGCTGCAAACGGTTGGTACAGTTGGTACTGTTTGTTCCCACAAAAGTCAAAAAGAAGGTGATTATCTCTCATTTGAAAGCAGACAATGTTTACAATATTGCAATAGCTATGCAAACTTGAACAATTTCATACATGACCAATGTCAAAAACTTAAAGGCTATTTGATGACTGAAACAATACAGTGCATTTTGAAAGCCCCTTCCAGTTCTTACTCATCAGAAAAATGGTCAGTAGATGTTTGAAGCTTCCATCTTTTTAAGCATACCCCTCCCCCTGATCTGAGCATTCTGTTGGACCACCACATTCCGATATCCTTGTTAGACGATCAGTCAAGCAGTTAACACATGTCATGTCTGTGAACGGCTAATCTGGCAGGTAATGGCTGCATTTACAAAAGAAGGGTGAAAAATTGTAGGCCGTTGACGTGTTAATTTTAAAACCACACAGCCTTTTGGCTGTCCTCCGGGCATGGTAGCAGGAGTAAGAAAACCCTGGGTTTTCTAGTGTAATAACTTTTCATCTTCAATATCTTTAGATGAGACACCCAAAGTTTGAAGTCGATCAGATTAAATTTCTAGGAGGAGTTCGTTAAAATATGACGGCAAAAAAATTAGGTGAGAATTGCAAGTAAATTAAATATGGACTTCCTCTTGGGTTTATTGTATGGCTCCAAGAGACTTTTTGTAGGTCTTGGGCTGTTACATATGCCTTCCAATTTTGGTAGCCCTAGGTGAAGTTTACATCCGGGGCTACATTTTTGAAAATTTGTAGGGGGCGCTATTGAGCCATTTAAAAAGAATTGCACAAACAATCTGTAAAATATATAAATTTGCCAGGCTTGATGTGTGTACAAAGTTTCATGAATTTGCATGCATGTATAGACCCTGAGCACAGTGTTTGTTTCTTGGTGAACAGAGAAACAGCATGTCAGCACGGCAACAGCGTTTATCGAAAACTCACAAACTTTGTGTTGTGACATCATGAAGGCCTTAACAGTCTTCTGAGCAAACGTTAGATAAAATTGGATTAACCTGTTAGCAGAACAACAAAGTTTGTAATTTCCTTGTGCCAGTAGGTGGCGTTATTAGTATGATTATTTTTTTCCATAGATGCCTTTAAGTGTGGACTGTAATCAAGTGTGTGAAATTTTGAAAGGATATGTCCGTCTGGCGTGACATTACAGCCCTTGATGTCATGGCGAATCATCAAAATTCGCCACACTGCCACGGCCATGCCTTCTGCCGAAATGTCACATTTTTTTTTACTAAGTATGATCAATGTCTTTGAGGCTTAACTGGCAAAATTTTAGGTGGATCTGCTCAACGTGCTTGGCGCAGTACATTAAAATGTGAAGGAAGACATTTGTTGTCGCCGCAAGGTGGCGCTATATGTAGAACAAAATATTGTCATACAGATGTCTTCAGAGCATGACTTTAATAAAACGTGAAGTTTGGGATTTTTTGGAACATGTACAGGGGAGTTATTAAGCATTTCCTGTTATATGACGAAGGAAATTTGATATGCAAAGTTTGATGACTCACCCCCGTCATATAGAATGGCGAAATTAAAAGTGTTTAACAACTTTTAATATCCCAGGTCTGGAGATGCTACACACCAAGTTTGAAGTCAATCGGATGAAACCTGTAGGACAAGTTTGCGAAAGTATGAAGTATAGCTCACATCCTGTTCATTTTAGGATATGACTTCTGTTGACTTTTTCGTACATCTCGGGGTGCTTCACGTGCCTACCAATTTTGGTAGCCGTAAGTCAAATGTGGTACGGGGCACATTATTTTTTTAGATATGTACGGGGCGTACAGAGCCATTTTTTTAATGATCGCTTTAACTTTAAACAACTAAAATATCACATTTTTTCTCCAGGCTCGACGTGTGAAGTTTCATTCGTTTTCGGGTAAGTTAACACCCTCAAAATGCGATTGTTTTGACATAATAATAATAATAATTCTTTCTCTCTCTCTCCGATTACAATAGGGATCTCGCAGCGGTCGCTGCTCGGGTCCTAATAATAATGAAAAAGAATTATTTCTACAATTACAATAGGACCCTTGCAGCGATCGCTGCTCAGGCCCTAATAATAATAATAAGAATAACAGAACTGTGAGCAGCTATTAAGGGCCCTTGCACCCCGGCCACGTTGAGGTACTGGCAACGTTGGGGTACTGGACCATCCGCCAACATCCCCCGGACTCACGGCTGTGGTGTCCTTGAGGAAGACACTAATACCCCGAAATGCTCCCCGGGCGCTTCAGCTGCCCCCTGCTCCAGTGTGTTTCACTAACGTGTATGTGTTCACTGTGATGGGTTAAATGCAGAGAACAAATTTCGTGTACATGCATGCATGTTCATGACAATAAAAGGTGATTCTTCTTCTTCTTCATTTTCATTCAACTTCACAATTACTTGCAGCACAACACAACAGCGTGGCGAACAGCATGTCTCCTTGGCATTAGCAAGAGATGATGTTGAAAGGTTTTAATAACCTTTCATCTTCAATATCTTTATAGGTAAGACACCCAAAGTTTGAAGTCGATCGGATAAAATCTGTAAGAGGATTTCATAAAAACATGAGGGCTGTAAAAGGCGAAAAATAGGTTAAAATTGTAAAGTCAATTAAAAATTTTGGACTTCCTGTTGGGTTTAGGGTAGGGCTTCAAGAGCCTTATTTTGTAGGTCATTGTCCTGTGCTTGTCTCCCAATTTTGGTAGACAAAGATAAAAATTACAGGCAGGGCTGATGCGTTTAAACACCACACCAAGAGCGATGTACGAAATAAAAGCTTTTGATAAATTTTTATCTTCAACATCTCTAGATGAGACACACGAAGTTTTAAGTTGATTGGATAAAATCTCTAGGAGTTCGTATGAATATGACAGCTGTAAAAGGCGAAAAATATGGAGAATTTTAAAAGTAAATTCAAAAACTACAGGACTTCCTGTTGGGTTTGTAGGTCTTGGGCTGTTCGGTATGCCTCCCAATATTGGTAGACCTAGGACCTTCCTTCCTTGAACATTTGTAGGGGGCGCTACTGAGCCATTTTTTTAAATTGCACAAAAAAAACTGTTAAATATTGAAGTTTGCGAGGCTCAATGTGTGTGCAAATTTTTATGAGTTTACATCCATGTTTAGCCCCTCAAAACAGCATTGGTTTCTTGGCAAACAGCGCGGCAAACAGCGCATCAACATGGCAACATCGTTTGGCAAAAAGTCACAAATTTTGTATTGTGATATTGAAGGCCTTAACAATCAGAAAATATTCAGTAGGTCAGATTAACCTGCAACCAGAAGAACAACAAAGTATGAAACATGTGACTTTTTTGTCCATAGACAAAATTCCATTGACATGGATTAAGTGTGGACTATCATCACGTTTGTGAAATTTTGGAAAAATATGACTGGAGTCAAGTTCCAACAGCTCTTGATGATTGTCATGGTGAATCATCTAAATTTGCCGCTGCCGCGCCTTCTGCCGAAACATCACTATATTTTTTTAAAAAGCATGATCAACGTCTCCCTTGCCTGGACGCGGGTTACCGGGGCCCCCGGACCCAAACCTGGAGGTGGGGCTCGAAGGCGAGCGCCTGGTGGCAGGGCCTGCATCTGTCAACTGATCACCACCTGTTGGTGAGTTGGCTCCAATGGTGGGGGAAGATGCCGGTCCGACCTGGCAGGCCCAAACTTATTGTGAGGGTCTGCTGCGAACATCTGGCAGAATCCCCTGTCAGAAGTAGTTTCAACTCCCACCTCCGACAAAACTTTGTTCACGTTCCGGGGGAGGCAGGGGACATCGAGTCCGAGTGGACCATGTTCCGCGCCTCCATTGCTGAGGCGGTCGACTGGAGGTGTGGCCGTAGGGTGGTCAGTGCCTGTCGTGGCGGCAAACACATAACGCGTTGGTGGACACCAACGGTGGGGATGCCGTCAAACTGAAGAAGGCCTGTGGGACTCCTGAGGCAGCTTATAGGTACCGGCTGGCCAAGCGGAATGCAGCTTTGGTGGTCGCTGAAGCAAAAACTTCAGAGTTCGGTGAGGCCATGGAGAAAGACTTCCCAACGGCTTCGAGGAAATTCTGGTCCACCATCTGGCGTCTCAGGAGGGGGAAGCAGTGTACCATCAACACTGTGTATAGTGGGGATGGGGCGCCGCTGACCTCGACTCGGGACGTTGTGAGTCGGTGGGGAGAATACTTCGAAGACCTCCTCAATTCCACCGAACGCCTTCCCATGAGGAAGGAGAGTCTGGGGTCTCTGAGGCGGGCTCTCCTATCTCCTAAAGGCTCTGGTTGTTGTGGGGCTGTCCTGGTTGACACGCCTCTGCAACATTACGTGCACATCGGGGACAGTGTCTCTGGATTGGCAGTCTGGGGTGGTGGTCCCCCTTTTTAAGAAAGGGGACCGGAGGGTGTGTTCCAACTACAGGGGGATCACACTCCTCAGCCTCCCTGGTGAAGTCTATTCAGGGGTGCTGGAGAGGAGTGTCCGTCGGGAAGTCTCAGATTCAGGAGGAGCAGTATGGTTTTCGTCCTGGTCGTGGAACAGTGGACCACCTCTACACCCTCGGCAGGGTCCTCGAGGGTGCATGGGACTTCGCCCAACCAGTCTCCATGTGTTTTTTAGACTTGGAGAAGGCGTTCGACCGTGTCCCTCTGGGAGTCCTGTATGGGGTACCGAACCCCCTCATACGGGCTGTTCAGACTCATTTCCGGTGAGGGTTGGACTCCGCCCAGGCTGCCCTTTGTCACCGATTCTGTTCATAACTTTTATGGACAGAATTTGTAGGCACAGCCGAGGCATAGAGGGAGTCCGGTTTGGTGGCCTCCGTATTGCATCTGTGCTTTTTGCAGATGATGTGGTTCTGTTGGCTTCATCAAGCCGTGATCTCCAACTCTCACTGGAGCAGTTTGCAGCCGAGTGTGAAGTGGCTGGGATGAGAATCTCTCCCTTAGAGATAGGGTGAGAAGCTCGGTCATCCGGGAGGAGCTCAGAGTATTGAGAAGTTCATTGAGAAGAGCCGGATGAGGTGGCTGGGGCATCTGATTTGGATGCCTCCCGGACGCTTCCCTGGTGAGCTGTTCCGGGCACGTCCCACCGGGAGGAGACTCCGGGGACGACCCAGGACACGCTGGAGAGACTACATCTCTCAGCTGGCTTGTGAACGCCTCGGGATCCCCCCGGATGAGCTGGATGAAGTGGCTGGGGAGAAGGCAGTTGGGGCGTCCCTGCTAAAGCTACTGCCCCGGCGACCCGACCTCGGATAAGCGGTAGAAAATGGATGGATGGATGGATGATCAACATCTTGAGGCTTTACTGACAAAATTTCAAGTGGATGTGATCAACTTGCTAGGAGCAGTACATTAAAATGTAAATTATGAATTATTTTGTCTCCACTATGTGGATATAGTGCCACAAAACAAAATCATACACGTGTTCATGGAGTGATTGTTATGTACAGAATCGTTATAACCTTTTCACGTTATAACTTGAAATTATTCACGTTATAACGTGATAGGGCGGCACGATAGATGACTGGTTAGAGCGTCTGCCTCACAGTTCTGAGGACCGGGATTCAATCCCCAGCCCCGCCTGTGTGGAGTTTGCATGTTCTCCCCATGCCTCCGGTTTCCTCCCACATCCCAGAAACATGCATGGTAGGTTCATTGACAACTCTAAATTGCCCGTAGGTGTAAATGTGAGTGTGAATGGTTGTTTGTTTGTATGTGCCCTGCGATTGGCTGGCAACCAGTTCAGGGTGTACCCCGCCTCCTGCCCGATGATAGCTGGGCTAGGCTGCAGCTCGCCCGCGACCCTAGTGAGGAGAAGCGGCTCAGAAAATGGATGGATGGATGGATGGATGGATAACGTGATAGTGGTGATAGATTTGTTTGTTTGTTTTTTGGGTGTGGCAGCAATACGCTTCTGTAGTATGTACAGGGGAGTTATTAAGCATTTTCTTTTTTATGGTAGGATTGTCCTGAAGACATCTCCAGACATGTTGTCAACATGAAACTATACTGTAGATTGGTCAGATGATCCTCAAGCTCTTTGTTTGTTAAATTTTGTGAGTATGATATCATATGATTCAAAAGACTATACCATAGTCTAAACATGCATCAACAATTTAGAATACAGGGAAAGATGTCTCAATCAGTTTTCATGAAGGCCATATTTCAGCCTGCAATGTCTAAGCAAGTCATATACATCGGCTGAAATAAATATTTTAACACGGCACAATTTTTCTTATGAAATATATTCCCAAAGGTGATATTGACATGAACATTTCACCAGATGGTGGGAACAACCCAAGTAATCCATACATACGAAGAAAGTAGAACACATGAGCTCAGAAATTACGTTGCGTACAAAGATGTGAAATGACACAGGGAAAAAGTATTAAACACGCCAACTGGTATTTATTTAATACTTTTTACAAAAGCCTATGTTTGCAATGACAGCTTCAAGACGCCTCCTGTATGGAGAAACTAGTCGCATGCATTGCTCTGATGTGATTTTGACCCATTCCTCCACACAAGCAGCCTTAAAAGCTTGAAGGTTCCGTGGGCTTCTTTTATGGGCCTTGAGTTTCAGTTCTTTCCATCGCATTTTGATTGGATTTAAGTCAGGTGATTGGCTGGGCCGTTCTAGCAGCTGTATTTTTTTTCTTTGAAAGCAATTGAGAATTTCCTTGGCAGTATGTTTTGGATCATTATCCTGCTGAAATGTCCACCCTCGTTTCATTTTATCATCCTCGTAGATGGGAGCAGATTTTTGTCAAGAAGGTACATTTTCCCATTCATCCTTCCTTCAGTAATGTGAAGTTTACGAGTACCATTTGCTGATGAGAAGCCCCACACCATCATGTTCCCACCTCCGAACTTGAGGCTGGGGGACATCACCTCATCTACACCCACCACCAGCGCTGGGGCACAACCTTGTCCTTTTTCCGCTGCTCTTCTCTCTACACAAATGACTGCACCTCAATGCACCCGGCTGTCAAACTCCTGAATTTTGCAGATGACACCACAGTCATGGGCCTCATCAAAGACGGTGATGAGTCTGCGTATCGACAGGAAGTGGAGCGGCTGGAGCTGTGGTGCGGCGGTCACAACATGGAGCTGAACACACTCAAGACTGTAGAGATGATTGTGGACTTCAGGAGGCATCCTTCGCCACAGCTGGCCGTCACGCTGTCCAGCTGCCTTGTGTCGACCATCAAGACCTTCAAGTTCCTGGGAATTACAGTCTCTCAGGACCTGAAGTGGGCGATAAACATCAACTTCATCCTCAAAAAGGCCCAGCAGAGGCCTGCCACAGGAGCTGTTGAGGCAGTTCTTCTCATCGAATCAGTCCTATGTTTATCCATCACAGTCTGGTTTGGTGCTGCAACAGAAAAGGACAAACTCCGACTTCAACGGACAATCAAAACTGCTGAAAGGATTGTCGATACCCCCCTACCCAGCCTTGAGGACTTGGATGCTGCCAGAACTAAGACAAGAGCATGCAAAATCCTCTTGGAACCTCCCCCATCCTGATCCCCACCTCTTCCAGCTCCTTCCCTCAGGTAGGCGCTATCGAACAATGAAAACAAAACAAGCAGACATTCCAACAGCTTCTTCTCTCTTGCCATTAACTTCTTAAACAGTTAACTTAAAATTCCATTGTAACATGCTGCCAATTTTGTCTTGACATTGTTGTCACATCTCTGTCAGGCCAATTATACATTACTCGTGCACTCACTATAGTCGTCTCGCCACTCTGCACTTGCATATCTGCTGTTGACCAATACTGGCCACACATCTGCACCCTTTGCAAAATGGTCATTGCACCAAACTATTATTCTATTAGTCATTTCAACCCGCTCTAATTGCTCTAAAGAGCAATCATCTTTGCATCATTTTGCACAATTGTCAAAAATAAATTAATAAAATAAAATAATAATAATTGTACCGGCATTAACATTACTGGTAACATTTCCTCAGTGACGGTGTTTTTTTTATGTTTTTATGTCTTGTTTTCGCAAATCTTTTTCTGACAGAATAAGTAAGGAAGCAGTCTTGTCTTTGTGGGGAAAAAAGAAAAATCTTTGAAAAGAGAGGAAAAGGGTTGTTACCCCTTTCTGAAGTCCAAGCAAAAAATCACCTCCGTTATACAGAAGTTGGCTCTCGGGACGTGGAATGTCACCTCTCTGGCAGGAAAGGAGCCTGAGCTAGTGTGTGAGGTCGAGAAGTTCTGACTGGATATAGTCGGGCTTGCATCCACACACGGCTTGGGCTCTGGTACCATTCCTCTTGAGAGGTGTAGGGCTCTCTTCCACTCTGGAGTTGCCCACGGTGAGACGCCGAGCAGGTGTGGGTATACTTATTGCCCCCCGGCTCTGTGCCTGTACCTGTGCCTGTACATTGGGGTTCACCCCGGTGGACGAGAGGATAGCCTCTCTCTGCCTTTAGGTGGGGGGACGGGTCCTGACTGTTCTCTGTGCCTATGCACCAAACAGCAGTTCAGAGTCCATGGAGGGGGTGCTGGAGAGCACTCCCGCTGGGGACTCCATCGTTCTGCTGGGGGACTTCAAGGCTCATGTGGGCAATGACAGTGAGACCTGGAAGGGCGTGATTGGGAGGAACACCCCTGATCAGAACCAGAGTGGTGTTCTGTTATTGGACTTCGGTGCTCACCACGGATTATCCATAACGAACACCATGTTCAAGCATAAGCGTGTCCACACGTGCACTTGGAACCAGGACACCCGAGGCCGCAGTTCGATGATCGACTTTGTGGTCGTGTCATCGGACTTCCGGCCCCATGTCCTGGACACTCGGCTGAAGAGAGGGGCTGAACCTTCTACTGATCACCACCTGGTGGTGTGTTGGCTCCGATGGTGGGGGAACATGCCAGTCCGACCTGGCAGGCCCAGACGTATTGTGAGGGTCTGCTGGCAACATCTGGCAGAATCCCCTGTCAGAAGGAGTTTCAACTCCCACCTCTGGCAGAAGTTGACCCACATCCCGGGGGAAGCGGGGAACGTTGAGTCCAAGTGAACCATGTTCCACACCTCCATTGCTGAGGTGGTCGACTGGAGCTGTGGCCATAAAGCGGTCGATGCCTGCCATGGCGGCAACGCCCGAACCTGTTGGTGGACACCAGCAGTGAGGGATGCCGTCAAGCTGAAGGAGTCTTATCGGGCCTTTTTGGCCTGTGAGACTACTGAGGCATCTGATGAGTACCGGCTGGCTGAGCGGAATGCAGATTTAGTCGTCACTGAGGTAAAAAGTGGGGCTTGGGAGGAGTTCGGTGAGGCCATGGAAAACGACTTCTGGAAGGCTTAGAGGAAATTCTGGCGTCTCAGGAGGGGGAACATCATGGACATCTGGGACAGTGCCTCTGGAGTTACAGACAGGGGTGGTGGTAGCCCTTTTTAAGAAGGGGGCCGGAGGGTGTGTTCCAACTACAGGGGGATCACACTCCCTGGTAAAGTCTGTTTAGGGGTGCTGGAGAGGAGGGTCTGTCAGGAAGTCAAATTTCAGATTCAGGAGGAGCAGTGTGGTTTTTGTCCTGGCCTTGGAACAGTGGACCAGCTCTACACCCTCAGGAGGGTTCTCGAGGGTGCATGGGAGTTCACCCAACCAGTCTACATGTGTTTTGCGGACTTGGAGAAGGCGTTCGTCTGTGTCCCTCGGGGAGTCATGTGGGGGGTGCTTCGGGAGTACCAAACCCCCAGATACAGGCTATTCAGTCCCTGTACGACAAAGTGTCAGAGTTTAGTCTGCATTACTGGCAGTAAGTCGGATTTGTTATAGGTGAGGGTCGGACTACGCCAAGGTTGCCCTTTTTCACCCATTCTGTTCATAACATTTGTGGAATTTCTAGGCGCAGCCGAGGCATGGAAGGGGTCTGATTTGGTGGCCTCAGTATTGCATCTGTGCTTTTTGCAGATGATGTGGTTCTGTTGGCTTCATCAAGCCGTGATCTCCAACTCTCACTGGAGCAGTTCGCAGTTGAGTGTGAAGCAATTGAGATGAAAATCACCACCTCCACATCTGAGACCATGGTCCTCAGTCAGAAAAGGGTGGCGTGCCCTCTCTCGGTAGGGGATGAGATCCTGCCCCAAGTGGAGGAGTTCAAGTATCTTGGGGTCTTGTTCATGAGTGAGGGAAGAATGGAACGGGAGATCAACAGACAGATTGGTGCAGCATCTAAAGTGATGGGTACTTAGTATCGGTCGGTTGTGGTGGAGTAGCTAAGCCGAAAGGCGAAGCTCTCAATTTACTAATCGATCTGCAGTCCTACCCTCACCTATGGTCACGAGCTGTGGGTCATGACCGAAAGAACAAGATCCCGGATACAAGCGGCCAAAAGTAGTTTCCTCCGCAGGATGTCCTGGCTCTCCCTGAGAGATAGGATGAGAAGCATGGTCACCTGAGAGGAGCCAGATGAGGTGGCTCGGGCATCTGATAAGGATCCCTCCTGGATGGCTCCCTGGTGAAGTGTTCTGGCAATGTCCTACCAGAAGGCGACCCCGGGGGCGACCAAGGACACCCTGGAGAGACTATTTCTCCCTGCTGGCATGGGAACGCATTGGGATTCCCTTGGAAATGCTGGATGAAGTGGCTGGGGAAAGGGAAGCCTGGGCTTCTCTGCTAAAGCTACTGCCCCCGCGACTTGACCTCGGATAAGCGGAATGGATGGAATGCTATGGAATGATATATATATTTATATATATATATATAGGCTCCAGCACGCTCGCGACCCTAGTGAGGAGAAGCGGCTCAGAAAATGGATGGATGGATGGATGGAGTTACTGGTTTCTAACTTTTGAAATCAAGTAATCAGTAAAGTAACTACAGTAAGTTACTTTTAAGCTCAAGTAATCAGTAAAGTAACAAAGTTACTTTTTCAAGGTAACTGTGGCAACACCGTTAAACAATGTGCAACATGATGTCGAATCAACAAAATTTTCAACGTTGATTCAGGTTGAAACGTACTATTGGAAAAATAACGTTGGTTCAATGTTGTTTCAATAACTGCTGTCAGGGCATTATTTTCTGAATCTTAAAAAAATCCTTCACATTATATTTCCTCCTTTTTCTAGCAGTTAAACTACTCAAGTTTTTCTGTTTTGAATGGGTCAGGAATCTTAATGGAAACTATTTTGCCAAGCCCTGCTGAGACCGGAAGTGCTTCCTCGTGCTCGTGCACTTATAGTAAAACGATGGTTTACGAATGCCTCAGTGTTGGAACTATTCCATTTACGAACCACAAACCGAACAAAAATATTATTAAGATTATCGCAGAGGGAGAACGTTTCATTCATCAATTTTGTGCCGGGTGAGACAGCCATTTTTTCCGTAGCATTGCATTCCATTGTGATGTTTTGTTATGCTGGGTGATGGCGCCACCGATGTCACTGTTTAGTCGAGAAGGATCAGTCTTTGTTTTCTCTGACTTTGCCTCTCTATTTCTTTTTTGGTGTCGTGTTGTGAAAAACAATTACAAGTGTATTTTGACAAATGTAGGGGAATGTTTTCAAATGTAGGAAGTAAAAGTATAAGGTCGTCAAAATAAATACTCAAGTAGAGTATCAAGAATATACTTATGTACAGTAATTTTAATTCACAGCATATTATTAATTAAGGGCGCTGATTTGTCATATTGTATTTATGCAGGCAATTCTGTAATGAACGTAGCAGGCTTTTATTTTGTCAACGTTAATGGGAAGTACCTAGGTTGTTTATTCGCACTTGACGTTGGTGATTTGCTGGAAGGAAGAAGTCTCATCGGAGGCAAATATGACCAAGCGAGTTTTTAGACCTCTCCAGGTAAACTAATCCTCCCATTCGCAAAGGTTTTCTGTACCATAGAGATGACTGAATTGGGTGACTCGTCGACATAGTACAACCAATCAATAGGCATCAGCTGGATGGATGTGGTAAGGAAATATACTGTAAACAGTGAATCCGTGGTGTGTGTGTGTGTGTATATATATATATATATATATATATATATATATATATATATATATATATATATATATTGCTTGGAATTTCCTCCTATATTTGGCGATTATTTAATGCTGATTGAGCATCACGTTTATCACGGGCTTTTGATGACCTACTTTATATGATGCGGAAAATATGTTTACAGTACGATCCAGCCTTGGAGGACAGAACGTCTGAGATCTGTGTAATGAACGTGGCATGAAGATAAAAGATGGACATATTTGGGGGATTACTAATCATTTTTCCAGCCAGTTTTATTGCCATCATATCAGGTGAGTCATTGGTGTCTTCGTGGTCCTGTGTACTCTTGCACTTCATGTCGAAATTGACACCGAAGCACTTTCTATAAACACGGTGGACTAAGGGCGACATTTGGTTCTTAAAAAAACGTTAATGAGGGGCGTATTTAATGAATATTTCTTGAAATGCATTTCGGCAAATTTTCAGTGCTTCTGTGCCGACTGCACGGAAGCACTATCGGGTCCAAGCCCAAAAAAAAACGGAGCTGCAGCAATGACACACATACTGTAAGTGTTAACTAACAATCCCATGGTATTAAAAAAACAGCCGGCTCTTTCGGCCCCAAACGGCTCAAATTAAAAATAAATAAATAAATAAATTATGCGTAGTAATGAAAGAAAAAAAATACAATACAGTTTTGTTATCTTTAGGCTATTTAAAATATGCCTTTATCTATTCACTCTACCTGATCCTACAAAAATAAAATACAACAAACGTAACTATTTTCAGTTGAACTTTTAACTATTTTAAGCTTTAACTTTTTTTAACGAAACAAATTTAAAGTGAAACAATACAGAAACACTGAAAAACACACGACAAAATATTAATTCAAATATGCAAAACAAAATAAAAAACATATCAGCATTCATAAAACTGTCTGCAGATAAGATTGGCATCTAGAAACAGCAAGTGCCTCACAGCTTTGAGGAGCTGAACCGGTTTCTTCTTTGGCGGAAATGATTTTCCCTCATTTGAAGAAGATTCTTTCAGAAGGGACTGACGTTTTAACAATGCACAGTCTCCTGCATCAGCCGCAACAGTTGCATTCAATACACTGGCACCTTTGTGAATATCACATTCAAATGCTTGTCTTTATTCTTCCCCTTGTACAGATGGGTGCCTTCATGTGCAGGTAATTTTGGGAGCCAGTTTGATTAGAGATTTTTTTTCCTGCACACTCTACTCTGCCTTTGGATTGTCAATAAAGTGTGTCTAGATTTTACTCCTTTTCCTGCTATCACTCATTTTCTTAACTATATCTTACCAGCACGTTTGCGTTGTCTCTCTTTGTGGCCCCTTGATCTGTTTCTCTCTGTGTAACTGCCGCCCCTTCCCCCTCTATCAGCACGCAGTCAGAGACAACGCCACACAATATTGACCAATCACGTGTGGGCTCAGGAGCCGGCTGTCAGTGTTCCCTTCAAAGAACCGGCTCTAAGAGTCCTTTTGTTCGCGACCGACACATCACTAGGGGCAGGTGGGGTGGGTGTGGTCGTCATCCTATGTAATTTTGGCACATGCGTATTGGATTGATTGGCAGAAGTCCCATTCACTTCCATACAATATTGGGTTAAAAAAAAAATGTGGCTTTTTATCACAGTATGCAGGCTTGGGCCAGCTGAAGCCAAGCAAAGCTATGCAGCAAAACGTCTGTAGAACAGTGGCAACCAAAACTTGCTTTAAATATGAAGTTACAGACAAATGTGTGCCAAATCCGTCCACTGGGCTGAACAGAAAGGATGAGTATTTGATGGACGACTTTAAATTTCGGCCTACACACAAGATTTAATGAAAGTCTACAAATCTCTTGATGCATAGTAGTGTTAATCATTCATTTGTTGATTAGAAAATGTTTAGATAGCGTAACGTCGCCAGATGTGACGTGTATTTGCGTATTTTGCTTAGTATAAGGCACATTGTAATTTGTATAGGATAGTGGGACTACTATAAAAGGTAAAATATCACAAAAGTAACAGAGGCATCAAGTATTTAAGAGTGAGATACAAGTTATTAGCTAATGTGGGATTCATCTTTTGTCATTGCCTTTGGGCCAGCTATCATTAAATATGAACATTATATGACATCTAATATTGTAATATTATATTTCAAAACAAGTTAAGGTACAATAAATGTGGCACGGTGAATGACTGGTTAGCACATCTGCCTCACAGTTCTGAGGACCCGGGTTCAAATCTGGCCTCCCTTGTGTGGAGTTTGCATGTTCTCCCCGTGCCTGCGTGGGATTTCTCCGGGTACTCTGATTTCCTCCCGCATCCCAAAAACATGCATGGTAGGTCAATTGAAGACTCCAAATTGCCCATAGATGTGAATGTGAGTGTGAATGGTTATTTGTTTATATGTGCCCTGCGATTGGGTGGTGACCAGTTCAGGGTGTACCCTGCCTCTCGCTGGGATAGGCTCCAGCACGCCCGCGACCCACGTGAGGATAAGCGGTATGGAAAATGAATGAATGAATGAAGTTAATATAAAGATACGTGTCTTAACATTTCAATATACAGTAAATTGCCGAAAGCAAACATGGTCAGTCAGTATGGTTCCATTTGTGTTACGTAATGGCTGCACGTAAGCCTTCAATGAGCTTCATGTGTCTTTGGGATGCTGTGAAAGCTCTAAGAATCCTTTGTTTTCAATTTGTATGTTCAACCCACAGCGCAACACGACATTAACATTTATTAGGTATGTCACAATATTCACGATATCGCGATATTGTGAAATTAAAAAGTGCCTCGATATCGTCATGATGTCTCGGTATGAAATAATGAACTGTTGTGTGTAAAATTTAGTTTTGGGATAGTGATACGAGGCCACACTGCTTAGCCGGCTGCTGGAGCACTTCAGTTCCTCATTTGAGTGTAAACGTACCCGATTGGACGTTTAACTCATGTGACCGTGTGGGTATGTCACAAGAAATACACTGACTGACTGACCCACGTGGCGGAAAGGCTGCGTTAGAAGGACCCGGAAGCATTGCAACTTGCAATGGCCTACTACACTTTAGTTGAGAGGCAAGAGGCGCCTTGTTGTTCACGCCGGCCTCTGTCCCAGCAAACGGCATGGGTCTGCGTTTGCGTTGGCTGTTGATTTTCGGCCTTGGGTTCCCCATATTTGGATTTTGGTTTCGGTCAAGAATTTTAATTTCTGTACATTACTAGAAATAATTGCACTAACTTTAGGAAAACCCCATACACTGCAGTTTGCCTACCAACCGAGTATGGGTGTTGAAGATGCCAAGATCTTAATTTTGGACAGAGTGTACAAGCATCTTCAACAAGCCAAATCCCTTGCAAAACTTTTATTTGCTGATTTTAGCTCAGATTTTAACAAGATGCAGCCACATATTTGAATTGAGAGGCTATCCTCTCATTTTATGGTACCTGATCAAATTTTATTGCTGATCCTAAATTTGTTAGACAGACTGCAGCAGGTTATTTGTGAATGGATGCAAGTCTTTACTCATATCCTCAAACAGGTTCTTTCCAGGGCTGTGTCCTTCCTCCCCTGCTATTTATTCTTTACACCGACAGCTGCTGATGCTTTAAAGAAAACAGCCATCTTGGTAAATTTTCTTCTCCTACCCAGCAGCTCCATTTCCAGCACCCTTTGTAGGAATGTCCCGAACCAACTTTTTCACATCTGATCAAATACTGATTTTGTAGCTTTGAGTTTTGGCTGATACGGATATCGGACTGATCTGATATCAGCAATAATCTTACATACTTTACTTATTTTGTAGTATGGAATGTTATAAAAGGTTTGATCAAGTGATATTACTCAAACAGAGAACAATATTCATCAACGTTTGGAAAGAGGAAAAACTGACCCATTTATTATTGACCAATGGGTTACATAAAGTAACTTTAAAAATAAGAATGTACTACAATAAAAATATGAGAAAATCCTGAAAAATAACTTCAGTAAAACCATCCATCCATCCATCCATTTTCTGAGCCGCTTCTCCTCACTAGGGTCGCGGGCGTGCTGGAGCCTATCCCAGCTGTCATCGGGCAGGAGGCGGGGTACACCCTGAACTGGTTGCCAGCCAATCGCAGGGCACTTACAAACAAACAACCATTCGCACTCACAGTCATGCCTATAGGCAATTAATGCATGTTTTTGGGATGTGGGAGGAAACCGGAGTGCCTGGAGAAAACCCATGCAGGCACGGGGAGAACATGCAAACTCCACACAGGCGGGGCCGGGTATTCAACCCGGGTCCTCAGAACTGTGAGGCTGATGCTCTAACCAGTCGCCCACTGTGCCGCCTCAGTAAAACCAATAATAACAAAAATATATTTATATTGCAACATAAGCACTGCTTAACTGAAACATATGTATATTCTACATCCATCCAACCATTTTCTGAACCCCTTATCCTCAAGCGGGTCGCGGGAGTGCTGGAGCCTATCCCAGCCAACTTCGGGGCAGGAGGGGGGTTAGACCCTGGACTGGTTGCCAGTCAATCGCAGGCCACATAGAAACAAACAACCATTCACACTCACATTCACACCTATGGGCAATTTAGAGTCTTCAATCAACCCAGCATGCATACTTTTGGGATGTGGGAGAAAACCGGAGAACCCAGAGAAAATCCACGCAGGCACGGGGAGAACATGCAAACTCCACACAGGGGAGCCCAGATTTGAACCCGGGTCCTCAGAACTGTGAGGCAGATGTGCTAACCAGTCATCCACGGTGCCGCTAGCATATTCTACATTTGAATAAAAAATAAATTAGAAAACCATGAAAAATAACCAACTAAGATAGGCTCCAGCACTCTCGCGACCCTTGTGAAGATAAGCGGCTCAGAAAATGGGTGGATGGATAATCAATAAAAATTATACTTTTAAAGTGCAAAATAACAAAGTTTGATTCAGTTATTTTTTACTGTCAGTATTTTGTGGCAACAGTATTTAATTTCTCCACATGTGCTGCAATACACTATTGAACTTGAACATGAATATGCAACTGGGGTTTAGTTTTATTGAGACTGTCGTGGCGGATAGGAATCATGTAGTGAGAATCAAGGTCCTTAGCTGTCTGTGTGGCTTGTTGGGATTGCTGTTCCTGCGGTGCACATTTTGACCCCTGAGGGACAGTGTGGTGCATGCAATGAGAAACACACTTGCAGTAACACAGTAAGTCGAAGTCACAATCGAATATTGTTAAAATATTACTCGTTTTTTACAGTGTTTGAAGAATAAACGTCAGAGAGTATTGTTATATTGCCCGTTTGTATGTGTTTATACAGCATTTGGGTACCAATATTCATTATTTTGAGAGATATAAATGCCGCAGAGTTGCCAACTGTTACGGAACGTTCATATTTTGTTACGGAAATCACTGAATGCTGACTCATTATAGCCATAACACCAATTGTTCCAGATATTGGGGTAGAAAATAAATCCAACGTCCGACATTACTGGCGAGTACGGCACTGTGTCCGGCTACAGGGACGAAAACAGAAAAAAAATTCTGCTTGGGGGTACGCTATTTTATTAGGTGACCCCCATCTCCCCCGGCTTCCAAGCCATGGAGGCAAAAGTTCTCTCTGCGTCCGGTGTCAGTGCATTGTCAGTAAGTAAATTGCAAGTCGGTAATCATCACCTCGATGGTAGCGAATAAGCTGCATTTCTTACAATGCTTCTTTGTATCGTTTACGTTATCACAGAGGGCGAGGAGTGGTTTCCATATATGGAAAAGCATAATGCTAATTGCTAATCTATTGTGTCATGAAGTAATACCAAAATAAGTGATTGGGTCATACAGTACACTTGTCACATACATAAGTCTGGCTGGAACCGCGTTATAGCAGAGAGTAACCACGTTTGAACAACAAAAAAAAGCAATTTATATGCGTCGGGAGATATAAATATAAAATAATTAATGGCCTCACAAAACACCACCTGAACTGGAACTGAATTAATACGTCACTGGAGATGTCATCTGAGAATGGGGTCAGGGTAAAAGTATATTATTATTAATAATAAATATTTGTAATATAAAATACGATAGCCTTTATTAGTCCCACAATGGGGAAATTTCCATCATTTCAGTAGCAATAGTGGATATAAAGTACATTCACTAAATAGAAATTTAAACTATAGTCCATGCATAAACTATCCAATTCAAGCTATGAGCAATGTTATTTGTTTGTTTGAAAAATAGAGTCGTGGGTTTTAATTTTGGCGTTTGAGATCTGATAAATCAGATTTTTTCTTTTAACCAAGGTTCAAAACAGAATTAGTAAAGGCGAATTTTGACGATGGCACCTCAAAATCTTATATACTTAGATTCAGGCTGCAACTGCGTCCGCCATTACAAGGTTGATGCAATAAAAACAAAAAATTGAAGCCCAGATTTATTTATGATAAGAGTCATGATTATGTTGTGCAGTTGAACAGTATGCAGAATTATTTGACATAATATATTGCAATAACTGTCCCGCGGTAATGTTCTTGACAAAATTTTGAAAATATGGAAATTCTGACATTCATTCATTCATTCATCTTCCGTACCGCTTATCCTCACTAGAGTCGTGGGCGTCCTGGAACCTATCCCAGCTATCTTCGGGCGAGAGGCGGTGTACACCCTAAACCGGTTGCCAGCCAATCGCAGGGCACATGTAAACAAACAACCATTCACACTCACATTCACACCTACGGGCAGTTGAGAGTCTTCAATCAACCTACCATGCATGTTTTTGGGATGTGGGAGGAAACCGGAGTACCTGGAGAAAACCCACGCAGGCGCGGAGAGAACATGCAAAGTCCACACAGGCGAGGCCGGATTTGAACCCGGGTCCTCAGAACTGTGAGGCAGATGTACTAACCAGTCTTCCAATGTGCCGCCGAAATTCAGACAAATTTGGACAAATTGTTCTGAAAGTAGCGGCACGGTGACCGACTGCTTAGAGCATCTGCCTCACAGTTCTGAGGACCCGGGTTCAATCCCCGGCCCTGCCTGTGTGGAATTTGCATGTTCTCCCCGTGCCTGCGTGGGTTTTCTCCGGGCACTCCGGTTTCCTCCCACATCCCAAAAACATGCATTAATTGGAGACTCTAAATTGCCCGTAGGTGTGACTGTGAGTGCGACTGGTTGTTTGTTTGTATGTGCCCTGCGATTGGCTGGCAACCAGTTCAGGGTGTACCCCACCTCCTGCCCGATGACAGCTGGGATAGGCTCCAGCACGCCCGCGACCTTAGTGAGGAGAAGCCGCTCAGAAAATGGATGGATGGATGGATGTTTTGAAAGTGGTGGCACGGTGACCGACTGCTTAGAGCATCTGCCTCACAGTTCTGAGGACCAGGGTTCAATCTCCGGCCCCGCCTGTGTGGAGTTTGCATGTTCTCCCCGTGCCTGCGTGGGTTTCCTCCCACATCCCAAAAACATGCATGGTAGATTAATTTACAACTCTAAATTGCCCGTAGGTGTGACTGTGAGTGCGAATGGTTGTTTGTTTGTATGTGCCCTGTGATTGGCTGGCAACCAGTTCAGGGTGTACCCCGCCTCCTGCCCGATGATAGCTGGGATAGGCTCGAGCACTCCCGCGACCCTAGTGAGGAGAAGCGGCTCAGAAAATGGATGGATGGATGTTCTGAAAGTGAATATCCATAGGTTGGCAGCTCTGACGCCGCAAGTTCAATGCTATATTTCAGTAGCTCTTCAATGATGTTTTTCATTCATTGTGTGTTAGCTTTGAGCTATATCTATAGTGATATTTGCTTACAAAAACAAAGAAAGCTACAAAGTCTGTGACATAATTGAATATTCAATACGTGTAATTCTATTTTTATGCGGTTTTAGTTTTACAGTGAACTTAAACTGGGGTGTCAGTAAACGACTTTAACCAAGCAACATTCACTCTTACTTCTTGCTACTATGTTAGCATCTTAGCAAGCTGTTGTGATCACGTGGGCTCTGCATGCTGTCTGGGTGCTGCTGAATAGAAGTGCTGGAGCGGCGCATGGAATGGACTGCTTGTATTAGCGTGGTGAAATCAGAGATTTTACATCCAGTGACCCTCCTTGGCACATATCCAAATCATCTCAATCTGGCCTTTCTCGCTTTGTCTTAATAACCTTCCAGTGTGATAATCAAAGGGACAGTCCGGTGATATCATTGCAGACCGTGTCCATCCTCTTCACTCTGAAAGTAAATTTAAGCATCTTCAACTCTGCCACCCCCCCAGCACTGTCTCGTGTCTTCTGGTATACAGTATGTGCTCACATCTCCAAACCATACAACATCTTGCTACCATCTATGAACCTTTCCTTTCACTTTAGCTGTTGCTCTTTTCTCACATATCACCCCTGACACTTAACTCCACCCACTCCATCCTGCTTGTACATTCTTCCACACTCTTTATTGTCTGAACATTTGATCCCAACGACTTGAACTCCTGCACCTTCTCCACCGCTACTTTGTAACCTTACCATTCTACTGTCCACTCGTACAATCACACGTCTTGCTGTGACTGACCTTTATTCCTCGTCTCTTCAGCGCTCACCTCCATTTCTATTGGTTCTCTTCCACCTGCTCCAAACTCTCACCACAGATCGTAATATCACCTGTAAACAGAGGGCTCTAGACTCTCTTTTTTTCCCCACAAAAATTAGGTGCACCCAAATTTTAGACCGCATTGCATTCAACAACACAGTTTTACAGGTTCACTCTTTAGAAAAAAACAACAAAAATTAATGAATGATGATGATTATGATTATTATTATAAAGCATAACTAGACGAAGAAGTACGACTCAATGAGTTGGGCAAATTATCTAATAGCAATTTTTCTTAACAAATATTGTGATTTATCATGCAATATTTGAAGAAAAGTTTATTTTTTGCATTATTCACTATAAACAGGCAATAAATGATTCTATATTTTGGACCAACACAAAATTGGATGCAGTCAACATATAAACAGCTCTTTCTTGGAGGCCAGACCTGCATGTTATGATGAAATGAGACAGAGGTGGGACCAAGTCATTGGTTTGCAAGTCACAAGTAAGTCTCAAGTCTTTGCCCTCATGTTCCGAGTCAAGTACAAAGTCGAGACAGGCAAGTCCTGACTCAAGTCTCAAGTCGCGACGTGCAAGTCCAGAGTTAAGTCCTACACTTTGAGTTTTGAGTCTTCGGGTCATTTTAAGAACAAAATAAAAATATATTTTAATATATATAATACTGGCGGCACGGTGGGCGACTGGTTAGCACCTCTGCCTCACAGTTCTGAGGACCGGGGTTCAAATGCCAGCCCCGCCTGTGTGGAGTTTGTATGTTCTCCCTGTGCCTGGGTGGGTTTTCTCCGGGTACTCCGGTTTCCTCCCACATCCCAAAAACATGCATGGTAGCTTAGTTGAAAACTCTAAATTGCCCGTAGGTGTGAATGTGAATGCAAATGGTTGTTTGTTTGTATGTGCCCTGCGATTGGCTGGCGACCAGTTCAGGATGTTACCCGCCTCTCGCCCGAAGATAGCTGGGATAGGCTCCAGCACACCCGTGACCCTAGTGAGGATAAGCAGAACAGAAGATGAATGAATGAATGAATATATAATATTGAGTAGTGGTACATTCGCCTGACTTCGGTGCAGGCAGCGTGGGTTCGGTTCCCACTCAGTGACGGTCTGAATGTGAATGTGTGTGTCTGTCTCTATTTGTGCCCTGCGACCTGCTGGCCTAGTCAGGGTCTAGTCTGCCTTTCGCCCAAAGTCAGCTGGGATAGGCTCCAGCACCCCGTGACCCTTACCAGGATAAGTGGTGTTGAAAATGGATGGATGGATGGATATATACATATATATATATATATATATATATATATATATATATATATATATACATTTGTATGTATGTATGTATATATACATATAAATATACATACATATACATATATATACATATATATATATGTATATATATGGCGCCGTCAACCTGCAGGGCGCTGTTGGAAATTCAGCTACTGTGGGTCGAAGTCAAAGAAGAAGAAGAAGAAGAGGTGGAAAGCGGGTTCTTCGGCAGAAAGAGAAGAGGAAAACACAGAGCCTAGAACTGAATGTGGGGACGTTGAATGTTGGGACTATGACAGGAAAATCTCGGGAGTTGGTTGACATGATGATTAGGAGAAAGGTTGATATATTGTGTGTCCAGGAGACCAGGTGGAAAGGCAGTAAGGCTAGAAGTTTAGGGGGAGGGTTTAAATTATTTTACCATGGTGTAGATGGGAAGAGAAATGGAGTCGGGGTTATTTTAAAAGAAGAGTTGGCTAAGAATGTCTTGGAGGTGAAAAGAGTATCAGATCGAGTGATGAGGCTGAAATTTGAAATTGAGGGTGTTATGTGTAATGTGATTAGTGGCTATGCCCCACAGGTAGGATGTGACCTAGAGGTGAAAGAGAAATTCTGGAAGGAGCTAGATGATGTAGTTCTGAGCATCCCAGACAGAGAGAGAGTCGTAATTGGTGCAGATTGTAATGGACATGTTGGTGAAGGTAATAAGGGTGATGAAGAAGTGATGGGTAAGTACGGTATCCAGGAAAGGAACTTGGAGGGACAGATGGTGGTAGACTTTGCAACAAGGATGCAAATGGCTGTAGTGAACACTTTTTTCCAGAAGAGGCAGGAACATAGGGTGACCTACAAGAGCGGAGGTAGAAGCACGCAGGTGGATTACATCTTGTGCAGACGATGTAATCTGAAGGAGGTTACCAACTGTAAGGTAGTGGTAGGGGAGAGTGTGGCTAGACAGCATAGGATGGTGGTGTGTAAGATGACTCTGGTGGTGGGGAGGAAAATTAGGAAGACAAAGGCAGAGAAGAGAACCATGTGGTGGAAGCTGAGACAGCACGAGTGTTGTGCAGCTTTTCGGGAAGAGGTGATACAGGCTCTCGGTGGACGGGAAGAGCTTCCAGAAGACTGGACCACTGCAGCCAAGGTGATCAGAGAAGCAGGCAGGAGAGTACTTGGTGTATCTTCTGGCAGGAAAGGAGAGAAGGAGACTTGGTGGTGGAACCTCACAGTACAGGAAATCATACAAGGAAAACGGTTAGCTAAGAAGAAGTGGGACACTGAGAGGACCGAGGAGAGGCGAAAGGAATACATTGAGATGCGACACAAGGTAAAGGTAGAGGTGGCAAAGGCAAAACAAGAGGCATATGATGACATGTATGGCAGGTTGGACACTAAAGAAGGAGAAAAGGATCTATACAGGCTGGCCAGACAGAGGGATAGAGATGGGAAGGATGTGCAGCAGGTTAGGGTGATTAAGGATAGAGATGGAAATATGTTGACTGGTGCCAGCAGTGTGCTAGGTAGATGGAAAGAATACTTCGAGGAGTTGATGAATGAGGAAAATGATAGAGAAGGGAGAGTAGAAGAGGCAAGTGTGGTGGACCAGGAAGTGGCAATGATTAGTAAGGGGGAAGTTAGAAAGGCATTAAAGAGAATGAAAAATGGAAAGGCAGTTGGTCCTGATGACATTCCTGTGGAGGTATGGAAGCATCTAGGAGAGGTGGCTGTGGAGTTTTTGACCAGCTTGTTCAATAGAATTCTAGTGCGTGAGAAGATGCCTGAGGAATGGAGGAAAAGTGTACTGGTGCCCATTTTTAAGAACAAAGGTGATGTGCAGAGCTGTGGCAACTATAGAGGAATAAAGTTGATGAGCCACACAATGAAGTTATGGGAAAGAGTAGTGGAGGCTAGACTCAGGACAGAAGTGAGTATTTGCGAGCAACAGTATGGTTTCATGCCTAGAAAGAGTACCACAGATGCATTATTTGCCTTGAGGATGTTGATGGAAAAGTACAGAGAAGGTCAGAAGGAGCTACATTGTGTCTTTGTAGATCTAGAGAAAGCCTATGACAGAGTACCCAGAGAGGAACTGTGGTACTGCATGCGGAAGTCTGGAGTGGCAGAGAAGTATGTTAGAATAATACAGGACATGTACGAGGGCAGCAGAACAGCGGTGAGGTGTGCTGTCGGTGTGACAGAAGAATTTAAGGTGGACGTGGGACTGCATCAGGGATCAGCCCTGAGCCCCTTCCTTTTTGCAGTGGTGATGGATAGGCTGACAGATGAGGTTAGACTGGAATCCCCGTGGACCATGATGTTTGCAGATGACATTGTGATCTGCAGTGAAAGCAGGGAGCAGCTGGAGGAACAGTTAGAAAGATGGAGGCATGCACTGGAAAGAAGAGGAATGAAGATTAGCCGAAGTAAAACAGAATATATGTGCATGAATGAGAGGGGTGGTGGGGGAAGAATGAGGCTACAGGGAGAAGAGATGGCAAGGGTAGAGGACTTGAAATACTTGGGGTCAACCGTCCAGAGCAATGGTGAGTGTGGTCAGGAAGTGAAGAAACGGGTCCAAGCAGGTTGGAACGGGTAGAGGAAGGTGTCAGGTGTGTTATGTGACAGAAGAGTCTCTGCTAGGATGAAGGGCAAAGTTTATAAAACAGTGGTGAGGCCAGCCATGATGTATGGATTAGAG
Source organism: Phyllopteryx taeniolatus (assembly GCF_024500385.1). Taxonomy (NCBI): domain Eukaryota; kingdom Metazoa; phylum Chordata; class Actinopteri; order Syngnathiformes; family Syngnathidae; genus Phyllopteryx; species Phyllopteryx taeniolatus. The sequence continues at coordinate 2,956,733 of NC_084520.1, forward strand.
ACAGTGGCACTGAAGAGAAAACAGGAAGCAGAGCTGGAGGTGGCGGAAATGAAGATGTTGAGGTTCGCTCTCGGAGTGACCAGGTTGGATAAAATTAGAAATGAGCTCATCAGAGGGACAGCCAAGGTTCGATGTTTTGGAGACAAAGTTAGAGAGAGCAGACTTCAATGGTTTGGACACGTCCAGAGGAGAGAGAGTGAGTATATTGGTAGAAGGATGATGAAGATGGAGCTGCCAGGCAAAAGAGCTAGAGGAAGACCAAAGAGAAGGTTGATGGATGTCGTGAGGGAAGACATGATGGCAGTTGGTGTTCGAGAGGAGGATGCAGGAGATAGGCTCTCATGGAAAAGGATGACGCGCTGTGGCGACCCCTAACGGGACAAGCCGAAAGGAAAAGAAGAAGATACATATATATACATATATATATATATATATACATTTGTATGTATGTATGTATATATACATATATATATATATATACATATATATACATATGTATATATGTAGATATATATGTATATTTGTGAAAATGTTTTAATGAGATTGAAGACTGCTTGAAGAGAAGAATATCATCAGCATACAGATTGATTTTGTGTTCTATCACTAGTGAGCAGATACCTTTTAATATTAGCATTCTGACGTATAGCGGCAGCAAGAGGTTCGATGAATATTGCAAATAGCATTGGTGAGAGTGGACATCCTTGTCTGGTTCCTCTTTGTAATGTAAAATGTTGCTATCCAATGTATAAAAGTCTCCACAGCCAAATTTGCAAAGTACTGCAAACAGGAAAGCCCAGTTACCTTTATCGAAAACTTTCTCTGTGTCAAGTGACATGGTGATTGCGTTTAGATTTTTACGCTGTGACATGCTGATTACATTTAACAGACGTCTGACGTTATTTGTGGGACTCATAGTGGATTATCGATGGCCGTACCTTTTCAAGTCTTGCTGCGAGGGCTTTCGAGATAATCTTGATATCTCCATTAATCAGTGATAAGGGCCAATAATTAGCCGGAAGAGTGGGGTCTTTACCTGACTTTAGTAATAACTTAATTGCAGCTGTGTTGGCTAATAATTGTAGCTTTATCGTTTATCTCCTTTGACTGTTCTGAAATATAGAGGCACTAGTATTGGCCACAAATGTTTAATGAATTCAACGGAGATTCCGTCCGGGCCAGGCGCTCATCCCGATTGCATATTTTTTTAATGCGTTATGTAATTCTAGGATGGTCAAAGCTGTATTTAATTTGTGTATTTATTTGAGGAATGTTTAGGTCCTTAATAAAAGTTTCAATTTCTTTTTGGTCTGGGTTGTTCGAAGATGCGTATAAACTGCTATTATAATTGTAAAAAAATTCCTTTATTTCTAGCGGTGACTATGTACAGTTGCCGTTTGAATCTTGAATGCCTGTAATTAATGACTTTTTTTTTATTGCGCTGAAGTTGGTTCGCAAGGAATTTTCCTAATTTATTATTGTACTCAAAGTTAGTGTATCTTAACTGTTGCTGTAGAAAATCTGTTCTTTTTGACAAGATAACGTCTAATTGATGTTTTGGTTTCTAAGTGTATCTGTCAGATTAATTGCATATTCTTCTGTGAGGTGTTTAAGTTTTTCCTCAATTCCATTTTCCAATTGTTGTTCTTGTTTTTTTCTTATACGAAGAGTATGATATGATTCGACCTCTCAATACAGCTTTCCCGGTTTCCCACAGCAGAGATAGGGATATGGTTGGGGAGTTGTTGAATTTCCAAAACTCATCCCATTCCTTCCTCACGAAAGAATCAAAATCCAGGTCCTTCAATAGGGACGTGCTGAAGTGCCATGTTGGTGGGGGTCCCAAACTTGACTCAACTTTTAGATTGAGAGAAATTGGTGCATGGTTGCTGATGATGATTGGATGTATTTTGGGGGTAATTCTTTGAGCTGCTGAATTGTTTGAAAGAAAAAAATCTATTCTTGAGAAAAAGCGGTGAACCGACGAGAAAAATGTATATTCTCTTTTTTTACGGTTTTTCAGCCTCAATATGTCAACAAGACCAAACTCGTCCATACACTGCTGTAGTATATTGTGGCATTGTGGCTGATTACTATTTTTGAGATTTGAGCGATCTATTAGGGGATTTAGCATAAGGTTAAAATCACCACCCATGATAATTGTAGAATTGGCTGACAAGTTTAACAAGTGTGAAAAGACAATGTGAAAAAAGGCTGGATCATCTTTATTAGGAGCGTATACATTGACAATTGTATAAAGCTTGTTAAATATTGTAGCCTGTATAATTATGTATCGGCCTTCTGGATTTGCTACTGTACCATTTATTGTAAAAAGTAGTTTTTTTTATGGCGTAGTATTGAGACTCCTCTTTGTCTACAGTTATAAAAGGCCAAGATAGCCTGAGTGAAATTAGAGTCAATGAGCCATTTTTCTTCTGACTCAGTAAGGTGCGTTTCTTGTACTCTGAGGAGGTCTTTTTTAAATTTAGTAATATAATCCATAATCTTAATTCTCTTTGCCTGCGATCGAATGCCATTGACATTCCATGACACAAAAGTTATGTGTGACATATAATGGGTGTGTGTATCATAATTTTAAATAGATTTGGTGCTAAGCATTCTTTGTTGTTGTTTTTTGGACAGTTTTTGGGAGATTTTTTGGTATTTATTTTGTATAAAATGTGATTTAAATAAAATTATAACTGTTCAAATAAATAACATTTATCATGCAGTAGATATCCATTTATTCATTGATATTTTTTTCAAATTATTTTCAAACCATCCATCCATCCATCCATTTCCTGAACCGGTTTGAATTTTAAAGCACTTGGACTCGTAAAAGATATTGAAAATGGGGTACTGTGTTTGTATTTTCTGTGCTTTTGGTTTCTTCAAAGAAATACATATTCAGTGATACCATGCTGGCTATTCTACTAGTTTTTTTTGGTTTTATTTAACACACCTAGTGGCCTTCAATGTGATATGTATTCTAATTAAGAGCATCCATTATCTGGATTTGGTAATCTGAAAAGTTTGGATCTGGATCAGATTGATCCAATCTAACTTTGAGCAACTGGGATAAAAGTAAAACAGATTACGTGATCCTGGATAGCCAAAAAAGAGATTTCAAAATCTGGATAATTTTGATTCAGACGACACCTATTGAACAACTGGACACAGAAGATCACTTTTATATGGGATATTTAAAAAAAATAAAAAAGGGATTATGAAATCTCGACACTCAAGGTTCTGTCGGGCGGGTGGTGGGAGGGGGGGGGGGGGGGCAGTATCGTTCCATGTTCAAGACTTCCTTTTGGACCATCCGTTTTCTCCTCTAAAGATTCTGGAATTTGCGTCCCAGGGAGATGAGGCTGGAGAATGATCACAACATATTTGGCAGGGACCTAAAAAGTGGCTCAAGTCTGGACAGAGCTGCTTGCATGAAAATGTAGATGCTTTGAAATTACCTGCCTATATTTTATCTACCTTCTTGTATTCTATGTACTTTACCTTCTAAAAGCCTCCTCTGGACGTGTTGAGGATTAGCATTCCTGCTAAAAGACTTAAAGCAATGCATGTCATTTGTCCAATGTTTTTGTGATGTTCATATCAAATAAATGAGTGAATAAAAATAAATGTTAAAAAAAGCTTTCTTGAAAAAGCACATTGTCTGACCAAATGCCTGTCATGCGCATATATTACATATTGTATATTATTATATAACCTTAATCTAGATCAGTGTTCATGGTACATTAAATTCAAATTTTTATTTTTTTAATGTTTTCAAAACTGCATCAATGCAAGTGCGATTAAAAATAATAGCCACACAAATAGACTCTTAGACAGGGATTACCAAATCTGGATCATTCTCATCCAGATTACTTTTTTTTGAAATACTGGGCCCAGATGCTAATCTGATAATCCTGAACAGATGTATCCTGCAACAGAAAGAGTAAAAATGTCTGATGAAACCGGAGAGTAAGTAGGTATTAGTAATACTACTACTTCAGGAGGAGGAGGAGGAGGTTATTTCTGTTTTTGTGGACATGTTGCCATCAATAATTAAATGGACAACCTGTGGCAGAAAACCCCTAGGGCATTATGTCTTCATAATAATACTGTATTGCTATCCTCAAATGAGCAAGATGATAAAGCAGGGTGAGGAACTGCGCAGCAGTGACGTCATCCTGTAATGCCCAAACACTGGTCAGACCCAGGGATGAAGGACCACACCTACTGTATTCTTCATCCATCACTTGCATACATCACCACCACAAGTGCCACATCCGCTTGCTTTTCCAACACACTTGTAACGACAAAATAAACAACTGAAAATGTGTTATTTTCCTACATGCTCTTTTTTGTTGTATGCGACAGACATTACACCCCTTAATTCAGGGTGGGCCACATCAGTGAACCCACATACTGTAAATTTACTGTATAAAAGCTAGGGGTGTAATCAAGGCCGAGCCAATGTGGCATCTTAGTTTTTTACTGTATTTTACTGTACTGTATATGGTCTCTCCCTCCATCAACGATTTACATAGGCTTACCAAAAAGTCAAACACCAATACTTTTTAGCATAGCATAGCATAGCATTTATAAGATAATGTGTTACACAATTTCAAATATAAAATAGAACACTTTCTTCATTTCATTACTGTATCTTGCTGTTGCGACAGCTCATGGGACAAACCAAAAGTAGTAACAACTTGACCTCTCTTTCTCTCATTTTCCCCCTTTTTTTCTTCCGTGTTCTGGACAGCTTTAGTCATTTTGACATGTTTGCAGAGTTCTCTGGGGTCACATCAATGAATTTGCGCCTATCCCAACAGAGAGAGAGCAGTATACCAATCAGCCAGATGGGGGAGCATTTGCTATTATCATTTGAAATTATATTAATTGGGCATTTCTTTAAATCTGAATCTATATTGTCTGTTTTCCATGTTAAAAGTTGTTTGTCAAGTTATGTTTATTTTTAATTTGAATCCATTTTGTCTATGATTTCCATGTTAAAAGTTAGTTGTTAAAAATTATTGCAAATATGTGCAGCTTGTCAGCCTGTCCATCAACACTGAAAACAGGAAGGGACTCAGGGCTGATGCAGTCCCACCTCCGCCTTAAACTCCGGTCACACCTACTGCTCACCTCACCACCGTTCTGCTGCCCTCATACATGTCCTGTACGATTCTAACATACTTCTCTGCCACCCCAGACTTCCGCATGCCGTACCACAGTTCCTCTCCAGGTACTCTCTCATAGGCTTTCTTGAGTCTAGATCCACAAAGACACAATGTAGCTCTTTCTCACCTTCTCTGTACTTCTCCATCAATACCCTCAAGGCAAATAATGCATCTGTGGTACTCTTCCTAGGCATGAAAACATACTGTTGCTCGCAAATCCTCACTTCTGTTCTGACTCTAGCCTCCACTACTCTTTCCTATAACTTTATTGTGTGGCTCATCAACATTATTCCTCTATAGTTCCCACAGGTCTGTACATTGCCCTTGTTCTTAAAAATGGGCACCAGGACACTTTTCCTCCATTCCTCAGGCATCTTCTCATCCCGTAGAATTCTGTTGAACAACCTGGTCAAAAACTCTACTTGAAAAAGACCTGGAATTAGCAGGTACTGTTGTGACAAGGAAAACACTGAGTAATGCACTCCGCCGCCATGGACTGTGTGCACGCTCACCACGCGAGACCCCAATTGCTGAAAAAAAGCACGTTAAAGCTTGCTTAAAGTTTGCTGAACAACATTGGACAAGACAGTTAAATACTGGGAGAATATAATCTGGTCTGCAAAATTGAATTTTGGATGTCACAATCTACACTACGTTTGGAGGAGAAATGGCACATTACCCTAAAAACACCATACCAACATTGAAGTTCGGAGGTGGGAACATCATGGTGTGGGGCTACTTTTTCAGCAAATGGTACTGGTAAACTTTATTGAAGGAAGGATGAATGGGCAAACGTACCGAGTTATTCTTGACAAAAATCTGCTGCCATCTACGAGGATGATGAAAATTAAACAAGGGTGGACATTTCAGCAGGATAATGATTCAAAACATACTGCTAAGGAAACTCTCAATTGGTTTCAAATAAGAAAAATAAAGCTGCGAGAATGGCCCAGCCAATCACCTGACTGGAATCATATTGAAAATCTATGGAAAGACCAGAAACTCAAAGTCCATAAAAGAACCGCATGGAACCTTCAAGATTTGAAGACTGCTTGTGTGGAGGAATGGGCCAAAATCACACCAGAGCAATGCATGTGACTACTTCTCCATAGAGGAGGCATCTTGAAGCTGTCATTGCAAACAAAGGCTTTTGTACAAAGTATTAAATAAATAACACTTTGCGTGTTCAATACTTTTTCCCATGTCATTTCACATTATTGCACGCAACTTAATTTCTTATTTTATTTGTTCTACTTTCTTTGTATGTATGGATTACTTGTGTTGTTCTCAACATCTGGTGAAACTTTCATGTCAATAGCACCTTTGGAAATATATTTAATGAGGAAAATGGTGACGTTAAAAAACTTATTTCAGCCATTGTAATTGATTTTTTTCGTTCTGCTGATATGTTTTCTAATGCAATATATTGTGATGAGATTTCACCAGTGATTAATGTTAATAGATTTATTTTTCCATTTTAATAAAATAGTTTTCTTAGCGGTAGCTAACGCAACAATAATTGATTGTGAATATTTATTTGGGAGGTCGATTATGCTTAAGTCGCCAGGTATGCACAAGCTTGAGGAAATTGGAATCCTGCAGTTCAAAATATGAGTTTCTGTGTAACCAAAGTACAAAAGCATTGAATTGGTGTGCATTCTCATATAGCATGAAAATTGGTGTCTTTTTTTTTTTTTTTGGTGCATTGCATGCATATATTAGATGGAGAAAAGCCCATTTTATGCATTGTGTATTGAGTAAAGTGTGTTCTATGGAGCACTCTATATTGTATAAGCTGAAATGTCAAATGCCTTTTTTGTCATCCTAAACGTATTGTTACATATCTGTATCCAGTACTTACTGTCGACAAGACATAGAAAGGTCTTCTTCCCATTTAGTGATTGGCAAGTGCATTGATTTAGTGCATGAGAATAATTTATAAACTTTTGAGTTTTTTTTCCTTTGCAGGATAAGCTTCCATATTTGCTGAACAAATTCCAGCGATTCAAGGGTGCTCTGTAGTGTTGATATTCATTATTTATTTTTTTATTTTTTATTGCTGCTTTTAATTTATTGTATTGAAGGAAGTTTCTGCCTGTTATTAGAAATTCTTGCTATGCCCCACAGGTGACCTAGAGGTGAAAGAGAAATTCTGGCAGGAGTTGGACGAAGTAGTTCTGAAAATCCCAGACAGAGAGAGAGTCGTGATTGGTGCAGATTTTAATGAGCATGTCGATGAAGAAGTGATGGGTATGTTTGGCATCCAGGAAAGGAACTTGGAGGGACAGACGGTGGTAGACTTTGCAAAAAGGACGGAAATGGCTGCAGTGAACACTTTCTTCCAGAAGAGGCAGGAACATAGGGTGGAGCGGCGGTAGAAGCTCGCAGGTGGATTACATCTTGTGCAGACGATGTAATCTAAAGGAGGTTACTGACTGTAAAGTAGTGGTAGTGGAGAGTGTGGCAAAACAGCATAGGATGGTGCTGTGTAAAATGATTCTGGTGGTGGGGAGGAAGATTAAAAAGACAAAGGCAGAGCAGCGAACCATGTGGTAGAAACTGAGAAAGGAAGAGTGTTGTCTCACCTCTTCTTTTCGGGAAGAGGTGAGACAGGGTCTCAGTGGACAGGAGGAGCTTCCAGAAGACTGGACCACTACAGCCAAAGTGATCAAAGAAACAATCAGGAGAGTACTTGGTGTATCTTCTGGTAGGAAAGGAGAGAACGAGACTGGGTGGTGGAACCTCAAAGTACAGGAAATCATATAAGGAAAGAGGATAGCTGAGAAGAAAAGGGACACTGAAAGGACTGTGGAGAGGAGAAAGGAATACTACTAAAGAAAGAGAAACATATCTATACAGGTTGGCCAGACAGAGGGATAGAGATGGGAAGGATGTACAGCAGACTAGGGTGATTAAGGATAAAGATGTAAATGTGTTGACTGGTGCTAGTAGTGTGCTGGATAGATGGGAAGAATACTTTGAGGAGTTGATGAATGAGGAAAATCAGAGAGAAAGAAGAAGAGCCAAGTGTGGTGGACCAGGAAGTAGCAATGATTAGTAAGGGGGAAGTTAGAAAGGCACAAAGAGGATGAAAAATGTAAAGGCAGTTGGTCCTGATGACTTTCCTTTGGAGGTATGGAAGCATCTAGTAGAGGTGGCTTTGGAGTTTTTTTACCAGCTTGTTCAACAGAATTCTAGGGGATGAGAAAAATGCATGAGGAATGGAGGAAAAGTGTGCTGGTGCCCATTTTTAAGAACAAGGGCAATGTGCAGAGCTGTGGGAACTATGGTGGAATAATTTATTTGCCTTGAGAATGTTGATGGAAAAGTACAGAGAAGGTCAGAAGGAGCTGCATTGTGTCTTTGTAGATCTAGAAAAAGCCTATGACGGAATATCCAGAAAGGAACTGTTGCCCTGCATGCGGAATTGTGGAGTTGCAGAGAAGTATGTTAGAATAGTACAGGACATGTATGAGGGCAGCAGAACGGTGGTGAGGTGTGCTGTAAGTGTGACAGAGGAGTTTAAGGTGGAGGTGGGACTGCATCAGGGATCAGCCCTGAGCCCCTTCCTGTTTGCAGTAGTGATGGAGAGGCAGACAGGTGAGGTTAGACTGGAATCCCTGTGGACCATGATGTTCGCAGATGACATTCTGATCTGCAGTGAAAGTATGGAGCAGGTAGAGGAACAGTTAGAAATGTGGAGGCATGCACTGGAAAGGAGAGGAATGAAGATTAGCCGAAGTAAGACAATAGTCAGGGCGCAGGTGGAGACAGGCTAAGCAATGATACGTGGAAGGTCGGATCAATTTTAAGAGACTGTGGAAGTTGGAGTTGAACGGACATGGGATTAATTATTTTAATAATGGGAAATGGACCGATAAACCGTTGAGTGAGTTTTCGGGATTCTGTTTGGAGTTTGAGGTCACGGGAGGAAAGCCAAACGGACTGACCCACCTTGTACTCAGGTGCAAGGGAACGACAAAGGTCCGAGAGCCGTTTATTCCTCTCCGCCGATTGGACTGAGGCCGCCCTGACGTCCTTCCACACGGACTGGACCCTCTTCAGATGATCCGTCAACCGCCACCGCATGCTCCTGTTCCTTAAATAATGGGGCTTGAAAACTATAGCGTGCGGCAACGCCGTGAAGGGCTGACTCTAGGGATTGATTCGCCCGCTCCGTCTGGCCGTTGGTCTGTGGATGGTACCCTGAAGACAAGCTGGCTTCTGTGCCCACCGCTTTGGAGAATTCTTTCCAAACCAGGGAGGAGAACTGGGGACCTCGGTCCGAGACAATGTCGATGGGGATACCATGGAGTTTGATGAACCCTTGTTAGCAGTTTCAAAAGCAGACAGTAGTTTGGAAAGGGGTATGTAATGGACATATTTGGAAAATCAATCGACAACAGTAAGAATGACAGTGCTACCTTCAGAGGGAGGCAGGCTGGTGATGAAATCCAAAGCGATGTGGGACCATGGGCGGCTCGGGATGGCTAAGGTGCGCAGCAGGCCAGCTGGAGGCAGATGTGAAGCCTTTCCTCGGGCGCAGACAGCAGGCTTGGACAAATTCCCGGGTGTCTTTGACCAGGCTGGGCCACCAGAAATGTTGCTGAATGAATTGTATGGTGCGGGTCATGCCGGGATAACACGTGAGCTTGGAGTTATGAGCCACTGAAGGACGTCAGAGCGTGCGGAATCGGGTACAAATAGATTAAAATTAATTCGGAGGGCCAGTCTTTGGGTCAGGGTGAGTCCTTTGTGCGCGTTTGACTATTTGTTCTGTTTTCCAAGAGGCTGCACCGACGAAGCAGGAGGAAGGGAGGATTGTCTCGGGTTCTGCAGGGCTGGAGGGGGGTGAGTATATGTGGGACAGGCCGTCAGGTTTGCTGTTGTGGGATCCAGGTCGGAAGGAGAGGCTGAAATTGAGTCAGCTTAGGAAGAGGCCCCAGCAAGCTTGTCGGGGGTTAAGGCGCTTGGCGGAATGGAGGTAGAAAGGTTTGTGTGATCAGTCCAGATGATAAACGGAACTTCAGTCCCCTCGAGCCAGTGCCCCCACTCTTCCAATGCCCTTACGATGGCTAACAGCTCTCGGTTGCCAACGTCGTAATTCCTCTCGGCTGGGGACATGCGGCGGGAAAAAAAGCACAGGGATGAAGTTTCTGGGACGTGGGGTCCCGCTGAGAGAGGACGGCCCCAGCCCCAGTGTTCGAGGCATCAACTTCCACCATGAATTGGAGGGAGAGGTCGGCGTGACGTAGGATGGGAGCACTGGTGAACAGGGTTTTGAGTTGGTTGAAAGCTTGGGATGCTGCCGGGATCCACTGAAAGGGGAAACTGGTGGATATGAGGCTGGTGAGGGGAGGTGCGACCTTGCTCTAGTTGCGGATGAAGCTGCGATAGAATTTGGCAAATCCGAGGAAACGTTGGAGTTCTTTCCGGGTGGTGGAAATGGGCCAGTTAATGATTGCTTGGATCTCGGTGGAGTCTGGTTGCATCTGTCCTTTGGCAATGATGTAGCCTAAAAAATGTACAGAGGAGAGGTGGAATTTGCATTTTTCGGGTTTGACATACAGGCGGTTTACAAGGAGGTGCTGGAGGACTTGGCGTACATGACTGCGGTGTTCTTCGGGGGAGCGAGAGAAAGTGAGGATATCGTCCAAGTACACAAAAACAAACCGGTTTAACATGTTACGGAAGACGTCATTGATGAAGGTTTGGAAGACTGCGTTAATCTGAATGGCATGACCAATGTAGAGGAAACGCCATTAAAAGATGACACCCAGCACCCCAGTCTCAGGCTACCGCCTCTCTCCCCGCCGAGGTAGATGACCGCGGAGTGGCTAGATTCAACTTCTCATACAGACGCTAAGTGAATTACAAGCCAGGAGCATCAAAGTGGAGACAAAAGACACCTAGTTTGCTCCAGAACGCTAAATTAATTAATTTACACCACCAGCCAGCCCAGAGAATCTCACCAACAAAGGTGTCTCCTCCCTGCTGCGCCGGTGCGACACCTGGCCAGTCAAGCCAGACAATAGACGGGGTACTAGCAACATCCAGAGGTGCCGGGGAGCCACTGAAACACAGGTTCAATAACCACAGTCTGCACAGGACTTGACTGGGATCTAATATTTTAAGAATTTTAAATGAACGCCACTAGTGACTGTATTTCTGCAAACTTGAATGTCTGATGTCGAATCTGTTGTCAACTGAACCAGATGAAATGTTTCACTCCACACCACACAAATGCCACATTGCAAATATTACAGTGTTCTCAACAAACACATACAATTGAAACATTCGTTACAGGGATTAAAGAGGATGGGCGCTGGACAATGCAAAGCGAAACAATGGTTTCGTTATCTTAAATCCAATAATTACTATTTTATTCCACAGGTTTTAAACCACAAATCATACTAAAATGAAATGCAATTCTAGAGGCGCGGTCTGCCTTCCATTTGGTCAAAAGGGGCCGGCCTCGCTCTCTGAAGCGGATAAAAAGGCAGAAGCTCCTTTGTCTCACGCTCTCTCACTCTCTCGTTATTCCACCTGCCGAAGGCCTGGCCCAGCCCGGGGAGCCCCCAACACTCTCATCACGAGGTGGCTGGGAGACGCCGAGCGTGGACCGCAGAAGGCACCTGCCAACTCCCCAACGCTACCCTTTTGGGTGTAGGGCAGTTTACTGCCGATGCTCCGTTGGGAAGTAATTGCGGTGCGAGTTCTCCCCGACCGCGTGGGAAGCATGCTTCATGCCTAGCAAGAGTACCACAGATGCATTATTTGCCTTGAATTGGTCAACACGTAAATCCAAAATTGTGGTCTATTCAAGTACAGATTAGTGCATATTTGGGTATTAAACTAACGAGAACAGGAATTCCAGCAATACGCATTGTCATCCCATGCTCACTACTAACCTCACATCACATGTCAGTTTACTTTGCCAATGTTCGTCTGTCCTTTGTTTTGTGTTTTCTTTTTTTTGTTGTTTTCCTTTATATTCCCCATGTTAGATCTAATTAAATGTTTCATGAAATTCACTACATGCATTGTTGTGTGTTTGGGTTTGAGGAAAGAAACCTCTGGCCGTCTAGAACTCTTATCAAAATTTCAGAAAGTGGCGCAACCTTCAGATTACGAGACTGATAAAAAGGTTTCTCGTCACTTTCCCTAAATTTTATCCACATAAAAAGTGACGTGGTGCCCCTTTTGCTAGATAAAATAGCTTAATTTATAACTGTATTTTAAAATTACGCTAAACCGGAAGTCACGCAGGCGCCGAGTGGTATCGCAGAGAGCAGGCAGTGTGGGTGGCAGTAAGGGCTCCAACCGGTTATTGCTAAGTGTGTCCAGTCTATGGCGGGGTTATGTTGTCTGAGCCAAGGAATTCCGAGGACTACCGGGGTGTCAGGGGAAGGGATAACAAAAAGAGAGATGTTCTCGCGGTGATTTCCAGAAATCAGCAAGGTGAATGGCACTGTTTGGCGGGGGACAGGGGAAATGACTCGGCCATCCAGTGCTGTGACTTTCTTGGGAGACGTGAGCGGTTCGAGAGGGAGTCGGAGCTGATGTGCTAATCCTTCATGAATAAAGTTATCGTCTGCACCGGAATCAATAAGAGCCATCATGGCTGTGTTGTGAGAATGCAAGCAGGGACGGTCATACGGGAGGGAGAGCTTGAGGAAATGGTGGTTTGGCTCACCATGGTGCTGTCGGAACGTGGTGAGCCTGGTCTTTTTGGTCGCAGGGGGCAAGTTGCAATGAAATGACCTGATTGACCGTCATAAATGCACAGCCGCTGGATGACACGACGCTGACGTTCCTGGGGATCTATACGGGTGTTACCGTTGTATGTGGGTGCATCAGGTGCAGTGGGGGGTGACGAAGGGGCAATTGAATGTGCAGAAGGCAGATGAGATGCTGACAGTGCGGTGCTCACGGTTGGAGTGATCTTACGCGCTCGGACCCCCTTCTCTCGTGCTCTCTCTATCGCAGTCTGTTATCAAGGTGGATGGCGAGTCCCATGATAGCCTCAAGAGAGGAGGGCTCGTCTTTGAGTTGCTATGAGAGGCCGTTCAAAAAGATCCCCCTAAGCGCAGCGCCATCCCACCCGCATTCACCTGTAAGAATCCTGAATTCAATCGAATACTCAGCTACGGAACTAGCGCCCTGAGTGAGTGTAAGGAGGCGACGGGTGGCTTTTCTGCCCTGAATGGGGTGATCAATTACTTTTTTAAGTTCAGCGGAAAATGAATGGAAAAACTGGAGTACCGGGGAGGAGTAGTGCCATAACGCGGTGGACCATTTGGCTGGTTTGCCGCAGAGAAGGTTAGTGACAAATGCGACCTTGGATTGTTCGGTGGTACAACTGTGCGGTTGAAGATTGAAAACTAGTGAGCAATTAATAAGGAACTGGCTACATGCACCTATGTCCCCGGAGTAGGGCTCGGGTGGAGGGACATGAGGTTCTTTGTACGGGAGGCGGGGTGGCTCCGAGGCTGCGGGCTCGGAAGGAGTACTTACTGAAGAGTGGTCGGATTGCATCTTCGAAGAAAGGAGGGAGACTTGTTGCGTGAGGGAGTGTAGAGATTCCATGATTTCTTGAAGAGTTTTTTCTTGTTGCCCTATGTGGGCGCCTTGGAGAGTAAATGCATGTTTAAGCACCTCCGGGGCTGCTGGGTCAATGGCTGGCCAGAGTATTCTGCCATGAATGGATGGAGAATGGACCCAAGAGCAGGCGGACGCTGAGAGTTTGTGATGAACAGTTTATTGAAAAAGGGAAATGTAGATGGTCCTTGAAGTGCGCTGGCGGGTTGTGGATGAAGGGAATGCGTGGCAAGCGGTGACGAAGGCAGGCGGCTGGCTTGGCAACGAACACGGAGGGAACACTGAGGACAAGGAGAGACACGGAGGTGAGAAAGGAGACGAGGAATTGAGTATCTTACGTGGAGACTGGGGAGCCGTTGTCCCGCTGGAGTAGCTGTCATACTCTGACAAGGTTTTCCAAGATCAGACAGGCTTAAATGCAGGTGGTAACAAGGGCTGATTGGTGACAGGTGCGCGGCCGAGGAAGGTAATGGAAAAAGATAGGGGAGGGGAGAGACCGCAAACCGCCACCCAGGCTCCAACAGCAGAACTGCAGGATGGCTTATGACAGAATTGACATGATGATTGCTTTTAGATTTTTACGCTGTGACAAGCTTATTAAATTTAATAGACGTCTGATGTCATTTGTCGAACTTCTACCTTTAATGAAACCTGTCTGGTCATAGTGGATTATCGACAGGAGTACCTTTTCAAGTCTCGCTGCAAGGGCTTTCGATATAATCTTGATATCTACATTCGGGCTGATAATTAGCCAGGAGGGCGGGGTCTTTGCCTGACATTAGTAGTAATTTAATTGAAGCTGTATTCTTATGTATTCTTATGGCTACTCCTTTGACCTTTATCTTTTATCTCCTTGACTGTTCTGAAAAATAGAGGCGCAAGTATTGGCCAGAAATGTTTAATGAAGTAGACGGAAATTCCGTCTGGGCGAGGCGTTCTTCCCGATTGCATATTTTTTAAATGCATTATGTAAGTCTGTGATGGTTAAAGGAGCATCAAGACTGTCTTTAATTTCTGTATTTTATTGAAGAATGTTTAGATCCTTAATAAAAGTTTACATTTCTTTTTGGTCTGGGTTGTTCGAAGATGCGTATAAGCTGCTGTGACTATTGTAAAACATTTCATTTATTTCTTGCAGTGACTGTGTACAGGTACTGTTTGAATCTTGAATGGCTGTAATAAATGATTTTACTTTTTTGCCCTGGTTGGTTCGCAAGAAATTTGCCAGATTATTGTACTCAAAGTTAGTGTATCTTAACTGTTGTTGTCGAAATTCAGTTATTTTTGATAAGATCACGTCTAATTGATGTTTTGCCTTTTGAAGTTGGTTTCTAAGCGTATCTGTTGGATTAATTGCATATTCTTCTGTGAGATATTGATTTTTTTTCCTTCAATTTCATTTTATAATTTTAGTTCTTGTTTTGTTTTTCTTGTACAAAGAGTATGATATGATTCGACCTCTCATTACAGATTTCCCAGTTTCCCTTCGCAGAGATAGGGATATGGTTGGAGAGTCATTGAATTAAAAAATAAATCATCCCATTCTTTCGTCACAAATGAATCAAAGTCCGGGTCTTTCAATAGAGATGTGTTAAAGCACCATGTTGGTAGAGGCCCCAGATTTGACTAAATTGGTGCGTGGTCACTGATGATGATTGGATGTATTTTGAAGGTAATTCTTTGAGCTGCCGAATTGTTTGAGAGAACAAAATCTATTCTTGAGAATGAGCGGTGAACCGAGAAAAATGTGTATTCTCTTTTTGTACGTTTTTTTAGCCTCCATATGTCAAGTCCAAAGTCATCCATATACTGCTCTAATATATTGATGCATTGTGGTTGATTGCCATTTTTGAGATTTGAGCGATTTATAAGGTGATTTAGCGTAATGTTAAAGTCGCCTCCCATGATAATTGTAGTATTGGCTGACAAGTTTAGCAAGTGTGAAAATAGCGTGTGAAAAAAGGCTGGGTTATCTTTATTAGGTGCGAATACATTGACAATTGTGTATAGTTTGTTAAATATTGTAGCCTGTATAATTATGTATAGATAGCCTGAGTGAAAGTAGAGTCAATAAGGTACTTTTCTTCTGATTGAATAAGGTGCGTTTCATGTAATAGGAGGAGGTCTGTTTTAAATTTTGTGATATAATCCATAATCTTAATTCTCTTTGCCTGTGATCAAATGCCATTGACATTCCATGACACAAAAGTTAATTGTGACATATAATTAATTGGGTTCTATGTATTCTTTGTTGTTGTGTTTTTTTGACAGTTTTCAGGAAATGTTATGGTATTGTGTTGATAAGTGTTATTTAAAGAGGGTCATTAGGATGATATATTTCAGTACAGCAAAGCCAGGGTCCATAGATTGGGTAGCAAACAAATATAGAACATAGAAAACAAACAGTGATAAGGGGATAATGTGTGTGGTAGTTTGTAGTACACAAGGAGAGTTTTGTGAGAAAAGAGTCACTGATGGTGTAGTGGTACACTCGCCTGACTTTGGTGCAGGCAGCGTGGGTTCAGTTCCCACTCAGTGACGGTGTGAATGGGAGTGCGAATGGTTGTCCATGTCTATATGTGCCCTGCGACCAGTTCAGGGTGGAGTCTGCCTTTCGCCTGAAGTCAGCTGGGATAGGCTCCAGCGTCCCGCGACCCTAACCAGGATAAGCAGTGTTGAAAATGTATGGATGGACAATTAAGAACAATAACGGATCAGAAGAAGTACTTATCTAGAAGAGCCAGGGCGTGACGATGGCAACACGAAACAGTTGACCGTCGACGTACAGCTTGTCGACAACCAGCCACGCTGGTTTGCCTTACTCATGGTGGCTCATCATCAACGGGTACAAGATTTTACGCCTTTCGTTGATTTCCTTGGGAAACTGGTCGTTCATTCCAAACGATGTCCCTTTGAGCTCACAAACTTTTAATTTCACGAAGATTTTGTTTGGAAGTGTTGCAATGATGGAACGTGGTCGGTTTCCTCAGAATCAGAATCAGAATCATCTTTATTTGCCAAGTATGTCCAAAACACACAAGGAATTTGTCTCCGGTAGTTGGAGCCGCTCTAGTACAACAGACAGTCAATTTACAGAACACTTTGGAGACATAAAAACATTTACAAAAAACAATTGTGCAAAAAGATGCAGAGTCCTCTACCACTTAGAGCAGTTCGAATGACTAATATTGCAATAGTCCGGTGCAATGACCATTGTGCAAAGGGCGCTGAGACTTTAAGGAGTGTATGCGGTTTAAAGTGACGAGTAGTGCGATAATCTGGGACAATGTTGGTTGTGCAAATGTTACAGATACTCCTCAATCAGTGTGCAAATGGAGCAGATGCTACTCTGGCATGGGTGGCCAGTATATGCAAATAGTGCAGCATGGCGAGACAACTACAGTGAGTGCACGAGTAATACATAATTGGCCCCACAGAAATGTGACAACGAACTCAAGTCAAAAAATTGCCAGCTTGTTGTAATGGAATTATAGGTTAGGTGTTTAAGAAGTTGATCGCAAGAGGGAAGAAGCTGTTGGAATGTCTACTAGTTCTAGTTTGCATTGATCGGTAGCGCCTACCTGAGGGAAGGAGCTGGAAGAGCTGGTGACCGGGGTGCAGAGGGTCCGAGAGTATTTTGCACGCCCTTGTCTTAGTTCTGGCGCGTGCAAGTCCTCAACGGTGGGTAGGGGGGTGCCAACAATCCTTTCAGCAGTTTTGATTGTCCGTTGCAGTCGGAGTTTGTCCTTTTTCGTAGCAGCACCAAACCAGACTGTGATGGAAGAACACAGGACTGATTCGATGACCGCTGTGTAGAACTGTCTCAGCAGCTCCGGTGGCACGCCGTGCTTTCTCAGAAGCCGCAGGAAGTCCATCCTCTGCTGGGCCTTTTTGAGGACGGAGTTGATGTTGGTCGCCCACTTCAGGTCCTGAGAGATTGTAATTCCCAGGAACTTGAAGGTCTCGACGGTTGACACAAGGCAGCTGGACAACGTGAGGGGCAGCTGTGGCGAAGGATGCCTCCTGAAGTCCACGATCATCTCTACAGTCTTGAGCGTGTTCAGCTCCAGGTTGTGTCGGCCGCACAACAGCTCCAGCCGCTCCGCTTCCTGTCGATATGCAGACTCGTCACCGTCCTTGATGAGGCCGATGACAGTGGTGTCATCTGCAAACTTCAGGAGTTTGACAGTCGGGTTCGCTGAGGTGCAGTCGTTCGTGTAGAGAGAGAAGAGCAGCGGAGAGAGGACACAACCTTGGGGCGCCCCAGTGCTGATGCTGCGTGTGGATGAGGTGGCCTCCCCCAGCCTGACCTGCTGTGTCCTGCCCGTCAGAAAGCTGTAAATCCACTGGCAGAAGGCAGGTGAGACGCTGAGCTGGAGAAGCTTGGATGAAAGGGGTTCAGGGATGATGGTGTTGAACGCTCAGCTGAAGTCCACGAACAAGATCCTCACGAAGGTCCCTGCACTGTCGAGGTGTTCTAGGATGAAGTGCAGTCCCATGTTGACTGCATCATCCGCAGACCTGTTCGCTTGGTAGGCAAACTGCAGGGGGTCCAGCAGGGGACCTGTGACACTCTTGAGGTGGTCCAGCACCTGGGACATCAGGTGGGAAGTCATCAGGACTTCATGACCACAGATGTCAAACCGACAGGCCTGTAGTCATTCAGACCCGAGATTGCAGGTTTCTTGGGGACTGGAATGATGGTGGAGCATTTGAAACAGGATGGAACTTCGCACATTTCCAGAGATCTATTGAAGATCTGAGTAAAGACTGGAGCGAGCTGGTCCGCGCAGACTTTGAGGCAGGATGGGGACACATGGTCCGGGCCTGCCGCTTTGTTAATCTTTTGTTGTTTGAAGATGCGTCTCACATCCTCTTCATGGATGGTTAACGCAGAAGTCAGAGGTGTGATTGTGGTCGCGGGTGCGGCCCGGGTGGGTGTGTGGTGTGAAACTGTCCTTTTCAAATCTGCAGTAGAAGGTATTCAAGTCGTTGGCTAGTGTGCTATTGTTCTCAGCTTGGGGGGATCGTCGCTTGTAATTAGTCAGCGATTGGAATGCATGCCAGACTGATTTAGAGTCGTTTGCGCCAAACTGTTTTTCCAACTTTGCTGCATAGTTCCTCATGGCAGTGTTAATTTCTTTAGTCAGCTGGTTTCTAGCTCGATTATATAGGTCCCTGTCCCCGCTCTGATATGCGTCCTCCTTAGCTTGGCGAAGCTGCTTAAGTTTAGCAGTGAACCACGGCTTGTTGTTGTTGAATGTGCGAAATGATTTCCTGGACGCGGACCTCCTAATCGATAAACACGGTGAAAGATAATCTTGTCGACTGTATCTTGCTGTATCTTGAGCGTGGAATTCATGAATTTCGGTGCATTTTCTGGAATGCCCGAGAAAATGACATTATCGCGCATGCTTTGTGGTTGAATGTCCAGCGTGCTTTCTTTCATGATTTTACATTCCAATCTAAGAGTTTGTAATTCCGTGTTAACATCATGTTTGATCAGATCAGCGCATTATCTAATCTTAGTTCCTGACCTGTTTACTGTGTGAACTCCAAGCTGTTTTTGAGTTCGATGATTTATTGGCGAAGCAAGTCGAGTGTAATTCACAATTTCTTGTTGATTAAGAGGAGGACACTCCCCGGTGTCTCTGTCAAGTCAAGTAAATCGTCTGTCGAAGTCGACAAATTTGCCCTTTTTTCCTCTTCAGTGGATGCTCAGCGCTGGAGCTGTGATCCTCCATGACAGATGAGTTGGCGTTGATGTAGGTGTGAGAATCTCAAATGGCTCTCAGCGGGTTACCACTGTTAGCGAAGCTGGTGAAGGAGAAGAGAAATAATGAAGTGAAAAACGTGCACTGAAAAAATAAAAAGACTGTGAAAAGAGAAAATTTGTCATACAGTAGCTGCTTTTTCCAGGTCTATGCAAGAGGCGCTGCCATGTTTTCGTCTTCAGAAATCACGCAATCTCTCGCATTGTTACTGCATGCTCTCTATGATGTGTTGGTATGACAAATAAATTCCTTGAATCCTTGAACAAGGCCATATACTGTTAGGTACTTCAGTAACCAATATGTAGCATTGTGAGAACGGACTCATAGAGGTAACAAAATTGAGTGCTTACACTCAACTTTACCAAAGAAAATAGCTACACATTAGCTTAACTGCACTTAGGCTCTGACAGTATGTGTTGTCTCAGTGATCCTACTTCCCTTGTTAAGATATCTTTGTGCAATTGGATTGTAAGCAAGAGTGTGCCCTTTAATTTTGTGTTTGTTCTCACCTCACAGCCCAGCAAAATCCACCCAAAATTCATGAAGGCTGGTGGGCATACAAGGAGGTGGTACAGGGAAGCTTTGTGCCAGGTAAGAGTTAAAAAAGTAAGAAGTATATATTCGTTCATTTTGTACTACTCACTCCTGGGCCACGGGTGAGCTGGCGCTATGTAAGTGTAGTCCATTTACCATTTGTGCAGAAGCTCGAGAATCTCTTCTTGAGTCCTCTGATTCTTTTATTACAACCCCAATTCCAATGAAGTTGGGACATTGTGTTAAACATAAATAAAAACAGTATACAATGATTTGCAAATCATGTTCAACCTATATTTAATTAAATACACTAAAAAGACCAGATATTTAATGTTCAAACTGATAAACTTAATTGTTTTTAGCAAATAATCATTAACTTGGACTTTTATGGCTGCAACACGTTCCAAAAAAGCTGGGATAGTGTCATGTTTACCACTGTGTTACATCACCTTTTCTTGTAACAACATTCAATAAACGTTTGGGAACTGAGGACACTAATTGTTGAAGCTTTGTAGGTGGAATTCTTTCCCATTCTTGCTTGATGTAGAGCTTCAGCTGTTCAATAGTCCGGGGTCTCCGTTGTCGTATTTTACGCTTCATAATGCACCACAGATTTTCAATGGGAGACAGGTCTGGAATGCAGGCAGGCCAGTCTAGTACCCGCACTCTTTTACTACGAAGCCACGCTGTTGTAACGTGCAGAATGTGGTTTGGCATTGTCTTGCTGAAATAAGCAGGGGCCTCCATGAAAAAGACGTTGCTTGGATGGCAGCATATGTTTCTCCAAAACCTGTGTGTAGCTTTCAGCATTAATGGTGCCTTCACAGATGTGTAATTTACCCATGCCATTGGCACTAACACAGCCCCATACCATCACAGTTGCTGGCTTTTGAACTTTGCGCCCATAACAGTCCGGATAGTTCTTTTCCTCTTTGGCCCGGAGGACACGACGTCCCATAATTTCCCCCAAAATTTGAAATGTGGACTCGTCGGACCACAGAACACTTTTCCACTTTGCATCATTCCATCTTAGATGAGGTCGGGCCGAGAGAAGCCGGCGGCGTTTCTGGGTGTCGTTGATAAATGGCTTTTGCTTTGCATAGTAGAATTTCAAGTTGCACTTATGGATGTAGCGCCGGACTGTATTTACTGACATTGTTTTTCTGAAGTGTTCGTGAGCCCATGTGGTGATATCATTTACACATTGATTTCGGCTTTTGATGCAGTGTCGCCTGAGGGATCGAAGGTCACAGGCATTCAATGTTGATTTTCGGCCTTGCCCCTTACATGCAGTAATTACTCCAGATTCTCGGAACCTTTTGATGATATTATGGACCGCAGATGATGAAATCCCTAAATTCCTTGCAATTGTACGTTGAGGAACATTGTCGTTAAACTGTTCGACTATTTTCTCATGCTCTTGTTCACAAAGAGGTGAACCTCGCGCCATCTTTGCTTGTGAATGACTGAGCAATTCAGGGAATCTTCTTTTATACCCAATCATGGCACCTACCTTTTCCCAATTAGCCTGTTCACCTGTGGGATGTTCCAAACAGGTGTTTGATGAGCATTCCTCAACTCAGTCTTTTTTGCCACCTGTCCCAGCTTTTTTGGAACATGTTGCAGCCATAAAATTCTAAGTTAATGATTATTTGCTAAAAACAATAAAGTTTACCAGTTTGAAAATTAAACATATTGTCTTTGTAGTGTATTAAGTTAAATATAGGTAGAACATGATTTGCAAATCATTGCATTTTGTTTTTATTTATGTTTAACACAACATCCCAACTTCATTGGAATTGGGGTTGTACATAAAAATTTTATGATATATTGACTTTTTCAAGGTTCTCATGACTTCACTTTTAAATCCTTTTTTTGATAGGGTTAGGGTATGGCCTACTTAGTCGTATGGTCATAACACAATACTGCTTTTATTGTCCCAAAAGAGCATAACACTTTTTTTTATTATTCTTGAGAATGAGCGGTGAACTGAGAAAAATGTGTATTCTCTTTTTGTACGTTTTTTTTTTTTTTAGCTTGATGCCCATTGATTTTTTTAGCGTGACGCCCATTGATACTGAAAGCTGCTGGAAAGTTTGGAAGATTAATGTATGACTTACTTATAACATTTTAAAGAGAATGTCCATTTTTGTCACGACAGCTTTTCTACGTTTCAGAAACAGAATCATCTTTATTTGCAAAGTATGTCAAAAACACACAAGCAATTTTTCTCCGGGAGTTGGAGCCGCTCTAGTACAAGAACAGACAGACATAAAAACACAAAAGGTTACCAGTAATGTGGTAATGCCGATGCATTATTATTATTTTTTTCGACCATTGTGCAAATGATGCCGAGTCCACTAGCATTTTAGAGCAGTTTGAAATGACTAATAGAACTATAGTCTGGTACAATGACCATTGTGCAAATGGCGCAGCTACTTCTCAAGCACATGAGTGGCCAGTATTGGTCAACAACAGATATACAAGTAGTGCAGAGTGGCGAGAATACTACAGTGAGTGCACAAATAATGTATGATTGGCCTGACAGATATGTGACAACAATCTCAAGACAAAATTGGCAGCATGTTACATTGGAATTGTAAGTTAACTGTTTAAGAAGTTAATGGCAAGAGGGAAGAAGCTGTTGGAATGTCTGCTAGTTTTAGTTTGCATTGTTCGATAGGGCCGACCTGAGGCAAGGAGGTGGAAGAGGTGGTGACCAGTATGTGGAGAGTCCAAGAGCATTTTGCATGCTCTTATCTTAGTTCTGGCAGCGTGTCTTCAGTCCTCAGGGGTGGCTATTGGGGGCAACAATTTTTTCAGCAGCTTTGATTGTCCATTGCAGTCGGTATTTGTCCTTTTTCGTGGCAGCACCAAACCAGACTGTGATGGATGAACAGAGGGCTGATTCGATAACTGCCTCAGCAACTCCCGTGGCAGGCCGTGCTTCCTCAGAAGCCACAGGAAGTACATCATCTGCTGGGCCTTTTTGAGGATGGAGTTAATGTTGGTCTCCCACTTCAGTTCCTGAGAGACTGTAGTTCCCAGGAACTTGAAGGTCTCGACGGTTGATACGAGGCAGTTGGACAGCGTGAGGGTCAGCTGTGGGGAAGGATGCCTCCTGAAGTCCACAATTATCCAGTTTTAAAGCATCTGCAAAACTAAATGAAGCTAGAGAGTAATTCAACATTTTATTAACACCTTTTGTTAACAACACTCCTCATTGCAATATTAAAATCAGTATCCCCAACATGATATTAGCATACAAGGCAAATAAGGCAAAAAAGAAAAATATAAGAAACATTTTCACTCAACAGTCCAACAAATGTAGAAAAATAGAACACAACAGTGCAATAGTCATTTTTGGAGGTACAAGACACAAAATAAACAAACTGCCCCCTCGGGGATAATGAAGACACCTTGGATTTTAAACATGTTCATTCTTCTGATATGATGCCATTATTGCCATTATTATTCAAATGTGCATCACCTTTAACAACAATGCAGATGAACTAGTTTTGACATTTTACAAACCACCTGAATAATGATGACACAATTGACTTCTTGCTTTAGTCTGCTGTCCTCACCGCTAGCAGTGGCTAACTTCTAATATGCTTCGTGTGCTGGCACCTGTGAGTGACAAGCTGTGCTGACTGTCCTCACATTTTTGAATAAAGAGTGTTGTCTGTTTTTGGGGATGCCGACATACCTTGCACATCGTCTAATTAATAGTATTGATCCATGTCGCTTTGGAGACACCACCACACAGGCGAGGTTAGGCGGAGCGGCTAGCCTCCTCCGCCGTCGGGGCAACGAACGACTGCAGCTCAACGCACCCGGCTGTCAAACTCCTGAAGTTTGCAGATGACACCACAGTCATCGGCCTCATCAAAGACTGTGACGAGTCTGCGTATTGACAGGAAGTGGAGTGGCTGGAGCTGTGGTGCGCCCGACACAACCTGAAGCTGAACCCGCTCAAGACTGTAGAGATAATCGTGGACTTCAGGAGGCATGCTTCACCACAGCTGCCCCTCGCGCTGTCCAACTGCCCCCGTGTCAACCGTCGAGACCTTCAAGTTCCTGGGAATTACAGTCTCTCAGGACCTGAAGTGGGAGACCAACATTAACTCCATCCTCAAAAAGGCCCAGCAGTTGATGTACTTCCTGTGGCAACAGTGCAATAGTTGGAAGTCCTTTTTTTTGGAAGTGCAAGACACAAAATAAACAAACTGCCCACTCGGGGATAATGAAGACACCTTGGATTTTAAACGTTCATTCTTCTGATATGATGCCTGTTAACATTATTGCTACTTTCAAATGTGCCTTTAATCACCTTTAACAACAATACAGATGAACTAGTTTTTACATTTTACAAACCACCTGAATAATGATGACACAATTGACTTCTTGCTTTAGTCTGCTGGCCTCACCGCTAGCAGTGGCTAACTTCTAATATGCTTCATGTGCTGGCACCTGTGAGTGACAGGCTGTGCTGACTGTCCTCACATTTTTGAATAAAGAGTGTTGTCTGTTTTTGGGGACGTCGACATACCTTGCACATCGTCTAGTTAATAGTAGTGATCCATGTCGCTTTGGAGACACCGCCACACAGCCGAGGTTAGGCGGATCGGCCGGCCTCCTCCTCCGTCGGGGCAAGGATGGTCGAGGATGCAGTAGTTCCGTAGGAGGACGGCTGAGTTGCGTATCGATCTTGCTATGGGGTGGGCCAGCCAAGGAGGCGCTGTTTCTGTTTACTCCCACAACTTGCAAACTGAAATGGAGCAGGAACAGGACGACACTGATTGGCTTTTGTCACGCACATTCCCACCATGTTCGAGCGAGGAAATATGCACACAGCTGATCACTAAGATCAACTGGAATTTATCGCGATCTCTAATCATGTTCATATAATCACCTAGTCTTGCTACCGTGCATCTGACTCAGTGGTGAGTTGAAAAACACCATGGACTTGGTGATGCCAATTGTAAATTTCATCAGATCATCTTCCAGTCTTCAACACTGACTGTTTCGCAAATTACTTGCTGATGTGTCTGCTGAGCACGGTGAAACTTTTACATAATGAGGTGGCTTAGCAAGGGGAATATGGTAAAAAAAATACAATAAAAAATTCATAATGTTGTAGCGGACATGCCACGCAAAACTGGTGAAACCGAAAGCGCTGCTCCGCCGCAAATCAAAAACATAACGACTGAAATAACAGGTATCCGCAGCGCCCCCACCGGTGACGCGTGTAGCCTTAGTACCGTCGGGACGTCCACCAAAACCAGCTACGCATGAGTCACGTGGTCTTGCAAGGCTATCCACCATGCCGCCTTCGACACCACTTACATGCTCCAGCATTTAGAAAAATTCGCCGTCACTCAGGCTGATCTCAGCGGAATCCACAGATGTTCAAAGCGTTTTGTAGGAGGCCTACTCATGGCTGCCGCCTCCCTCGGCACATTGTTTTGCATAGGAACCTCCTTGGTTAACATAATCAGCTTAGACACGGTTAAGAAACAAATTGGTGAACTCCAAACTGAAATTCCTAACATCCAACGCAACATGGAGAGACAAACCGCTAACCTCCAATCTTAGGCGTGACACTCAAGGGCATTATCCTTGTCCTCAACACTTACAGTGTCATCCTGAAACAAACTAGACAGAGCATAAGTAAACTACTGTCGGTGGGCCAAACGGATTATGCTCACACACAGATTGTTACCACATTGATAAATGACATGCTACGTGAAATCTCTTCATCCATAGACCACTTAGCAATGGGTAGAATCCCTCCGTATTTGGTTCCCCTTAGCTTAATCGAAAGCATCCTGTCTAAAGCTCTGGCAAGCCCCATTAGTCCTGTCCAAGCCCACTTGGCTTTTTCTCTCGGGATTTCCACTGTCCTGTATGTCAACCCTGAGTTTCGAGAAGTAGCCTTCTTTGTTACTCTTCCAATTATCGACTCCCCCAACATCTATCGCCTAAAAGACGTAATTAATGTTGGCACCCGACAAAGCGACACATACGTCCGAATCAATAGTCCCGTGGTAATAGTTACGATAGTAACCCTGATTTGTATCTGGCACCAAATTTGCACATGTGCATCCTCACCAAAGACATCCATTACCTGTGTCCCAGTAAGCCGTTCATCTGAGATGTAACGGATGGGATTTGTGGCCTGAAGCCCATGAAGGATGGGTTGCGGTGTAGAGCAGAAGCTACACCTCGCTACCAGGTTACTACTACTCACGATGAAATTGTTGGGTCCAAGTGGCTAGTCAGCACACCAGCCCTAAGCGCAACGCTGAGATATGACCACCACAACACCACAACGAGACTCGCCCTGCCAAATCAAACCATGTGGGTCAACGTCCCCAAAATTGCCATTTTGCATATTGAGGACGTCGCCCTCTACCACCTGCCAACCAAAAATTATGAGAACCAAATCAAGATTTGTAACTTTTTCGGACAGTACAAATTGGAAGTTGATCCTGGGACGCTTACACAGATTCAGCTTGAAGGAACTCAGGCGGTTGACATCACCCACATTGACAACACCTTATGCACTATTAGCACTGAGGACAGAACACCCGAGCTCCTGCTTATGCATTCCTGCTCCGCAGCAGATAACATCTTAATTGCCCTGGTCAGTCTCGGTTACTGCATGACCTTCGGCATCCATCCATTTTCTTCTCCTCACTAGGGTCACGGGCGTGCTGGAGCCTATCCCCAGCTATCGGGCAGGAGGCGGGGTACACCCTGAACTGGTTGCCAGCCAATCGCAGGGCACATACAAACAAACAACCATTCGCACTAACATTCACACCTACGGGCAATTTAGAGATGTCAATCAACCTACCATGCATGTTTTTGGGATGTGAGAGGAAACCGGAGTGCCCGGAGAAAACCCACGCAGGCACGGGGAGAACATGCAAACTCCACACAGGCGGGGGGGGAATTGAACCCCGGTCCTCAGAACTGTGAGGCTGACGCTCTGACCAGTCGGCCACCGTGCCGCACCTTCGGCATCACCTACCCAAAATTTTCCGTAGGAAAAGAACGATTGAACCCGAACCTAACCCCATACAGACAGGGGAGGAGGTCCTCCTTGACCTAAATTGCCACCCAGACCGCACTACCCCCTTTTTAATCAAGACTCGGATTCAGCTCTCCCCAAGATTAGAACTTCTACTTGGCACCTTCCCTCTCCTTGATTGATTTGTCGGGTTCTACTCCTAACCGCTGTGCCCCCTACGTGCCAAGTTGGTGCTAGCTACCTTTTCTTTCTCTTTCTTTCTCCCCCGTAAAGCCACGTTAAGTTCTCCTCTTGTTTTGTTTTTTTTGTGTGATTTTTACTGAGAACTCTACACCTAGTTAATGCTCTCCCTTAGTTTTATCTACGCCCAATGCCCGTATTTCTACTCTCCCTGCTATCCCAATAGCCACACCTGCACACATCCATGCACACACATCAATCCTAACCCATATACACATATAGGCTGACCTTATTTTGGAAGTTGCCATGAACAACTGTTGTAGCCATAAGGGGGGTGATATGCACTAAGGTTGTACTTTGGTAACTGCCTTGTTGTGTGTGTGTGTTCCTGCCAACCTGCACCATCTTTCAACAAGATGTCGCCTACATCCGCCATCGAGCTGGATCCAGCCGCCGAAGGGGGGATAGGTAGCGGACATGCCACGCAAAAGATGCCACCCGGCACCCCAGCCTCGCACTACCGCCACTCCCCGCCGAGGTAGACTGTAACTCCAGAGTCACACGCAGACTCTAAACGGATTAACACAATAAACTATCTTCAACAAGACACAGACATTTTCTTTGCCATGCCGACGCTAAGTGTATCACGTCTGACTGAGACTTCAAAGGGGAGACCCATGGATGCTGGGTTCGCCCCCGAACGCTAAGTTAATTAACTCCCCGTCAGTCGAAGGATTGGACCTGCAGTGACGCCTCCACCCTGCTGAGACATGCTATTTGGGAGTTGGAACAGGCAACAGCGACACTCACGGGCGACGGAACGACACTAGAGACATGGGTTCATAAGACAGTCTGTGACTCGACTGGGAGTCAATATTTTAAGAACTTTACATGAACGCCACTAGTGACGGTATTGCTGCAAACTTGAATGTCTAACGTCAAATCTGTTGTTAACTGAACCAGATGTAATGTATCACCCCATGCCACAAATGTCACATGAAAATAGTAATGTTCTCCACACCACATAACATTTGAAACATTCATTACAGGTATGAAAGAGAATGAGCGTGGAACAATGCAGGGTGGGAAAATGGTCTCGTTATATTAAATCCAATAATTAATTTTTTATTCCACTGGTTTTAAACCGGCGGCACGTTGGCAGACTGGTTAGAGCGTCAGCCTCACAGTTCTGAGGACCCGGGTTCAATCCCCGGCCTCGCCTGTGTGGAGTTTGCATGTTCTCCCCGTGCCTGCGTGGGTTTTCTCCGGGCACTCCGGTTTCCTCCCACATTCCAAAAACATGCATTAATTGGAGACTCTAAATTGCCCGTAGGTGTGACTGTGAGTGCGAATGGTTGTTTGTTTCTATGTGCCCTGCGATTGGCTGGCAACCAGTTCAGGGTGTACCCCGCCTGATGATAGCTGGGATAGGCTCCAGCACACCCGCGACCCTAGTGAGGAGAAGCGGCTCAGAAAATGGATGGATGGTTTTAAACCACAAAATAATCCTAGAATGGAAAAATAACACCAAAAGGCAGTCCAGCCCCTCTGTGTTCGCAAAGGTGGTAGAAAAGGAGGGGGGTAAACCCCCCCTGTTTGACTCGCCCTGGCCATAAAAGGGGCCGGAGCTAGGAGAAGTTGAGAATTTTTTTTTAGTCACTCCGACCAACTCGCCGGCGACCGCGCCAGGCAGGACGCCTACCTCACTCGAGGTGGAAGGACACATCGGATGATCCCCGGCTGCCGCTTCCTGGAAGCGCTTTGAGCCACCCTGCTTGGGGGCCCGAACTCAGTCTGAGAGAACGGAAGTGGACGCAGCGCGCCCGCTCCGAACATCACCCGAGACGTTCTGCCTGAGAACTCGTTGGCCTCCTGCTGCTCCTGTTTTTCCATTCCTCCCTCCCGTCGAGTCCCTGTTACCGGTGCGGACCGGGCCGCCCGAACATTCGGGAGCCTGACTCGCCTACTTCAAACGTGTTCCAGACACGCAAGTCCAACATTGCGGTCTACTAAAAGTACGGATTAGTGCATATTTGGGTTTATATTAACGAGACCAGGAGTCCTCAACTATATGCATTCACTACACGCCCATTCTGCTCATCTCACGTCACAAATCCCTTCCTTTGCCAATGTTCGTAGATATCTTGTTTGTTTTGTGTTTGTCTGTGTTAGAACTCAAAATTCCTAAAATGTAGCCACCTTCCGTTAAGAGACTGGTTATAAAGATTTGTTGTCATTTCGCCTCAAGTTAAACTTGTAAAAATGTGACGTGGTGCCCCTCATATCTATGAAAGATCGTGATTTATAACGCTGTAATTTAAAATTACGGTAACCCGGAAGTGACGCAGGCGCCGCTTCCAACTCATCGTTTTCTTCTAAATTAAGCTCAAATTTGATGTCCCCCAATAAACGCTACAATGTGATGACTCGTATCAAGTTGGTACAGCATATGTCACATACATTTTTTAAACTGTGGCCTTCTTCACTTTGTAGTTGTAGTTTAGAGTCTTCAAGTTAACCTACCATGCATGTTTTTTGGGATGTGGTAGGAAACTGGAGTACCTGGAGAAAAGCACGCAAGCACAGGGAGAACATGCAAACTCCACAAAGGCGAGGCCAGATTTGAACCCGGGTCCTCAGAACTGTGAGGCAGATCTGCTAACCAGTAGTCCAACGTGCCGGAAGTCAAGTGTCAATGATTTGCATATTTGTTTTGGACAGTGTTTTATGTTTGAAAGACCTTCCTGGCACAAGCCTCACCATTTACCCAGGCTTAAGACCAGTGCAAGAAATTCAATGGGTTGTGATTGTCAGGTGTGGGAAGTAGCTGAACCCAAGAGCAGGTGGAGGCTGATGTAAAATGATGAACAGTTTATTGAGCAAAGGTTATGGAAGTGGTCCTGGATAACATAATGGACACACTTGGACAAACAATCGATGATTGTGTGAATAACAGTGTTACCTTCAGAGGGGGGCAGGCCGGTAACGAAGACCACAGCGATGTGAGACCAAGGGTGGCTGGGAATTGGCAGGGGGTGCAGCAAGCCAGCTAGAGGTCGGTGAGAAGACTTCCCTCGGGCGCAGACAGAGCAGGCTTGAACGAACTCTCGGGTGTCTTTGATGAGGCTTGGCCACTAGAAGTGCTGTTGAATGGACTGGGTAGTACAGATGATGCCAGGGTGACAAGATAATTTAGAGTTCCGAACGTGCTGAATCCGGGAGGAACAGTTGGTCAGGAGGCCTGGTCTTGGTATCAGGTTGGGTCTTTTGGGCCTCCTTGACCACCTGCTCGATCTCCCACGAGGCTGCTCCAACGAAACAGGTGGTCGGAAGGATGGATTCGGGTTCTGCTGTGCTCGAAGGAGGTGAGTTGGAGAGGGCATCTGCCTTGGTGTTACGGGAACCGGGACGGAAGGAGAGACTGAAATTGAATCTGCTGAGGAATAGTGCCCAGCGTGCTTGTCGGGGGTTGAGACGTTTAGCGGTACGGAGGTAAGCGAGGTTTTTGTGGTCTGTCAAAATAAGAAATTGTTGTTTAGCTCCCTCCAGACAGTGCCTCCATTCTTCCAGGGCCAATATAATGGCCAGCAGCTCGCGGTTTCCAACGTCATAATTTCTTTCTGCTGAAGATAAGCGACGGGAAAAAAAAGCACAGGGGTGAAGTTCATGGGTCGTGGGATCTCGCTGAGAGAGGACTGCTCCAGCTCCGGCATCCGAGGCGTCAACCTCCACCATGAACTGGAGGGAAGGGTCAGGGTGGTGCAGAATGGGAGCAGTGGTGAACAGGGATTTGAGTTTATTGAATGCTTGTGAGGCTGCTGGTGTCCACTGAAAGGGGGAGCTAGTGGATGTGAGACTGGTGACGGGAATAGCGACCTTGCTGTAATTAATTGTAAATAATTGTAATTGTAATTGCTGTAATTACGGATGAATCGGCAGTAGAAATTGGAGAATCCAAGGAAACGTTCTTTGCGGGTCGCGGGGATGGGCCAGTCGATGATGGCTTGGATTTTGGTGGGGTCCGGTTGTAGTTGTCCTTTTGCAATGATGCAGCCGAGGAAATGTACTGAGGATAGGTGGAATTCACAATTTTCCGGTCTGACGTACACTACAAAGACAAGATATTTAATGTTCAAACTGATAAACTTTATTGTTTTTAGCAAATAATCATTACTTTAGAATTTTATGGCTGCAACACGTTCCAAAAAAGACAGAGTCATGTTTACCACTGTGTTACATCACCTTTTCTTTTGACAACATTCAATAAACGTTTAGGAACTGAAGACACTAATTGTTGAAGCTTTGTAGGTGGAATTCTTTCCCATTCTTGCTTGATGTACAGCATCAGCTGTTCAGCAGTCTGGGGTCTCCGTTGTCGTATTTTACGCTTCATAATGCGCCACACATTTTCAATGGGAGACAGGTCTGGACTGCAGGCGGGCCAGTCTAGTACCCGCACTCTTTTACTACGAAGCCACGCTGTTGACGTGCAGAATGTGGTTTGGCATTGTCTTGCTGAAATAAGCAGGGGCGTCCATGAAAAAGACGTTGCTTGGATGGCAGCATATGTTTCTCCAAAACCTGTATGTAGCTTTCAGTATTTATGGTGCCTTCACAGATGTGTAATTTACCCATGCCATTGGCACTAACAAAGCCCCATACCATCACAGATGCTGGCTTTTGAACTTTGCGTCCATAACAGTCCGGATGGTTCTTTTCCTCTTTCGCCCGGAGGACACGACGTCCCACAATTTCCCCCCAAAATTTGAAATGTGGACTCGTCATACCACAGAACACTTTTCCACTTTGCATCAGTCCATCTTAGATGAGCTCAGGCCCAGAGAAGCCGGCGGCGTTTCTGGGTGTTGTTGATAAATGGGTTTGCATAGTAG
This sequence comes from Phyllopteryx taeniolatus, assembly GCF_024500385.1. Classification (NCBI taxonomy): domain Eukaryota; kingdom Metazoa; phylum Chordata; class Actinopteri; order Syngnathiformes; family Syngnathidae; genus Phyllopteryx; species Phyllopteryx taeniolatus. The sequence continues at coordinate 2,988,933 of NC_084520.1, forward strand.
AGCTTCAAGTTGCACTTATGGATGTAGCGCCGAACTGTATTTACTGACATTGGTTTTCTGAACTGTTTCTGAGCCCATGTGGGATATCCTTTACACATTGATGTCGGTTTTTGATGCAGTGCCGCCTGAGCGATCGAAAGTCACGGGCATTCAATGTTGGTTTTCGGCCTTGCCGCTTACATGCAGTAATTACTCCAGATTTTCTGAACCTTTTGATGATATTATGGACCGTAGATGATGAAATCCCTAAATTCCTTCCAATTGTACATTGAGGAACATTGTCCTTAAACTGTTCGACTATTTTCTCATGCAGTTGTTCACAAAGAGGTGAACCTCACCCCATCTTTGCTTGTGAAGGACTGTGCAATTCAGGGAAGCTCCTTTTATACCCAATCATGGCACCCACCTGTTCTCTATTTGCCTGTTCACCTGTGGGATGTTCCAAACAGGTGTTTGATGAGCATTCCTCAACTTTCTCAGTCTTTTTTGCCACCTATCCCAGCTTTTTTGGAATGTGCAGCCATAAAATTCCAAGTTAATGATTATTGATTATTTGATTATTTATTATTATTATTTGCTAAAAACAATAAAATATATCAGTTTGAACATTAAATATCTTGTTTTGTAGTGTATTTAATTAAATATAGGTTGATCATGATTTGCAAATCATTGTATTCTGTTTTTATTTATGTTTAACAATTGGAATTGGGGTTGTAAATGGGTAGAAAGCTTTTCTTGATTGACTTGACATTTGGGGGTGCGCGTTATACTGAAGAGCATATTATACACATGAAATTACAGTAAATGTCTTCCTTTTCTTTTATGCAATTAAATATTTTTAACATAAAAAACATCTCGTCCGATAGCAAAGCTACATTGAGTAAAAACAAACAAGCAAAGATACTGTAAAATGTAATTTTGTGACTTTATCATTATGTAAATCTCAAAACATAAAACTTAACACTCTATGGTACAAAATAGTGGAAATGAATGCAAATAACATTGCTGATATTATATATTTAATATCCTAATATAATTATGACTGTATAAGCACCTCGTCCTGACTTAAGGGCACATGTTTTTTTGTGTAGATCTATTACTTCTGGACACTACCTTCTAATTTCTACTTCTTATTCTGGTGTTTTGCCATGCTTTAGCTTCGTGATTAGCTTGTTATCTCTTTTTGCTCAATGTGTGGTATGCTTTGCTACTCCTCGCCCACCTTTAGTGATAATGGTACGTGTGTCAGAAGTGTAATTTATACATGAAGGGGAGGCTTAGTTAGTTAGAGGAAACTCCGTCTGCAACGGACAATCAAAACTGCTGAAAAGATTGTTGCTACCCCCCTACCCACCCTTGAGGACTTGCACACTGCCAGAACTAAGACAAGAGCGTGCAAAATCCTCTCGGACCCTCCACATCCCGGTCAGCAGCACTTCCAGCTCCTTCCCTAAAGTAGGCGCTACTGATCAATGCAAGCTTGAACGAGCAGACATTCCAACAGCTTCTTCCCTCTTGCAATCAACGTCTTAAACACCTAACCTACAATTCCACTGCAACATGCTGCCCATTTTTGTCTGGAGTTTGTTGTCACATTTCTGTCGGGCCAATTATACATACTTGTGCACTCACTGTAGTAGTATCGCACGCTGCACTCTTTGCATATCTGTTGTTGAAAAATACTGGTCACTCACGCCAGAGTAGCATCGTACCCACTTGCACACTGACTGAGGAGTATCTGCAACATTTGCCCAATCAACATTGTCCCAGATTATCGTGCTACTAGTCACTTTAAACTGCATACACTCCTTGAAGTCTCGGCGCCCTTTGCACAATGGTCATTGCACTGGACTATTGCTATATTAGTCATTCAAACTGCTCGAAGTGCTAGAGAACTGCATCTTTTTGCACAATTGTCACAACCCCCCCCCCCCTCCAAAAAAAACCAACGGCATTCTACTGGCATTACCACATAACTAGAAACCCTTTATTGCTCAGTGACTTTGACTCAGTGACTCAGTGTCTTTATGTCTCAAAAGTGTTCTCTGTTGTCGTACTAGAGTGGCTCGAACTACCGGAGACAAATTCCTTGTGTGTGTTTTGGACATACTTGGCAAATAAAGATGATTCTGATTCTGATAAATCGTTGAGACCAAGCTTAGAGCTCAATTAGCATCTCCAGTGTTTATTTCTAATCATAAAAAAGTCTCCAGGACCTATGCCTCAAAATGAACAGTAAACCCTTTACTACTTTTTTGTTAAACCAGTGATTTTTGTCCAATTCCACGGTTCGTAACTCCTCCAAGGGAATTCTGCAAAATGACCCCAAGTCAGAATCAGGGGCATTAGACGAATGGGCCATGATGCATGATACACAACCCATACCAAAAGATGTGGGTGAAGCATTTGATGATGATAAAATAATTCAATCCCCACGGACAGAACTTGCAGAACTTTATATTTTTACCAAGTCCTCCAGCGCACTCAAAAAAGACATTTTAATCGCTTGTCCATCTCAATAACTCATCTTTTGAATAATAACAACCTTTTTACACAATTGCTGTTTTGTGTTTGCAGTGCCATCTTTCTGGGGTCTGGTAAACTCAGCTTGGAACTTGTGCTCAGTGGGGAAGAGGCAATCACCAGTCAACATTGAGACCAGCCACATGATCTTTGACCCTTATCTTACATCCATGAAACTGAACACTGGTGGACAAAAGGTATGGGTATATTTGCAACTGTTCACTGTTCTTTTTTTTATGTTAGTCAGCTCTTATTCCCAAGCATCTGTCCCTCTTGTTGTCTTTTTGTCTCCTCCTCACCTTCATCTCTGTTCTCCTCCCACTCAATGAGCAAAGTGAAACACTGTAGCAGCCCTCGCAGTGGGGTTGCCCTGTTATGTCTCCTTAGAGGATGAACAAGAGCCAGTAAACGCGAACAAGAGCCAGCGAGAGCGAGCCCTGCAGTTGTTATGGAAGAAGCAAAGCTGGTTAAATGAACTGGAAGCGGCACAGCTTGTTAAACACATAAACAACAGCGATTACGAGAAGAGGTAACACTGACCGAGGGGTAACCAAGGGTGAGGAGCTCAGATCGAGATGAGTTGCTGCTATTGAACAAAGCTTGCGGCGCTAGCAATGGCTCAGCTAACAACAATTATTAGCAACTGCCACTGACTGAGCTCTCAAGAAAGAACTATGCGCAATGGAATCGATCCCCAACGATGCTGCCAAAAGCGCGAAAGGCAAAGGAGGAACCTGTTGAAGAGTCTGAAATACTAACTCAGGCTAATGAGTTACTGCTGCATCAGAAGATGTTAATGGTTGTCGAGTGGGGAGACAAAGTAGTAATCAAGGCATTTGATTGATGACATAAGTGAATTTGAAAGATATACAATGCAATTAATATAATATATAATTGATAGTAGAAATTATGATTAGATTGTTAATCAGATTCATGTTCAGGAAAGTATCACCAAGTGAAGGTTAACCAGTCATGCACTTTTACAAGATAGCCATAAGATGGAGCCAAAGGATATTTCACTCAAGTGTCACCATACGGTCTTACATTTATATGCTTGCTCAATGCATAATTGTAAACATATATAACCTGTAACAGCTTCTTTTATATATTTTTGGATTTGGTAACCAAACCCACAATCATTTGTGCCCATACAGTGATATGTGAGATAGTTGAAGTGTTTAGGACCTTTTGTTGTAAAAGTGGGAGTTACAATGAAATGTTAGATGTTTGATGAAATATGTGATTTTAACAATGTTTGATGATGAACTAAGGAATGATTTTAATATACATTGTTACACATTTGATCAGATGTGAACATTCTCATGAACTTTTATTCTTACGAAAGACATAGTGTATAAAGTAATAACCATGAGAGGAACTAAATAGAGGAACTTATTTTTATCTCTAGCAACACAAGGCGAGCTTTTGCTGGAAGAGGGGATCATTGTTGAGAAGTTTCAACCCACTCGGGGAAAGTTCCATCATATAATTTGTCTCTAGGCAAAAGGGCACACAACTAACAATGAACTGATAGGAGCAAGCCGTCCTCAGATGACTCCAAAGTGCTTCCATGGGCTTAATAGCCAGGTCAGGGTGACGCAAGGCCCCTGGCAAGCCCCACCTCCAAGTACATAAGTTTGAAAACTGACAATTTTAGGGCTCTTGCTCTCCCATCGGTTAACTATTGAGGTCTTACTCCTTAATCTCATATCTATCCTTGCGTAAGACGCAGGAGGAATAGAGAAGTAGCCTTAGAGACAATTTGAACAGCCTATAGAGAATAGGTTAGAATAAAATAGAGGAGTTTAGCATTAACTATGGAGAATGAGCCCTTGATCTCTCTCTTCTGAGTCCATGCCTATTCTCAACTACCACAACAACAGAAAAACTTCAGAGGGTTTGTTATGGGGATAGTGGACGCATCAAACTCCAGACTGGATGCGTTATTAAAGGAGCCGCAGGAGAGCCTGCAATACACTCAAAAATTATAAGGGAGGACCATTACATTCGAGGTCACAATGCCCCTTGTTTGTACCAAATCTAAAGTATTACCATTATTATGGGTAGGTTCATGTATTGATTGCAAGAAACTCGAAAGTATCAATTATTGTCTGAAACACTGCACTAAGAGATTTAGATGGGGAATTCATATGAATATTTAAAGTCACCCATGATTAATATATTGTCTGCGTGGGTCACCAAGTCAGCAATAAATTCAGAGAATTCATCAAAAAAGCCAGAGTAAGAGCTGCGGGGATGGTAGATAACTGCAAGATAAAACAGCAGAAGTGTTTTAGATCACATAACGAGAACCTCGAAAGTTTTAAAGTTGATGTTAGAGCTAGAGCTAAGGTTCCGAACGGATTTGGCGGATGAGGGCAATGCCCCCGCCCTTCCTAATAAGATGCGCAACATGTGAACTCACAATGTTTGGGGGAGACGCCTCATTAAGTGGTAAAAACATTTTAACTAAGTCTCGTGAAGACCAATCATATTAAGATTATGGTCTCTGATAAGATCATTGACTAGCAAAGCTTTTGAGGATTTTTTTATTAAGTGGCTGATCTGTGTATTGGCCCCTAGAGTATCCCGAGTAGTAATATTAATAAGATTGCATCGGCTATACCCCGTATTATATTTAGAGTGGCAGTAGGTCCGGCGAAAGACTAGTAGTGCAGGAATTTGGTAGTTATTTGTCGACTTATCATCGGTAAAATGAACCGAGAAGGAATGCTTCAACTCATCACTAGTATTATCTCAGTAGACAGCATATCAGTCTGCAATGTGTAGTGCAGTCGGTAGTGGATCAGAATGCATAGTACAGGGCTGCACGATATATTGTTTGATCATTCTCATCGCGATGTGTGCATGCATGATAGTCACATCGCAAAAGTCCTGATTGATGTAGGGGGAAAAGAACTCGGGTACCCAACATGCACTCCGCGCATCAGTCTACCAATCACAATCGCACTTTGAATAGTGTTTGCAAAACATTCTCCAAATAAGAGGCAAAAAGTTCTTGCTTTAACTTATTTGTCACTCCCACTTGTTGTTTACTTTAAAACTGTCATGTAAAACATAATTAAACAACGAATGTCTGCTAACCTAAGTACTAGCATACGGTGATAAGAAAAGCTAGACATGGTAATTAGATTAGCACCAATGTTACACTTGACTTTACAGTACATTATAACCCTTCAAACAACACAAGGAGCAGCCCAGAGATGTGGTGTCATCCCCGGGTGCTTCGGAGGAAGTCCAAGTAGAGCTTGGGGTAATGTTCTCATACTTTCAATACAGCTCGCAAGCAGGCAACAGAATCAGAATCATCTTTATTTGCCAAGTATGTAAATAACACACAAGGAATTTGTCTCCGGGAGTTGGAGGTGCTCTAGTATGACAGCAGACAGTCAATTGACAGAGAATACTTTTGAGACATAAAAACATAGCAATAAAAGGTTACCAGTATATGTGGTAATGTTTTTTTGTTTTTGTTTTTTTGGACATTTGTGCAAACTGATGTCCTCTAGCAAATAGAGCAGTTTGAAATGACTAATACAACAATAGCCTGGTGGAGTGACCGTTGTGTAAATGGCGCAGAGACTTCAAGAAATGTATGCAGTTTAAAGTGACTAGAAGTGCGATAACCTGGGACAATGTTTGTGCAAATGGTGCAGATACTTCTCAAACACATGAGTGGCCAGTATTGGTCAACAACAGATATGCAAGTAGAGCAGGGTGGCGAGAATACTTAAATGATTGCGCCAGTAATCTGTAATTGGCCCGACAGAGATGTGACTACAATCACAAGACAAAATTGGCAGCATGTTACAATGGAATTGTAAGTTAACTGTTTAAGAAGTTAATGGCAAAAGGGAAGAAGCTGTTGGAATGTCTACTTGTTTTAGTTTGCATTGCTCGATAGCGCCTACTTGAGGTAAGGAGCTGGAAGAGGTGGTGACCAGGATGTGGAGGGTCCAAGAGGATTTTGCATGCTCTTGTCTTACTTCTGGCAGCGTGCAAGGCCTCAAAGGTGGGTAGGGGGATACTGACAATCTTTTCAGCAGTTTTGATTGTTCGTTGCAGTCGGAGTTTGTCCTTTTTTGTAGCAGCACCAAACCAGACTGTGATGGATGAACACAGGACTGATTCAATGACTGCTGGGTAAAACTGCCTCAACAGCTCCTATGGCTGTGGTGCCTCAGAAGCCGCAGGAAGTACATCCTCTGGTGGGCCTTTTTGAGGATGGATTTGATATTGTTCTCCCACTTCTGGTCCGGAGAGACTGTAATTCCCGGGAACTTGAAGGTCTCGACGGTTGACACAGGGCAGATGGACAGCGTGAGGGGCAGCTGTGGCGAAGGATGCCTCCTGAAGTCCACGATCATCTCAGTCTTGAGCGTGTTCAGCTCCAAGTTGTGTTCAGCTCCAGCCGCTCCACTTCCTGTTGATACCCAGACTCGTCACCGTCTTTGATGAGGCCGATGTCTGTGATGTCATCTGCAAACTTCAGGAGTTTGACAGCCGGGTGCGTTGATGTGCAGTCGTTCGTGTAGAGAGAGAGAAGAGCAGCAGAGAGAGGACACAGCCTTGGGGCGCCCCGGTGCTGGTAGTGTGTGTAGATGAAGTGGTGTCCCTCAGTCTCACCAGCTGTGTTCTGCCCATCAGGAAGCTATAAATCCACGGGCAGATGGCAGGGGAGACGATGAGCTGGAGAATCTTGGAGGAGAGTATTTCGAGGGAAATTATAGACATTAAATGTTTGTAGAACAATCATCATATGTATCATTATGCCAATGCATAATGCCAATATTGGTGCTGCGTTTGCAGCCTTTTGAATTGGCTCTAAGTCAATCTATACATTCAGATTGTGTGGCAATCATTTATGTGTCAAACATAATAATAATGCAATGTGGGATGCGACTTGTGCTGCCAAGCACCAAAAATAAAATAATCCACTGGCTTTGTACTCCAGAGCAAGACTAAACCAAAACCACAAAAACAAACCACTCCAGACAACACTCCCACCTTTTTAATAAAGTGACACATGGTCCCATCCATGCTCTCTTTAGCAAAATACAAAAACAAAAAAAACATTCTTGACAACCAAAAAGTGGTTAATACCGGACGGAATTTGGCCCAACTGGTATTGACTCAGATACTGGAAAAATACCAATACCAATGTCAAGCAAGTATGAAGTTAAATTCGCAAGAAGGACGCAATGTGAAGCATGCAAAGCAAAGCAAGGGAAGTAAAAAAAATAAAAAGAAACAGCAATGTTGAATGCATGTGTGTCTTTATTATCGCCTTTTAAGCAGCGCTCTGTCTTTGGGGCCGCTGGGAGTCAGCCATAGGTCGGACGAACCGAGTCCCCCACCATCGATCGCCACCATGAGTGCAAAAGTCTTTTATGTTTTCTTCGGACAGTCTCTGATCCAATGTCTATCCAATGTCCCTTCTTTCCCCTTCTTTCCACATCTTCTCCCCCCTCTGCGTCCCCTCCCTTGTCCAGTGTCTGGCCTCAACCTCCTGAAATCTGGTTCAGCGATGCTTGCTGTCCATGAGGCTGTCGTTGAGAGCGTTCCGCAAGGCCAGGCGGTGCGGGAGGGAGGCGGCTGCTCTTGTGAGTTGCAGGAGAGGAGGGGACCGCAGAAGCGCTGTGTGTGAGGGGTCGCAGGAGACTGTTGTGTTGTGGGTCTTCTTCCAGATTGCACTCCTCTAGATTGTTGTCAAAGCGTGATTGATTTGTGGAAGCCATTGTGGAACCCAGCTCGCGACCACAACCTGACATCCTCCCCTAGGCTAACTTGACAGATTAGACAGGCGATACGCAGTTATCAGTAACTTGCCCGACACATGCCCTAACATCTAAACCTAATAGTCAACCACTGTATCCAGACATTTGGCATTTTTCTCAATTTCTTCTAAAGCCTGAACTTTTTTTTTTTTTTTTTTACTTCCTCAAACAACCAAAGTTACTTATGCACCAGGAATTCTTTTTTGGTCTTCCTATTTCCCATTTCCAGTACCAATTAGAAGCGCTTCTCTTTTTTGCAATATTAGAACGTCTTCGAAATTGTCGGACTCGAACCTGGGGACCCAAACCCCTAACCGTCGGACTCAAACCTGCGGACTCAAACCCACTAAACATCAGACTCAAACTTCTAATTGTAGGCGACTCAAACCCCTAACCACATCCGTTTGGATCCTGAGGTGAGAGGCAACATCCGTTCTTAATTCTTTCGGTGGAGGCAGGACTTGTGCGTTGGTCCTGGATGATCAATCACTCCCGGGGTCCCCTGTATTGGCGATCAATCCTAGAATCCCACTCTGACACCAACTGTTTTGGCAAATCTTTTTCTGATAGAATAAGTAAGGAACCAATCTTGTCTTTGTGGGTTTTTATGCATAGCATAATTTTTCCAACTCAATATATATATATATATATATATATATATATATATATATATGCCGGCACGGTGGACGACTGGTTAGCACATTTGCCTCACAGTTGTGGGGATCGGGGTTCAAATCCCGGCCCCGCTTGTGTGGAGTTTGCATGTTTTCCCCGTGCCAGGGTGGGTTTTCTCCAGGCACTCCAGTTTCCTCCCACATCCCAAAAACATGCGTGGTAGGTTGATTGAAGACTCTAAATTGCCCGTAGGTGTGAATGTGAGCGCGAATGGTTGTTTGTTTCTATGTGGCCTGTGATTGGTTGGCGCCCGGTTCAGGGTGTACCCCGCCTCCCGCACGAAGATGGCTGGGATAGGCTCCAGCAGCCCGTGACCCGAGTGGGGATAAGCGGTAAAGAAAATGGATGGATGGATATATATATATATACCGGGTGATTGAAAAGTAACCCATTATTTTTCAGTAGTTGTAATTTATTTCTGAACTATAATTCTTACAAGAACTGAACATGAGAAGAAAGTGTATTGCATGGAGTTATATTTAAAATTCAATATGGGCGCCAGCATTAGCCACCAGTTTCTCAAGCCGCCTGGGAACCGCATTAACTGATTTCACAAGGAACTCTTGTGGGATGGAAGACATAACTTCTCGTATTCGCCCTTCAAGTTCTTCCAAAGTTGTTGGGTTGGTAGAATAGACTTGCTCCTTACATCATGGAACATACACAAAAAAATGTAGAAAAATATTACAACATAGGAATAAATTCTAAGTATTTTAAAAAAGGGAGTTACTTTTCAATCACCGTGCATATATATATATATATATATATATATATATATATATACATTCATAAAGCGCCTGAAATAAGTATTTAACACGTCAACTGGTATTTATTTATACTTTTTTATTTATACTATTTAATTATACTTTGTACAAAGTTTGTTTGTTTGACAGCTTCAAGATGCCTCCTGTATGGAGAAACTAGTCACATGCATTGCTCTGGTGTGATTTTGGCCCATTCCTACACAAAAGCAGTCTTCAAATCTTGAAGGTTCTGTGGGCTTCTTTTATGGACCTTGAATTTCAGATTTTTGATTGGATTCAAGTCAGGTGATTGGCTGGGCCATTCTAGCGGCTTTATTTTTTTCTTCTTTGAAACCAATGGAGAGTTTCCTTGGCGATATGTTTTGGATCTGTGGTGTATATTGGCGTTTGGATAAAATGTAATTCCTTTAAGAAAAAAATTCCTCGAAGGTGAACGTCCGCGTTCACTTCCGGTTTAGTCCGATAGACCACCACGTCTCTTTTTATACGTGTCAAATGTAGGAAAAGCGACGAGAAACCTTTTATCAGTCTCAATCTAAAGGTTGCTACATTTTATGAAATACGAGTCCAAGATGACAGAGGTTTCCATATTGAACTCAAAACACACACAAAACACATCAAAGATTGGAATTTTATAGAATATTTAATGATATTTACGAGGGATCTATAGAAAAACACACAGAGGGGTCTAATTACAGAAACAAAATACTAATAATGGTGAACAAAAGAAAAATAGGCATACAAAAAGGGAAATAGAACATAGTGTGTTGCGGGGCTAAAGTTGAAAATGTGAGCGTTTAATGCGTTGCGTCAAAGCGAGAGCAAAATTGGGATTTTGTGTGCGGCTAGTAATTTCCCCAAAATTAATAGGCACTAATATTGTACATCCTAGCAAGGCTTGTTGTGGCACTCACAACTGTAGGTTCGTTGGTCTGTGGGGATGTTCTTTTCTCCGCGCATCTCAGGAGGAAAACAAAGCAGGTTTGGTGCAAGAAGAAAAAGGATGCAGAAAAATAAAACAAAAACAAAAGAGGCGGAAGAAGAAAAATTGTTGTCCCCTCGGGGTGCGCTCGTAACTTTCCTGCCGATTGAACTGGTGGTGGGCCCAGCTCCTGCTCTCAGCTACGTGCGTGACCAGTACGGGATGCCGGTAGTTGCATGCTGAGGCTCCACCGACCGATCAAAGCCGCATGGCCACCTTCTTGGATCGAAAACGCCGTAGTCGGGTTGAGGACAAAGGAAAAGGAAAGGGGTTGGCTGAGGCCACCCTGTGGCTGGCGAGGTTAGCCAGCCAGGACAGCAGAGAAGCAGGGCACAAGAGGGAAAAAAAAGAGAGCCAAAAGAGGCAGGAGCCAAACGTTAAATACACAGGGGGCGTGTCTAAGGGATGGAGAAGACTGGAGGAAGATCACACCAATCAGCTTGAATCTAGTCTACAAATTTGACCCATAAAATGGGTTTAAAAATGATATATTAATCTAAAACACTTTTTACTCTTACTCATAGATCAAGCATATAGAATGATTGTTTAAACTTGAGTCTAGGCAGATCAATTACTTTTTGTTTAATCACATTTCATGCTGTTTGGCTTCAAATCAAGACAAAAATCTCACAGCTGCACCTGTAAAGTTGACACACTGACACAGACATCAAGGCATACATTTGGAATATTTCTGCAGAGTTTGTGAAATATCAAACCGGACATTTTATCTTCAGTTAAAAAAAAAAAAAAAAAACCTTCAATGGAAGTCCACATTGCAGTCAGTAACTCTCAAACGCCCGTGGGTGGTGCCCGTGTCCCAGCAATTGTTCTGTGGCGCCTTGCGTGCATCTTTTAAGTTTAAGCAAATAGTTTATTGCTGTATTTGCTTTCCGTTGTCGATCTGTCCCAGCTTGGCCTTCTTGGAGAGAGGATCCCCCCACCTTTTGGTTGCTATCTTCAAAGGAAGGAAAGAAGTCTTTCTGAAGACGGGAATCTGGTAATTAGGTTAATGTCCAGCAGGCGTCTTTTCGTGGATTTCTCGCACACCAGGTCCGCAGGGAGGAATGCAGTTTATGAAGTTGTTGGTGGGGGGGGGTTGGCAACTGGGTCAGAGTCACAACATAGCCCCCTTTTCGCCGGCTAGAGCAGATCAATGGTGGTCTGGGCGGCGACTTCATAAAAGATGAAACAGGTTGGCAGGTACACACAGGAATGCAGTTACCAGAGTACAACATTAGTGCATTCCACCCCCCTTTATGGCTATCACAGTTGTCCATGACAACTTCTTACTCCCAGTGTGTGTCTGTATGTGAATATAGATGTCAATGTAGGTGTATCTGTGTTGTGAGGTCGCGATTGCAAAGTTGAACGAAAAAGGAAAACGCTAACACTGTTAATGAAGAATATTTGTAACGTTCTCCCAAAAATAGGAAGGAGAGAGAAGCAAAAAGAGGTAACAAAAAAATTCAGCCCAGCTCCTTAGCAAAACAGAAATTGTCTAGAAAAAGGCGCTGTGGATGCGTTTTATTTTGGTCGTTATGTTATTACTTTGCGGTGAAGCAGCGAGTTCGGTTTTGTCGGTGTTTTGGTTGAGCATCTGCGTTGGTTGACTTGGTGTAGCAAGGATGCTGTAAACCAGAGTTAAGCTTGTGCAGGAAGGAAGAATTGAAAGAGTGGTGGCCAAGGCATGCCACAAAAAAATCAAACGAAAAGCAGGCACCTTCGACATCACGAATAACGCAGAGGAGGAAAAAAAAAAGGGTGGGAACCAGCACAGAAGGAAATACACATGCCGAGTGGTCATTGCAGGTGCAACCGAAGAGTCGGGTCCAAGGCGTTGCCTGGGAAACGAAACGGGGTGGGCAAAATGGCACTGAGGTGCACTTTGCAAGGTGCGGAGAACAAGGAAGTCCGAAGAGACAAAGGCCACATGTCCCGTGCTGTTGAAGCAATGCGTGTCTTCACGAAAGAAGCACAATGACTTAGCGGCCACCGAGAGTGACGGCCAGCTAAGCAGGAAAGACACAAACAAGGTGAGCGTTACGGCTGAATAGGTGGACCACTGATTGGGGACAGGGCCCGTAATATGTGACTCAGAGGGCGCAATTTTGCATCTCACCAAGGCCTCCTGTGGTCTCAAAAGCTTGAAAAAATGGCCAGTGTCACGAGAGCGACCAATAGTGGACATCGCCAGCGTTTCCGGTGAGCACCACCTTTCGTAAAGATGTCATCCGGCTGCGGTTTTGGTGGGGGCGGCGCATCAAGGAGGTGTTCTGGTCTTCGCAGGGGTCTCTGCACCTGTGCATAAATCTCGCACCAAGTATAGTCAGTTAATAGCATGAAACGACTTAGCCGATCTTGTCCATTGAGCAAAGGTACTGATTTGACAGGTGACATGAACACAGGATGAATTATGGAATGTGGCCCTATTGTCCAAGGTAATGATAAGAGCGAGTCTCATTGTGTGTTCACTAAGGCAAAGGGGTGAATTGTCATTTTGCAGCAATGTTGGAGGTTGAGTGTCCGGCCCTCCTGCTGTAATTTGTCACGCAGTCAATCAAACACATCCATGAGTCCGTCATATTTGAACGTACGTTCAAGTGTGGTTGTCAAGTAAAATTTTTCCGACGTGTCATTAACGGTGAGCTTACCTAGAAGGTGCCGAAATGGCTGCTTGTCTTTTTTGTTTGACAGGTTGCTGGAGTCATTCAGTGAGTCACAGGACATGGTCGAGATCTAATTGTCGAACTGGGTTTTGGCCTGCGAATTTTGGTTTTAGTAATGGGTGGTCATCGCAGTGGTCAGTTATGTGCGTGCCCACGGTCTGTTGGATGGGACGCTCGTCATCGCAAATTGGAGAATCAGCCGAATGCACGGAGACGTCGGAGTCAGAACAGACAATCACAGCAGGCTGGCCGGGCTCGGGGGCGTTGCCTCCAAGCAGGGGCTCAGGCTGTCGTGGGTTTTGCTTCATATTATTCGCAAAACTGCGGATAATCTCAAGAATATCATGTGCAGCGGTACCCAATTCTCTGTTAACGGCCCCTTGTGGGGTTGAGAAGGAGGGTGCGTGCCTTCTGGGCTTGTCGCGTTCGAGCGAAAAGGGTCGGGAGTCAGTTTTTACTGGCAAATGTTCAACGTTTTGGTGTGCGTCATTCTTTTGGTAGCTCAAACCAAAAATATTGTGATTCGACAGCTTTTTGTTGGTCTTTTTAGGCTTCGTGAAGACTTTAGCGGCTCGGTCGCGCAGTTGTGAGCTGGACAGCGTGCGAGGACATGCTGCCACTCCCAAATTGTGTTTAACACTTGGGTGCATGTTTTCAACAAAAAGTGTTTTAAAATGTATGTCTTCTTCCATGTTTGGTTCATTTAGAAAGCCAAAATATGCTTTGCGTAAACGACAGTAATAATTCTGTGGTGTCTCAAGACACTGATACCCCGAAATGCTCCCCGGGCGCTTCAGCTGCCCCCTGTTCCAGTGTGTTCCACTAACTTGTGTATGTGTTCACTGTGATGGGTTAAATGCAGAGAATAAATTTCGTGTGCATGCATGCATGTTCATGACAATAAAAGGTGATTCTAAAAAAGTCTCCACTGTTTAACTGTGAGGGCTGCAGATAAGCCGGTTGCGGCCTCTGGGTCATCAAATTCTTGAGACAATGGTTGGCAGAGAGCCGGGTAATCGACCAGTACATGAGCCGGTTGTCGTTCAATTAAGCCACTTACTTCTCGGCTCGACGTAACTTTAATAAGGTACAATCTGTCGTCAGTAGTAGCGGAAGGGAATTGTTTAAGGTGAAATTTGAGGTCTCTAAGGCTATGTCGTGTGACCTGTTTGGTTTAGGTTCGAACCTCGGAATCTTGTGCGCAATCCTTAGTCTTTTAAGTTCATACCTGCAGAGACGCCCGGAAAAGCAACAGACGCAGGGGAGTCGTTGAATACACTTGGCGCGGCAGACTCTCGAATTAGGTTTACCAGAGCCAGAGAGGGGCATTGCAAAGTGGCAGGGGCCGTTGACCGTATCCCAGGTAGCTCTGGACTAAGCACTGGGACTGCTCTGTCGAATATGGGAGACAGACTGACAGGTGTGGGCTCATTGATTTCATCAGACAGTGTCTAGACAGACTCTAAAATTGCCCCTAGGTGAGAATGTGAGTACGGATGGTTGTTTGTTTATGTGCCCTGTGATTGGCTTGCAACCAGTTCAGGGTGTACCCCGCATCCTGCTCGAAGATAGCTGGGATAGGTTCCAGCACTCTCGCGACCCTTGTGAGGATATTTGTACAAGCAATTTCGGACTTTAGCTAATTCAAATAAGTTTTATTGAACGTTGGTAAAAAGTTAAATGTACTTATAATTAGGGGTGCAAATTAATTAATTGCTTGTATGGCTTACAATTATGTTTGCTTTGGCAGAGAAAAGGCAAAAAAAATATTTTTTTTTCCTTTTTATTGAAAAAGTGAATGAAAAAAGAAAATAAAATCCAATTTAAAAGAAAAGCCCAAAGTGATTAAAAATTAACAAGCAATTAATCAACTCCACTTCATAAAACAATTCGTGAAGTAATTGTGGTTACTCTTGGATTGTGGGTTTAAATCAAAGTGACGCGGTGTCGTGCACGTTTGCGGACGGAAGATGGCGGTATTGCTGTAGCAATGCAGTGCCGTTTTTTTTGTGAAAGCTTGTAATATTTACGTTATAAATCTTAAAATTGGCGCAAAGCTTCAATCGTAAAATTAAAAATAAAATTGTAGCGGTGGTGATTAAACAAAACGAGCAAAAACAGAAATGTTTAAATTAATAAACGCAAACGTGTTTCAAAAAAGGAGCAAAAACAGAAGCTTTTAAATTAAAAGCAATCGATCGCAGGTAGACGCAAGGCAGCCCTATGGGGGGCACAGGCAAGTGCAAATTTTAGGCCGGTCCCAAGCCCAGATAAATGCAGAGGATTGCGTCAGGAAGGGCATCCGGCTTAAAACTTTGCCAAACAAATATGAGCGTTTATCTAAAGAATTCCATACCGGATCGGTCGTGGCCCGGGTTAACAACATCCGCCCCCAGCACCATTAACCTGGAGGGTGCCGGTGGAAATTCAGCTTCTGTGGGTCGAAGACGAAGAAGAGGTGGAAATCGGGTTCTTAGGCAGAAAGAGAAGAGGAAAGCACAGAGCCTAGAATTGAATGTGGGGACTTTGAATGTTGGGACTATGACAGGAAAATCTCGGGAGTTGGTTGACATGATGATTAGGAGAAAGGTTGATATATTTTGTGTCCAAGAGAGCAGGCGGAAAGGCAGTAAGGCTAGAAGTAGAGGGGCAGGGTTCCCATTTTACCATGGTGTAGATGGGAAGAGAAATGGGATAGGGGTTATTTTAAAAGAAGAATTAGCTGAGAATGTCTTTGAGGTGAAAAGAGTATCAGATCGAGTGATGAGGCTGAAACTTGAAATTGCCATTGTTACGTATAATGTGATTAGCGGCTATGCCCCACAGGTAGGATGTGACCTAGAGGTGAAAGAGAAATTCTGGAAGGAACTAGACGAAGTAGTTCTGAGTATCCCAGACACAGAGAGAGAGAGTTGTGATTGGTTCAGATTGTAATGGACATGTTGCTGAAGGAAACAGGGGTGATGAAGAAGTAATGGGTAAGTACAGCATCCAGGAAAGGAACTTGGAGGGACAGATGGTGGTAGACTTTGCAAAAACGATGGAAATGGCTCCACTGAACACTTTTTTTCCAGAAGAGGCAGGAACATAGGGTGGCCTACAAGACCGGAGGTAGAACCACGCAAGTGGATTACATATTGTGCAGACAATGTAATCTGAAGGAGGTTACTGACTGTAGGGTAGTGGTAGGGGATAATATGGCAAGACAGCATAGGATGGTGGTGTGTAATATGACTCTGGTGGTGGGGAGGAAGATTAAGAAGACAAAAGCAGAGCGGCGAACCATGTGGTGGAAGCTGAGAAAGGAAGAGTGTTGTGCAGTTTTTCTGGAAGAGGTGAGACAGGCTCTTGGTGGACAGGAGTAGCTTCCAGAAGTCTGGACCACTACAGCCAAGGTGATCAGAGAAACAGGCAGGAGAGTACATGGTGTATCTTCTGGCAGGAAAGGACAGAAGGATACTTGGTGGTGGAACCTCAAAGTACAGGAAATTATACAAGGAAGGAGGTTCGCTAAGAAGAAGTGTGACACTGAGAGGACCGAGGAGAAAGGAATACATTGAGATGCGACGTAGGCAAAAGATCAAAGTGCCAAAGGCCAAACAAGAGGCATATGATGACATGTATGCCAGGTTGGACACTAAAGAAGGAGAAAAAGATCTATACAGGTTGGCCAGACAGAGGGATCGAGATGGGAAGGATGTGCAGCAGGTTCGGGTGATTAGAATAGACATGGAAATGTGTTGACTGGTGCCAGTAGTGTGCTGGATAGATGGAAAGAATACTTTGAGGAGTTGATGAGTGAGGAAAATGAGAGAGAAGGAAGAGTAGAAGAGGCAAGTGTGGTGGACCAGGAAGTAACAATGATTAGTAAGGGGGAAGTTAGAAAGGCATTGAAGAGGATAAAAAATGGAAAGGCAGTTGGTCCTGATGACATACCTGTGGAGTTATGGAAGCATCTAGGAGAGGTGGCTTTGGAGTTTTTGACCAGCTTGTTCAACAGAATTCTAGGGTGAGAAGATGCCTGAGGAATGGGGGAAAAGTGTGCTGGTGCCCATTTTTTAAGAACAACGGTGATGTACAGAGCTGTGGGAACTATAGAGGAATATAGTTGATGAGCCACACAATGAAGTTATGGAAAAGAGTAGTGGAGGCTAGACCCAGGACAGAAGTGAGTATTTGCGAGCAACAGTATGGTTTCATGCCTAGAAAGAGTACCACAGATGCATTATTTGCCTTGAGGATGTTGTACAGAGAAGGTCAGAAGGAGCTGCATTGTGTTTTTGTAGATCTAGAGAAAGCCTATGACAGAGTATCCAGAGAGGAACTGTGGTACTGCATGGCGAAGTCTGCAGTGGCAAAGAAGTATGTTAGAATAGTAAAGGACATGTATGAGGGCAGCAGAACAGTGGTGAGGTGTGCTGTAGGTGTGACAGAGGAGTTTAAGGTGGAGGTGGGACTGCATCAGGGATCAGCCCTGAACCCTTTCCTGTTTGCAGTGGTGATGGATAGGTTGACAGATGAGGTTAGATTGGAATCCCCGTGGACCATGATGTTTGCAGATGACATTGTGATCTGTAGTGAAAGCAGGGAGCAAGAGGTGCAACAGTTAGAAATGTGGAGGCATGCACTGGAAAGGAGAGCAATGAAGATTATCCAAAGTAAGACAGAATATATGTGCATGATTCAGAGGGGTGGAGGTGGAAGAGTGAGGCTACAGGGAGAAGAGATAGCGATGGTGGAGGACTTCAAATACTTGGGGTCAACAGTCCAGAGCAATGGTGAGTGTGGTAAGGAAGTGAAGAAACATGTAAAAGCAGGTCTGAAGGTGGTGGAGGAAGGTGTCAGGTGTGTTATGTGACAGAATAGTCTCTGCTAGGATGAAGGGCAAAGTTTATAAGACAGTGGTGAGGTCAGCCATGATGTACGGATTGGCACTGAAGAGACAACAGGAACCAGAGCTGGAGGTGGTGGAAATTAAGATGTTGCGGTTCTCTCTAGGAAACGCAGGTTGGATAAAATTAGAAATAAGCTCATCAGAGGGACAACCAAGGTTAGATGTTTTGGAGACAAAGAGAGAGCAGACATTGATGGTTTGGACACATCCAGAGGAGAGATAGTGAGTATATTGGTAGAAGGATGATTAGGATGGAACTGCCAGGCAAGAGAGCTAGAGGAAGACCAAAGAGAAGGTTGATGGATGTCGTGAAGGAAGACATGAGGGCAATTGGGGTTAGAGAGGAGGATGCAGGAGATAGGCTTATATGGAAAGGATGACACGCTATGGTGACCCCTAACGGGACAAGCCGAAAGGAAAAGAAGCAGAAGAATAAAATTGTTTTCTTAGCGGTAACTAACACGACGAGTAATGATTATACATATTTATTTGGAGGTTGATTATGCTTAAGTTACCAAGTATGCACAATCTTGGGGAAAGTTGAATCCTGCAGTTCAAAATATACGAGAGTTTCTGCGTAACCGAAGTCCAAAAGCATTGAATTGAGAGCATGGAAATAGGTGTCTGGCGGACTGTGTGTTCCCATCAAAAATGCCTGGTGCCGGGACGCTATCATGGTCAGTCAACACTGCACACCGCTAGTGGAGTTTATGGCTCTGAAGTGCCGGGCGTTTTATTTGCCGAGGGAATTTACTGCCATACTCCTTGTGGCAGTATATATTCCTCCAAACTCCAGCAATAACAGGAGTGAGGTGCTAAATGAGCTATACCATCATATCAGTGAACAGCTGACGGCCCGCCCAGATGCTTTCCTCATCCGAGCTGGGGACTTTAACAATCCTGAGCCCAAGGCTGTGTTTCCTAAACTGTACTCAAACATTGACTTTCCAACACTGGGAAATAACACTCTGGACAATGTTTTTATCCCCCTGAGAGGATCCTACAAGTCCCTTCCCCTCCCACACCTTGGCGCCTCAGACCATCTCACTGTTATGCTAATGCCATCTTACAGAGCACTGGTTAAAGTCTCCCAACCAGTTAGCCTGACACTGACCCGGGACAGCGTGAAAGCCCTCACACACCTGGACTCTAAGGACCCATATGTCAGAATGCTGTTCATGGACTTCAGCTCATCATTCAATACCATCTTCCCGAAACAACTGATCTACAAATTGGGGATCAACACTTTGATGTACAACTGGCTGCTGGACTTTCTGACATGGAGACCGCAGGCAGTACGGGTCGGCAGCAACACATCCAGCACCATCACTCTGAACACGGGGGCCCCTCAAGGTTGTGTGTTGAGCCTCCTCCTCTTCACCCTGCTGACCTATGACTGCACACCAACATACAACATTTTTAATAAATCAGCAAACATATCAATATGGGGTGCTGTGTGTACATTAATGAGGAAAAAAAAAATAACAGAAATGATTTTAGCAAATGGCTGCAATATAAAAAAAAGAGTGAAAAATTTAAGGGGTTCTGAATACTTTCCGTACCCACTGTAGATGCACACACACACGCACACACACACACACACGCACACTCAAGCCAGCCACCTTAGCAGCATTGGGGTTTTGTCATTTAATTTATAAATGTCTTATTTGCCTTGGTTCTCTGACCTTGACTATGTTGCACACGTCACCTGACCTTTGATATTTGCACATTCAATTAATACATTTTAAACTGTATATACTATAGTTTATTTAGCTTTTTTTTTTTTTTTTAGATATTATTTGTACTCTCTTTTGTAGCACCGCGGCCCATGAGTACTGTAATTTCAATCCTCTGTATGTGTTACGCATATTGAAGAATTGGCAATAAAAGTACCTTGTAACCTTGTAAGCTTATCTCCTGGACTGTTCTGAAAAATAGAGGCGCTAGTATTGGCCAGAAATGTTTTATGATTGCGATGGAGATTCCGTCTGGGCCAGGCGTTCGTCCCGATTGCATATTTTTTAATGCATTATGTAATTCTGTGATGGTTAAAGGAGCATCAAGACTGTGTTTAATTTCTGTATTTAATTGAAGAATGTTTAGAGCTTTAATAAAAGTTTCAATTACTTTTTGGTCTGGGTTGTTCAAAGATGTATATAAGCTGCTATAATAATTGCTAAATATTTCTCACTATTTTTCTGCTGTGGTTTACACCCCTAGTACCCATCTCCATTCTGTCCCTCTGTCTGTCTCCTAAAACCATTTTCTGTCCAGCTGCATTTTCAATAAATATCAGAATAATTAAAAACATTTAAATGCAAGCAGAGGGAGTATTTCTAACTTCCCTTTTGCACAGCAAAACTGTTCCAGCACAAAACCATACAGATCCACCATTCTGCAAGGCCATGCAGCTTAACAGGACAGGTTTAAATATATATATATATATCTATATATATATATATGTATATATATATATATATATATATAGTAAAATATTTCCTTTATTTCTAGCTGTGACTGTGTACAGCTGCCATTTGAATCTTGAATGGCTGTCATTAATGATTTTTTCTTTATTGCGCTGAAGTTGGTTCGCAAGAAATTTATCCAAAGTTAGTGTATCTTAACTGTTGTCCCAGTCCCCAAGAAAGCTGCAATCTCGGGTCTGAATGACTACAGGCCTGTCGCCTTGACATGAAGTCCTTTGAAAGCCTTGTGCTGGATCACATCAAGAGCGTCACAGGTCTCCTGCTGGACCCCCTGCAATTTGCCTACCGATTAAACAGGTCTGTGGACGACGCAGTCAACATGGGACTGCACCTCATCCTAAAGCACCTCGACGGCGCGGGGACCTACGCGAGGATCCTGTTCGTGGACTTCAGCTCAGCGTTCAACACCATCATCCCTGAACTCCTTTCCTCCAAGCTTCTCCAGCTCAGCGTCTCACCTGCCATCTGCCAGTGGATTTACAGCTTCCTGACGGGCAGGACACAGCAGGTGAGGCTGGGGGACACCACCTCATCTACACACACACCAGCACCGGGGTGCCCCAAGGATGTGTCCTCTTTCCAGTGCTCTTCTCTCTCTACACGAACGACTGCACCTCAACGCACTTGGCTGCCAAACTCCTGAAGTTTGCAGACGACACCACAGTCATCAGCCTCATCAAGTCTGCATATCGACAGGAAGTGGAGTGGCTGGAGCCATGGTGCGGCCGACACAATCTGGAGCTGAACACGCTCAAGACTGTATAGATGATTGTGGACTTCAGGAGGAATCTTTCGCCGCAGCTGCCCCTCATGCTGTCCAACTGCCCTGTGTCAACCGTTGAAACCTTCACGTTCCTGGAAATCACAGTCTCTCAGGACCTGAAGTGGGATACCAACATCAACTCCATCCTCTAAAAGGTCCAGCAGAGGATGTTCTTCCTGAGGATATCTGTTGTTGACCGTTACTGCCGAGAAGTATCTGCACCATTTGCACAATTGACATTGTTCCAGACTATCGCATTACGAGTTACTTACTGCATTAATTTCTTGACGTCTCTACGCCATTCGCACAATGGTCACTGTACCAGACTATTGTTCTATTAGTCATTTCAAACTGCTCTAAATTGCCAGAGGACTCTGCATCATTTGCACAATTGTCACAAAAAAAAAGAAATTGTGTCGCATTACCACATTTCTGGTAACCTTTTATCGCTCAGTGACTGTGTTTTTATGTCTCAAAAGTATTAACTGTGTCTGTTGTCGTACTAGAGCGGCTCCAACTACCGGAGACAAATTCCTTGTGTTTTTGACATACTTGACAAATAAAGATGATTCTGATTGTACAAAATCTGTTCTTTTTGATAAAATGACATCTAATTGATGTTTTGCCTTTTGAAGTTGGTTTCTAAGCGTATCTGTCGGATTGCATAGTCTTCTTTGAGATGTTTAATTTTATCCTCAATTTCCAACCATCCATCCATTTCCTGTACCGCTTATCCTCACTAGGGCCGCGGGCGTGCTGGAGCCTAGCCCAGCTATCTTCGGGCGAGAAGCGGGGTGCACCCTGAAATGGTCGCCAGCCAATCGCAGGGCACATATAGACACATACACAGCCAGGGGCAATTTAGAGTTTTCAATCAACCTACCACGCATGTTTTTAGGATAAGGGAGGAAACCGGAGTATCCGGAGAAAATCCACGCAGGCACGGGGGGAACATGCAAACTCCACACAGGCGGGTCCAGGATTTGAACCCTGGTCCTCAGATGTGCTAACCAGTCGTCCACCGTGCTGCCTTCAATTTCATTTTCTCATATTTGTTCTTGTTTTTTCTTGTACGAAGAGTATATGATTCGACCTCTCATTACACCTTTCCTGGTTTCCCACAGCAGAGATGGGGAGTCGTTGAATTTCAAAAAATCGTCCCATTCTTTCCTCATAAAAGAATCAAAGTCCAGGTCTTTCAATAGGGACGTGTTAAAGCGTCATGTTGGTGGGGGTTGAGAGAAATTGGTGCATGGTCACTGATTATGATTGGATGTATTTTGGAGGTCATTCTTGGGCTGTTGAATTGTTTGAGAGAAAAAAAATCTATTCTTGAGAAAGAGCGGTGAACTTATGAGAAAAATGTGTATTCTCTTTTTGTCTGTTTTTTTCAGCCTCCATATGTCAACAAGTCCAAAGTCATCCATATACTTCTCTAATACGTATATTGGCGCATTGTGACTGATTGCTATTTTTGAGATTTGAGCAATCTATAAGGGGATTTAGCATAAGGTTAAAGTCGCCTCCCATGATAATTGTAGAATTGGCTGACAAGCAAGTATGAAAACAGCGTGTGAAAAAAGGATGGATTATCTTTATTGATCTAAGCATATACATTGACAATTGTGTATAGTTTGTTAAATATTGTAGCCTGTATAATTATGTATCGGCCTTCTGGTTTTGCTACTATACTATTTATTGTAAAAAATAGTCTTTTATGAACTAGTATTGAGACTCCTCTTTGTCTACTGTTATAAAAAGCCGAGATATCCTGAGTGAAATTAGAGTCAATGAGGATTTTTTCTTCTGACTCAATAAGGTGCGCACTAGCTTCATTCTTAATCAATGCGTGAGCTAATGTTGTTTCGGTCGCGAACGTTTCATTCAGAAGAACGAATCTTTTTAGTGAACGAACTGAACCGAATCAGTTTATGAAATGATTCGTTCTTTTATCTTGGCCGCCACCCGCCACCGTCAGGCAAGCGAGTTGGCTGGGAGCAGAAAGGGAACTGCCGAAGCGTTCTATCACTCACTTCTGAATCTTCGGCGAATGACCAATGAGCAGCCAGCGTGCAGGCTGGGGTGGGACTTCATTAAACGTACTGCCGTGTGATTTGTGATCCGCCAGCGTTGTCACTCACTTTGGCGAATGACCAATGAGCAGCCAGCATCAGGCAGCGCCATGCAACTGGGGGAGGGACTTAAGTGAACTGAGTGATTTGTACAGTGAACTGGTGTACTGAGGAACTGAACAGTGATTCGTTCGTGGAACTTATCGTTCGCGATCCGTTAGACACGAGTGATTGGTTCGTGGAAATTCTTCGTTTGTGATCCGCTAAGGAGCAATGTACTAGTACGATGAGTGATTCGTTTGCACAAGGAATGACGTACTACGCAATGAACGTACTCATGAGTGATTTTAACCTCAAGTCCTGACGTCCTCGCGGGGATAGTTTTCATGAGCAGCCGTTTCTTCAAGCTAACGGCTAATGTTGAGTCAGTCAACCACATGAAAACAACCACACATATTTAAAATAAATGTAAATTAATAATAAATGTTTTTCATACACATACATATCATTCCCTCTGTCTCTAATGTGATTATTAAAGCTTTTTTTTCCAAATATTAATAATAACACATTAAACTTCTAAAGCGCTTATCGAGACACTCAAAGACGCTTTCCACTTATCAGACCCACGATGCACTTGTATTTCAAAACTTCAACTTGATTCTCTGCATCACAATCTTTCACAAGGAGGAGGACATCAAGGAGGACTTGATGTGGTGCATGACTAGCCGCTTGAAGCACTTCATCAGGGTGCTCATTTATCAAGCGTGCGTATACCCAGAAGTGTGCGTAAAGCAAACATTCCCAAGCAAAGTATGGTACAGTGTTCCCTTGCCACTTCGCGCTTCACGTTTTGCGGCTTCAGTGCTTTGCGGGTTTTTCCAAAATATTCATTAAAAAAAATAAATAAATACAGCCATATTGCGGAAAGACGCGTTGTTTCATGTTGATGTTCGCGAGAGAAGGTCTCCCTGCATGCGAAACAAAGAGATGAGTTGACTCAGAGGCTTTGTACATGCCTGTACTGTACGGGCACTCATACAAGGCGCGTGATTGGTTCCCGGCGCGACATCGACCAATGAGAGCACGAGTGGATTTATCCCGTGAGCTGATTGGCTGTGCATCTGTGCAGCCTCACCCTCATTGAACTACTACATACTCTGCGGTGTAATTTTTGCCTATATTGAAAGTATGGAGGTTTTTTTTAGACAATGAGTGAAAACAGTGATCGTGAACTATTTCAATACGCTTGTTTTTTAAAAAATCAATCACTGAAATGCCTGCTTGACGAATGAAAACCGCCACCTAATCCCACATGAAGTACTTGCAGATTCATTTCCGCATATATAGACTGGTTTCGTCAGATCATTTTTGTATTGATTGCATCACAAATGCCTCTGAGATGTTTGCAAAGAGTTCTTATGGCTGACACAGGCATTTCTGTTGGGTGCATGGTGGCGTTGTGTGACCATTGCCATTGTGTGACAGAGGCGAACTTTGATGGTGATCGCTGACTGTCATGTCGGACTACTGCCATATTTGGCAGTGTGATTGTGGTAGTTTTTTAGTTCTTGACAATGACATAAAACATGCGTTTGATTTTGTGACATATTAAAGGATTTTTGTACGGTCATAGGGCTCGACTGATCGCGGACTTTGATGGGCACGAGTAGCTGTCCTAACGGCGGACACTTGACTTGATGCACTTCTTGCATGCCTGCATGTGTGGGATCTGGTTCTAATTGCAGCATGCAATCACAGCAGAATATGAATTGAATTTACCATTGAAGGAATATCCATCCATCCAGCCATCCGTTTTATGTCCCGCTTATCCTCACTAGGTGTAAATGTCAGTGCGAAAGGTTGTTTGTTTCTATGTGCCCTGCGATTGGCTGGCGACCGGTTCAGGGTGTACCCCACCTCTCGCCCGAAGATAGCTGGAACAGGTTTCACCAGCCTGTGACCCAAGTGAGGATAAGCGGTAGAGAATATGGATGGATGAATTAACCTACCATGGATGTTTTTGGGATGTGGGAGGAAACAAGAGTACCCGGAGAAAACCCATGCATGCACGAGGATAACATGAAAACTCCACACAGGCGATTTGAACCCCGGTCCTCAGAACTGTGAGGCAGATGTGCTCACCATTCGACCACCACCATGCCGCCTTGAAGGAATATAATGAGTAAAATTAAATTCGATTGCAATCAAGAATGTCATTTGAAGTTCAAATTCAATTGAGTTTCAGTGGAACATTATTCACATTTCTTACTGGATATTTTTTCTTTTGTCTTTCAATTAATTCATCAGGTGAGGGGGACAATGTATAACACAGGTCGCCATGTTTCTGTGCGATTGGACAAGGAGCATCTGGTTAATATCTCTGGTGGGCCTATGATGTACAGCCATCGTCTGGAGGAGATTCGGCTACACTTTGGTAGCGAAGACAATCAGGGCTCTGAACATCTGCTGAATGGACAGGCTTTCTCTGGAGAGGTGAGTGCAATGTGTGTCTTTGTATGCTTTCTGCAGAGGAAACTGGAAGAGGACGTCTGAAACGAGAATGTTTATGTCAAGATAAACTGAGCAAGGTTTGGTGAATTCCTGATATCGGTGCCCATTGGAACAAATAAAGAGGCTAAAATAAGACAATAAAAAATAAATCCCACTGAAAGGAAATACTTGTCCTAATATAGAGAATAGGATACCTCCTGAAATAAATATTTGAAGACAAAACAACTTGGACAATGTATTTTCTTTGGAAAGAGGACATATTACAGATATGTATGCATGCTATACATCTTGATACATATATTCTGACAAGATGTATAGCGATATCTGGCAGCAAGGAGGTCCCAAACACAGATCCTTGTACCACATGCAAATGACCAGAACACAGGGAGGCACAGTAATTAAAGTGAAACCAAAAAGACAAAAAAATTCTTGCAAACATTAATAATAATAATGCATTATACTTATATAGCGCTTTTTTTTTTTTAGGCACTCAAAGACACTTCGCAATTTCAGGCATTATTCATTCACTCCTCAGTCACACTGATGGTGGTAAGTTACTTGTGTAGTCACAGCTTCCCTGGGGCACTCTGATGGAAGCGTGGCTGCCATCACCAAACATCCAACCAGATTCATTCGTAGGCAATGTGGTTAATTGTCTTGCCCAGGGACGCAACGATGACAAATTTGACACATCACAGAAAAGTCTGTGATGTGTTAACAAGCGAGAAAATGAATGAATGGATTAAAAAAAATTACAAAGTATGTGAAATCGGGCTTCAAAATGGCTTCAGAATTGAGATTCTTTGAGTTTCCAGAAGCTAAAAGTGCTCAAAATCAAAATAATAATAATACAGTGGGTACGGAAAGTATTCAGACCCCCTTAAATTTTTCACTCTTTGTTATATTACAGCCATTTGGTAAAATCATTTAAGTTCATTTTTTTCCTCATTAATGTACCCACAGCACCCCATATTGACAGAAAAAAAGAGAATTGTTGAATTTTTTTCAGATTTATTAAAAAAAAATAAAAAAATGAAATATCACACAGCCATAAGTATTCAGACCCTTTGCTCAGTATTGAGTAGAAGCACCCTTTTTAAGCTAATACAGCCATGAGTCTTTTTTGGAATGATGCAACAAGTTTTTCACACCTGGATTTGGGGATCCTCTGCCATTCCTCCTTGCAGATCGTCTCCATTTCTGTCAGGTTGGATGGTGAACATTGGTGGACAGTCATTTTCAGGTCTCTCCAGAGATGCTCAATTGGGTTTAAGTCAGGGCTCTGGCTGGGCCATTCAAGAACAGTCACGGAGTTGTTCTGAAGCCACTCCTTTGTTATTTTAGCTGTGTGCTTTGGGTCATTGTCTTTTTTGAAGGTGAACAATCGGCCCAGTCTGAGGTCCTGAGCACCCTGGAGAAGGTTTTTGTCCAGGATATTCCTGTACTTGGCCGCATTAATCTTTCCTTCGATTACAACCAATCGCCCTGTCCTTGGAGCTGAAAAACACCCCCACAGCATGATCCTGCCACCACCATGCTTCACTGTTGGGTCTGTATTTGACAGGTGATGAGCAGTGCCTGGTTTTCTCCACACATACCACTTAGAATTAAGGACAAAATGTTCTATCTTGGTCTCATCAGACCAGAGAATCTTATTTCTCACTATCTTGGAGTCTTCAGTTTTTTTTTTTTTTTTTTTTTAGCAAACTCCATGCAGGCTTTCATGTGTCATGCACTGAGGAGAGGCTTCCATCGGGCCATTCTGCCATAAAGCCCCGACTGGTGGAGGGTTGCAGTGATGGTTGACTTTCTATAACTTTCTCCCATCTCTCGATTGCATCTCTGGAGCTCTGCCACAGTGATCTTTAGGTTATTCTTTACCTCTCTCACCAAAGCTCCTCTCCTTGCTCAGTTTGGCCGGATGGCCAGCTCTAGGAAGGGTTCTGGTCGTCCCAAACGTCTTCCATTTAAAGATTATGGATGCCACTGTACTCTTAGGACCCTTACGTGCAGCAGAAATGTTTTTGTAAGCTTGGCCAGATCTGTGTCTTGCCACAATTCTGTCTCTGAGCTCTTCAGGCAGTTCCTTTGACCTCATGATTCTTATTTGCTCTGACATTCACTGTGAGCTGTAAGGTTTTATATAGACAGGTGTGTGGCTTTCCTAATCAAGTCCAATCAGTATAATCAAACACAGCTGGACTCCAATGAAGGTGTAGAACCATCTCAAGGATAATCAGAAGAAATGGACAGCACCCGAGTTAAATGAGTGTCACAGCAGAGGTTCTGAATACTTATGGCTGTGTGATAGTTCAGTTTTTCTTTTTTAATAAATCTGCAAAAAATTCAACAATTCTGGGTTTTTTTCTGTCAATATGGGGTGCTGTGTGTACATTAATGAGGAAAAAATTAACTTAAATGACTTTAGAAGGGCGGCACGGTGGCCGACTGGTTAGAGCGTCAGCCGCACAGTTCTGAGGTGCGGGGTTCAATCCCCGTCCCCGCCTGTGTGGAGTTTGCATGTTCTCCCCGTGCCTGCGTGGGTTTTCTCCGGGCACTCCGGTTTCCTCCCACATCCCAAAAACATGCATTAATTGGAGACTCTAAATTGCCCGTAGGCATGACTGGGAGTGCGAATGGTTGTTAGTTTCTATGTGCCCTGCGATTGGCTGGCAACCAGTTCAGGGTGTACCCCGCCTCCTGCCCGATGACAGCTGGGATAGGCTCCAGCACGCCCGCGACCCTAGTGAGGAGAAGCGGCTCAGAAAATGGATGGATGGATGGATGACTTTAGAAAATGGCTGCAATATAGCAAAGAGTGAAACATTTAAGGGGGTCTGAATACTTTCCGTACCCACTGTACATGTAATAATAATAAATTTTATTTATAGGCACCTTTCACAGCAGTCAAGGTCACTGTACAAAAATAGTTAAAAGCAATCTAGCGATACAATAAAAATAACCAAGCATTAAACAAACATCAATTAAAATGGCAAATGATATTGGGGAAAGTTAAACTAAACAGGCAGGTGTGTCTTTGAGTTTGGTTTTGAAGAGGGTTAATGAGTCTGTGTTTCGGAGGTCAGGTGGTAAGTTCCAAAGACGGAGGGCAGAGCAACTGAAGGCTCTGTCCCCCACAGTAGACAGATGGGCAGAAGGGATGGTGAGGTGGATGGAGGACAAAGATCTGAGAGAGGAGGAAGCAGCAAGCTATGGTGGTGCGAGGTTATTGTTTGCCTTGGAGGTGGAGATCGGTATTTTATATTGGATGTGGTATTGGACTGGGAGCCAGTGGAGTTGTGGAAGCCCTGATGTGATGTGGTGAATGGAGGGGGTCCTTGTGATAATACGATTCAGTTCAATTTGATTCAGCTAACTGCTGCCCATGGCCTGGTGGCAGCCCAGTGGTGGCTGACTGGTGTTGCCTGTTTGGATATACGCTCACTGACTGCCCAATAATGTGTCCCTATCACATTATGCCAGTGGCTGAACATTGACATATTCCATCATATTAACTGGCGATAAATGTCAGCGCCATCTGACTCTTTCACCTGCGAGGAGCTATCAACTGGAATGATGCTATTGCGGCTTGGCGTTTGTCTGAAAGCGCTGCAACTGGAGTCGTCATAATGGCGCGATGGTGAGTTAGATTTTTAATCATATGTTTTTATTTTGTCTGTCAGTCGTAAAATACAATTAAGTGACTCACCTTCAGTCTGTGGCCCTGCTGATAAACAACAGCTGGCTCACCTGCTTTTCTATGATGGACCTCCAATAATGCATTCAGTCCTAAGCACAGTATTCTGACTAAAGTACTTTTATTGGATTTATTTTGTAAAGAATAAAAAAAATATGCTTGTTAGGCAAGAGGTGCGCATGTCAGGGGTGCTAACTTCTGTGTCCTCTTCACATTTAAAGTTTGATAAATTTTCTAAATTGATTTCTACGCTATTCCCACATCTCAGGAAAACTCCACGCACGGTGGGTGTGTCAAATGACATTACAGGCGAATCCGCATAGGTAAAGGTTGCGTAAGTCAGGCGGTTAAAAAACAGCCTTACACATAAACGGGAGAATATGGCCCTTTGTACTGTAAATTCAAACTGGAATGTGCCTTTGAGCAATGTTTCATGATATTTGAGTTACAACGTGGGGTCCTACTGGTCCTGTAGTCATGTTGGTGAACCATTATGTTGATATGGACATATTTAAATTAGTAACAGAAACAGTGCATAAATGATTTTAATGTTGGATGACGTGAATTTAGCCACCTATTTAATGTCATATATTATTGTTGATATAATTGCTATGGTCCTAAAGTGGATCAATAAAAATAACAATAAATGTTTGACAAATTATGATTTCACCTTATTGAGTGTATATATATTAGCAGAATGTCTGTTTACATGGCATGCGTACCTCTAATCCAATCGCTATTTTTGGCAACAAGTGCTTTTGAATGAGTCCGACTCACCGGTACTCAACGTGTCCTCCGCAGCATATGTGGCTACCAATATGCGGGGCCGAAAAATCAAGCTTTTTTTGTTTTAGTTGTGTGGCACTGTCTTCCTGTCCTTCAACGTTCATGGCCAATAATTTCATTAAAGCTTGTGCCGGTGAAAGAGGTTGCTCAAGGCGCTTTTGTCCATGGCAGAATGTGCAATCGTCTATTTGTTCCTTTAAATTTGTTTACAGAAAAAAGTAGTCTTTACTTCAAGTTAACGAATGCTGCTTTCGCTGTACATTTAACCTGGCTCGCTATTTCTGTTTTTTCTCGTTTCGTTGGTCCTCACAACTCACTACTTGTGTTGACTCATTGTGTGTGTGTCTGTGCAACCATCCTTGCTTTCGCAACACACACCCAAGTCTATCTCTGATTGGCTTACAATGAAATTTTACTCTATATCACCCAATCATCATCACTTCGTCTCCTGCCCCCTCGAGACGGGTGTGCGTGCAGTGTGGCGTCATCTCACCTTGATGCTTACACGACACCTCGATGAACCGGAAACACCAAGCCACATTTTAGTTTTCAAAATATGTCACGGTAAGTCGTGCTATTGCGCAAGACCATATCTGAAAATATAGACATTAGCTAATACACGTTAGCTGAATAAATAACATTATGGAGTCACAGGTGTGGATTTGGGCTAATATTAGCAATGTTAACTGGTGAATAGCTAGCCCATTATTATAATGAGCTAGCTAATTTTGTAGGCAAGTTAGGCTTCATCATGCAATTAGTTAGGCTCATCAGATGACTTGTCTGGATGCACCTTGGATTTGGATGGAAAGGGTATGCTTCCTTTTCTCGAGCACCATTAGAGACGTGCCATTAGCACTGATAAAAGTCTTGCTGAGATCCTTTTTTTTTTTTTTTTTAAATCAACTTTTTTGCAGTTCAGCGCCACCCACTCAGATGTCTGGAAAAAAGCTTCAATGGCTGTGGGATCTTCATTCTAATGGCATAACAATTCTTCTTATTTTAAGTAGGCTATGCGGGTACTGTATAATGTGGTCACTCAATAGCTTTCAACGCGTTACATATTGTATAGTACATAACATATATTTCATTCCATATTTGCTGTAGATCTCAAGCATTGAAATGCCATGTAACAAGTGGAATATGGGTCAGATGTGATAGAGTAGGATTTTACTGGGTTTGGACCGACTGATGATTTTTCTGGTTTATTACAGTATGCTCTTTACATGGTGCTTGGGGGAGATTTTGACTTCACAATGGTAAGTACAAAGAAAGTGGTCAAAATCATCACACTGCACTTTTTGTTGGAGAACATGACTTCAGTGTTAGTAATATTGCATATTTTCAGAATGACAGACACAATTAGGAGATGATGGTGTGTGACACATTCAGTTGTCTGGTGTTTTAACATGTAAACAATAATATTATTATCGCATCACATTTATACTTACAACATAAACGTGTCTTACAAAATGCCAAATAACCTTCTGACGACGAGAAAAAAATATTATCCAATCACTGTTTTTTTTGTTTTTGTTTGTTTTTTTAGTAACTAGCAAGAGGTACCAAAGCAAGGACATTGACTGGTTGTCAAGACAATATGATGCATTTTGATAAATACGATATGAGTCATGGATAGGTTATAAATTGCCTGTTTTTTATGCTTAAAATTGAAATTTACACCCTGGGCGATTAAAAAATTGTGAAACAATGTGGTCTATGTATAGATCACAATGGATATGGAGGAGGCAAAGAGGTCACGGACAATATCTCCAGAAGAGTCTGCTATTATGCATCCTAACCAACTGTCAAATGCGACAAACTGTCCATGTAATACTAATGAATGCTCAAAATATTACAATAGTTAATGGGTTTAATCAAAAAACTCTTGACCTGACTGAAGACAAGGCACTGGCGCATCAGAAGAAGCTGGAGGTCAGTAAGGAACTACCAGAACACAAAGACATTAAAAAAATTAATATTAGCTTAATAGTTTCATCTCTAGTAAGTTGGGAAAATCTTATTACATGTGCGAGCTGAAGAAAACTACCAAGAAAGGAAAATCTACGACTTCATCATATGCAGCCATGACCTCAGATGTCATCAAGATGTGGGTGTCATGAACGGAACAGAGGATAGGACCCAAAAATGCACGACTCCAAAACAAATGGACAGTTTCCAAAAAGAGAGGTTTAATAGATGGGCATAGGTCGGTACACAGGCAGGCAATCCAAGAAAGGCAACAGTATCCAAAAACATGAGGCAAAGAGGCAAGGTCGATAATCGGAACAGGGTCAAATCTTACTGTGAGTCTGTGACGTGGAAACAAGGAATGCTGGAACGCGACGACAAGGTACAACGAACTGGCAACGAGAGGGAATGAGATTTGGTAATTAGGGTGAACGAGGCACAGGTGGTGAAGATGCTCACAGGAGCAGGTGTGTGTGAAACAGGGGGGAAGACAAAACCCGGAACACACACACATGACAGTGGGTATTTCATAAAATAAATGCTTAAATAATAGCTACATCTTTTGTGAAGAACAAAGGCTGTTGTGGTCATACTTTTTTCATAAATTGATGGATTTGATATTCTCATGTTATGGCTGTGGTAATGTTGAGCATCCACCAACAGGAGAAGACCCATGCAGGCACGAGGAGAAGATGCAAATTCCACACAGGGAGGCCAGATTTGAATCCGGGACCTCAGAACTGTCAGGCAGATGTGCTAACCCCGGGGTCACCAACCGTTTTTGACTCAAGATCTACTTTTCAAGTAGCTAACCTCCTGAAATCTACCAGTTCAGTGTCAACATCACAAACCCACACACCTTTTCCAGTCTCCAGTAACTAACCTCAAAACACTTTTTCTTGTTGTCATACAACCACGATACATGCGCACGAACACACACACACACACACACACACACACACACACAGTGCCTGAAATAAGTATTTAACACATCAACATTTTTCTCACTAAATATACTTGCAAAGGTGCTATTGACCTAATAATTTCAGCAGATGTTGGGAACAACCCATCCATCCATCCATCCATTTTCTACAGCTTATCTGAGGTCGGGTCGCGGGGGCAGTAGCTTTAGCAGGGACGCCCAGACTTCCCTCTCCCCAGCCACTTCATCCAGCTCTTCCAGGGGGGTCCTGAGGTGTTCCCAGGCCAGCCGAAAGACGTAGTCTCTCCAGCATGTCCTGGGTCGTCCCCGGGGTCTCCTCCCGGTGGGACGTGGCCGGAATACCTCGCCAGGGAGGCGTCCGGGAGGCATCCGAATCACCTCATCTGGCTCCTATCGATGTGGAGAAGCAGAGGCTCTACTCTGAGATCCTCCCGGATGACCGAGCTTCTCACCCTATCTCTAAGGGACACCCCGAACACCCTGCGGAGGAAACACATTTTGGCCGCTTGTATCCGGGATCTTGTTCTTTCGGTCACGACCCACAGCTCGTGACCGTAGGTGAGTATACGAACATAGATCGACCGGTAAATTGAGAGCTTCGCCTTTCGGTTTAGCTCCTTCTTTACCACAACAGTCGACATCACTGCAGACGCTGCACCGAGCCGCCTGTCGATCTCCCGTTCCATTCTTCCCTCACTTGTGAAGAAGACCCCAAAATCGGGCAGGATCTCTTCCCCGACCTGGAGTGTGCACGCCACCATTTTTCCGACTGATGACCATGGTCTCAGATTTGGAGGTGCTGATTCTCATCCCAGCCGCTTCACACTCGGCTGTGAACTGCTCCAGTGAGAGTTGGAGATCACGGCTTGGTGAAGCCAACAGAACCACATCATCTGCAAAAAGCAGAGATGCAATACTAAGGCCACCAAACTGGACCCCCTCTACGCCTCGGCTGCGCCTTGAAATTCTGTCCATAAAAGTTATGAACAGAATCGGTGACAAAGGGTGACCTCAACCCCAGAGATAGGAGAGCCTGCCTCAGAGGACCCCGACTCTGCTTCCTCATGGGAAGGCGTGTCGCTGGCGGAGGAGGTGTTTGAAGTATTCTCCCGACCGACTCACAACGTCCCGAGTCGAGTGCTCCATCCACACCATACACAGTGTTGCTTCCCCCTCCTGAGATGCTGATGGTGGACCAGAATTTCATTTAAGCCGCCCAGAAATCGTTCTCGATGGCCTCACAGAACTCCTCCCACGCCCAAGTTTTTGCCTCAGCGACCACCAAAGCTGGTTTCCGCTTGGCCAGCCGGTACCAGTCAGCTGCCTCAGCAGTCCCACAGGCCAAAAAGGACTGATAGGACTCCTTCAGCTTGATGGCATCCCTCACCAATGTCCACCAATGGGGACAGGGGTTGCCGCGACGACAGGCACCGACCACCTTACGGCCGCAGCTCCGGTCGGCCGCCTAAATGTCCCCCGCCAACCCCGTAACATGAGCAAAGTTCTGTCGTAGGTGGGAGTTGAAACTCCTCTGACGGGGTATTCTGCCAGACATTCCCAGCATACAGCTCAGTATACAGCTCTGCCCCTCTCTTCACCCGAGTGTCCAAGACAAGTCCAATGACACGACCAGAAAAGTCGATCATCGAATCCATGATGAGTACAGAAGTCCAATAACAGAACACCACTCGGGTTGTGATCGGGGGGGGTGAGGGAGGGGGCGTTCCTCCCAATCACGCCCCTCCAGGTCTCACTGTCATTGTCCACATGAGCATTGAAGTCCCTCAGCAGAATGATGGAGTCCCCTTCGGCAGCGCTCTCCAGCACCCCCTCCAAGTACTCCAAAAACGGTGGGTACTCTGAATGGCTGTTTGGTGCATAGGCACAAACAACAGTCAGGAACCGTCCCCCCACCCGATAGCGAAGGGAGGCTACACTCTCATCCACCGGACTGAACCCCAATCTACAGGCCGGGGGGCAATAAGCATACGCACACCTGCTCTGCGCCTCTCACCGAAGAGAGTCCAACCCCTCTTAAGAGGACTGGTACCAGAGCCCAAACCATGTGTGGAGGCAAGCCCGACTATATCAATTTGGAATTTATCGACCTTACACACCAGCTCGGGCTCCTTCCCTGTCAGAGAGGTGACATTCCACGTCCCTAGAGCCAGCTTCGGTAGCCGGGGATCAGATCGCCAAGGTACCAGCCTTCGGCCACCACCCAGCTCACCCGACCCCTATGGCCCCTCCCACAGGTGGTGAGCCCATGGGAAAGGGAACCCACATTACCCATTCGGGCTGTGCCCAGCCATGGGGCCCGGCCACCAGGCGCTCGCCTTCGGCCCCACCTCCAGGCCTGGCTCCAGAGGGGGCCTCCGGTGACACACGTCTGGGCAAAGGAAACCTAAATCCATTTATAATATTCAACATATGGGGTTTTTGCCATGCTTTTTCTGGTCCCTCACCTAGGACCTGTTTACCATGTGTGACCCTACCAGGGGCGTAAAGCCCTGGACAACTTAGCTCCTAGGATCACTGGGACACACAAACACCTCCACCACGATAAGGTGACGGCACCAGGAGGGGTTTTTCAAATGTAAAAAGGGTAATATAGATACGTTGACTGGTAAGAGCATGATATTGGCAGATGTACATTTGGAGTTAAATGAATTAGTCAACATATGACGCGCTGTGGCAACCCCTAAAGGGACAAGCCGAAAGGAAAAGAAGAAGATTAGTCAACACATTATGACTGTAAATCACTCTGCATTCCCCAGGCAACAATACACGCCATTGCCGGGGTGAAGGGTGTGTCGACTGTAGCGGCAAAGGGCATTTTCAAGGAACAAAGCACAATATGGCTGGAGGTAAGATGGTTAATAATACGAAACCTTCTTCATCGTTTGTCATGGGGTATCTTTGAAATATTAATGTCTGATTTATAGATAATGTCTCATGTCTTTCTTTGGCAGTGAACAGCAGCTACTTGGAGAGCAACTGATGAGGGGTATGACTAAGGAGTGCAAGGGAAGGCTGAGGGAACATGGAGAGAAACTCAAAGAGCTCTACAATCAGATGAGTTTTTGAGAAGACTAGTTGCGTTTTGTGTGTGTGTGTGTGTGTGTGCGTGTTTGACGAATATGCACAATAAAGGTTTGACAAACATGCACAATAAATTATTTTATGATAAGACTTTTGTGGATGCATTTTTGTGCACTGGCCAGACTCCAAAGGCCACTGACGTTTTGTGGACAGTCCCTGTTTTAGGCAGCTCTAGATGTACTTATATGCATCAATGTTGGTCAAAACATTGGGGGGAAGGGGGGTGGGGGGTTGGGCGGATGTAAGGCATGGGGGAAAATGTAAGACATGAATAAAGACAGATATTTATTTATTTTATTTTTTTTATGAAATTACATTTGACCTGACAATGATAAGGGACATAAAAGGATGAGGTTATTTTATCAGACATTGGCCTGATACTATCATATATTTTTTATGTTTATAAGACAGATTTATGATGTTTTTTTTCTTTTTTTTAAATAACATTAAACCTGAGAATGCGGCACGGTGGGCGACTGGTTAGAGCGTCAGCCTCACAGTTCTGAGGACCCGGAGTTCAATCCCCGGCCCCGCCTGTGTGGAGTTTGCATGTTCTCCCCGTGCCTGCATGGGTTTTCTCCGGGCACTCCGGTTTCCTCCCACATCCCAAAAACATGCATTCATTGGAGACTCTAAATGTCCCGTAGGTGTGACTGTGAGTGCGACTGGTTGTTTGTTTGTATGTGCCCTGCGATTGGCTGGCAACCAGTTCAGGGTGTACCCCGCCTCCTGCCCGATGACAGCTGGGATAGGCTCCAGCACGCCCGCGACCCTAGTGAGGAGAAGCGGCTCAGAAAATGGATGGATGGATAAACCTGAGAATGAAAAAGGGACATACTGTAAAAGGATGAGGTTATTTTTTCAGACATTGGCCTGATAGGATCGTATTTCATTTATATTGATAAGACAGATTTATGTTTGTTATTTATTAAAATAACATTACACGTGACATTGAAAAAGGATGTAAAAAGGATGAGGTTATTCAGACATTGGCATGATATTATCATAATTCGTTTTCTGTATGTTTATAAAACAGATTTGTTTATTAAAAAACATTACAGCTGACAATGAAAAAGGTGCATAAAAGGATGAGATTATTTCATCAGACATTGGTTTGAGACTTTCATATTTCATTTATATTTATAAGACTGATTTATGTTTGTTATTTATTAAAATAACTTTACACCTGACAATAAAAAAGGGACATAAAAATATGAGGTTATTTTGTAAGACATTGGCCTGATACTATCATATTTCGTTTCCTGTATATTTATAAAACAAATTTATGTTTCTTATTTATTAAATTAAGATTACACCTGACAATGAGAAAGGGACATAAAAGGATGAGGTTAGTTTGTCAGACATTGACCCCATGTTATAATTTTTTTTTACATTACACATTTCTTTCGCCATTAACGAGATATGCGCCAGACTTTTATTTTGAAAACTGCTACTTTGAGCTCCGAGGTGTTGAGGTGATGCTACACTGCACGTGGACACTTGGCGCCTTCACAAAGGACAGTTTAAAAAAAAAAAAAAAGGGGGGGGGGGGGGGGGAGCCTCTCGGAGCTCACTGCTCTGATGAAAACTTCTTCGATGATCTAATAATTAAAGTAACGCTATGTTTTTGGACAGTAAGGATAACGGTGTTATCGTGATTGAAATAGTAATTAGTTAGATTATGCGTTACAACCGGAAAAAGTATTGTTATTAATAACTGTTTATTTACGACACCATTACTCTCATCACCAGTGTTGAGATCAGGAATGACACTTAAGATACATGATATAAATAAGGACAAGCAAATCAAGAAAGAAAAGTCCGTCCATCCATTTTCCGTACGGCTTCTTCTCACTAGGGTCGCGGGGCATGTTGGAGCCTATCTCAGCTATCTTCGGGCGAGAGGCGGGGTACACCCTGAACTGGTCGTCATTATCATCCAAATACAATATCTGCTGGGGTGACTTGCGTACATGCAATTCATGTCCATGGGAGTTTCCGTTTAACTTCCCACCACAATAGTGCTGTCTGACAATGAGGGAGATGATGTAGACTGAGCGTACAGTACATGTCACTTTAAAGCCCAATTGTCTTGGTGAATTCCATGACGTTGGTCATCATCGTTGGTTGATCACGTTGCACTCAATTAGTTCTCTCCACAGGACTGTATCGTGTATTGGTTTGGATAAAAAGGTAATTAATTTGGGAAAAGATACGAAGGAAGGTAAATGCCTGCATTCACTTCCGGGTTAGTCCGATTTACATTTTTACCGTTAAAAATCAAACTAATTTGGTCTCATAGAGGGCACCACGTCACTTTTTATATGTATAAAATTTAGGGAAAGTGACGAGAAAACATTTTATGAGTCTCATAACTAAAGGTTGCTACATTTTATAAAATACAATTTCTAGATGACAGAGGCTTACTTAAACTCAAAACACACACAAAACAACCAAGAGTAGAACTTTATAGAATATTTAATTAAATCTACGCGGGATCTAGAGGGAAACACACAAAGGGGTCTAACTAAAGAATGAAAATAACACTAATAATGGTAAAAAGAAGAAAAATAGGCATATGAAAAGGGACATAGAACACTGTGTGTTTCTGGCTAAAAATATGAATGTGCGCGTTTAATGCATTGAGTCAGAGTGAACAAAAGCAAAGTTAGGAGCTGTGTGAAGCTAATAATTTTAATTATTAGGCACTAATTTTGTACCTGCGGGTAATGATTGTTGCTGTACTCACGCCTGTAGATCAGCTGGTCGACGGGGGGGGGGGGGTTCTTTCATCGCAGGAAAAGGAACAAAGCAGCATTCATTGAAAAAGGAAAAAGATGCAGAATCTGCCGATTGACCCAGTGGCGAGCTCAGCTTTTGTCCCCCAGCTGCGTGCGGGACCGGTATTGGATGCCGGTAGCTGCTTGCTGAGGCTCTGCCGACCGGTCACGGCTAGAAAAAAAAATAATCGAAGCTGCATGGTCGGTTTCGTCAATTGACGCACCGCCAGCTTGTTTGCAGCGGGTGTTTGCGCACGTGGTGGCGCTGGAGGAAAATGGAGAAGGGGGGTTGGCCGAGGCCAGCCCGTGGCTGGTGAGATTAGCTCGTCAGGACACGAAGAAAGAAAGATAAAAACTCAAGAGCGCAAGAAGGCGGGAGTAACCAGGGGGCTTGTGCAAGATGGATGGGGAAACCTGGAGAAGACCACACCCATCAGCTTGAGTCTTGTCTACAATTTTGATAAAAATGGTGTAAAAATCATATCTTAATATAAAATGATTCCAACTTTCTACTCTCTACTCACAGGTCAACCATATAGAATGACTGTTTATACTTTAGTCTTGGCAAAACAACTGCTTATGGTTCAAATCACATTTAATGCTGGTTGGAGTCAAGACAAACAGTTCTCAGAATCTTGCAGCCGCGCTTGTAAAGTTGACACACTCACACAGACATCAAGTCATACATTTGGAATAATTCGTTAGCGTTCGTAAAATATAAAAACAGAATTTTTTTCTTTGGTTAAACATCAAATGAATGGAAGTTCACGGGTTACAGTACTCTCCATCGCCAGTGGGTGGCACCTTGCGTGCATGGTTGGATATTAAGCAAATAGTTCACTGCTGTATTTGCATTCCATTGATCTGTCCCAGCTTGGTCTCCCGGAGAGAGGATCCCACCTTTTGGCTGTTGTCAGTACAAACAAAGAAAATGACTCTTTAATGACTGTAAACCAAGATTTCGAGGTGACCTGCTAATTAATTTAGGGTCCAGTAGGTGTCTTCTAGTGGCTGTGTCAAACAGCAGGGCCGCAGGGAAGAATGCAGTTTATCAAGCTGTGGGGGAGTCACTGTGACACCTCAGGTTTCGGGAAGCATGTCCGCTACAGGACACTGCTCTAAAGGTGAACAGCTGCAGGAGCTCTGAGTGCAAACAAGTTAAATAGTCAGCACTCTAAACTCACAACTGAGACAGCAAAGCATGTGGTGAACATTTATTTCCTTTTGATTGTTGTTTGAGTTTCTAAACTCTTATGAATCTGTTGTTTGGGTGGAGTTGCGATCTTCCTGCAATAACTGCTGTGAATCCACATTTCTCATTCAGTCATCTTGACAGAAGTGTTGGTTGTGGGTAGGTCACCAATGCTTCCTCCTCTGGTTCTTTACCGTGTTACCAAGTTGTTGGTTCATGGAATTTGTTTGCTTGGAAGGACAGTGTCGCCTTGGCCTTTTTGAACAGAATATAGAAGAGGAAATAGACAACGCTACTTCACACATCCTGGTGATTTGAAGTTGCCTTTCACATTGTCAACTCCTGCATAAAGTGATCTGCCATATGATGTAAGTCTGTTTTGTCCCAGCTTGAAATGAGTAACAGAGAATCAGTAACACTAAAGTGTGTTCTAACAAAAGCTAATGCAATCCTAGTGGTGAGACTGCGAAGTCGACGGTTAGGCTTATATGAATCTAGATTCATGAGGTTGTAAATAAAAGCACACAACTCCAAGTGAAGTTTAAATATAGAGCATATAAATGTTATTCAGCGTTCATACACAATGTTAAAATACAACACTATCACATACTGTAATAGTACCGCTGAGATCTCAGGAAAAGAAATAAATAATTTTAAAAAACGGTAAATTCAGTCAAGGTCCAAATAGAATGTATGACAAACCCTGAATGCACTTTAAAAAACAACAGCAAAACAAATAAACAAACATAAAACCCTGCAAAATCTAACCGGCCACTGTGTTTATGCCAACGAATCAAAAGACGGGAATCAGAATCATCTTTATTTGCCAAGTATGTCCAAAAAACACACAAGGAATTTGTCTCCGGTAGTTGGAGCTGCTCTAGTACGACAACAGACAGTCAATTGACAGAGAACACTTTTGAGACATAAAGACATTGACAAAAAAAAAAAAACAGTCACTGAGCAGTAAAGGGTTGCTAGTTATCTGGTAATGCCGGTACATTTATTTATTTTTTTGACAATTATGCAAAAAGATGCAGAGTCCTCTAGCACTTAGAGCAGTTCGAATGACTAATATTGTAATAGTCCGGTGAAATGACCATTGTGCAAAGGGCCCCGAGAATTCAAGGAGTGTATGCGGTTTAAAGTGACGAGTAGTGCGATAATCTGGGACAATGTTGGTTGTGCAAATGTTGCAGATACTCCTCAATCAGTGTGCAAATGGAGCAGATGCTACTCTGGCATGAGTGGCCAGTATATGCAAATAGTGCAGCATGGCGAGACAACTACAGTGAGTGCACGAGTAATGTATAATTGGCCCCACAGAAATGTGACAACAAACTCAAGTCAAAAAATTGCCAGCATGTTGTAATGGAGCACCGTGGCCGACTAGTTAGAGCGTCAGCCTCACAGTTCTGAGGATCCGGGTTCAATCCCCGGCCCCGCCTGTGTGGAGTTTGCATGTTCTCCCCCTGCCTGCGTGGGTTTTCTCCGGGCACTCCGGTTTCCTCCCACATCCCCAAAACATGCATTAATTGGAGACTCTAAATTGCCGGTGGGTGTGACTGTGGGTGCGACTGGTTGTTTGTTTGTGTTTGCCCTGCGATTGGCTGGCAACCAGTTCGGGGTGTGCCCCGCCTCCTGCCCGATGGCGGCTGGGTTGGGCTCCAGCATGCCTGCGACCATAGTGAGGAGAAGCGGCTCAGAAAATGGATGGATGGATGGATGTTGCAATAGAATTGTAGGTTAGGTGTTTAAGAAGTTGATTGCAAGAGGGAAGAAGCTGTTGGAATGTCTGCTAGTTCTAGTTTGCATTGATCGGTAGCGCCTACCCGAGGGAAGGAGCTGGAAGAGCTGGTGACCGGGATGCGGAGGGTCCGAGAGGATTTTGCACGCTCTTGTCTTAGTTCTGGCCTCAAGTCCTCAAGGGTGGGTAGGGGGTACCGACAATCCTTTCAGCAGTTTTGATTGTCCGTTGCAGTCGGAGTTTGTCCTTTTTTGTAGCAGCACCAAACCAGACTGTGATGGAAGAACACAGGACTGATTCGATGACCGCTGTGTAGAACAGCCTCAGCAGCTCCGGTGGCAGGCCGTGCTTTCTCAGAAGCCGCAGGAAGTACATCCTCTGCTGGGCCTTTTTGAGGACGGAGTTGTTGTTGGTCACCCACTTCAGGTCCTCAGAGACTGTAATTCCCAGGAACTTGAAGGTGGTCATATAATTAGAATATCATGAAAAAGTTAATTTATATCAGTAATTCCATTCAAAAAGGGAAACTTGTATAATGTGTACATTCATTTCACACATTTCAAGTGTTTATTTCTATTAATGTTGATGATAATGACTGACAACTAATGAAAACCCCAAATTGAGTATCTCAGAAAATTTGAATATTGTTGAGAGGTACAATATTGAAGACATCTGGTGCCACACTCTAATCAGCTACTTAACTCAAAACACCTGCAAACTTTAAATGGTCTCTCAGTCTAGTTCTGTAGGCTACACAATCACGGGGGAAGACTGGTGACCTGACAGTTGTCCAAAAGACAACCACTGATACCTTGCACAAGGAGGGCAAGACACAAAAGGTTATTGCTAAAGAGGCTGGCTGTTCACAGAGCTCTGTGTCCAAACACATTAATAGAAAGGCGAAGGAAAAGATGTGGCAGAAAAAAGTGTACAAGCAATAGGGATAACCGCACCCTGGAGAGGATTGTGAAACAAAACCCATTCAGAAATGTGGGGGCGATTCACAAAGAGTAGACTGCTGCTGGAGTCAGGGCTTCAAGAACCACCACGCACAGACATAGGCAAGATATGGGTTTCAGCTGTCGGATTCCTTGTGTCGAGCCACTCTTGCACAAGAGACATCGTCAGAAGCGTCTCGACTGGGCTTGACAAAAAGGACTGAGTGTTCCAAAGTTATGTTCTCTGATGAAAGTAAATTTTGCATGTCCTTTGGAAATCAAGGTCCCAAAGTCTCGAGAAAGAGAGGAGAGGCACA
Source organism: Phyllopteryx taeniolatus (assembly GCF_024500385.1). Taxonomy (NCBI): domain Eukaryota; kingdom Metazoa; phylum Chordata; class Actinopteri; order Syngnathiformes; family Syngnathidae; genus Phyllopteryx; species Phyllopteryx taeniolatus. Next base: position 3,032,540 of record NC_084520.1, read on the forward strand.
GATTCCACGTTGATTGAGGTCAAGTGTAAAGTTTCCACAGTCAGTGATGGATTGGGGTGCCATGACATGTGCTGGTGTTGGTCAACCATGTTTCCTTAGGTCTAAGGTCAATGCAGCCATCTACCAGGAAGTTTTAGAGCACTTCATGCTTCTTGCTGCTGACCAACTTCATGGAGATGCAGATTTCATTTCCCAAGAGAACTTGGCACCTGCACACAGTGCCAAAGCTACCAGTATCTGGTTTTCCTGTTCTTGATTGGCCAGCAAACTCACCTGACCTCAACCACATAGAAAATCTATGGGGTATTATGAAGAGGAAGATGTGATACACCAGACCTAACAATACAGAAGAGCTGAAGGCCACTATTAGAGCAATCTGGGCTCTCTTAACACCTGAGCAGTGCCACAGACTAATTGACTCTATGCCACACCATATTTCTGCAGTAATTCAAGCAAAAGGAGCCCCAACTAAGTATTTAGTGCTGTACATGCTCATACTGTTCATGTTCGTACTTTTCAGTTTGCCAACATTTCTAGAATTTTTTTTTTGTATCGGTCTTAAGTAATATTAAAATTTTACTGACTTTGGGATTTTCATTAGTTGTCAGTTATAGTCATCAAAATTAAAAGAATTAAACATTTGAAATATGTCAGTCTGTGTGTAATGAGTGCATATAATATACAAGTTTCACTTTTTGAATGGAATTACGGAAATAAATAACCTTTTTCATGATATTCTAATTATATGACCAGCACCTGTAATCATATTGGTTGATGTCTTAATCATTGCAGCGAGCAATGCTGAGGTTTTGAGAGAAGTAAAAGACATGCTCGCAGAAAAGTTTAGAATGAAAGATCTACTCAAACATTTTATGGGTATGGATTTCAAGTATTCACCAACTATAGTACATGATGACAACCATGGGACAATCACTCTTGCCAAAAACCCTGTCAACACACAGAGACGTAAACATGTTATCAGGTCTATTGTGAATGAGGGGAGAGCAACTTTGATGTATTGTCCTGACATAGATGCTGATATAATGACCAAATCTATAAAAAAGTTAAAACTGAAAATAAAAGGTTGTTGGGGGGAGTTTGAAATGTGTAAGACAGAGATCCACATTCATTATGATTTTTTTTGTTTTATTTGTTTTAAATGATGACAACATAAGTACAAGTGGGTGTGTTAAGAAACATCAGTTGATGTGCAATATAATGTACTGTTTTATGCAAAGTTCTAACGTTTACTGGTAATGTGCAGTATGAGGCGCCACAGTGAGGCGCTAGGACATGCTATAGGATGCATGCCTGTGTCATCACACCTTTTGTGTGCTTTCTTTCTGTGTGTCTTTGATGTTGAGTTCTTTGAAAGCTGTTGGCTCCGACATCTATCCATCCATCAATTTTCTTTACCGCTTATCCTCATAAACATGCCATGCTTTTTCTCCATTGTCCATTCATCCGAATGCAACGTTAAGCTACAATAATTTAACAGTGTCCATCTGCAGTGTACAGCTTAGGATCCTTATTTATGTGAAAGACAAGGCCAGTGAAACTGGGTGGAGCCATAGTTTGCACTAATTTTGGCTGCGATTCAGTGGCGGTGGCCTGCACTATTACCTACGTGTGGGGGCTCCCCTAAAAGCCCGCAATGTTGAGTCAAGCTTGGTCATGTGGGGTTTGAACTTCACTGGACTTGAATTATTCAAATTTGCGTTTTAAAGAATGCAGTTTGCCCTCAGAGATTGTTTGAATGGTACAATTGATTTTTAATTAAATTCTTAATTGGTGGTGGTGTATTGTGTATTGATGTATTACCTTTATCTCTCACACTCTGTTCCAGGTTCAGCTGATTCACTACAATCACGAGTTGTATACTAATTATACTGAAGCTGCCAAAAGCCCTAATGGACTAGTCATCGTGTCCATATTCATGAAAGTAAGTCTCAGATACCTGTTTAATAAATGCCAAATGCCTACATTTGTAAATTGTATTTGTCAATATATGCTGTTGGTAATGATAGGATTCTTTTATTGCATTTGCTGCATATTGAATAACTTGAAGTCCATGCAGAAGCTTTTAAACACAGCCGCAGTCTTAGAGTCGCCTTCCAAACCTTTCCTTTTGTCCTCCTGTCAAATAAATGACCAAAGCTGCCTTTTCCATCCACATCAAGAATACTGCTCACCATTGCCCCTATACATCGTCATCTGCTCCATAATCTCTAATCCACATTTGATCAGAGGTTGCACCAGCGTGTTTTGAGCTAGATCCCAAGAAGCATTGATGACGTGAAAAAGATCAATTGTCAGATGTGATTCAAACACCAGAAAAAAAGTAAAGTTCACTTCCCAGTTGGAATTGGTGTGAATTTGTCACCTTAATGCCTCGAAAAAAAATGCGTTTATTGAGAGGGTACAGCAAAATCTCCATGAGAAATGTCAGACAACAAGAAATCAATAACACTAATCGGCTGCTACTGTGCGGAAAACAAGCACAACCACATCTTGTTTGGTATCAACAAGAAGATTGGGGTTCTCTGCAGCCGCAGATTGAATTCAAATGTATGTTCTTAGATGTATGAACCAACAAGAGGCCGTAATACGGTCCCTTGTGATGCAAACAAGACATCCTTGTTGCTAGGCTAACACTAAAACACCACTTCCAATCTTCGAACGAACATATCTTCACCAAGTGTTACCAGATTACCACAATCTATACATCATTGGAAAGTATTTTTAATGCCTTTTCAGAAAATGTATTCAGCTCGAAACACGGCTGTGCGAGTTACGATTGGTTTCATGCTGGAGTGTCACATTTGTCTATTTGGTGTTAGGGTCATCACACTAGTAATGGGAAAGACTAGTCTCTGAGACTTGACTCTGCTGAATAACTACAAAAGGTGATGATGGCTCTCGTGCTGACAGTGTGGGACACACCTTACCCAAATACCTGACTACGTCCTCCGACTGCCAAACAGCCTTTATATATTCCTGCCACAACGACCGAACGTTAACATATTATATCATATTATCTATCCATCCATCGTCTTCCGCTTATCCAGGGTCAGGTCGTGGAGGTAGCAGCTTAAGCAGGGAAGCCCAAACTTCACTCTCGCCAGCCACATCGTCCAGCTCTTCCGGGGGGATCCGCAGGCATTCATTCCTAAGACAGCTGGGAGATGTAGTCTCTCCAGCATGTCCTAGGTCGTCCCTGGGACTTCCCCTTCCGGCCGGACGTGTCCAGAACACCTCACCAGGGAGGCGTCTGGGGGCCATCCTAATCAGATGCTCTTCTGGCTTGTGTTGATGCGGGTCGACTCTTAGCCAAGCTTCTCACCCTATCCCTCAGGGAGAGCAAAGACAACCTGTAGAGGAAACTAATTTCAGCTGCTTGTATCCGCAATCTTCTTGTTTTGATCACGACACACAGCTCGTGACCATAGGTGAGGGGAGGAAAACAGATTGATCAGTAAACCGAGAGCTTTGCTTTTTGGCTCACCTCCTTCTTCACCACGACAGACCGAAACAGAGTCTGCGTCACTGTATATGCTGCACCAATCCGCCTGTCGATTTCCTGACTTCTGAACAGAATCCTGAGATACTTGAATTCCTCCACTTGGGGCAGGATCTTTTCCTCAACCAGAAGAGGGCACTACACCCTTTTCCGACTGAGGAGCATAGCCTCAGATTTGCCGGTGCTGATCCCAGCCACTTCACACTCTGCTATGAATCGCTCCAGTGTGAGTTCAAGTTTGCAGCTTGATGAGGCCAACAGAGCCACATCATCTGCAAAAAGCAGAGATGAAATGCTAAGGTCACCAAACCGAACCCCCTAAACGCCTAAGCTTCACCTAGAAATGATGTCCATAAAGGAAATGAACAGAATCGGTGACAAAGGGCAGCCTTGGTGGAGTGCAATCCTCACTGGAAACGAATCTGACATACTGCCGGTAATGCAGCCCAAACTATGACACCAGTCGTACAGGGACCGAACAGCTCTTGTTCAGGAGCACGCTGCACAGGACCCCCCGGAGGACACGGTTGAACTCCTCCTCCAAGTCCAGAAACCACATGTAAACTGATTAGACTAACTTCCATGCACCCTCAAGAACTCTGCAGAGTATAATAGGAGAAATAAGAATAGAAATAGGAAAGCCCGTGTCAGAATCTTCCTCATAGGAAGGCGTGTCAATGGAATTGAGGAAGTCTTCGACGTATTCGGCCCACCGACTCACATTGTCCCAAGTTGAGGTCAGCAGCACTATACACAGTCTTGACGGTGCACTGCTTCCGCCTCCTGAGACGTCAGATGGTGGACCAGAATTTCCTCAAAGCCATGCAGAAGTTGTTCTCCATGGCCTCAATGAACTCCTAAGACACATGAGTTTTTGCCTCAGTGAACGCCAAAGCTGCATTTCGCTTGGCCTGCTGGTACACATCAGCTGTCTCGGAAGTCCCACAGGCCAAAAAAGCTCGACAGAGCTCCTTCTTCACCTTGACGGCATCCTTGGCGTCCAGCTCTGGTCGGTTGCCTCAACAATGGAGCCAGTGAACCTGGTCCACTCGGACTCAATGTCCCCTGCTTCTCCTGGGAGGTGGGCAAAGTTCTGCTGGAAGTGGGAGTTGAAGCTCCTTCCTCATGAGCTTTTGTGAGCACCCTTTGCGGAAATTAAATAGATCAAGAAGTGGTAAACTTAGTGCGCTAACCTCAAAAAAGGAATGAAATGACCCATTTGTTGGAAAATTATTTAAACTTGGAATTGTTCCAAGGAAAAATAAATTTGCATGTTAAAAGGAAGTGGCCAAAACACATATTACCCTATCACTCCAAAGACAAACAAAATCAAGAAAAAACCTATCAGAGTAGAACAAAAATCACATCAGCCAGAAACTATAACCTTACCTGAATATATTCGGTAAATCCAAGAAAAGAAGAGTTTCTGAAGAAAAGGTTTAATGCTACATGAACTATGTTAAACAAAAACATCGCTGACAACTTACAATCGTGAGTTAAGATGAAGGCATTCGTCTTCCAGCCCGGATGTGCCAACGCTGTGCACTGAGGTTCAACAGCAAAAATCGCATTAACCAGGAAAAGTAAATATTTTCATTGGCTATTATTTTACAAATATATATTTGACATTGTTAAGTGAACTACTCCTTTTTAATTCAAGTCAACAGCTGACTGCAAGCTCCACATGCGGAAAACAAACCCAAGACAGTATTTTTGGTTCGCTGCAGATGGATAATTTAAATTTGGCTTTAATTTCATAAATGCGAGGAGGGCTCAAATAGACACTATTTTATTTGAAAGAAAGCTTCAATCATGCATCTTTTTTAAGAGTTCAAAATGTTTTTGGTTTATGCAGAAATATGATTTTCTGTTCTCTGTAGCAGTTAATTGATTTATTAAATGCAGTACACATTAGTTTCTTATACATAAAGGAAAAAAAAGCTTACCAATTTATGTAGTGTTATCCTCACTTTAGATAGGGTCTTGTGGCTCCCGATATTTTTCTTCTGTGGGAGACCAAATGGCTCTTTTTAAATATTTAGGTTTCCGACCCCTGAAAAAGCCTAAAAAAAAACACACTGATATAGTAACTCAAAAATACTGTGTTATAGTAGTATAGTATAATAGTAGATCTGCACTAATATAAGTTAAATATTTAGAATTAGTTTTTTAATATGTAGGAGAACATGCTTAAATCGGGCATTAGCTAATGCAATCATTCTCCATGTTTAATAAGTATAGCTACACTAAAAACAACATATTTGTGCAGATAAGCAAATAATAATGTATTTTCCCAATCCGTAGAAACATTTACTCGAACTTAGCATACAGTGCTAGATTACAGCATGATTCTTAAAATGACACTAAACCAGATGTTCCTCTGTCCTCCATCCTTTCTCTTCCCTCTTCCTTGCTTCATTCTTCTACTACTCCACAACGTTAATGTTGTTGTTTTAAAAGCATGATTGCGGCCAACAGTGCACCTTTTGTTTGGTATTATAGATTTTTGATTGCTTTTCGTGATTCCGTTCCCCATCAGCACACACAAGCGCCTATGCGCAAACACACACGCACACACGCCCAATCACACCTCCTCCCACCATCATAATTTTGATACAAACAGAATATTTTTTGTTCCCAGTGACAAGTTTAGCAGCTGTTTAACTTGCAAGCTGTGGGTGATTGACAGGGGTGAAGCACTTACATGAACGTCAGTGGTGCGGCGCGTTAAGGCTGCTTGCGAGTTCCGCTGGAGCAGTCTGGACTCCAGACAACGTTGAAAGCTCTCACTTTTCTTTGTAAATATCATTTAAGCTACGTATTTGAAGTCCTTCAGTGAGTCACTCCTTACCTCCATGACGCTTTCTCACCGCACAATTTGGTATGAATAATTAAACCACAATACATTGCACGCTAGGCACGGTGGCCGACTGGTTAGAGCGTCAGCCTCACACTTCTGAGGTGCGGGGTTCAATCCCCGTCCCCGCCTGTGTGGAGTTTGCATGTTCTCCCCGTGCCTGCGTGGGTTTTCTCCGGGCACTCCGGTTTCCTCCCACATCCCAAAAACATGCATGAATTGGAGACTCTAAATTGCCCGTAGGCATGACTGTGAGTGCGAATGGTTGTTTGTTCCTATGTGCCCTGCGATTGGCTGGCAACCAGTTCAGGGTGTACCCCGCCTCCTGCCCGATGACAGCTGGGATAGGCTCCAGCACGCCCGCGACCCTAGTGAGGAGAAGCGGCTCAGAAAATGGATGGATGGACGTTGCACGCTTAACATGGCAGCAAAACGCTATTCTTGATGTGTAAATAATAAACTAAGAACAATCAAATAGACTTTTTCCCAAGGACAGTAACAAATATAGTGTGGCGACAGTGAAGCCGTGCATTTGTATATTTATTGCACCTTCACTGTGGATTGTATGATAAACAATGATGTCCCAGTCATTTTCTTCAATAAATTAGAAAGGAAGTGGCCTGCCTGTCTGGTAAAAATGCTATTGGGCAGATTGGTTGCTTCATCAACAACCAATGATTGCTTGTTAAGAGTCATTGTTGACTCAAAAGTAACTATCATTGGTTTGATGAAATCTGACGACTTACAAGATTCAGTAACGCGTTACATTGCTCGTTACTCAAAATGGCGGGCATTTTGGAGTAACGTGTTACTTTCCAACGCGTTACTGGCATCACTGCCCATTTAATTTATTTTCCATCTTAACACTGTTTCCAGAATTAACAGCAGCTATGTCTACTAGGATTGTTTGAGCAACTATTAACAGTTTACGGTCAACATTAATGAGCACAGGTTAGCGCTAGCTGTTTAGTTACTTAAAATCAACATGCTAACTGTACTGTCCTCTCAATGTGTTATTTTTCCATGCGTTAACAATGATGAGTCAGTCAGCCAAACTCCTTTTCATGAGCCACAAAATGAGCATCCTTACTCCTTTATTAACCTCCACATGTTCATAACAATGAATTGGAGTGAAACTTTAACAGAAAAGTGGATAAAAGAGAAGAAAAGAAAGATGCCATTATGATACTGTACATCATAGGAGATTTTAATTAAAATTTAGCAACAGCATTAAGAGCCAACTGGCACTTTGCGCTACTATAATACAACCCCAATTCCAATGAAGTTGAAATTCTAAATTAATGATTATTTGCTAAAAACAATAAGGTTTATCAGTTTGAATATTAAATGTCTTGTCTTTGTAGTGTATTCAATTAAATATAGGTTGAACATGATTTGCAAATAATTGTATTCTGTTTTTATTTACGTTTAACAAAATGTCCCAACTTCATTGGAATTGGGGTTGTATATATAATAATATGCGGTCGTATTTTATCCACAAACATCATCAAATGAATTCAAAGAAAGGTATATACAGTATCACATTAGCACATGAAGATTAGGAAATACTCAGTCGTTGCGTTCTAAAGGGACCACATGAACCGATGAAGACGAAAGCATGCGGCTGTATATGCTTGCGACTTCAAAAAGACAATGGAATGAAGGTCCTATCAACAACTGACACTAAACAGCCAAACAACAACACGACACATGAACCACTTCAAGGGTGCATAAGCAGACATGGGCAGAACACTCCTCACCTGGCATTTGATACCACTAAAGATGTAGTCGTCCTCTTGCAACTTCCCTGACCTGCAGATCTCTTGTTGCTGTGCACCACTTGCCCCTCAGCTGAAGAGTGTAGCGGTACTCCTTCCTCCACCGCACCCAGAACTCGTGCCAGGACCTGCACCGCCTCTGGTGCGATGGGTGACCATGTTCCAGGGGCCAAACACATTAAGCATAAAGCTGACAAATTGTTCTTTCATTTCAGGATTCTTGTTCAGTATGCGTCGCAAGGAGTGGAAGCAAGAGAGGGGCCGAACACGGTTGTTTGGGAGGTGTGGTCTGGGTGACCTGAATGGCAGGGGGGCAATATGGCTGTTGTGTTCATCTCTTTTGAAGTCTTTGTGCATGGTTGTCAGAAATGTCTCATCTTCAAAGGGCAAATCTAGCTTGTTGTAATTTTCACTTCTCATGAAGGCGTTACTCTATATCCAAGTTTGTCCTCTGGAGGAGTTGTGACATGGGAGTGGCTGGAGAGATCTTGTCTTTGCTCGCTGCTGTAGTTCACTTTTCCTTAATCTCGATGTGATTTTGACATGGTGTCAGGTAAGATGGACGTCTCTTTGCGGGACATTTCTTTTTCAATAGTGGACTTGTGGGCACTGTCAATGCAAACTTCTCTGACTATGACCCACCCCAAGTCCAGGCGTTGGGCAAAAGGTGTGCTGTTCGGGCCATTTATCTGTTGTCTCAATTTATGATATCTCAAATAAATGAGAATGTGGCTCAAGCTCTGGGATGGGTGTGGGAAAAGACGAGAGGGGATTTCTGCCCTGTTGCTCATGAGGTCTGCACTCGATGAGTGGGGCAAATCCAAACACACTTGCCTTTTAACTCCCTCGCTTTGGACAACGACGGCTTTCTGTCCCCGCAATTCCTGTGGTGCCAGCACAAGTCTTCATCAGGTAAGGTGCAAAACTTCTTTTGCTGCCGAATAGCTAAAAAACACTTTACTCTGGTTGTCAAATATGGCATACATCTTCACAGTGCGTCCTCGCTCACCTTGAGGGAAGACGTGTACCAGGCATATCTTTGCACAGGATTATATCGGAAGACCCTCTCCACAGACCTCAGTACACCTCCAAGGCGACTCTGAAAAAGAGCTATGACGCTGTTTTTTGTATGCCTCCCTTCACTGGTGACAGTGGTTGTCTCTATGCATGGCTGTGCAGTGCTGCTCACGCTCATATTGAATGCATTTCAGTTTTACTTGACATTCCTTCAAGTGAGTAGCAAAGAAACACTTGAAATATTTGTTTTCTTTCAGCAAGATGCCTGTGAATATTCTCACTCATCCAGGTCATTTCATTCTCAGGGAATTGAATCAATTGCAACTGGACGATTCTGTTTGTCTTAGAATATGTTTCACCTCTCATCTGAGCAGGCTTCATCCAACAAGGCTTAGTTAGGAGACACTAGCCAGTGTTTGTGTGGAAAACTCAACTATTTATGCTCCAACTAAGAGGGATCCCCCACACCACAAATGGAATCATTCCTTTGGAATGCAAAAAAGGGGGAGAGCTGTTAAGCCGCCATCCACCAGAGTCGTTGGGTGGAAATTCCCTCAGTTCTTTCAGTTTTTACGTTCAATGACCTTCACCCTATAACTTCTGCATCTCTCCTGGGGTTGTGTTATGTTGTGACGTGGACAGATTTTGCAGGGTCACTTACTTCCCTCGCCACTCTGTAACTCAGGTACACATCAGCTGTCACTGCCACGTCAGTTTTGTGGACAGAAATACTTGTCCTGACACCCTTATGTCTAACTGCCGATCTCTCGTATTCCTGACTGTTGTTAGTTTGGTTGAAGCTTGGGTTGTTTCTGGCCTTTGCTTCACAGCAGACAAAGAAGGCGAATGGGAGAACCTATCAATGATGGGATTGCTCTTTCTCTAGAATTGACTACTTTCTTACAAATAACTCAGCTGCTCAAAACAGTACTTCCAAATTACATCCAATATTAATCAGCACTCATGCTCGAATTTCTCTCTGCCTCTGACTTGAATCAGGCATAATACCTTCTTTAACCTGTCGCTTTAATACTTCTCTACTGAAAGATCCAGAGTTCAATATATTTGTAAGGAAGGAATTGAAAGATTTTCTCGATATGAATGATTCCACAACTATATCTCCATCCTTACTTTGGGAAGCAGGGAAAGCTGTAGTTACAGGTAAAATCATTTCTTACTCTTCCTAAAAGAAAAAAAAACTAACTTACAGAAGAATATGAAATAAATCCGATGGCCCTACTTAGGAACCAACTTTATAATGCTAAACAACAACTTGATAGGGCGGCACGGTGGCCGACTGGTTAGAGCGTCAGCCTCACAGTTCTGAGGTGCGGGGTTCAATCCCCGTCCCCGCCTATGTGGAGTTTGCATGTTCCCCCCGTGCCTGCGTGGGTTTTCTCCGGGCACTCCGGTTTCCTCCCACATCCCAAAAACATGCATTAATTGGAGACTCTAAATTGCCCGTAGGCATGACTGTGAGTGCGAATGGTTGTTTGTTTCGATGTGCCCTGCGATTGGCTGGCAACCAGTTCAGGGTGTACCCCGCCTCCTGCCCGATGACAGCTGGGATAGCCTCCAGCACGCAAGCAACCCTAGTGAGGAGAAGCGGCTCAGAAAATGGATGGATGGATGGAACAACTTGATAGCATATTATTAAAAAAGAACAGCATTCCTACGACAACAGCTAAGATACACTACTTTTGAGCACACTAATACATTGGGAAAATTTCTCACAAACCAACTTAAACGTAACAAAGAAAAAAACCTAATTACAACCATACAAGATTGAAATGACACATTTACTCAATCACCACAGGATATTAATAATATATTCTACAACTGTTACAGTAGCTCATATTCATCTCCCAGAGTGCCGAATAAAAACAACATTAAAACTTTTATCAATAACCTAAACATCCCTCAATTAACTTCAGAAAGTAAACAGTCTTTAGACGCCACATTAACCATGACAGAATTGCATAAGGCCTTATGCTGGGATCAGACTACAAGACAAATTTTGTCTGTCACGATTGCACTATGTCAGACTACTGCCATAAATCTTGCTGTATCTCCGGCAGACAGTGGCAACACTACACGACATGTATTCTGATAGCACCGTACCCCGTCTTTTACGATCACTAAGCTTTAGCTTGTCAAATGAAACACTGTTGGAGAGTCGGAACCAGGAAACATGTCACTGGTCAACGTGACTGGATACACCCATTACCATGGTGATGATAACAACAATGGATTGCGCAAATGTATTGTCTTGTGTTGCGGGAAAAAGGAACAAAAAGAGAAAAAGTCTGATGTCGTCACCGGTCCTCGGGGATGAGTTGTTCAAGAACACCGTGAGGTATTTTCACGTACTTTTAACACAAGACGGCTTGCAGGCAGCCAACATAATGTTATGTACCCTAGCAAGCTAGTGCTAGCACTAACGTTTGTATGTAAACAAGCCGACGTTCTGTCGAATCATGCTCTAAAGCTTCGGTAAACGTGTGAATAAATGTTGACAACAGCGACCAAGTATGTTGACAACGACAAGCACGAGAGGCGAAGCTCCAGTCACAATACGGCATCCTATTGGTTGACTTCGAGGTGCGCTGTCAGAGAGTTGAAAATTTTGAAATTGCATCATGGTGCCATTTTGAAGTTATACATATTAAAACTCTCCGGCTAAAATTTCAGCCCTCTTGTCATGGTCTGTGCCCTGCAGTTCCTTTGTTAGAGCTTGGGTGGCGCTTTGCACCCGTCTCTCTCTTCCCAGTAATCAGCACCCGCTCAGCAGCGCACCTGTTGTCAATCAGCATTCATCATTGCCTACATTTAAGCCTGCCAGATCCAAGATTCCACCGCCAGGGTATTAACGTTCATCCGTGATACACTGGCTCTCTCCTTGCACGTAAGCTACGCTCCTCCCCACAATTGTACTTATCTCCATGTTCCTCTTCGTCCTCAGTGCTCCTTCCGTGCTTCCCGCCTCGCTGTTCTCTCCTGCCACGCCGCCAAGTTCTTCCACCTGCTTATGCCACCGCTTCCTGCACGTTCCTTGTCCCGACAGTCCACCATCATGCCTTGGAGATCCCACTCTGAACTATTAAAAGATAAACCATTCTCCACAACTTCTTCTGCCTCCGTCTGCTTCTGGGTCCAGTCAACCCTGATACAATTGTATCCTGACAGAATACTCTGGCCATCATGGACCCAGCAAACCCAGAGCTGCTAAGAGAAGCACTCACCCACCAACACGCCCCACATTGGAAGACAGGACATTAAAACACCCACTTTCACCAACCATCCCTCTTTCTTCCCAAATGCACATCGGCCACCCTCCCGAGTATTCCTTCAGAGCCCGCACCCTCGGATCAATCCCACCTCCTGTAAAAAGAGCCTCATGTTCTTCCGCCCAAGCCATACTCCGGGGACTTGGGTTCATGGAGCCAATTCCGCTTAAATTGCTCCCTAGTATTCAAACTGCAACCGTTGAGCTACCTTGCTGAACAATCCAAGGTTGCATTTGTCAACAACCTCCTACGCGGAAAAGCTCCTAAATGGGCAACCGCGCTATGGCATAATTTCTCCCCGGTACTCATGTCATTTGACTCCTTTTCCGCCGAGCTTAAAAAGGTCTTCGACCACCCCACTCGACGCCTCCTTACACTCACTCAGGGCTCTAGTTCCGTGGCATCCTATTCTGTTGAATTTAGAATTCTTGTGGGTGAGTGTGGGTGGGATGACGCCGCCCTAAGGGGTATTTTTTTAAAGGGCTTTCGGAGCAGCTCAAGGACGAGCTCGCAGCCAGGGACAAGCCCTCCACACTCGAGGACCTAATTTTGTTTTCCATTCACCGAGACAATCGTTTGTGGGAAAGAGCACGGCAGAGGGGAATAAGAGCTCGTAGATAAGTATCCACCGCGGGCATAGTGCCATTAGCAATTCCGCCGCATCCTGAACTCCCGACCGCCTCCTCATCACCCCCACTGCATTGGGTGAGCCCATGCAACTCGGTAACACCAGATTCGACCCTCAGGAACGTCAGCGCCATTTACAACCAAAGATTGTGTATCTATTGTGGCCAACCAGGCCACTTCATTGCCAGATGCTCCATAAGACCAAAAGACCGGGCTTGCCATAACCTGAGAGCGCCGTGGTGAGCCAAACCAACACCTCCCCGAGTTCTCCCTCCCGTATGACCGTTCCCGCTTGTATTCTTGGTCCCGTTTGCAACACACCAGTAACAGCCCTCATTGACTCCGGCACAGATGATAGTTTTATTCATGAGGGTTTAGCACGTCAGCTCCAACTCCCAAAAATGGTCACAGCCCTAGATGTGTGACTCATCTCCCCTGTCACCCACCAAACAGCTGTGTTTACTCTAATCATCTCAGGTAATTACCGGGAAACCATCCAGCTTTTTGTTATTCCCTCCCCTGTGACTCTGTTAGTCCTCGGAATCCCCTGGCTCATGAAGCACAACCCGCCATCGTTTGGACCCACCTATCGATCACCGGGTAGAGTCCTCACTGCCATTCACATTGTCTGCTTTCTGCCATGCCGCCTTCCTGCAAACCTCAAACATCTGCCACACAGGTCGACCTCTCCCGGGTGCTGGAAGAATATCACGACCTCTCTCCTGTTTTCAGGAAAGATCTTGTCATTTCACTACCCCCTCACCGCCCTTATGACTGTGCGATCGATCTCCTGCCGGGAGCCCCTCTCCCCTCCACCCGACTCTTCAACCTTTCCCGCCCTGAGAAAAAGGCTATGGAGGACTATATCCGTGACTCCCTTGCTTCTGGACTCATCCGGGCCTCTTCTTCCTCCATGGGGGCTGGCTTCTTCTTTGTTGAGAAAAAAGATACCACTCTCCGCCCCTGCATCGATTACCGTGGACTCAATGACATCACCATAAAAAATAAATCTCCATTGCCCCTTATTGACCCCTCATTTGAACCCCTCTGCGACACCCAGATATTCACCAAATTGGATCTACGCAAAGCATACCACCTCATGCGCATTAGAGAAGGGCATGAATGGAAAACTGCTTACAATACCCCCCTTGGACACTTAGAATACCAGGTCATGCCTTTTGGATTAACCAACGCTATTCCTCTCATTAGCCTTACCTACACCAGCTCTCCATTCCAGTGGACCCTGCTGCATCACAAGCCTTCGAGCGCCTAAAAGAATTATTCACAAGCGCCCCCATCCTGAGACACCCCGACCCCTCCCTCAAGTTCTTTGTGGAGGTCGACGCCTCTGACACTGGGGCAGTGGCCGTTCTCCCCCAGCGGAACACCGAATCCTAGAAACTACATCCTTGTGCCTTTTTCTCCAGTCGTCTGTCTCCACCCGAGTGAATTGTGACGTAGGAAGTGGTGAGCGGCTGGCCATCGTCTGGGCATTGGAGGAATGGAGGGCCACTTCTGGTGGCCCAGCCTGGTGAAAGACACCCAGGAGTTTGTCCGAGCCTGCTCCGTCTGTGCCCGAGGGAAGACTTCACAACTGCCCCCAGCTGGTCTGCTGCGCCCCTTACCTGTCCCGAGCCGCCCCTGGTCCCACATTGCCTTGGACTTCGTAACCGGCCTACCTCCCTCTGAAGGTAATACTATCATTCTTCTTATTATTGATCGATTCTCCAAGTATGTCCGTAATCTACCCCTTCCCAAATCACCATCTGCCTTTGAGACCGCTAAACTCCTTGTCAGTCACGTCTTTAAACTCCAGGGAATGCCCATTGACATCGTCTCAGACCGAGGTCCTCAGTTCTCCCAGGTATGGAGGGAGTTCTGTAAGGCGGTGGGCGCAGCAGCCAGTCTGTCTTCTGGGTACCATCCACAGCCCAACGGCCAGACAGAGCGGGCAAATCAGACTCTGGAGTCGGCTCTTCGCTGCGTTGCCACATGCAATCCCACCTCCTGGAGCGCCTTTCTCCCATAGATTGAATATGCTCACAACTCCCTCACCAGCTCCGACACAGGTATGTCTCCTTTAAGGACGTGTTATGGTTTCCAACCTCTGTTGTTTAAGGAACAGGAGCATACGGTGGCGTTTCCCGCGGTGAGGGACCACCATCTCTCAAGATCCATCCGATGCTCTTAGTTAGCCCTGCGGCCCTGAACAACCCCCCCCCCCCCCCCCCCGTGTTATAGATGACCATCTGCCTTCACAGTGTCACTCAACCTTGATGTGAGGCCCAGGGGCAGGGGTTACCAGTTTCTTGTGGACTTGGAGGGGTATGGTCCGGAGGAACACTCCTGGATCTCCCGCAAGCTTATTCTTGATGTCTCCCTGATTAGGGACTTTTACACGGCTCACCCTGGGAAGCCCTACAGCTGTGCCAGAAGATGTCCATTGAGGGGGGGGGGGGGGGGGTTACTGTCATGGTCTGTGCCCTGCAGTACCTTTGTTGGGGCTTGGGTGCCGCTTTGGGCCCCTCTTGCCCTCTCTCTCCCTCTCTCTCTCTTCCCAGTAATCAGTACCAACTCGGCGCACCTGTTGTCAATCAGCATTCAACATTGTCTGCATTTAAGCCTGCCAGAGCCAGGATTCCACCGCCAGAATATTAACGTTCATCTGTGGTACACCGGCTCTCTCCTTGCACGTAAGCTACGCTACTCCCCGCAATTGTACTTATCTCTGTGTTTCCTCTTCATCTTCACTGCTCCTTCCTTGCTCCCCGCCTTGCTGTTCTCTCCAGCCACGCCGCCAAGCTCTTCCACCTGCTCACGCCACCACTTCCCGCACATTCCTTGTCCTGACGGTTCATCATCACGCCTTGGAGATCCCACTCTGAACCCCATTTAAATAAACCATTGTCCACGACTTCTTCCGCCTCCGTCTGCTTCTGGTTCCAGTCAACCCTGATACGATTGTATCGTGACATCTCCAGTCTTTGTTTTTAAATGCTTTGTCTTTGATGAATGAGTGAGCCATCGAAGTCAACAAAAAAGCTATAATTTCTACAGTTGATGCACGAGGGACAAGAAAAATAGAAAACCACTTAACCAAAGCAAAAACAAATGTTTTATCTGGAACATTGAAGCATTGGACTAGACAAGGCATGTGTGATGAGACATGTTGGGAGCTGCTGAAATCATAAGGTGACCTAATAAAAGGGGGGGTCTTTCCCTGTGGTGTAGTGGTGTAGTGTTTCTCCTTGCCAATTGATTCAAGTCATTGGAGGCATGTATAATTGAAGACTAGGATTTCAGTTTTTATTTTATTTAAAAAAAAAAATGTTTTCAATAAAAGACAACACGTTTAACAAGGTCACTGATGGTGTAGTGGTACACTCGCCTGACTTTGGTCCGGGCAGCGTGGCTTCAGTTCCCACTCAGTGACAGTGTGAATGTGAATGGTAGCATAAAAAGCCGTATGATCAAAGTAATGAGTGGAGCTGCCGGTTAATTACTTAATGACTAACTCTAGGATGCAAATATCGTAAAAGTAGGGCTTTAGTAAGTCAACATATGTGTAATAACTGCGTTACTACTAAAAACAACAAATCTGCATTCTTAAAATGATTACGCAAACATCTGTTAAAAGCTTGTAAAACAATGCAGTTGAAATGATACATCTATTGTTAAAACTCAGGAGATGTAAGAAACATAAAAATAGTGTATGAATTGGTAACGTTCTTTCGGTGAAATGATTGAGGTGCGGTCCTTATGTGTGGTTATACGTACGTACGGCAATGCCTTTTTCATGCCAACAACTCAGATACAGGGTGGAGTTTCTTTCTACCCCCTCATGCAAACACACCTCTCCCTGACAGATACCAACACTTTCTTCAAGTGAAAATGACCACTCCAGTTGCATGGAAGGTGGGATTCCTAAAGGCAGATGTACATCCGGCTCTGAAGTTTCTGAGTCAGAGGCCGCACAAAGAGGTACTTATGGACCGCAGATGTAATTTACATTGTTAACCCTCATTAAGTGTCAAAACAATTTTAATTTTTCATCGTGGTGTTAAATCCGCTATGGTTTAAAGATCAGGTAGCATAAAAAGCCGTATGATCAAAGTAATGAGTGGAGCTGCCGGTTAATTACTTAATGACTAACTCTAGGATGCAAATATCGTAAAAGTAGCCCTCTGTGCTGCCGAGCCGCTAGTGGCTTGGCTTTTTGAATTGTGTGTTTTGGGAGAACAACGTTCTTTATGAAATAATGGAGGGGGGGTGGTCCGTAGGTGTGGATATACAAACACCAACGCCTTCTTCACACCCACGGTGTCGTGCTATATAAGCTTCCTCAGAAACGGGATGGAGATTCTTGCCGAGAACACAAGTCAATCTGACAAATACACCATATTTGTTGTTAAAACAATTCCAGCATGAAATATAGGGAGCTCTGATGTATACATTCACCATCACGTACAGTAAGTGTATTTTACCTTAAAGAACAGTGTGACTAAAAATGAAACACAATAAGTGTTTGTTTGGGTGTTGTTTAAGAAAACAAAGTATATATTGCTTAGAGTTACCCCATTTTTGCTGGTAAATGCTGTTTTTTAGTGTTTTAAAGCTGAATTGAAGTATATTTCCAGAAAAATCCTTATTTTAGTTGTCTACCATATACCTTTAATGTTTATGATGAGTTCACAAATGTGTTTGTTTGGAAATGTCAGCCTCCTCAGAGGTCCAGCATGACTCTGAAAATGTATAATTGTTTAATTGACTTAACATATTACCACATATACACAACAAAATTTTGGATAATTAGTTTTGAAACCGCGGCACGGTGGCCGACTGGTTAGAGCGTCAGCCTCACAGTTCTGAGGTGAGGGGTTCAATCTCCGTCCCCGCCTGTGTGGAGAAAACCCACGCAGGCACGGGGAGAACATGCAAACGCCACACAGGCGGGGCCGGGGATTGAAACCCGGTCCTCAGAACTGTGAGGCTGACGCTCTAACCAGTCGACCACCGTGCCGCAGGATAAAAACGATAAAATAAAATGAGATAAAAACTACATAAAATGAAGTAGGTAAAATCAACATAAAATAAAATGCATTGCCCACACAACACATATACATCACGCTAATTGGTGTTAAAAGCCAGAGTAAAAAGATGGGTTTTAAGCAAGGATTTAAAATGACACAGTGAATGGGTTTTAAGCAAGGATTTAAAATGACACAGTGATTAGGCTTGTCTGATGTGGAGTGGCAAAATCATTCCACAGTTTTGGAGCTGCAACAGCAAACGCTCGTTCAACTCTAAGTTTAAGCCTGGCTCTGGGCTCTGTCAAAAGCAGATGGTCAGATGACCTGAGTGAGAGCCTGGGAATGTAGGGGTGCAGCAGCTCAGAGAGGTACGATGGGGCAACGCCATTCAAGGCTTTAAAAGCAAATAAAAGAATTTCAAAATGAATCCTAAAACGAACAGGCAGCCAGTGGAGTTAAACTAAAATAGTTTATATATGCTCATACTTTCTTGTGCCATTTAAAAGACGAGCCGCAGCATTTTGAACCAGTTGCAGACGAGCAATGGAGGTACCACTAACCCCCATATATAGTGCATTGCAGTAATCCAGCCGAGTGGTCACAAAGGTGTGGATTACTATTTCAAAGTGCTGTTTCTCAAGGACCGGTTTGATTTTTGCGGGCTGCCTTAACTGGAAAAAGCTAGATTTAAACACTGCTTTAATTTGCGTGTCAAATTTAAGATCAGATTCCACTTTTAGACCCAGGTTGTTAATGATGGACTTTTGATATTGTGCTAATCAACTGGGGGTCAAAGAAGTGCCATCAAAGACTATAACCTGTCATTTTTCATTAAAATTTAAAAAGTTAAGAGACATCCAGGCCTTAATATCATGTAACCACTCTAGCAATGGCTTAGCATAGTAAGAGTCTGACTTTATAAGGAGGGCATAGATCTGACTGTCATTTGCATAGCAATGAAAAGAAATACCATGTTTCCTGAGTATTGAGCCGAGTGGGAGTAAATACAGGGAAAATAAGAGAGGGCCAAGCACAGAACCCTGTGGCACCCCATAATAAAAGGGAGCAATGGAGGACACAGAGTCAGCAAGGCTAACACAAAAGGTTCGTTGAGACAGGTAGGACCTGAACCATTCAAGTGCTGTACCGCTGATGCCCACCCACTGATCCAAACGAGTAATCAGGATGTCATGGTCCACTGTATCAAAAGCTCCAGTCAGATCTAAAAGTACTAGGACAACACAATGACCAGAGTCAGTAGCTAAAAAGATGTCATTAAAAACTTAAAAGCGCTGATTCGGTGCTGTGCAATGTTTTGAAACCAGATTGGAAAAGATCAATAATATTTGGTTTATTAATAAACTCCATAAACTGGGAATAGACAGTCTTTTCCAAGATTTTAATAAGGAAAAGCAATTTGGAGATAGGCCTAAAATTTGCCAAAACAGTGGGAATCCAGGCCAGGTTTTTTTTTTTAACAAAGGTCGCACAACGGCATGTTTAAAATGAATGGGTACCACTCCTGCAGACAGACTACTATTAATAACTGCAGTAAACAATGGCCCAATAGAAGGGAAAACTTCCTTAAAAAGTCAGGGAGGTACAATATCACTTGGTGAACCTGAGGGCTTTCCACTTTCTCTCAGCTCCTCGACAAGCCTGTCTGGTAGCACGGGTTGTTTCATTCACCCAGGGCTCAGCCTCCGTTTACGTTTTAGTTTTTTACCTTCTAGTTTTTAATGGAGCCGCGATGTCCATAGCAGTGTGACAGATGTCGAGGAACCAAGAGTTCAGAGCCTCAGTATCCTTATACACACTTACAGGTATAATGCATTTTTGACTAAAGGCAGTCCCATACTGTCATGTTCCCACCTCCGAAAAGTAGGCCGCAGCAGTGGAAGAGTTAATAACTCGACATCTGCGAGCGGTAGTGTGAGGTTTGACTGCTTGACAGCAAACAGCAGCTTCAAACAGTACAGGCATATGATCAGAGAAAAAAAGCATCACAGATCTCCAGATTAGAAACCAACAAACTGTAGGATAAAACAAATTCAAGTGTGTGACCACGTTCATGTGTAGGCCCAATTACAGACTAGACAAGATTAAAAGAGCTAATGATGTTTAGAAAGTCACTCCCAAATGGGTTCTTGGGGCAACACACGTGAATATTACAATCACCAACAATAACAACCCGGTCATTATTTAGGCGTAATATCCGCTAAGAACATAGAAAAGTCTGTTATAGAGTCTTTGTTATATTTAGGAGGCCGATAAACCACCGCATACAACACCGTGTGAATGCCCCAGTTCAAACAGACTCACTTCAAAGCTGGTAGGGGTTGACAGTGATTTCTGTTTGCATTTTAAATCACTCTTAAAAACAGTCGCAATTCCTCCACCTCGGCCAGATGTCCGGGGAGAATTGAAATAGCAGCACTCGTCAGGTAACAGTTCTGTAATGAGACAGGACTCACCAGCACTCAGCCAGGTCTTGGCGATGAAGAGGAAGTTCCTTGGAATTACAGTCTCTCAGGACCTGAAGTGGGAGACCAACATCAACTCCATCCTCAAAAAGGCCCAGTAGAGGATGTACTTCCTGCAGCTTCTGAGTAAGCACGGCTTGCTACAACGAGCTGTTGAGGCAGTTCTACACAGCAGTCACCGAATCAGTCTTGTGTTCATCCATCACAGTCTGGTTTGGTGCTGCCACAAAAAAGGACACACTCCGACTGCAACAGACAATCAAAACTGCTGAAAAAAAATTGTCCGTACCCCCCTACCTGCCCTTGAGGACTTGCACGCTGCCAGAACTAAGACAAGAGCATGCAAAATCCTCTTGGACAGCCTGGTCACCTTGGATATCCTTGTCACCACCTCTTCCAGCTCTAAAGTGCTAGAGGACTTTTTATTGTCAAAAAATAAAAACATTTTTAAAAATGTATCGGCATTACCACATTACTGGTAACCTTTCATTGCTCAGTGACTTTTCCCTACTGTGTTTTTATGTCACAAAAGTGTTTTCTGTCAAATGGCTGTCTGTTGTAATACTAGAGCGGCTGCTCCCAGCCCTCCAGAAGGTTACTCAGCTGAGGAGTGGTCTGATTGAAGTAAGATTGGCGCATCATAGTGGCCATTAATAACTAGGCATATCGCTCTCGACGACGACTTAATCTCGCCCCTCAGTTGAAATACTAAACCCATTGTGTAAGACGTGAGGATCAACGGGGGCTTTTAACCCTGCAAACAGAGAGTATGTTTGGGTTTCTTTGTACCGGGAAAACTAGTATAAGTCCTTTTGAGGCCTTGGCATAATGAAGATTTAACATTGATGAAGACCAGTGACAAACTGTTGGTAGAATTGTTTTGATTTACTTGAAAGTTTGTCTTCATTTGCTTGTTCATTGTTACTTGAAGATTAGGAGCTGAGATGCCTGTGCTGCTTTTTTGCAAGCCTTTTTTTGGGTTGCAGTCATCAAAATACTAATCATACTGAAATGTTGGCCTGACGTTTTTGTGCCTGTTTATTAGATATGTAAATTATTGGCGTTCTTTGTTTTTAAATGGGAACTGTTTTAATAGTTGAGATGTGTGTTTAAAAAGCATTTTGTATTTCCGTGTTTTGGGGAATACATTTATACTTGTTCATGCAATGTTGACCTTTAGTAGGATTAAAAATATTAATTCGTGGTACAGGCAGATGTTAGTTTTTTCATGGAAAACAAAACATATTTGAAAAGCCACAAATGTGAAAAGGAAAACGAAAGGTCCTATTTCAGTATTGTTTGACAGCTGTGATACGGAGTGGTTGTCGCATCCGCCTTATAGTTTGTGGCCGTGGGTTCTAATCCGGGCTCCGGCGTTCCTCTGGAGTTTGCATGTTCTCCCCATGCTTGAGTGGGTTTTCTCTGCGTACTCTGGCTTTCTCCCACAGTTAAAAAAAATGCATTGTTGCATTGAAATTAGTTAATTGAAAACACAAAATTCTCCGTAGGCGTGGATTAGAGTGTGATATTAATGCTCGTTTGTTTATATGTGTGACTGCATAATCGCTACTTGTGTGGGGTGCTTTCGTGTCTTCATCAGTTCATGCGGTTCTTTCAGAACGGAATGACTGCATAATCTTTGTGTGTTAATGTGATATATGTGTGTCAATTACATTTGGCCATATTTGTGGGTGAAATATGATTGTGGTAATAGTGCGAAGTGCCGGACGGGTATTACCGCTGTTGCTAAATTTAGATTGTAATCGGGTGTGATGTAGCAATGTAGTAATGGCGTAGTATTTATTTTTCAAGGACGCTCATGTTCCTGGCTCATGAAAAGGGGTTAGGCTGACTGTCTCACCACCATCTGGCATCTTAGCAGGGGAAAGCAGTTCACTGTTAACACTCTGTATAGTGGGGATGGTGCGCTGCTGATCCCAACTCAGAACGTTGAGAGTAGGTGGGCTAAATATTTCGAAGACCTCTCAGTTGCACTGACATCCATGCATGACATGAGAAAGCAGAATCTGTAGACTTTAAGGTGGGTTCTTCTTCAACCCCAATTCCAATGAAGTTGGGACATTGTGTTAAGCATAAATAAAAACAGAATACAATGATTTGCAAATCATTTTCAACCTATATTCAATTGAATACACTACAAATACAATATATTTAATGTTCACACTGTTAAACTTGATTGTTTTTAGTAAATAATCATTAACTTAGAATTTTATGGCTGCAACACGTTCCAAAAAAGCTGGGATAGGTGGCAAAAAAGACTGAGAAAGTTGAGGAATGCTCATCAAACACTTGTTTGGAACATCCCACAGGTGAACAGGCTAATTGGGAACAGGTGGGTCCCATGATTGGGTAGAAAAGGAGCTCAGTCATTCACAAGTTAAGATGGGGCGAGGTTCACCTCTTTATTAACAAGCGCATGAGAAAATATTCGAACAGTTTAAGGACAATGTTCCTCAACGTACAATTGCAAGGAATTTAGGGATTTCATCATCTACGGTCCATAATATCATCAAAAGGTTCAGAGTTTATATATTTGATATATTTTCTCACCGCCTTGCAACGTTTGCTACTGGTGCTTGCGAGAGCATCCCCGGCGCTCCTTCAGTAGCCACTGTTAGTACATGCGCTTGGCTCGCTCTTGTCCTCCTCAGTTATTGTGCCTTTGTTACACATCTGATACACACTTTTCTTTGCATACTGAAGTTTGTTCAAACTCTTCATTTTTTCATTCAGCAATCAACCCTCTTGCTTGGACAGCCTAGTACTGCCATGTCCAAGGTTGTCAAATGTTAGCTTACCTGCGACTATCCTGAAGCACTTACAAAGTAAAAAGTCTTAATTTTATTTTTATCTTCCTTCATTTTCTTGCCCTTGTTTTATATTACCATTCTGTTTTATGCATGCATTTAATATTTTTTTACATTTATCATGTTTCACATTTGTATTTGTTAATATACAGTTTTTAATTAAATTATTCCTCTATATACCACTAAGACGGAGCCTCACGTACACTTTAAAAAATACTGCACTACATGAGACTGGTGGAACTTCAATTTGGTCGTCTTTCAAAACTTGATTCTGACTTTTTTTTTTTTTTTAGATAATTTTTTGGGGGAATAACTGTTCCACAGACCAAACTATCACCATCATAAAAACCTAAATACAAATACAAAGTAACATTATGCGTTGTGATATGCAGGAGTTGACAACGTACTTGGACACTACAGTAGTCCTTTCCACTGATAATGTGAGTCCGCTGATTTCACAGTAACTTACAATGGACATTTTTGTCTCTTAACACCATCGTCCTTTCAGAATTAAGTGTCACTACAAGCCCAAGGAAAAAGCAAAACACAAAGAGTTAATGTGGGCCCTTTGGTGCGCTGAAATTCAGTTGACAGAGATGTCTATTTTTTTTTTTGTCAAGGACAATCACACATCAAAGACATCAGCTCACAACAGCTGTGTGCACAACCGAGGAATATTGAGGTGCACTGTTGACTTGCGAGACATGATGCATGATTTTTTTTTGCTTTGTTTGTCCATTCATCCATCCATTTTCTTTACCGCTTATCTTGTTTTTACAAAAATGTGTGATAATGCCAACTTTTAGAGGATGCAAGCATTAAAGGATCGTCTTTGTGGGTAGTAGATGGGGACGTATTTGGCCTAATCCGTTCTCCCCGAAAGAGGATTTTCTGTTTTCAAAATAAAATATTCAAATGTGTATCAGAAAGAAACTCAGCACCATCTTCTGATAACTACTTTTTGTTCTATTCCTATTATTTAATGCAGGTGGCTGAAACATCTAACAGTTTCCTGAATCGATTGCTAAACAGAGACAGCATCACAAGAGTAACATATAAAAGTAAGTGGATGTTTGTCTTAACATACAATACATATTAGCTTTCAGATGTTTGTTTTTCTGAGATTTTTTTCAGTGAACACTTAAATATTTTTTCTTTTTCATTGTTATGCAAATTCAAAGTGACTCTTTGACTTCTCCAAGAGTAGATTGGTAAGATTACAAAGACCAGAGCTAGAAGGCTTACTGTTGATATGGCAAAAGAATCATATAAACCAGCTGCCAAAGTACTGCGCTGCCTTGAGATACAAGTTTAATTTGTGCCGTATCCACACTAGTAACCAGTGTTGGGAAAATTACTTTGGAAATGTAAGTTGGTTACTTTTACAAGTTACCCTGTTGAAAAAGTAATAGTAGTGTAACTATTTCAATTACTTTCTCAAAGTAATATAATAATAATAATAATATTTTCGATAATTTAAATTTCGATTTATTTTCTTAATTTTTAATAAATACTCTCAACTATTAACCATTTTCACATTTTAAGACCTGATAGTGTTAAAACCTTTCAGCTGTACTTAAGACTACAGAAAGACTGACAAAAAAACTATCTATACAGCTGTAGCGTATATATGTCAAGTAAGAATGTAATTAATTTAGGAGAAAGTAATAAGCCGGGAGCGACGTTTGTGTCACTTCCGATTTATCGTAATTTTAAATTTATTTGTTAAAATCAAACTAATGTCTCGGAAAAGGGCACCACGTCACTTTTTACAAGTTTAACTTTAGGCGAAATGACGACAAACCTTTTTAATCAGTCTCATAATCTGAAGTTTGCTACACTTTACGACATTTTGAGTCCTAGGTTACAGAGGTTTGCTTAAACTCAGAACACACACAAAATACGACCAAGAGTGGAATTTTATGGGATTTTTAATGAAACACACAGCTACAACTACAAACTACAAAAATAAAATAACACTAAAGATAAAAGAAAGAAAGAAAACGAGGCGTACGCAGATCAGCTGGGCTTTGGGGGTGGTCTTCCTCCGGACCTCAGGTGGAAACGAAGCAGGTTTGGTTGAAGAAAAACAAGATGCACGAAAATAAAAAGAAAAAAAGAAATGGGAAAGGAAAGTTGTTGTCCCGTTTGGGATGCGCTCATAACTTTCCTGCCGGTTGACATGGTGGCGTGCCGAGCCCGTCGACCGATCGGGGCTAGGGAAAGCGATCGGAGCCGCATGGCCGACTTCTTCGATTGAAAACGCCGCAGGCTTGGTTGTGGCGGGCATTTGCGCACATGGTGGCTCCCGGAGGTGCCCGAGGACAAAGAAAACAAAAAAAAGGGAGAGGCGGTTGGCCAGAGGCCACCCAGTTGGCGAGCTGCCAGCAAGGTACGAGGAGAGGAGGAACAAGACTAGACGCAACTCATGTAAACTCAGAGTTAAACACCCCAGAGGTGGGGCATAGGAAGAGGGATTGCCGACTTGAAGACCACACCCATCAGCCTGAATCTTGTCTACAAATTTGACTAAATGGGTTTAAAATCATATTAATCTAAAACACTCCCAACTTTGTACTCTCACGCATAGAGTCATTGTTTAAACTTTGGTTGTGGCAGATGGGTTGCTTATTGTTCAACACAACATTTTGTACTGTTTGATTTCAAATCATGAACAGCTTTCAAAATCTTGTAGAGGACCTGTCGAACTGAGAATAGTGACACAGACACCAAGGCATACATTTGGAATATTTCTACAGTTTGGAAGATATCAAAACGGACATTTAATCTTCTGTTAAATAAAGGCACGTCCACAAGTTCTGGCCCTTGCAGTTCCTCTCAACGCCAGTGGGTGGAGCCTCACACGCATGGGTGAATATTAACCACATAGTCTCCCCCAACCATTTGGTCCGGCCAGGCGTCTTTTGAAGACAGGAATCAAGATTTGACGGGAAGCTGCTAATTAGGTTGCGGTCCACTTGACGTACACCAGGCATTGTCCTAGTCGCCGTCTCACAGCAGGGCAGCATTGAGGATTGGGGTTCTCAGGTGGTTGTGAGTCTCTGTGGCGCCTCGATTTGCGGAGCGCATGTCCGCTACAAATCCCCCCTTTGTCGGCGAAAGGTCAGCTCGATTGCGTGTTTTGGTCTCCTTTGAAGCCGCCACAGGTTGGCAGGTTCACACAGCAATAGAGTTACCAGAGTACAACATTAGTGCATACCACCCCTCCTTTATGGCTATTACAGGTGTCCATGACAGCTTCTTACTCAATGTGTGTGCCTATATGGGAATATAGATGTCAATGTTGTTTCTATGTGGTGAGGTCAAGAGATTGTGTAGTTGAGAGAAACAGGGGAAAAGAATACCACGAACGTTACCGAAAAGTCTTTGTAGGGCTCTTCAAAGATAAGAGAAAGAGAAGACGAGAAGGGAAAAAGTAAAAAAAAAAATGTAATTCGGCCCAGCTTCCTCCTAGCAAACAGAGGGAGTCTCCAAAAAAAAGAAAAAGGGCAAAACAAAAACTCTACTATAAGGGGTGAACCACTCAAATAATAACCAATAAGAAGAGGTGAAAGGCAGGTGTTCTAGTCTGTACAAAGGAAAGGAAACTTAGCCTAAGTCAAAGAGGAAGCAAGGAGGTCCGGGAATGTTCGGTCAGAGGGGGAGGACCTCCTGCGCGGTTTGAGATGGGACATTTTCGAGCTCAGCCATTCCTTTCTACCGGAAGACCCCAGGCAAGCATGGACCGGAAGACCCCAGGCAAGCATGGGATTGCTCTTCTGAGCAGCGCCGCCGCTCCTGGGTCTTTCGGTAGAGCAGGGAGGTTAGGCTGCAAATCATGTAGTGGTCGAGGATGGTTAGGGCCACTGTGTTAAGGTCTGTAGCACAGTCGGAATGAGCAAACAGGAGTTTTGACACCATAGTGTTGGTGATGTCAAGCGCCTGAGTTCCTTCAAATATAATTTGTTCCAGCATTGCAGGGCCAAATTCAAATTTGCGCTATTTGAGAAACTTGGAAATCACAATTTGGCTGTCGTAACTGCTGGATGGTAGGTGGTACCAAGTGGCATCCTCACTATGCAACGTAGCATCTTTTTATGACATCTTTGATTGCGCCAGCAACAAGAAAGCTTTTTCTTTGGAACTCAGGATTTACATGTAGAGCTGTGGAGCTTGTAAGAAAAGACCTGAGGTGGGGATTGGTGGGGCCTGTCAGGGCCATAGACCAAGTGATTTTAGTAGAGCTGAGGGGTCCCAAATGTGCCCTTTTGCCAAGTTGTCTAGAAAGGGTGCAATTTCACAGAGCCTGTCGTTTATCAATATGTCACCAATCTGTGTGTGAGCATAAAACGTTAGGAGCGCAGACGACAGCGTGGTTATGGCCTACCTATTTTGGTTTAAAATTACATTGCAAATGTTGAGAACTAAAATGGCTACTTTTAGCAGGTTGCTTAGCAACCAGGAATTGACTACTTTGTTAGCCATGTATTGTCGGGTGGTTGGGATTTTACACTGCAATTCTTGGAGTTGTCACTCGATAGTAGTAAGGCTACAAATGTCACCAGTGGGGGCGCTGTGGATGTGTTTTATTTTGGTTGTTATGTTAGCGGTTTGCGGCGGAGCAGCGCGTTTGGTTTCACCTGTGTCTTGGTTGAGCATCTGCGTTGGCAGACTTGGTGTAGCAAGGAGGTTGTCACGGAGACTCGGCTTGCTTGCCCGTTCCGGTCTCACCGTGTTGACCATCCTTTGTTTCGTGCATGGTGCATTGTGGGCGGAGTCTTGTGTGACCCAACCCTCCCCCCTCCCCTTCGCTGCGTGGAGTCACGAGTGGCTGAGAAGTGAGCTCCACGGGGGCAAAGTAAGAAAAGTCCACGATAATGCAAATGAGCAGGTGCAAAGCCAAGGAGAAACCAGAGTGAAGCTTGCGCAGGAAGGAAGAATCGAGAGAGTGGCCGCCAAGGCAAACCACGGAAAAATTTAATGAAAAGCAGGCAACTTTGACAAGTAAAACCACGTAGAGCAGAGGAGGACGGCTGGGAACCAACACATAGGGAATTGCACATCACAAGTGGTCGTTGCAGGTGCACCAGAAGAGTTGGGTTGGTGTTGCCTTGGGAATGAAAGGGTGGGCGGTGTGGGGAAAAAGATGGCACTGAGGTGCACTTGGCAAGGTGTAAAGAACAAGTGCACAGGAAGTCTGAGGTCTCTGTAAGAGACAATGTCCCCATGTCCTTTTGCTGTTGAAGCCATGCGTGTGTGAAAATCACAAAAGAGGCACAATGACTTAACGGTCACTGAGAGTGATGGCCAGCTAATCAAGAAAGACACAATCAAGTTTAGAGTGACAGCTGAATGGGTGGACCAATGATGATGGTCGGGGCCCATAATATGCGACTCATAGGGCGCAGTTTTCCATCTCACCGAGGGGTCTTGTGGTCTCGAAAGCTTGGAATAATGGTCGGTGTCACGAGAGCGACCACTGGTGGACATCTTCAGCATTTCCAGTGTGCACATCCCTTTCGTCAAGCTGTCATCTGGCTACCATTTTGGTAGCCGCAACGCATCCAGGAGTCTCAGAGCGTCGCACTGGGAGGATTCTCTATTGTGTTCTGGCCGCTTCAGGGGCCGGCGCACCTGTGCATAAATCTCACGCCTAGTGTAGTAAATTAATGGCATGAAACGACTTAGCAGATTTTGTCCAATGAGCAAAGGTACTGACTTGACAGGTGACACGAGCACAGGATGAATTATGGAATGGGGCCCTATTGTCCAAAGTACCCACACGAGTGAGCTTAAGAGGGTGTTCACCAAAGCAAGGGGGCGAATTGTCATTTTGCAGTGTTGACGGTTGAGTGTACGGCTGTCTTGCTGTACTTTGTCACGCAGTAGGTGTACTTTGTCATGCAGTAGGTCAAACAGGGTCCTCGGACATGACAGTGATGTCTGCTGCAGTATCCACGAGTCCGTCATATTGGAACGTACGTTCAAGTGTGGTTATTAAGTAAAATTTCCCTGACGTGTCATTAACGGTGAGTTGACCTAGAAGACGCCGAAATGGCTGCTTGTCTTTTTTGTTTGACAGGTAGCTGGAGGGCGGCATGCTGGACGACTGATTAGAGCGTCAGCCTCACAGTTCTGTGGACCCGGGTTCAATCCTGTGTGGAGTTTGCATGTTCTCCCCGTGCCTCCGGGCACTCCGGTTTCCTCCCACATCCCAAAAACATGCATTAATTGGTGACTCTAAATTGCCCGTAGGTGTGACTGTGAGTGCGAATGGTTGTTTGTTTGTTTGTATGTGCCCTGCGATTGGCTGGCAACCAGTTCAGGGTGTACCCCGCCTCCAGCCCGATGACAGCTGGGATAGGCTCCAGCACGCCCGCGACCCTAGTGAGGAGAAGCGGCTCAGAAAATGGATGGATGGAGGTAGCTGGAGTCATTCAGTGAGTCACAGGGCATGGTTGGAGACTGTTGAGGTCTGATTGTCGAACTGGGTTTTGGTCCGCGAATCTTGATTTTAGTCATGGGTGCTACCTGGTCATTGCAGTGTTCGATTATGTGCTTGCCCACGGTCTGTTGGACGGGACGCTTGTCATCTCTCATTGGAGAATCAGCAGAATCCACAGAGACGTCGGAGTCAGAACAGACCATCACAGCGGGATGGCTGAGCTCACGGGCGTGGCCTCCAAGCAGTGGCTCAGGCTGTCTTGGGTCTTACTTCATATTATTCGCCAAGCTGCAGATGATCTCAAGGATAGCATGTGCAGCAGTACCTGATTCTTTGTTAGCGACCCCTTGTGGGGTTGCGAAGAAGGATACATGACTTTTGGGCTTGTCACATTCCAGCGAACCGGACCAGGCGTCAGTTTTTTCCCGCAAATGTTCGAAGTTTTGGCGTGCGTCATGGTTTTGGTAGCTCAAGCCACAACTATTGTGATCCGACAGCTTTGTGTTGGTCTTTTTATGAATAGCGAAGCCTTCAACGGCTAGGTCGCGCAGTTGTGAGCTGGACAGCTTACGGGGGGATGCTTCTTACCCCAAATGTTGCTTTACATACGGATGCATGTTTTCAACAAAAATAGTTTTAAAATGTATGTCTTCCTCCATGTTGGGTTTGTTTAAATTTCCGAAGTACGCTTTATGCAAACGGCAGTAATAAGCTTGTGGCGTTTCGAGGCTCTCCTGTTTAACAGTAAGAGCCGCCAGGAACCCGGTTGGGGCCTCTGGATCGTCAAATTCTTGAGACAAAGCCCGACAGAGGGCTTGATAGTTTGACAATACATGTGGCGGTTGTCGTTCGATTAAGTTACTTACTTTCTGGTTAGCTGTAACTCTAATAAGGTACAATCTATGGTCTGTAATAGCGGAAGGAAGTCGTTTCAGGTAAAAGTCAATGTCTCTCTGCAGTGTCGTGTGAACCGTCACATTTAGGTTTGAATTTTTTTTCAATCTTTTATTTCACAATCGCGATTGATTATAAGGGATTGACTGGTTCATACACGGAACCTCATCCCTGTCATTCCGAGGAACCTGGCAGAAGACATCAGTCTTTGTTCCTTCGCTTTTGTCCAGGATATTTTGTGTTTTTGCAACCATGTGGCCTACCAGAGTGCAATTGTGGATGGAGCTTGCTGGTTTTGATAATCCTGATCCATGTCCACTCTCCGGTGACTGCACTCCTCCAACCCTCCACTGCTGAGGTTCTGCATCTCCGCTTTCAGCTGTCCTGGGGGTCGCTATTGGCACTCCACCTTCACTATGGGTCCCGTTATAACTTCCACCTCTATGAGGCCACAACGTTAAAATCCATCTGGTCCAAGACTCGATGCCTGCCACGAAACACTTGCAGAAGAATCGACTAGACTGTGTTAGCCAGCCTAGCTCGGTCGGCAAACAATTCACTCCGAACGGACAACACAACCACAATGCAAAGGAATTTCCAAGCCCTATTTCATTTGGTTTTGTTAGACAGTGTTGTTTACCATAGGTAAGTTTTTAATATACGAGGTTCTACCATTGGTGCAATACGTGTGACAACTGAGGCGCTAGAGGGTACTATTTGTTTGGATGCAATTCACATTTTAAACAATAGATGGGAGTAATTCCTACACATTGGCCCTCGAATGTCAAGGCAGATCCTTTTGGACCACAGTCACCAGATATGCATACAAGTGGACAAATCCTCCTCAAATCTGGTGTCACCAATTTACAAGCACTGCAAGGATAACCACAGACACAGTTGTAACTCAAATCCACACTCTCACTAAAGCTCCACTGACATTCCAGTCGAGCCTCAGAAATTCAGATGGACACGGACAGGCACTCATGAACAATATTTTCTCAGTCATGCAAAAACAAAATGAAATCACTGCATTATTGATCTCGCAACGGTGTCTTTCTTCCATGTCCAAAAGGGATATAGGTTTTTAATGGTGAGTACTGTACCAAACATTCATATAATCCTTTAAACAGTATGGAAAGCAGGAACAAAGACTCCAAAGAGACTTGTGAGAGGATGTTGAAGCACTATGGAAGATGTCAACTACATGCATCAATCCATCCAACCATTTTCAACACCGCTTATTATGGTTAGGGTCGCGGGGCACTGGAGCCTATTCCAGCTGACTTCGGGCGAAAGGCGGACTACACCCTGAACTGGTCGCAAGTCAGTCGCAGGGCTCATACACACATGGACAACCATTTGCACTCACACCGTCACTGAGTGGGAACTGAACCCACGCTGCCTGCACCAAAGTCAGGAGAGTGGACCACTTCACCATCAGTGAGTGATACATGCATGCACTTGATATACCTGTTAATATGTGCGTTATCATCAAGATCATCAAGAAGCTGCCTTACCGGTTTGGGGATAAATGGAGATCTGTGGCTTGTGATAGCCAGGGCCCAGTATTTCAAAACATTTAATCCGGATCAGATTAGTCTGGATAGGATTAAATCTCAAAATGGAGTATTTCAAACCAGGATATGCGATACTGGTTTTAGTAAAAGTAGGATATGGATTTGGTAATCCAATGATACCCAGAATCTTGATCAAATGCTGTTCTTGGTAGGGTATTTAAAAATTACAAGGTGGAGATGATAGTTTTGATGCTAGAGATTATCCTGACTTGATTGGAAGGGTGGATCAAGCAAGGTTTCAAGGTGGCTATAGAGAGACACAATACATTGTATGGTCTACTGTTTTTTTTTTTTGTCCTGTTCGGCTGTTAGTTCAAGCATAATGGGAAATATGTATCCCTTTTATGCCGAAACAGTTTTACTGTGTCACAGTGGAGTTTTTAAGATTCCGCTGTGGTATTATAATTGAGGGTTATTGAGAATCAGACTTAATCAGTCGAACAAAACAAAGTTTCATTGTATGGTCTACTAACACTGACTCTCAGGATGGAAGGATGGCTACGGCCGTTTTTCAATTGTGATTTCTTAAATTTTTCCTGGAAAAAATAACAGATAAAACCTGAAATATCAGAGTACAAAATACACATTAATCGCCATCGTAAGAGCCCCCGTACAAGATCACAATAAGCTAAATACAATACATGGTGATATTGCACAAATATAGACTGACGCAATTTCCAGTCACAAAATTTTACTCACATTTTTTTCACTAAATATCAATATTAACATAACCTTAAACACCCCCATTTTGGACAGTCAACTGCGACTCAGTGATTCTCAAACTGTGGTACGAGTACCACGATTGGTTTGCGGATTCCTCATGAAAGAATCACTGCCTATGTACAGTTTAGTTGTATTTAACCTGTAATTTCACATTTGTACATTTGAATGTTCAACTTTCATTTAAATATTATACTACTTACTTATGGACATGAACATTTCACCAGATTTTGGGAACAACCCAAGTAATCCATACATACAAAGAAAGTAGAACAAATGAGATCAGAAATTAAGTAATGTGTAATAATGTGAAATTACACAGGGAAAAGGGATCGAACACGGCAACTGGTATTTATTTAATACTTTGTACAAAAGCCAAAAGCCTCAGCTTCAAGACGCTTCCTGTATGGAGAAACTAGTCGCATGCATTGCTCTGGTGTGATTTTGGCCCATTCCTTCACACAAGCTGTCTTCAAATTTTGAAGGTTCCATGGGCCTCTTTTATGGACCTTGAGTTTCAGTTCTTTCCATAGATTTTCAATTGGATTCATCTCAGGTGATTGGCTGGCCGATTTGAGCAGCTTTATTGTTTTTCTTTGAAAACAATTGAGTTTCCTTGGCAGTATGTTTTGGATCATTATCCTGATGAAATTTCAAAACTCATTTCATTTTTATCATCCTCGTAGATGGCAGCAGATTTTTATCAATGTCTCGGTAGATTTACCCTTTCATCCTTCCTTCAGTAACGTGAAGTTTAAGTACCATTTGCTGAAAACCAGCCCCACACCATCATGTTCCCACCTCCAAACTTCAAAGTTGGTTTGGTATTTTTAGTGTGATGTGCAGTGCCATTTCTCCTCCAAACGTGGTGTGCATTATGGCATCCTAGTAGTTCAATTTTGCTCTCATCCGACCAGACTATATTCTCCCAGTATTTAACTGGCTTGTTCAAATATTTTTCAGCAAACTTTAAACGAGCTTTCACATCCTTTTGGGCAATGGGGTTTTGCCTGGTGAGCGTGCATACAGGCCATGGCGGCGGAGTGCATTACTCACTGTTTTCCTTGTGACAACAGTACCTGCTAATTCCAGCTCTTTTTGAAACTCTCCACAAGTGGTCCTTGGCTCTTGGACAACTCTTTTGATTATTCTTTGCACTCTTCTGTCAGAAATCTTGTGAGGAGCACCTGATAGAGGCAAATTTATGGTGGTAAGATTGGCTTTCCATTCAGGTATAGTGGCCCCAACCGTGCTCACTGGAACATTCAGAAGCTTAGATATGCGCCTGTAACCAATGCCATCGTTATCTTTTGCAACAATTACTTTGCGATGGTCTTGAGACAGATCTTTGCTCTTAGCCATCATGAGACGTGTCTTGACTCACACCTTGGCAAAGAGACCTTTTTGTAGGTCATCAATTAGGACTGAACCAGCTGATATTCATTTGCACTGACAAGGGACTGGATTGCTGTTTGATTATTGATCGGTTTTAGGTGTTGTCTTGGCTTTCCATGCCTTCATGCACCTCCCTTTCTTTATGTGTGTTAATTTCTGATCTTATTTGTTCTACTTTCTTTGTATGTATGGGTTTCTTGGGTTGTTCGCAACATTGGTGAAAGTTTCTTGTCAATAGCACCTTTGGAAATATATTTAGTGAGAGAAATTGTGACGTGTTAAATACATATTTCAGCTGCTGTAAATAATTATTTTGGTCAGTAATTGCATTAAACTAAGTATAAACACTTTACTCCAAGATAATGAATTGCTTTTCCAGGTAATTCACAAGTGCATTTTCTTTAGAAGAAGAGACTAAGAACATATTTTTGTGATAAAAGCAACTTGAAGAATAGGAGAATAAAAATTAAAGTGGTGGAGGGTAAAAATACAATTGTGCTTAATGATTGATGTGCCCACAGTTGGAAAAAAAAAGGGTACAACGTGAGAAAATCGCCTTCTAAAGGAACATGGATTGTGTTTTGGCTGTCTGCGTAAAGGACACGTCAGGACACGTTGTAGA
The DNA here is from genome assembly GCF_024500385.1 of Phyllopteryx taeniolatus. NCBI lineage: Eukaryota > Metazoa > Chordata > Actinopteri > Syngnathiformes > Syngnathidae > Phyllopteryx > Phyllopteryx taeniolatus. The sequence continues at coordinate 3,067,620 of NC_084520.1, forward strand.
TGTATTTTACTGCTTTTTTACATCATGGCCAGGGGACTACAGATGAAAACTAGCCTTCTGGCTAATTCTGGCTTTTTTAACCATGTGTACTTCATGTGTTTTATGAAATTGCATTGTCCCCTTTCAAAAATAAACTGATAAACTAACAAAGACTGCAGAAAGTGGCTTAACTGCAACCTATGCGATTTAAAGCATCCCTCAATGCCTCATATTCACTGGGGAAAAATGAAACGGACAAAGAGCCAGCAGAAGTGAAGGAAACAGCAAAATGCAGTCCCGAAACCTTTGTTTATACACGTGACCTCACTGGGGAGAACTGCAAGCTCTCAGTAGTGCCTGTGAGAGTGAAGGCTAAGAAAGGGAATTTTCATAGGATTATAAGGAAGTAGAGATAGGGGTAGTTGCAAATAAGTTTTAGTTCTTCCTACTCTTTTTTGAATATTTATAATTTAACTTTAGTTTCATTTTTGTTCAAATCTTGTTTATTTATTTCTGTTACTTTTTCACAATTTTAAATAAATTCAATTCAATTCAAGGGAATGCTACAGCGCATACATACAAGAACTGCAGCATTTTGTACAGTGGAACAAAATGACCTCATCTGAGGAAAGCACACTTACCTCAAATTTACTCTGAGATAGATTTGCTGATTGGCTTGGATCTACCAAAGGCTCTGAAACTACTTAATGTAATCCGGAATGTGGAAGACGGGCCATCAAAACCATGTTTGGTTGGCCAGTTGATGCGCAGAAGTGGTTTAAGTGTCAATAGGATATCAGTTGTGAGCTGTGGAAGCAGCAATTCAAAGCTGACCCAAGAGTGTCAGTGATGACCAAGAACCTTCAAAGGAAGACCAGCAGTTCTTGGAGCTAGACTCAAAGCCTGTCAAGATGAACAATAACCATTATTGCATTGGATTACCTTTAAAGGAAATGAACATATGCTTGCCTGACAACATACGTGTCATGGAGCAATGCATGCTGAACTTAAAGAGAAGATTCAAAAGAGATTCTTCATGGATTTGTTTTTAACCTGATCGTGTCATGCTGAGTCCACTCAATCATCTCGGCGGCTTTTCATTGATAGCAGTCGCTGAACCCCGTTTCGTTCAACTGTACAAGTAGTTCTTAGCAATAATATCAAATTAGAGATGCTTGTAGCTTAATCAAGCCCTATGGGGGCACAAGCAAGTGCAACCCGTAGGCTGGTCACAAGCCTAAGATCGGGAGTTGGTTGACATGATGATTAGGAGAAAGGTTGATATATTGTGTGTCCAGGAGAGCAGATGGAAAGGCAGTGAGGCTCTAAGTTTAGGGGCGGGGTTCAAATGATTTTACCATGGTGTAGATGGGAAGCGAAATGGAGTCGGGGTTATTTTAAAGGAAGAGTTAGTGAAGAATGTCTTGGAGGTAGTTGAGAGCATCTCAGGCAGAGAGAGGGTCGTGATAGGTGCAGATTGTAATGGGCATGCTGGTGAAGGAATCAGGGGTGATGAAGAAGTGATGGGTGAATTTGGCATCCAGGAAAGGAATTTGGAGGGACAGACGGTGGTAGACTTTGTAAAAGGGATGGAAATGGCTATAGTGAACACTATCTCCCAGAAGAGGCAGGAACATAGGGTGACCTACAAGAGTGGAGGTCAAAGCACGCAGGTGGATTGCATCTTGTGCAGAAGATGTAATTTGAAGGAGGTTACTGACTGTAAGGTACTGGTAAGGGAGAGTGTAGCTAGACAGCATAGGATGATGGTGTGGAAGATGACTCTGGTGGTGGAGAGGAAGATTAAGAAGACAAAGGCAGAGCAGAGAACCATGTGGTGGAAGCTGAGAAAGAAAAAGTGTTGTGTGGCTTTTGAGGTGAGACAGGCTCTCGGTGGACAGGAGCACCTTCCAGAAGACTAGAACACTCCCAGCAAAGGTGATCAGAGAAACAGGCAGGAGAGTCCTTGGTCTATATTCCGGAAGCAAAGGGGACAAGGAAACCATACAAGGAAAGACTTGTGTGCCTAAGAACTTCAGTTATGTGTTGTACTAGGGTACAACACAAACAAAAGCACAAATGGAGCACAACGCGAGGAAGAAAACCAGTACAAAGTTACAGACGAAACCAAAACCTACACAAGGCGAGAAACGAGAAACAGACCATCACAATGTACTTACGAGCAAAAAGACTGATGAAAAATATCTATTGGCGGGATAAGCAGAGTAAGGAACAAGCACAAGACTAAAACAAAGCTGTGGCAATGGTGGCAAGCAAAGAACAATAACTCGGCATCTTCCTTCTGTCTTTCCTGCGTTTAAAAGTTGCCACATTACCCTGAAAAAGTAATTTAGTTACTTTACTGGTTACTTGATTTTAAAAGTAATTAAGTAAGATTACACGTTAATTTATTAGCCACATTGAGCAGCTGCCAAGTGGCAGTAATATCATATAAGATTACTACAAGGACGATCGGTACGAAAAGAGCATTATCTTAACTGTACACATATGGACACCCTTATGTCTGAACATGGTTTTTGTTATGGAAACTCCGTGATGAGCAAAGAAGTCCAATAACAGAGTTCTGGTCGGGGAAGGGGGATTATTCCCAATCACACCTTTCTTGGTCTTACTGTCATTGCCCATGTGAGTGTTGAAGTCCCCCAGCAGAATGAGGGAATCCCGAGGAGGGGGAGGGGCGCTCTCCAGCACCCCTCCAAGGACTCCAAAAAGGGTGGGTATTCTGAGATGCTGTGTGGTCCATAGGCACAGACAACAGTCAGAACCAGTCCGCCCACCCGAAGGCAGAGGGAGGCTACCCTCTTGTCCACTGTGGTGAAACCTAACATACAGGCACCGAGACATGGGGGAATCAGTATACCCACACCTGCTTGGCACCTCTCACTTTGGGCAACTCCAGAGTGGATGAAAGTCCAACCCCTTTCGTGCCCGGCTTTCGAGAAGACTGGTACCAGAGCCCAAGCTGTGTGTCCAGGTGAGCCCGACTATATCCAGTCGGAATTTCTTAACACACTCAGGCTCTTTCCCTGCCAGAGAGTTGGCATTCCACGTCCCTAGAACCTGTTTCGGTTGCTGGGGATCGGACCACCAAGGTCCCCGACTTCGGCTTCCGCCCAGCTCACACTGCACCCAATCCCCTTGGCACCTGCTGCAGGTGGGGTGCCCATGTGAAGGGTGGCCCACGTTGTCTTTTCGGGCTGTGCCCGGCTACCAGGTGCTCGCCATCATGCCCCACCTAGCTGGCTCCAGAGGGGGGCCCGGTGACCCACGTCCGGGTGAGCGAAAACGAGGTCCAGTATTTGTACTCATCATAAGGGGTTTTTGAGCATGCTTTTTCTGGTCCCTCACCTAGGACCTGTTTGCCATGGGTGACCCTACTAGGGGCGTGAAGCCCCAGAGAACTTAGCTCCTAGGATCCTTGGGACAGACAAACCTCTCCACCACGATAAGTTGACGGCTCAAGGAGGGGCAGTTACAAGTTATCTGTCAAAAAAATTTAGTTAGTAACATAATCCAAGCACCATCAAATGAAAGTCACGAATATTTTCAATAACCTTTTCACTACTCTGATACCAAATATGCTAAGAAAGACAAAATAAATTAAATATCAATACAACATATATTTATATTTACTGTATTTGTCTGGTCTTTTCCGTCTTATGAATGTATGTTTTTGGAATCCAGGAGGATCTTGGAGCACCCAGAATTCAAATCCAAAACCTCAAAACTGTGAGGCAGACATGCTAACCACTTGTTTACCGTACTGGAGATGCTGGATGGATGGATGGATGGATGGACAGACAGACAGAGAGACATAGGTAGATCGATTAATTGATTGATTCAGGGCCATTTTAAGCAATTGCTGAGTTGCATGTGGAAAGCTGTTTTGAGGTTTCCGTGAAAGCAACACCTTACTTCATTACCGGTGCAGGGATCTCATTTAAAGTGCATCCCATGTCTGCAACGCACAAAAATGAGCAGGAACAGAAAAAGCATGGTGACAGACGCACGTACTCTTATGTGTACAAGTGTTGCTGAAGTGCTTCAGCGAATCATTATCCACTAAAAGTACAAGTCCCATCTTGGTGCTAGCCAGTAGCCAATCAGAGGCAGAGTAGGGCGGTTTATCGTTCCATAAATACAATTGACACAATACTTTTTTTTCGGACTCGATACATTTTCATTGTTGTGGTAACAAACGGCGTGCTGTTCACGACTCAGCCAGCGGTTGGCGGAACGGCTTTGGCTCCATAGATGCACAGACCTGGAACACTGGAACAGTAGAAAGTTAACTATTTATTAAGTTTGCTAGCCCGTGAGCTAACTAGCTAGTGAGCTAAGGAGCTAAACAGCTCTCTCTGACTCGTGGCGACATACAGGTCACTAACTGGCGGACCGCTGTCCGTGTCTGGACCCAGAAGCAGTCTGATACGTACCCACACCATAGCCAAAAACCAAAGGTTATCATCAAGACACACGGGGCGCTTCTATTTTAAGTGCCGCAAAATATTACAGGCTTTTCGGTAGTAATGAACCGTGCCGACCAATTACATGAGTTCGGCTACTCCCTTCAGCCAATCAAATCTGCATCTCAGTCCATAATCACTTTTTGCGCACAGCCCAGACAGGGACGAGGTGAAACGTAGCAGGGGAGAGAGAAAGAGGCTCAGCGTTTAAGTTGAGTTAAAGACAGAGAAAGATCAGAAAATGACCGATAAAGGAAGAAAACATTTAAAACAGTGCTAAAAGTGGAACAGTCAATGTCATTTTTGTTACTTCTCAGTGGGAAGTTCCCACTGGGAGCACTTATTAAAAGTGCATACGTGAAACGCCATTATGAAACAAAACAAAGGTTTGAACAAACAATCTCTAAAACTGTTTATTTGTTAAGATTTGTTAAATTTAAATAAGTGTATGCAAAATCGTTTGAGACTTCACTGTCGTGTCCAGATGCCAAACAGAATAGCGGAAACTCAAACTTTTATTTTCTCATGTTTAGCATTTTATTTGAACACATAACTTTCTCTTTTATTTACTTGCTCTTATTGTGAAATGCAGTCCTACTTTTATTTAGTAAATGACACACAGTCGTGCTCATACTATATCTTAGATTACCAGGGCAGAATTTGTAACATGTGTACAGTTCTTTATTATGCTCTCATATCATTATATCAGTGGCATAAAAAAAAATACTTCCACGATACTATCGTTTATCGTGAAAATTTTTGGGAAACTATATTGTTCTAAAAAATTTGCTATCGTGACAGGCCTAAACACGTCAGGTCAAGCATATTTGTGTAGCTCTTTATCACAAAAGACACTCAAAGGTCTTCACAGGCCCACAGTGGGCAATGATTGACGACATCCCCTAATCTACACCCCCCAATCGGACCAGAAAAAACTCAAAACCCCATCCATCCATCAATTTTCGACACCACTTATCCTCACTAGGGTCGCGGGTATGCTGGAGAATATCCCAGCTAACTGCGGGCAGGAGGCGGGGTACACCCTGAACTGGTCGCCAGCCAATTGCAAGCCCCATAGAAACAAACAACCATTAGCTCTCACAATCATACCAACAGACAATTTAGAGTCTTCAATCAACCTACCGTGCATGATTTTGGGATGTGGGAGGAAACCGGAGTACCCAGAGAAAACCCACGCTGGCACAGGGAGAACGTGCAAACTCGACACAGGCGAGGTCGGATTTGAATCCGCGTCCTCAGAACTATGAGGCAGATGTGCTAACCAGTTGTCCACTCTCAAAACCTCATTTGGAGAAAAATTAAACCTTCAGAAGGGACCGCAGATGACCAGGTTGCTATGGATGTCGAGTGGGCAACGTGTCACATAGTCTGGTGCTGTGCAATGTTCATTACGATGACAAGATGCTGTACAATGTTGTTTGAGATGACATAAGAGTCCATTTAAAGAGAAAAAGTGCTGCAGGGTAGATGCCTTTGGTGGTTCTGCCTCAGAACCTGGCCTGTTTATTCGGAGCAGAATGCTCCATTGCAACGACTCCAGGGTAAGTGGTCCACCTCAGATCTTGTCTCATTTGGTCGGTGCAGAATCCATGCAGCAACAGCCTCACATTTGGTCATCACCACCTGCTCGGAGAAGTGGGGGGGGAGGATGGGACAAGCGGCATTAAAAACAGGCCTACATGTACTTTAACTAAATGCCAAAGAGTAGAAGTAAGTCTTAAGTCGGGATTCAAACATTTCTACAGAGGTAGGTGCTCATCCGTGGGTAGGGCATTCCATAGTACTGGAGCCCAAATAGAAAATGCTCTAGAGCCAGCGGACTTCTTTCTGACTCTCTGAGTCACCAAAAAGACCAGTGTGTTGAGAACCTAGGTTTCGGCACAGAACATACAGTAACAGTAAATCAGTGCGACACGAGGGTGATAAGCCATGTAATATTTTGTAGGCAGACTTGGGGAGTAACGGAATACATGTAGCGGCATTACGTCTTCAGAATAGTAAACACAATTTAACTATAATCCAGTACAGTTCCAGAAAAATATGTAAATGTAATCAGATTAAAGGGACATTTATAACAAAATTGGAATATTTCGCAGGATTACATTTTTAACGCGGGCAGAGAGTGGCTGGTTGTTGATTTGAGCCCTTGACCGCTCTCAAACTCGTGCGCCGAGCAACCTTTTTGGGAGTTTTGCAGTGCAAGAAGTGGAATAAGTGGTCACAATGGACATCAATGGAATATGGTTTTTTTGTTGGCCAACAGTTAAATTACGCTGGCCACTGTATGTTTGTGTTGTCTTCCCAAACGCGGCGAGTTTAAAAGCAAATTGAAGACTATGGATGTGACTGTTATGATTGTATATTCACTGGAGGATTTATTCATTTTAGTGGTGATGGTTTAGTGGTACATTCGCCTGACTTCGGAGCAGGCAGCATGGGTTCAGTTCCCACTCAGTGACGGTGTGAATGTGAGTGCGAATGGTTGTCCGTGTCTATATGTGCCCTGCAACTGACTGGCAACCAGTTCAGGATGTAGTCTGCCATTCACCCAAAGTCAGCTGGGATAGGCTCCAGCATCCCGTGACCCTTAACAGGATAAGCGGTACTGAAAATGGCTAGACGGATTTATTCATTTTGGATAACACTCTGTGATGTCAGTTATCCCAACTGCTAGAGAGGCTATAGAAGGAGCTAGTATAGCCCTACAGCCGAACCTTGTGAGTAAATACTTCACTGTGCCGTCACCGATCACCCACTGCTTGACTTATTTAAACACTGTACTGTATTGCCAATACCAGCTGCTAAACTTGTGACCGGGAATGAAATAGTTTTTCCGTGACCATGACATTTCAAAATTACGTGTGTGCATGCGCGCATGTGTCAAACGAGATCTTTTTTTCCCATTTCACTCTTAATAACAAAAGACTAGTCATGGAAAGGATTTAACACTTCATGAAGCTCGTAAATCTAATTTCCCTCATGGGATGAATAAAGTATCCATCCATCCAACTAGTAACTGGATCGGAATACATTTTTAAAGTAACCCTCCCAACCCTGTTTATAAGTCAGTAACAAAACCTTAAAATCACATCTTAAGTGGACCAGCAGCCAATGCAAGTTGGCCAGTATTGGAGTAATATGATCAATATTTCTCGTCCTCGTTAAAAGTCTTGCTGCAGAGGGTTGTACTAACTGTAGGATTTTAATACTAGACATGAAGACGAGAAAGCACCATGTTACAATAGTCCAGGTGAGACGTAACAAATGCATCAACGATGATCTCTGCATCTCTAATGGATAGGCCTGTTAGGGTTGGCCTCAGCCGACAAGTGGATCCGAAAGCAGGCAAAAACAATTCTAGAGCCATTCAATAGTTGTATTCAAAAACCAAGGGCGCATACAAGCGTGCAAAACCACCAAATAAAACTAACTCAAACTACATTGACAAAAGGTCTCGTGTGGAGACTAATATAAAAGGAAACTAGTAACTATGGGAGGTGGATGGTGCCACAGCAGACGGAAGGAGAATCAAGCTAAAGCAAGCGGAATCTATTAAACACTATGCTGAGAGTAAAACAAAAGCAAATCCTACCTACACAAGGCAGAGAAACAAAATACAAAAAAAAAATAAAATTGAACCTGCACAAGGTAAAAAACAAAGAGAATCACGGCAGTACTTACTAAAACTTAGAAAAAGTACACTGGTGAACAAGTGATGGCTACCAAACTGTTAGGTCAATGGTGACAAGCAATCTGAGTCAATAATCCAGCACCTTCCTTCTGCTCTGACAGCAATAATTGCCAACAGGTAGGAGTAGGAAGTTCCGCCCACCAGCGTTTTCAAAGGTGACTGTGAACAACCTAAAAAAGAAGTGAACAGGATGCAGGAAAACGGGAAGATAACAAGGCCCATCCTATCCGTGTTTTAGCAACATTGTGGAGATGAAAAAAAACCAAAACGGTTTTGCCAATATTGTTAATATTCATTTGAAGGGAGTGAGTTAAATCATGTATAATGCCGATATCTTTTGCTGAGTCATTTTGGGTAATGGTACTTTTGTCAAAAATCAGACTGGTGTCCTTACACAAGTGCCTGTGTCTAGCAGGGCCAGTAAGCAAAAGCTTGTTTTTTTTCCAGGGTTAAGTAGCAAAACGTTACAGGACATCCGTTGTTTAATCTCAGCGAGACACGCCTCCAGATTGCAGAAATCGCTTAGGTTAGTTTTAATGCTATGTATAGTTGGCTATCAACTGCATAACAGTGAAAGCTAATCTTGTATTTGCATATGATATTGCCAAGCGGCAGCATATTAATACTGAACAAGTACTGAGTGTAAGACACTCAAAATGACAATTGCTCTCGGTCTGGATCTTGCCTGTTGGAGTGAGGATGACCATGAAAAAGGTAGCGGAGCAACCTCAAAGCATGTGGCATGTACTTATTGATAATCGAAAGGTAATTGGGACCTCAGTCACCAACAAAACAGTTGGTAACTCATTGTACTGTAATGGACAAAGATTTTGCAGTGCCTGCACAATCCTCCAGTTTAATCTAACCTTAAAGTATCACCAACCAGCCACAGCAGTATGAACGCTTGCACAATAGTCTATTGCCAAATAATCTGCGATGCAGAGATAATAATGTTGAGTTTGGATTGGCACTGTCCGAGAGATATTAATTTAACAATGTTAATTAGAATGGTTGAGGTTGCAGTGGTGTATAACTTTACTACATCATACTGACAGCTGCCACATGTGCAGTGAGTGTTTTTACTGTCATGTAACTAAGCGCTGCACTTGCGCTGTAAACTCTAACCACGACAAAAACATTGTTAAATTATTTACATCTCTGAAAGTGTCAGTCAAACAGAGCATTATTTTAAATCCACAATACATGATAGTGCATTTATTTTGAATATGATATTGTGGTCAATATTTCGGCTAGTCAGTCTTGGTCTCTTCTAATTAATCATTAACCATGCTGTTTTTGTCTTCTGATTGCTTCTTTCAATGCAGATGATGCTTATCTTCTGACAGGACTAAACATAGAGGAGATCTATCCAGACACAAGTAGTTTTATCACTTATGATGGCTCAATGACCATCCCTCCATGTTTTGAGACTGCCACGTGGATCCTGATGAACAAGCCAGTTTACGTCACACGCATGCAGGTGAGCCTAAATTGGCTACAGAATTCAGAAATATAGACCGCTCAGCACTGATGACTTTGCTAAAATATAAATGGTCCAATCTGAAGAGTTCAAATGCAAAAACAGTGAAGTGCCTGTTAAACAAAAATAGAGCCACACCTGCTACCAGATGCCTATCACGGCATCATTTGATGGTGCATTTCCTAACCCTGCAAAACCAAATTACTATGTAAAAATAAAGATTTAATTGCAGAAACCGACAAGCCTCAAATGCATTTACCATTATCTAAATTGAATCCAGTCACAAGCCCATATGTGTTTGTCATCACGAACTTGTCACGTACATCCTTAAACATGTCTGCGCCCGTTATTTCTTGTTAACTTGCAGCGCAGATAGCTTGGACTGTTCTTGAAAGTGAGCATAAAATATAATTGCGTGGAACAGTCCAAGGGAGATGATTTCATGAAACTCGTCAGTGTAGTGGTATGTCGGTTGCAAACGAACCGTTGCAAAGGCTCCCATCATTCACTTCAAGAGCCTTTGAAATGAACGATGGGAGTGGGCTCATGGCTGGGAGCAGTTTTTTTAATGTTTTTTTTTTTCTTTTTTCTGTTCCACAAACAACCTACTTACGTGTACTGTTCACCCATGACTTGAGTTACAGGAGAAAGGACAAGAAAGGGAGCCATCTGTTAATGAATGCCTGTGAGTGTCTACTGCAACTGTTGCGCCAACCAAAGTTCAACAATATGCAAAAATATTACACCCTTTTGATGGTCATTTGTGTTTACATTCTTTTAGTATATACTGTATTTTGTAGCACTTATGAGTAGGTGAATTAATAAAGCAATATAAATAATGCATATTTGATACAATGTACTTTTCAAATAAGCAATTCATTTTACACATAATTTGGTAATAAATTAAATGAAGCAACAACAACAACAAAGATTTAGGTGCCACTCGGAAGCCTAAAGCGGCAGCTCAATTTTAGGGACCGACCCTAAAGACCACCCGGACCACCATCAAGACTGGTTCCAGCCACCAAATGGGGGTTGTAATGGATTTTGACCCTCATTTGAGAGACCACAGAGCCTTGTCTCCTGTTTTCTAATCCCCTTAAGCAAACCACAACCATTCCTCTGTTCAACCACCAAGTAGGCAGGATCTCTGTTTTACATCACAATGACAATCACCCAGATACAACTGGTTCTTCTTCCCACCTAAAACTCAACAACAAAGGCTTCCATGTAAGAAGAAGCGACAGATGGCCCCAAAATGTCTGTGACATTTCCTCAGGGCCCACAGTTTACACTGTGGGATGAAGAGTGATTGATGACTGCTCAACGGAGAACAATCCCTCTTATCACCCAGTGCCAGTGCTTTTCTGATTTTGTCTCTCATAGGTGAGGTATACCTATGATGAAAATTACAGGCCTCTCTCATCTTTTTAACTGGGAGAACTTGCACAATTGGTAGCTGGCTAAATACTTTTTTGCCCCACTGTATAAAATTTAGGAGAAAGTGACGACAAACCTTTTATCAGTCTCATAATCTAAAGGTTGCTACATTTTATGAAATACGAGTTCTAGATGACAGAGGCTTACTTAAACTCAAAAGACACACAAAACACAACCAAGAGGGGAATTGTATAGAGTATTTAATTAAATCTACGAGGTATCTATAGGGAAACACAAAGAGGCTAACTACAGGAAGAGAATAAGGAAGAAAAATATAGTTGTACAAAAAGGGAAATAGGACATAGTGTGCTGCTGGGCTAAAAATGTGAATGTAAGCGTTTAATGCGTTGAGTCTGAGTGAGATGGAGCAAAGTTGGGATTTTGTGTGACGCTAGTAATTTCCCCAAAATTATTAGGCACTCATCTTGTACGTTTTGGCTACGTCTACTCAAAACCATAGATCAGCTGGTCGGTGGGATGGTCTGTCTCAGTCGTCTCGGGAAGCACGGAGACAGCTTTGGTCCAATGAGAAAAAGGATGCAGAAAAATGAAACAAAAACAAAAGAGGCGGAAGAGGGGAAATTATTGTTCGTCACACCTCGTTGGGAGAATATGACCGTCTCTCTCCCCGCCTGTTTCCGGGATCTGCTAGCAAGTTCAGAGAACTGACATTTGGCTGGGAGCGTATCTGGTAGCTCAGCAGTTCGGGAGGCTTAGCAGCAGTGATCCACAGAGGCTAGGGAGCCGGAGCTCCATCCCCAAGGCCCGCAGTTACCGAGCCGCGTGCCCAAACAAAAGGAAGGGGAGGGGCAGGGGCGGCGACACAGCCGAGCCGCGCCGAGGAAAAAAAAGAGTGCCAGACACGACAGAAGGCTAGACACGAAAGAGCAGGAGGAGGTGGGAGTCAGAGGTTAAATACCCAGGGGGCATGTCTCAGAGGACTGGACAAGACCACACTCGACTCGAATTTAGTCTACGAGCTTGGCCATAAAAGTGGTGTAAAAATCATATCTTAATATAAAATACTCCCAACTTTGATCTCTTTATTCATAGATCAAGCATATAGAATGATTGTGTAAATTTTAGCCTTGCCAAATCAATTGTTTATGGTTGAATCATATTTCATGCTATTTGGGGCTTCAAATCAGGACAAACAGTTCTCAAAGTATTGAAGCTGCACCGGTAAAGTTGACACACTGACACAGACATCAAGGCATACATTTGGAATATTTCTGCAGAGGTCATGAAATATCAAGACACATTTTATCTTCAGTTAGAACCCTGAATGGAAGCCCATGGGTTTCAGTACTCTCAAACGCCAGGGGGTGGCGCATTATGTGCCTGTTTGAATATTAAGCAAATAGTTTGTTGCTGTATTTGCATTCCCTCATTGATCTGTCTCTTTTGGCTGCTGTCAGTTCAAACGAAGAAAAGGACTCTGACTGTAAGCCAAGATTTCAAAGGGGCATGCTAATTAATTTGGGATCCAGGAGGCGTCTTCTAGTGGCTGTGTCAAACGGCAGGGCCGCAGGGAAGAATGCAGTTTATCAAGCTGTTGGGGAGTCACTGTGACACCTCAGGTTGCGGGGAGCATGTCCGCTACACCAGGCTACTGAGAGAAACCTCCAGTCATTACGCAAATTACAGTCTCAACCCTCAACACACAGAAGCTACTGTCTATAGTGCAGTTAATTTTAAACAAGAGCACTTGGGTCACGCTGTACGTTTGGTTGACAGACCAAACCTAAAGCGTGACCTGCCAACAAGCCCAACGGCAGGAAAGGTTATGATCATATCTCCCCGCAGCCTGCATGACCACCAGTTTTCAATTTTGGGTCTTTTCGCACTTTTACTTCATCTTTTCCTTGACCATGAGATGGCTGAAAAAGAACACCTTCGAGTCTGTTACCAAGTGATCCACCAATAGTGAGTAAACATTGCAGTAACTCCCAGAATAAGTACAAATTGGTACATATTAGTGTGGGGTTGGTTTAAAGATCTTACGAGTCCCAACTTTATTCTCGCTCAATGCTCATCAGTTCATTCACACTCCTCTCAAGTTAAGCAATTCACTCTTCCCCATTTCCGCATAGAGTAGACAATAAATATCCCAAATACAAATATTTCAGGGATATGCATGCTTTAGTGGGAACTGGGACAAGTTATTATAAATAAGTGGAATGGCCACTGAATGGAATAATGGAATGGAATCAATATTTTGGTGTTTGTATAGTGGGGGAGGGCTGACTCATGCCAGAAAGTATACGCACTTGTCTTTTGTGACAAGGCTAGTTTTAAGCCCCACTCAAAAAATCCAGCCAGTTGAGGTGGCAAAAAAGTTGAAGGCTATGTCCCAACAATTCAGTACTAGATTGTTCTCAGTCTTTGCACGTTTTCAGCACTTACCTTCAAATATATTTAATGTATTTAGGGAAAAAAACACGGAAACAACTCTTTACGGGTCTTTACAATTAAGGGTTAAGACATAAGATTCTTGTTCTTTGTACACTCACCTGTTAGTTTTTATTCATGAGGCAGAATACCATTTTCACTGTAATCTTATAGCTGTGTGAAACATTTTGACTTGTCTGTTTTTGAACTAAATTATTTTCTAAAGAAATTGGATACCTTTTCACTTTTTCACAAATTAGCCTCTCAATTGCTGATTATAAGTAAACAAGAAAAACCCCAAATAAAAATTATTAGCTGTAACCTGGAACCATCAATAATTTAAAAAAAATTGTTACTCAATTCACAAAAAAATGTAGATGCTTTTGCGTTTGAACTCTTCAACAACTTCCCAGACCTGACTGGGTTTATTAAATCTTAATTAGCCTGACAGACATTTTAATTTTAAAAAATGTTCTCCATCACTTCTTTCTCAGATGCACTCTTTGCGTCTACTGAGCCAAAACCAGCCATCTCAGATCTTCCTGAGCATGAGTGATAATGTACGTCCGATTCAGCCACTGATCAACCGCTGCATCCGGACCAATATCAATTTCAGCATGCAGGGCAAAGATTGCCCAAACAACAGAGTTCATAAGCTTCAGTACAGAGGTAAAGGATAGAATTGATGTATAATACATACAGCCTTATTGACTGATCACTTACAAAATTGGATAGCATAGTTAAAAATTATCTAAAATAAAGCAAAGCCTTTTTCCATTGCCATATGACCATACGTTTTCAAAACTCTTGAAAGTTTGATGGCTCCAAGAAACTGGAAGAAATTAATTACTTTGATTGTAACAGTTAAATAACTTTTAACAACTTTCAAGTTGTATCTCAGTGCAGTAGCAGTGAACAGTGCTGATATATACAGCAGGTGAAGTATTTAATACGTCTCCATTTTTCTCACTAATATATTTCCAAAGGTGCTATTGACATGAAAATTTCACCAGATGTTGGGAACAACCTAAGTAATTCATACATATAAAGAAAGTAGAACATATAAGATAAGAAATTAAGTTATGTGTAATAATGTGGAATGACAGGAAAAAAATATTGAACACGCCAACTGGTATTTATTTAATAAAATAAAAACTCATTTAATACCAAAAACGTAGTTATACATCTTTTGAAACCCGAACGCCCGATCCCAACAACGCATTTATACATTTTTTACATTTTTTTGCGTGAGAGGCAAACTCTTCACCAAAGGATTAGGCTTGAAAGCAATTTTAATGGCCATAAAAACGGCCACTGGGTGGCAGGAATGCATTTGATAAGAGATCAGCAGGGCTCATGAGAGGAAGGATAGACAGACTTGGCCGAAGGAGGAAGTGGAAGAGCATGGCTTGGAGAAGGCTGAAAAAACGTGGAGAGACCAATCGAAAAATGGAAAACCGAAGACCACTTACACTCGAGGAGTGTTTTGGAAAAAACTTCGTCATCCTTGACGTTTAGACGAGTAAACATGAAACAAATGTAAACAAACAAACATGATGCTTTGGGCCACCGTGTCGTCATGGCTTCCACGAAGCTCACCGGCCGTTTCGCTCAAGGCTGTCAATGATGATTTCGACGACGATAACGACAAAAGTGAGACGGACCTTGATCCGCATTCATCCGATGACTGAGTACCGTCAGATTGACCGGGAGCAGCAGAGAGCAGTCAGTCTCCAGACAATCCAGAAGGAGGAGGTAGGTGCTACTTCATAGCTTGAACAATCACTGACCAATCATATACAATAAAGTTGAAAATGTGATGTGTGTGTGACGAGGAACGTCCACACTGTAACAACTATAACAAAATATTTTGTGGTAATCGCGCACATTTCTTTAAATTACAGATTGTGTATCCACTAGCAGAGGTGACGCGAGTAGCCACGTTAGGAGCGCAAAGAAAGGTGAGTAAAAGCATTTTTTTTCCACTTTACACGACAGGAACAAAATCTATTTTGTGGTAATAGATCATATTTCTATAAATTACAGATTGTGCATCCACTAGCAGAGGTATTTCTACTTATGTTGGCAGCGCAATGAAAGGTGAATAAAAGCAAATTTCTCCACCTCATGCTGCTGCAATAAAATATATTTTGTGGTCATTGCACATATTTCTATGAATTACAGATTGTGCATCTACCAGCAGAGGAGCTCCCACACGCGTTGGCAGTACAAAAAAAGGTGAATAAAAGCATTTTTCTCCACTTCACGCTGCAGCAATAACATTTTGGGAAATGGCAGTTGTTTAGATTTCTATTATTTACAGGTCATGCATTGAGAAGTGGGGATCACCAGGTTGGCGTCTTGATAATTGGCAACCCAAAATCATCCCCTGTCACGGCAAACCCTGGAGCCCAGAGCGCTGCTGCAGAGCTAGAGTCAGATCAGCCAGTTGACTTCCTGGAGCTGTTCCTGACTGATGAGCTGCTGCAACATATAGCCTTAACATCTTTGCCGAAAGGTATTTCAGTCGCCCACACCCTGGAGCAAGCATGTGGAAACCAGTCTCAATTGAAGAGCTGAAGACATTTTTTGGACTGTGTTTCATCGCAGAAATTGTGCAGAAACCAACACTTGCACTATAGTGGTCTGTTCATCATTTGATTTCCATCCCCTTTTTTGGCCAGGCTATGGCGAGGAACCGCTACCAAGCACTTTTGCGAGTCCTCCATTTCAACCTAAATACATCATATAATGCCCTGACAAAATGTAAAGACTTCGGCAAGTGCTAGACTATTTGGTGGACAAGTTCAAGACACTGTATCAGCCAGTTCAAGATTTGTGTCCATGAGGGTATGATAAAGTGTCAGGGGCGCGTCTCAATTGGGGTCTACAACCCACAGAAACCCATTAAGTATGGGATTAAGTCGTACATTTTGTGTGAATCCAAAACAGGCGATTGCTTCAACAGGCAACCTTATTATGGCGAATCATGTACCCTGTCCAATATTGTAGTCATGCTCCTCGACCCCCTCACTTGACATGGATACACACTATTCATGGACAATTTTTATAACTCAGTTGACGTGAAAGCGTCTGTTTGAAGCACAGACCAACATTTGCAGGATGCTGAGAAATTACACAGGGGAATCTGATTTTATCAAACAGGTGACAATGAGTAGCTTGGAGGAAGAGGGAAATGTTTCCTGGCATAATGGAGATGTGCTGGTGGTTGTGTGACTGGACAAGCGCATTGTCAAGATGGTGACAACCTGCCACCAAGATACAATGCAAAAAGTGGACGTGTGGAAGAAAGGACACAAGGATAGGGTGTGTGTGCTCAAACCGCAGTGTGTTGTGGAATACAATGCTCATATGAATGGGGTAGATAAACTGGATCCAGAACATTGCATACTACCCCTTCATACGAAGGTCACTAAACTGGCCCAAAAAGTTTGTAGCCTACCTTCTTCAAATGTACATCTTCAGCGCCTATGTCCTCTTTAAAGCAAAAACACCCAGGTAAACGTACATCTCTCCTGGCGTCTATGATGAAGGCAACAGACTCCAGGACCTCGCAGCATCATGTGGCCGAGGAGGAAGAGTCAGATTTGGAGGGGGCTGCAGGTGTGGAGAAACGCGCATGAACTTTGGCACCTCAGAAGACTGACCCACCAAATCGGCTTGATGGGAAACTGAACAAACATAAACTCAAATACTTGAAACCCACCACAAAAAAGTCAAGGCCACAAAGAAAATGCCAGGTCTGCCTGTGCCAAGGCAAGCGTAGTGAGACCACAGTGTGGTGTAGTTCATGTTGTGTGCCCTTCCATGAAGGCAGCTGTTATATTGCGTACCACACGGAAAAAAAAATTACTCATTGGAGGGAAATTTTAACGCACACATGCACACACATAGTTCAGTTCCAAATGTGTACATTGTAAATAGTTCATGGTGTTATATTTGTAAATAAACTGTTATTCTGTCAAAAACTCTTTTTTTGTGTTATGCTGTGGTATATTTGTGTAGATATTTGAGCTGACACTAAAGCAAAAAATATTAGTGTCAAAGTTATGCTTGAAATGTATCGTTTCACAAAAAGCTCATTTTCTCTTTCTTGTCACCAAAGAGGAATTTTCATCATCCTCGTAGATGGCAGCAGAGTTTTGTCAAGAATGTCGGTACATTTGACCATTCATCCTTCCTTCAATAAAGTGAAGTTTACCAGTACCATTTGCTGAAAAGCAGCCCCACACCATCATGTTCTCACCTCTGAACTCACTGTATGGCATTTTTAGGGTGATGTGCAGTGCCATTTCTCCTACAAACGTGGTGTGCATTATGGCGTCTAAAGAGTTAAATTTTGCTCTCATCAGACTATTCTCCCAGTATATAACTGGCTTGTCCAAATGTTGTTCAGCAAACTTTAAAGGAGGTTTCACATGCTTTTTTTTTCAGCAATGGGGTCTTGCGTCATGAGCGCGCATACAGGCCATGGCGGAGGAATAGAATGCATTACTCACTGTTTTCCTTGTGACAACAGTACCTGGTAATTCTAGGTCTTTTTGAAGTTTGCCACAGGTAGTCCTTGGCTCTTGGAAAACTCTACTGATTATTCTTTGCACTCCCCTGTCAGAAATCCTGCGAGGAGCACCTGATTGAGGCAAATTTATGGTGGTATGATTGGCTTTCCACTTACGTATTATGGCGCCAACCGTGCTCACTGGAACATTCAGAAGCTTAGATATGTGCCTAACCAATGCCATCGTTATGTTTTGCAACAATTACTTTGCGATGGTCTTGAGACAGCTCTTTGCTCTTACCCATCATGAGATGTGTCTTGACTCATACCTTGGCCATCAGATCTTTTTGTAGGCCATTGATTAAGACTGAACCGGCTGATATTCATTTGCACTGACGAGGGGCTGGATTGATGTTTGATTATTGATAGATTTTAGTTGTCTTGGCTTTCCATGCATTTTTGCACCTCCCTTTCTTCATGTGTTCAATGCTTTTTCCCTGTGCCATTTCACATTATTACAAACAACTTAATTTATTATTTTTTTCTGCTTTCTTTGTATGTATGGATTACTTGGGTTGTTCCCAACATCTGGTGAAAATTTCATGTCAATAGCACCTTTGGAAATATATTTAGTGAGAAAAATGGTGACGTGTTTAAATACTTATTTCAGCCACTGTATATATATCCATCGATTTTCCTGCGCTTATCCGAGGTCAGGTCGCAGGGGCAGTAGCCTCAACAGGGAAATCCAGACTTCCTTCTCCCCAGCCACTTCCTCCAGCTCCTCTCTCTCTCTCTTTCTCACTCCATCCATCCATTTTCTGTACCGCTTTATCCTCACAAGGGTCGCGGGCGTGCTGGAGCCTATCCCAGCTATCTTCGGGCGAGAGGCGGGGTACACCCTGAACTGGTCGCCAGTCAATCGCAGGGCACATATAAACAAACAACCGTTCATGGACATATTCACACCTAAGGGCAATTTAGAGTCTTCAATCAACCTACCATACATGTTTTTGGGACGTGGGAGGAGTGCCCGGAGAAAACCCACGCAGGCACAGGGAGAACATGCAAACTCCACACAGGCGGGGCCGGGATTTGAACCCCAGTCCTCAGAACTGTGAACCAGAATATACTGGTTATTTATATATTTACGGATACGCCTTCCTTTTCACTTTGCCCCTTACTGGATGTTTTTGTGTTATATCTTTTGGTTCCATTGTGTTCCATTCTGGAAGTTCTGAGTCTTCCTCATCATCACTAAAATCTGTGCTTTCTTCAGTCTTTGCAGTAGGGGTCCACTCCTCCCCTTCCTCATCATCATCATCATCATCATCTTCACATGCTGTCAATATGAATTTGAATTTATTCGAACGGCATTATGGTCATCCACAGAATTGCAAGGATACCCAAAAATAAAGTAATTCCATAATGCTAGCTGAAAGGCTTAGGGCTGAATCTGTCACTTGTCCCATCCATAATAATTTTCAAAGCATAGTCAATGCTGTATTTTTTTGCTTGCCATCTAAAAAACAAAGAAACACACACATGCACACGCATGCACACAAAACAGGTCATTGTGTGTTTTTTTTCTCTAATTTGTGAAAATCAGAAAGCAGAAGGAATTTATTAGCAAATAGGGATCAGTCATAATAATGATTCCAGTCTAACATGGCAAACACAAAAGTATTGTAAAGGTCTGCTGGGAACGTCTGGCTAAGTCCCCTGTCAGAGAGAGTTTCCACTCCTACAACCAATAAACCTTTGCAGGGGAAGCGGGGTAAATTAGTCAGAGTGGGCCATGTTCCATGCCTCTGTTGAGGAGGCTGACCAGAGCTGTAGCCGTAAGGTGGTCGGTGCATCTTGGTGACAATCTCTGAAGATATTGTGGATCCTGAGGTGAATCTGGGACTCTGAGCTGTGCTCTTCCTTCTCTGGGGTTGAGGTCACAGAGGTGGTTAAAAAACTTCTTGTAGGAGGCCGGGGTGGATGAGAACCGCCTGGTTCTGGATGTTGTGGGGCTGTTTTGGTTGAGACGCCTCTGCAACATTGCATACACTATTTACCTTTTTATGCCAGAGCAGTTTTTCTGTGCAACAGAGAAGTTTTATATCCTGCCTCGGTGGTTATTTGTATTATGATGGATATTTATTAAAAACTGCAGTCGGACAGAACAAGGTTTGATAAGGGGAAAGACAAAGACAAGAGAGAGGACAGAGAAAAGTAATGACGGGACAAAAACAAATATATGACACTACAACATTATATTGGAGTCATGTTTTATACTGAACAGTAGTGCTTCACCCTGCAAGTGAGGAACAAGAAAGTATAGAATAGGAAAGGACAGGATGG
The DNA here is from genome assembly GCF_024500385.1 of Phyllopteryx taeniolatus. Classification (NCBI taxonomy): domain Eukaryota; kingdom Metazoa; phylum Chordata; class Actinopteri; order Syngnathiformes; family Syngnathidae; genus Phyllopteryx; species Phyllopteryx taeniolatus. The sequence goes on from NC_084520.1 coordinate 3,087,977, forward strand.
CGACACATCAAGAACAGAAAAGCGCAGGGGTAGTGAAACCAAATGGAGTGTAGTGGAGTGGCTATGTAATACTTAGAGAAACTTTGTGAAAGTGAGTGAACAGTCCATGAAGTTTGCAAAGTCACACCAAGCAACTAGTCACATTTGTGTACGCAAATGTGCAATTGAATCAACACCGTCACGCATGCACAATAAAGGTTGGGAGAGTCCTGCAGTTGCTGAGCTAGCATGATGACGATGAAGGACCCTGCACCCACCCAATTAAGAGAGAGGGGTGAGCCCGGGGGCCAATCCGTAGCAGTAGCCAGCTGGCTCCCCAACTGGAGGCTGTGCTGACGAACCACACCAGCTGGAGAGGAGGACGTGTTAGACTGCCTGACGGGGATGCCAACTTTTCTTTTCCTTTATTTTTATCTTTATTTATTTATTTTTGCTCTGCCTCCTTTTGGGTCATACCGCGGTCACAGAACCACTCTTGCCCGTAAGAAAAGGCAACTCTGGTTTTAAGACAAGCCAACCGTGAGAAACAGCCTTGTGTGCCACACAAAGGCACGGCACTGTAAGCAGCAGCCTAACTCGGCACTAGCCAGACCTCTGTACAATTGGAAACCAATTTTTGGGCAAAGCTTAACTTTTGTCATCTTCCTGACAGCCTGAGAAAAGGGCAAAGTCCTCCCGAGCGATTTTCCCCCGCTGCAGCAGCATCTTTGGCATTCCAAGCTTCAAAATGTGAGTCAACCTTGTCATGTAATAAGCTAATCTGCGATGGCTAACACCACCTGCGACGGCTAATTGCCACCAAACACCACCTGCGTTGAGCAAGCGGCGGTTGACCCAATGGCTCCGGCACCAACAGCGAGTACCACCAACAGCGAACAGCTGCAGCAGCAGCAGTGACCAGTGGCGGAAAAGACCACCAAAGGTGAGCAAAGCGGCGGTGAACGAGCGGCGTTCGACCCATCAGGTCCGGCACCAACAGCGATTACCACCAGCAGCGAACAGCAGCGGCGGCTAACACAAGCAGCAGCGAACAGTGGCGGCTAACACCAACAGGCGCGGAAAACACCACCAGAGGTGAACAAAGCGGCGGAGAGCAAAGCAGCGGTAAGCGAGCGGCCACCAACAGTGAGTACCACCTGCCGCGGCTAACTAACAGCGGCAGCAGGCACCATGAGCGGCGGCTAGCAATACCAGCGAAGGCTAGCACCACCAGCGGTGGCTAGCACCACCAATGGCGGCTAGCACCACCAGAGGAGGCAAAAGTGCTTCCATTTGCCACCTGCCTCCACGTTGCCACGCATTTCCACAACGGGAAGGATCACAAAATGCAATGTAATTTCTGGAGTTGAGGAGGAGATAAAGAAATTGCTAAATTTGGTGAAATGTCTGATGAACTGAGCGAAGTGGCGAAACAACGAAATATGCTGCGCAAACTGATGGATGAGATAGACAACTAAAAACCCTGATAAAGGAGAAAGATTTAAAAAAAAACAAAAACTGAAACGTTGGAGCAGTGAATTGAAGACATGTTTTTCGGATGTGGGAGGAAATCGGAGTACCTGGAAAAAACTCACGCAGGCATGGGAAGAACATGCAAACTCCACACAGGTAAGGGTGGATTTGAACCCGGGTCCTCAGAAGTGTGAGGCAGACGTGCTAACCAGTCGGGCACCGTGAGCAGTTCAATGTTCTGCTTTAATGCCACCAGAAAGTATTCACACCCCTTCACGTTATCCACATTTTGCTATGTTACAGATGTATTCTAAAGTTGATTTTAGTATAGTTTTCATTTTAACAAATCTACAGAAAATATCCTGTAATGACAAAGTAAAAAGATATTTTCAGACATTTGTGTAAATTTGTGAAAAATGTAAACATTCAAACATAAAAGGTACATAAGTATTCACACCATTTGCTATGACAGTCAAACTTAAGCGCAGGTGCATCTGATTTCCACTGATCATCTTTGAGTTGTTTCTACAATCTGTGGTAAATTCAGTTGATTGAACATCATTTGGAATGTCACACACCTGTCTCATAGTTGGCAGTGCATATCAGACCAGAAACCAAGCAATGAAGTCTGAGGAATTGTCTGCAGACCTCCGAAACCAGATCTGGGGAAGGATGCCAAATAATTGCAGCAGCATTGAAGGTCATGCAAAGGCACTGTGGTCTCGATTATTAGAAATTTGGAACCACCAGGACACTTCCTAGATCTGGCCATCCAACCAAGCTAAGTAACCGGAGAAGGGAACCTTGGGCAGAGAGGGGAACAAGAACCCTATGGTCACTAAGGCGGCGCCTTAGTGACCCAAGTGTTCCCTTGCAGCGATAGGAGAACCATTGAGAAGATCAACCATTGCTAGCGCACTCCACCAATCAGGTGGAGTGGTAGAGTGGCCAGATGGAAGTCACTTTTCACTAAAAGGCACATGGTAGAGTGCTTGGAGTTTGCACCTTAAGGATGCTCATACCTGCAGAGACATAATTCTTTGGTCTGATGAAACCAAAATAGAACATTTTGGCCTGAATTGCAAGCGTCATATCTGGAGAAGAAGAGGCACTGCTCATCACCTGGCTAACACCATCCCTACTGTGAAGCATGGTGGTGGCAGCATCATGGGGCTGTTTTTCTGCTGAAGGAACTGGGCGACTAGTCCGCATTAAGGGTAAGATGACAGCTGCCAAATATACAGAAATTATTCTAGAGAACTTGCTCCAAAGTGCTCTGGAACTCAGAGTCGAGCGCCGATTCACCTTCCAACATGACAATGACAAGCTATAAGAGTGGAGTAAAACATCAATTTACTAACTACAGACCTCTACTTGCACAGTTCTTCTTATTCGCATATGGGTGGCACGGTGCCAACTTGTTAGCACATCCTCACAGTTCTGAAGACCCGGATTCAAATCCAACCTCCCTTGTGTGACGTTTGCATGTTCTCCCCGTGAGAGAGAGAAGGAGTCTTGGCTTTTTAACAAAATGATGGATTGCCTATGACGTCAACATTTGGCACACTGCCAGCGCACATGTCCGATGACGTCACCTCTCGGGCCACCTGTCCCCATTGACGTCACATCCGGTAAAAACAAAATGACGCACATTTGGTGGAAACAAAATGACTTCACATCCGGTGTAAACAAAGTGACATCATGGTCCCTCACGTTTTTGTCACATGACATCATGTTCGAGGACACCTGTACGAACAAAGGAAAACAAGGGGTGTCAAATCGGCAACAAAAAAGGTAATTTGTTATCATACCTGTGAATATGGTCCTTTCCGCGTCGATGGTGCCTCCCGAGGGCTTCGCTGAGACAGCTGCAAAGAATGTTGTCACGTGACTTGTGCAGGTGACATGGGGTGTCTGAGATGTTTGAGCGTCATGTCCAGAGGTCACACAGTATAGGCAAAGAATGGGGATACTTACGTGGCTTCAGCACGTGACATTGGGTGTCTGAGATGTTTGAGGGTCATGCCCAGAGGTCACACAGTATTGGCAAAGAATGGGACACTCACATGGCATGTACATGTGACATCGGGTGTCCGAGATGTTAGAAGATCTGAAAAAAAATAGTATTTAGCCAAAAAAATTTGTTTTCTCCTCCAACTCACCACAGGGTTGTGCGAAACGCTGAGCGATCCATCAGTCTGAAAAAAAAATCCCTATCAGTGAACATGCCCAGACATGTTCTCATTTTCAAGACCCTTATCAAAAACAAGTGCAGGTCTAAAGCATAAACATGTCAGTTTTACATTTCATGCAGGGGCTGTGGAGGCTGTGAACATGTGCAGGTCTAAAGCATTATTCCTATTATCTAAAGTATGTTTTACATACCACAAGGATGTCTGAGGCGAAAACATGCCTAGACATGTTTTCGTTTTTCAAAAACAATGTCCAAGCATGTATCTTTTGGGACCCATCCAACTGTTAGGACGGGGGTCTTTCGCTCTCTTTTTTTTTTAAATTGCATGTGTGTGTGTGCAATTAAAGTATAGTTTAATTTTTTGCACTTCATCACTACCCAGTACAAAACCTGTATGTGTGTGTGTGTGTGTGATTCAGGAGTCTCTTGTTTTCTTTTTTCAAATGTATTAGAAGCAAGATGTTTTATGTATCAATTTTATCGAGGTTTAGTCGTTCCGCTGACCAGGTTACAACAAACAAAGCAACGTAGTGTCCCTTTTTAACATAAAAGATTTTATACCAGCTCATAGTGACACTTTGAGTCACTTTATCTGACTAGTGGTCGCAGGAGGTACTGCTGGCAGTCCTTTCTTGATCTTACAAACAAATGAAGTCCATTTATTGAATAATCAATTCACACTACAAATGGTGCAGGCCCGTCTGAGGCCCAAAGTTTGTTCTTTTGATTCAGACACACAATTAAAACCAATTCCATGCAATGTGTGCGCCATCTTACACATGGAAACGTCAACTTGGGCACACAAAAAAAGAGTGCGTGAACACAGTGTCGTCATCAACAGTTAGTTTCGCGGCACCAGGGAATGTTTGTGTCTCTGTTGTTGTTGGGTCTGCCTGGCATGTATTCTGGAACCTCATGGACTGTATCCTCCATGCTGATTGTTGGAAGGGCATCCAAACGAATTTTGCTGTTGCTCCAATTCTGTTTAAGACAATAACTATGAAACACAAATAAGTACACTAAATGCAGAAGTAGACAGTGTTTTCACTACCTTTATGCAAATTCGAGACCTAAAATCCATCCATCCATCCATTTTCTGAGCCGCTTCTCCTCACTAGGGTCGCGGGCGTGCTGGAGCCTATCACAGCTGTCATCGGGCAGGAGGCGGGATACACCCTGAACTGGTTGCCAGCCAATCGCAGGGCACATACAAACAAACAACAATTCGCACTCACAGTCACGCCTACGGGCAATTTAGAGTCTCCAATTAATGCATGTTTTTGGGATGTGGGAGAAAATCCACACAGACACGGGGAGAACATGCAAACTCCACACAGGCGGGGCCGGGGATTGAACCCGGGTCCTCAGAACTGTGAGGCTGACGCTCTAACCAGTCGTCCACCGTGCCGCCGAGGCCTAAAATCCTCATCATAAATTGTTGTCTCGATTTGTTGCTCCTGCATTGGGTGTCGCCGCTCTGGTGAGTCGCAGTCGCAGTCTCGGCCTCCACCCACTCTCCTTCTGCACCGTGGGCCGCTTTCATCAGAAGATGGTGGTCAAATGATGGACTTGGATTTGCATTTTAACTCTCAAAGTTTTCAAGAAATAAACTTAGACTAAGACTTGAATAAAACCAAAAGTCAAAAGCTGGAGCTGATCACTGGATGTTTAATCGAGGCCTCAAACAATAAATGAATGCGCACAATGGAAACATCTCTTTATATACACTCTTCTGGGAGTCGCCCATCTTGCTCTGAATCCACCTCTTGGTCCTGATTGGCCAGAACCAAGATTCCCTAAGATGGCATGGTTTCTAATTGTGTCACAGCAGGCTTGGTATTGTATATTTCTCAAACTGGTGGTTTATAATTCTGGAAGTCGTAAAACATCTTGATGACATGCTTGTGCTTCTTGACCTTCTAGAGCAGGGGTGTCAAACTCATTTTTGTCACGGGCCTGCATCGCAGTTATGACTTCCCTTGGAGGGCAGCCACGACTGTGGACCATATAAATGAAAGATTACCTCATATACTGTAATTACAGTAAACACAACACATTGATGAATAACCAATTTTGAAATCAGAAGCCTATAAAAACATGTTTTTCAACTATTACAGTTATTTTCAAAGGGGGATTGTTAACAAAAAATGCTTGTAAATATCTCAATGGTATTACACCAGAACACAATTAGCGATTTTGATTTGCTTTCGCGGGCCACATAAAATGATGTGTTCTAGAGTGTCAAAGTGTCACCCGAGTCAGCAAGGCCAAGGAGGTGTTTTTTACTTCCTAAAAGTAGCCTGTAAGAGGCCAGTATATTTTATTATTCGGTAAGATGATTACTCATGAAAACATAACATAATATTAATTACTTACAATGCTAGTATTCCACAATTCCCCCCTTCCGAGATACTAAAGCATCACAGAAACACTGGTTCTCTAAACAAGCAAAGCTTAACAGCATCGACATGGATCCATTTGTGCACGAACCTGTGAAATTGCTTTAGCAATTTAACACCTCATTCACTTAGCTAGCTGTGTAAAACTCCAGCAGCTATGGAGCTATTAGCTCACACGTCGACTGATTGGACAAAAAAAAGCACAATATGATAAAGTTCACTCTGGAGAAGGTTTTCGTAAAGTTCACTCTGGAGAAGGTTTTCGTCCAGGGTATCCCTGTACTTGGCCGCATTCATCTTTCCTTCAATTGCAACCAGTCGTCCTTGTCCCTGCAGCTGAAAAACACCCCCACAGCATGATGCCACCACCATGCTTCATTGTTGGGACTGTATTGGACAGGTGATGAGCAGTGCCTGGTTTTCTCCACACATACCACTTAGAATTAAGGCCAAAAAGTTCTATCTTGGTCTCATCAGACCAGAGAATCTTATTTCTCACCATATTGGACTCCTTCAGGTGTTTTTTTTTTAGCAAACTCCATGTGGGCTTTCATGTGTCTTGCACTGAGGAGAGGTTTCCGTCGGGCCACTCTGCCATAAAGCCCTGACTGGTGGAGGGCTGCATTGATGGTTGACTTTCTAGAACTTTCTCCCATCTCCCGACTGCATCTCTGGAGCTCAGCCACAGTGATCTTTGGGTTCTTCTTTACCTCTCTCACCAAGGCTCTTCTCCCCCGATTGCTCAGTTTGTCCGGACAGCCAGCTCTAGGAAAGGTTCTGGTCGTCCCAAACGTCTTCCATTTAAGGATTATGGAGGCCACTGTGCTCTTAGGAATCATAAATGCAGCAGAATGTTTTTTGTAACCTTGGCCATATCTGTGCCTTAATAGACAGGTGTGTGGCATTCCTAATCAAGTACAATCACTATAATCAAACAGCTGGACTCCAATGAAGGTGTTGAACCATCTTAAGGATGATCAGAAGAAATGGACAGCAGTTAAATATGAGTGTCACAGCAAAGGGTCTGAATACTTATGGCTGTGTGATATTTCAGTTTTCCTTTTTTAATAAATCAGCAAGAATTTCAAGAAGTTCTGTTTTATCTGTCAATATTGGGTGCCTGTGTGTACATTAATGAGGGGGAAAAATAACTTAAATGATTTTAGCAAATGGCTGCAATATAACAAAGTGAAAAATTTAAGGGGGTCTGAATACTTTTCGCACCCACTGTATATATATGTATATATATATATATATATATATATATATATTCCATATATATAGTCCATTGTCTGAACTAATGTTGTCTGGAAGTCCAAACCTCGGGAAGATTTCTCTGCGCAGGAATTTGGCCACTGAAGCCGCATCTTTACCCTGACTTGGCACAGCTTCTATCCATCTGCTGAATCTGTCAACCACTGCCAGAATATAACTGTAGCCCCTGATTTTCTCTATCATGTCAATATGGTCCATCATTAGATGCCTGAAAGGACCATCCGGCATTGGAATGTGACATATGGGTGCTGAAAGTGCTCTGCGCACATTATGTTGAGCACAGACCTGACATTCAAACAAAATTCCATCAACAATATCTGCCAAATGAGGTGCCCACCACACAGATCTGAGACGCCTCAATACCTGCCCCCTGGTGCAATGGTCCGAACCATGCGCATCAAGAACAGCAATCCTGACTAGCGCTGTATGCAACACAAAATGATCCTTGGGACCACGCCACCGGTCCTTCTGTGGGCTCCTGGGTGGTTTTGTGGGCGCCTCATTTAAGCCATGTACTATCGTTAACACCGGATTTACACTGGGCGTCAATCAGTGAAGATAAAGAGAGGCTCACAATCCTCCGCCACTAGTAGGGGAGCCATAGTTTCCTTGGAGGCGGCACTTTTGGTGGCCTCATCAGCAAGGTTGTTGCCACGAGCAATAAAAGAGTCAGTTTTCTGATGTGCTGGGCATTTAATGAAGGCCAAAGCTGAGGGTAACTTGATAGTATCAAGTGACGAGGCCACGTCTTCCCCATGTACTACTGGGGTGCCATCTGCCCTCTTAAAACCTCTTTGTTGCCAAATTTTATCATTGATGTGACACACACTAGAAGCATATGCAGAGTCAATGCAGACATTCAATCTCTTACCGGTAGCCAGCCGGCAAGCTACAGTCAATGCTATTATCTCAGCTAGCTATGCTGAGCAAGGCTGATGAATCTTTTCTGCTTGTAACTCAGCGACAGTAGCATCATCTTTAAATTGGACCACAGCATATCCTGCATGATTCCCAGTTACGTCTCTGAAACAAGAGCCATCAACAAAAAATGTAAGGTCTGCAACAATTGGCTGATTGTGTAGGTCATCTCTCGGTTTTAAAAATATCTCCGTAGAGAGGACGCAATCATGAGGTGTGTCTTCGCTGGGCAAAACCATTTGCGTAGCGGGATTAACTACAACGTATATCACAGCGCTGAATAGTTAATTCAGGTGCTGATAGGATTACTTCATAGCATGTTCATCTGGCCTGAGTTAACACAAAACGCGGGCTTGTCAGTGGGGCATGAAGTTGGTGAGACCTGAACAGGATTACTGGGTGCCCCGTTGTGACTAAAGAAGCTTTCTGAAATGTGTACACGGCAGCGGTTAGGCCCTGGTAGCAGGGCGGTAGTCCTGCCTCGACGTTGTCAGGTTTGGTGCAAAAATAAGCCAGCGGTTGCTTCCCTATTGGTTAATCCTCCATCAACACCGCACAAGCATATCCTGATTTTTCTGCCACATACAACAGGAAAGGTTTAGAATAGTTGTCAAGCGCTGGGGCCTGTTCTAAGTCTTGTTTGAGAGCTAAAAAAAACTTTGTTTAGCACAAGCATCCCACTGGAGGGCGGCTGAAGTATAAGCTTGTCCTGCGGCATGAATCATGGCTGCTATATCCAGCCATCCCCAGAAAGGTCAGCATCTGTCTTACAGACTGCCATTGCGGTATATAGCTTCTAGATGAAAGGATGCTCATTACCACAGAGCTTTCTGCCTAAATTGTAATTGTAAAATTCTAGCTTAGCTCTACTAACTTTGTGTCCATCTTTCTGAAGTGCACGTAATACTGTCATTGAATCCTGGTCACAGCACTCTCTAGTGGGACTAACAATGAGGATGTCATCCATATATTGAATAACAGTACATTGTACCTCCAGGTGACCCAAATCATTGGCAAGACCTTTGTTGAAAATGGTTGGACTTTCAACATAGCCTTGTGGCAAGCGTGTGTATGTGTACTGTTGATTGTCATATGTAAATGCAAATAGATACTGCGAGTCTGGATGTAATGACGCACTGAAATCTGCAATCTTAACAACATTGGTGGAGCCAAAAAAAAAAAAAACCTCCGGTTTGATCATTATAACAACTTAGTTATTCATTGACAACTTTTGTGGTAAATGATGCATATTGTCCTTCTGTTGATGTTGTTGCTGCCTTCAAGTCTATGGACTGAGTGTTTATTTCTGACAGACATCCGCCGTAAAGTGGCACATTTCGTTGTTGTCATAAATTGAAACCCATTGTCGTAAATTCTCAGACTGACTGAACTAAAATGACAAAAGTAATTTCCTCTGCCTGCCTATTTGTTGGCTTCCTTATGAGATATTACTCTTTATACTAATTTTTTTTTTCCTTTATTCATTGGTAGTTTATCTACCCCTTATGAAATACATCTGTTAAGGACTTGCGCCAAATATCTTTATATACAGTGGGGCAAAAAAGTATTTAGCCACCAATTGTGCAAGTTCTCCAACTTAAAAAGATGAGAGAGGCCTGTAGTTTTCATTATAGGTATACCTCACCTATGAGAGACAAAATGAGAAGAAGAAAAAAAATCCAGAAAATCACAATGTCTGATTTTTAATGAATTAATTGGTAATTCCTCAGTAAAATAAGTATTTGGTCACCTACAAACAAGCAAGATTTCTGGCTATGACAGACCTGTAACTTCTTCTTTAAGAGGCTCCTCTGTCCTCCACTCGTTACCTGTATTAATGGCACCTGTTTGAACTCGTTATCAGTATAAAAGACACTTGCCCACAACCTCAAACAGTCACACTCCAAACTTTACTATGGCCAAGACCAAAGAGCTGTCAAAAGGAAACCAGAAACAAAATTGTAGACCTGCACCAGGCTGGGCAGACTGAATCTGCAATAGGCAAGCAGCTTGGTGTAAGAAATCAACTGTGGGGTCAAAATTATCACAACAACAGTGAGCAAAAATCCCAGAACCACACGGGGGGACCAAAGTAACAAAGGCTATCATCAGTAACACACTACGTCGCCAGGCACTCAAATCCTGCAGTGCCAGACGTGTCCCCCTGCTGAAGCCAGTACATGTCCAGGCCCATCTGAAGGTTGCTAGAGAGCATTTGGATGATCCAGAAGAGGATTGGGAGAATGTCACATGGTCAGATAAAACCAAAATATAATTTTTTGGTAAAAACTCAACTTGTCGTGTTTGGAGGAGAAAGAATGCTGATTGGCATCCAAAGAACACCATACCTACTGTGAAGCATGGGGGTGAAAACATCATGCTTTGGACGACTGATCCGTATAAAGGAAAGAATGAATGGGGCCATGTATCGTAATATTTTGAGTGAAAACCTCCTTCCATTAGCAAGGGAATTGAAGATGAAACGTGGCTGGGTCTTTCACCATGTCGATGATCCCAAACACACCGCCCGGGCTGCAAAGTAGTGGCTTCGTAAGAAGCATTTCAAGGTCAACAGAGGAGTGGTTTTGTAAGAAGCATTTCAAGGTCCTGGAGTGGCCGAGCCAGTCTCCAGATCTCAACTCCATGGAAAATCTTTGTATTGCCCAGCGTCAGCCCCAAAACATCACTGCTCAAGAGGAGATCTGCATGGTGGAATGGGCCAAAATACCAGCAACAGTGTGTGAAAACCTTGTGAAGACTTACAGAAAACATTTGACCTCTGTCATTGCCAACAAAGGGTCTATAACAAAGTATTGAGATTAACTTTTGTTATTGACCAAATACGTATTTTCCACCATAATTTGCTAATAAATTCTTAAAAAATGAGACGATGGGATTTTCGTTTCTCATTTTGTCTCTTACAGGTGAGGTATACAGTACCTATGATTAAAATTCCAGGCCTCTCTTATCTTTTTAGGTGGGAGAGCTTGCACAATTGATAGCTGACTAAATACTTGCCCCACTGTATTAGTTTATTTATGCTTAAGGCAGTGAGCGTTGGTTACAGTTTAGTGTTCGAATATGAAATAAATTTAAAATGATATTTTTGCCACATTTTGCTATATTTTTGCGAAGCGAAACTCATTCACTTCCACTATGCTCGTGCTTTCTGCGGACACCTTGTTATTCTTTTGTTTTCTTTTCTTTTCATTTCCTAGATGTTTGTGTTGTTTTTGTGTTTATGTTGCTCGTGTTTTTAAGTTTAGTTTTTATTTTGTGTATGCGTCTATCTTTTTATGTTTGATCGTCTGTATTGCTCACCTTCCTCATTTCCCTCATCTTCTCTCTCCATGTATCAACCTTTGTGACCTACTGCTATCTTCTTGACTTCTGTTCCAATAGATTCTGAACATTACATTCATCTAAACATTAGGAGCCTTGTTTCCAAAATTGACTCCCTGAGAGCTTGGGTATCTCTTTATAAACCTAATGTCATTACACTCTCTGAATCATGGCTTCATAGTAATATCATTGACAATGAATTGAAAATTTATTACTTTTACTATTTAAAGCAGATAGGTCTTCTAGAGGAGGTGGAGTGGCCACATATGTTTCATCCAATCTTATTTCTGAGCATATTACTTCAATGGTAGATCCAATTAACTTTGAATGTCTTTTTGTCACTATAAAGTTTCATCCATCCATCCATTTTCCGTACCGCTTATCCTCACACGGGTCGGAGGCGTACTTTAGCCTATCCCAGCTGACTCTTGGCGAGAGGTGGGGTACACCCTGAACTGGTCGCCAGCCAATCGCATATAAACCAACAACAATTCACACACACATTCACACCTATGGGCAATTTAGAGTCTTCAATCAACCTACCATCTATTTTTTTTGGGGGGGTGGGTTGTGGGAGGAAACCGGAATACCCGGAGAAAACCCATGCAGGCACGTGGAGAACATGCAAACTCCTCACAGGTGAGGCCGGATTTGAACCCGGGTCCTCAAAACTGTGAGGCAGATGTGGTAACCAGTCAATCGACGTGCCGCCTATAAAGTTTCATGATAATTAAAAAAAGCATACAATTTGCAATGGCTGTAGCCCTCCCTCTGCACTAGTTGACTCAACTAAAAATATTTGGTCAAACGTTGACTCACTGGGTAGCTGTTATGAAATTATAAATTTGGATGATTTAAATAGAAATTAGCTTGACCATTCTTCTTCCAAAGACAGAATTATATTTAGTAGTGTGAATTTGACCCAGTTAATTAATGAGCCCACTACGTTGGTAATCACTCATCAATCCTGGACTGGATTCTTGTCTCTCACCATGTACCATCACATCACCAACCATCACAGTATCCTCTCGCTCTCTCGCTCTCTCTCTCTCTCCCTCTCTCTCTCTCTCTCTCTCTCTCTCTCTCTCTCTCTCTCTCTCGCTCTCTCTCTGTCTATATATATATATATATATATATATATATATATATATATATATATATATATATATAGATGTATGAATCTGTGCGTACACATGTTGATAGTTTAATGTTGATAGTTTTGTCTATGTCTAATATATATGACAATATATATCACCTGGGATGGATTTCAGTTAATTCCCAATGGTGAAGATGCTTTGAATTTCTTTTTTTATTCAGAATTTTCTCGTGTAATTAACAAACATGCTCCTTTAAGACAGAGTTAAAGGCAGACTTCTACCCTGGATTTCTTTAGAGCTACTAAAATCTCTAAACATGATAAAGCTTGAGCTAAATATTGTGCATCGAAACTCTGGGCGACTGGGCGATTGGGAAGCCTTCAGGGATTTAAGAAATGTGTGTACAACTAAATCTAGAAATGCTAAATGTAATTATTACCGTTATAGTCAGAATCAGAATCATCTCTATTTGCCAAGTATGTCAAAAACACATGAGGAATTTGTCTCCGGTAGTTGGAGCCGCTGTAGTATGACAACAGTATGACTTTTGAGACATTCATTCATCTACCGTTCCGCTTATCCTCACTGGGGCAGGCCTATCCCAGCCATCGTCGGGCGAGAGGCGGGGTACACCCTGAACTGGTCGCCAGCCAATTGCAGGGCACATAGAAACAAACAACCATTTGCACTCACATGCACACCTACGGGCAATTTAGAGTCTTCAATCAACCTACCATGCATGTTTTTGGGATGTGGGAGGAAACCAGAGTGCCCAGAGAAAACCCACTTCAGGCACGGGGAGAACATGCAAACTCCACAGAGGCGGGGCCGGGATCAGAACTGTGAGGCAGATGTGCTAACCAGTCGCTCACCGTGCCACTTTTGTGACATAAAAATATAAAAACACACTCAAGAGAGTCACTTAGCAATGAATGCTGATACAATGACAAATTGTGCAAATAATGCAGAGTCCTCTAGCAATTTAGAGCAGTTTGAAATGACTTAGAGTGATAATCTCGTACAGTGACAATTGTGAGAATGGTGAAGATACTTCTCAAGCATGATTGGGTGTATTGGTCAACAACAGATATGCAAATAGTGCAGAGTGATGAGACTACTACAGTAAGTAGACTCCCAACAGAGATGTGACAAAAATCTCAAGACAAAATTGGCAGCGGGGGGTACCAACGATTTTTTTCAGCAGTCCTGATTGTCTGTTGCAGTCAGTGTTTGTCTTTTTTTGTGGCAGCACCAAACCAGATGCATGAACACAGAACTGATTTGATGACTGCTGTGTTGAAATGCTTCAACAGCTCCTGTAGCGGCTCATGCTTCCTCAGAAGTTGTAGGAAGTACATCCTCTGCTGGGCGTTTTTGAGGATGGAAGTTGAAGTTGGTCTCCCACTATAGGTCCTGAGAGACTGTAATTCCCAGGAACTTGAAGGTCTCGACAGTTGATACAGGGCAGTTGGACAGCGTGAAGGGCAGCTGTGGCGAAGGATGCTCCCTGAAGTCCACAATCATCTCTATAGTCTTGAGCGTGTTCAACTCCAGGTTGCGTTGGCCACACCAAAGCTCCACTTCTTGTCGCTATGGAGACTCGTCACCGTTTTTGATGAGGCCGATGACTGTGATGTCGTCTGCAAACTTCAGCAGTTTGTCAGCTGGGTGCATTGAGGTGCAGTCGTTCGTGTAGCGAGAGAAGAGCAGTGGAGCTTCTTCCCTCTTGCGATCAACTTCTTAAACACCTAACCTACAATTCCATTACAACATGCTGGCAATTTTTTTACTTGAGTTCGTTGTCACATTTCTGTGGGGCCAATTATACATTACTCGTGCACTCACTGTAGTTGTCTCGCCAGGCTGCACTATTTGCATATACTGGCCACTCATTTGCTCCGCTCCATTTGCACACTGATTGAGGAGTATCTGCTACATTAGCACAACCAACATTGTCCCAGATTATCGCACTACTCGTCACTTTAAACCGCATACACTCCTTGAAGTCTCGGCGCCCTTTGCACAATGTTCATTGCACCGGACTATTGCAATATTAGTCATTTGAACTGCTCTAAGTGCTAGAGGACTCTGCATCTTTTTGCACAATTGTAAAAAAAAAAAAGATGTACCGGCATTACCAGATAACTAGCAACCCTTTACTGCTCAGTGACTGTTTTTTTGTCAATGTCTTTATGTCTCCAAAGTGTTCTCTGTCAATTGACTGTCTGTTGTCGTACTAGTGCGGCTCCAACTACCGGAGACAAATTCCTTGTGTGTTTTTGGACATACTTGGCAAAGAAAGATGATTCTGATTTTGATTCTGATTCTGAGAGATGACATATCCTTGGTGCTGATGGTGCGAATGGATGAGGTGGTGTCCCCCAGCCTCACCTGCTGTGTCCTGCCCATCGGGAAGATGTAAATCCACTGGCGGATGGCAGGCGAGACGCTGAGTTGGAGAAGCTTGGAGGAGAGGAGTTCACGGATGATGGTATTGAACGCAGAGCAGGATCCTCCCGTAGGTCCCTGCGCCATGAGGTGTTCTAGGATGAAGTGCAGTCCCAAGTTGACTGCATCATCTACA
Source organism: Phyllopteryx taeniolatus (assembly GCF_024500385.1). Classification (NCBI taxonomy): domain Eukaryota; kingdom Metazoa; phylum Chordata; class Actinopteri; order Syngnathiformes; family Syngnathidae; genus Phyllopteryx; species Phyllopteryx taeniolatus. The sequence goes on from NC_084520.1 coordinate 3,103,238, forward strand.
AACCTGTTTGCTCGGTAGGCAAACTGTAGGGGGTCCAGCAGAGGTCCTGTGATGCTCTTGAGGTGGTCCAGCACGAGGCGTTCAAAGGACTTAATGACCACAGATGTCAGGCGACAGGCCTGTAGTCATTCAGACCCTTTATTGCAGGTTTCTTGGGGAGCGTTTGAAACAAGATGGTACTTCACGCCGTTCCAGAGAACTATTTAAGATCTGTGTGAAGACTGGAGCGAGCTGGTCCGCGCATACTTTGAGGCAGGATGGGGACACAAGGTCTGAGCCCGCTTTGTTGATCTTTTGTTGATTTAAGATTCAGCTCACATGCTGTTCATGGACGGTCAACGCAGAAGGGGGAGTCAGAGGTGTGATGGTGGTCGGTGGAGCGGCTGGGTGGGTGTGGGGTGTGAAAGTGTCCTTTTCAAATCTGCAGTAGGTGTTCAAGTCGACAGCCAGTCCTTTATTGTTCTCCGCTTGGGGAGATTGTCGCTTGTAGTTGGTTAGTAATTGTAATCCATGCCAGACTGACAGTCGTAAATTGTTTTTTCAGCTTTTCTGCAAAATTTCTCCTTTTTAAAACCTGTCCTGTTCATCTGCACGGCCTTGCAGAATGGTGGATGTATATGCCTTTGTGCTGTAACAGTTTTGCTGTGCAACAGGGGAGTTTGAAATTTGCTTATTTTCAAGTGTTTTAATTATTCTGGTGTTTATTGAAAATGCAGCCGTACAGAAAAGGGTTTTAGGGGACAGACAGAGGGACAGAGTGAGCAAGGGGACTTGGGGGGGGGGGGGGGGGGGAAACCACAGAAGAACAATAGTGAGACAGACATATTTGAACAGAAGTAACATTACAACAGTAATTTGTAGATTGGGAGGTGTGGGACACCCGGTGAGGACATGCAATAACTAACCAAGAGAACCAGATAAAAGAGGGCAGAAAAGGGCAGGACAGGATGTGGGAAAATGAGCAAGGCAGTGCTACTGTCGAGTGGCGCGGTGAGATGCTTTTTTAGTGCCCCTTTAGTGCTCCTCCAAAAGCACAGATCAAATAAAGGGTGTCCAAACTACGAACATCCACCCTCCCAGCAGCCCGCAGCACAGATCAAAATGAACATTCAACTCGGGGCTCCCCACCACCAGCACCAACATCAAACCCACGAACCAACAGGCAATGTGTGCGGAAACAACCCAACAGACCAAACACCCATCAATCAATGTCTCATCTAAATCATGTCATTGCCAAAACAGCCACCCAGGACTGCCCCACCACACCAAATGGTCCACACACGCAAGCTTCAAGCCGACAGCCTACTCCAAGCCAACAGCCCCACCCACCCTGAAGGACACGCACCGGAACCCAGCACCCTGAGACGAAACGCAACCCCACACGGAACCGGTGACCTTCCTCCTTTTCCCTTCAATGGATGGAACCAAAATGCTGATTCCCCGCCAACCCCCACTGACGAGGCACAAGGCCAGTGCCCGTGACACCACAAAACAACACCCAATTGCAAACCCCGTCCCAACTCAGGCCACGGCGGAGCTCCAGCTCAAGTGCAGTGTGTGTTGTGCTCTGTGACGTCAGTACACAATTTTTTGTTGATATAGAAACAGATTCCGCTACCTTTTGTTTTTCCCCGATAGATTTGTCACGCGGTCCGCTCAGTGTAGATGGAAGCCGGGCAGCATTATGGAGCCATCGTGGATGCGTTTACATAGCCATGTCTCCGTGAAGCACAGGGCGGTGGAACAGCCTAAGTCTTTTCTGGTCTTTGTGCGAAGATGAAGCTCGTCCATTTTGTTTGCTAGAGAGTGTAGATTTGTGAGGTGAATCGATGGGCGCAGCATTCATAATCCTCTCTTTTGGATCTTGACCTGCACTCCGGCACATTTCTCTCTATGGCGTTGCCTTCACCTTGTCCATGTGCCATGGATCGCAGCTGCTCCGCCGGTGAGTAACTCAGAGAAAAAACTGAGAAGCGGAGAAAAGCGGATTTGTGAAAGTTGGTGAAAGAGAGTCTGTCCCAGATTATCGCACTACTCGTCACTTTAAACCGCATACACTCCTTGAAGTCTCAGCGCCCCTTGCACAATGGTCATTGCACCGGTCTATTGCAATATTAGTCATTCGAACTGCTCTAAGTGCTAGAGGACTCTGCATCTTTTTGCACAATTGTTTTTTGTCAATGTCTCTGTCTCCAAAGTGTTCTGTAAATTGACTGTCTGTTGTACTAGAGCGGCTCCAACTACCGGAGACAAATTCCTTGTGTGTTTTGGACATACTGGGCAAATAAAGATGATTCTGATTCTGATTAAAGTTTAGCAAGTCTTGCCATGTGTAAGTAAGTCGCGTAATGTCTCCAAAGACGAACGAAAAACACAAAAACATAGACAGTACTCGAGACAGTGTTACCGAGTTCCTATTTCCGATTTCCCCCAGTCTCTCTTGTGATTCCCATAATCCCAGACAATTTGGGAAAAAATAAATACTGTTTATAAAATGAATATGAATGTTGCCAATCAAATACTGATCAATAAGAATCATCTTTATTTTGCCAAGTATGTCAAAAACACACAAGGAATTTGTCTCCGGTAGTTGGAGCTGCTGTAGTACGACAACAGACAGTCAATTAACAGAGAATACTTTTGAGACATAAAGACATTGAGAAAAACAGTCACTGAGCATTCAATAGTTACTTTGCATCTACTGTATCTGTGGTTCCCACAAGTTCACTTCCTATCGTACAGACCGCCCTCTAAAGCTTAACCATACAGCTAAAAAAATTTTTTAAGAACATCCAGCCTATTTATGTTTTTCATGTAATACACAAACCGAAAGAAAATAGCAGTGCTGGCCTGCATGGTGTGGAAGCTAAATTTCTCAAAATTGCTGCTAATGTTATAATGTACCCACTTGCTGATTTTTCATTATCTTCAGTTCCCTCTATTTAGATGGCTGCAAAGGTTCCCCTCTTTTCAAATCAAGAAATCCAACCGATATGAATAATTGTCATTCAATCTATAATTGTTCCACTGTCAAGATTTTTGAGAAATATATTTTTATCCAACTATCTCAGTGTATTAATCAATACAATATTCTGTCTCCATTTCTATCTGGCTTCAGACCTAATTTCTCCACCACAACAGCGCTTCTTAAATTTACTAATGATGTGTTCTCCTCATTTGATAAAGGCCAACTCAATGGTGCTATCTTCATTGATCTCTCAAAAGCTTTTCATGTGGTCTTCTCCTCGACAAATTATTTGCCATTGGATTGAATCATGCTCTGGTTTCGTTCCATACTCTAAGGCAGGGGTGTCAAACTCATTTTTGTCTCGAGCAGCATTTTAGTTATGATTTCCCTCAGAGGGCCGTTAGAACAGTGAAATGTTTAAGCCCCAAATCATATTATTACCATTACACAACAAATTGAGGGATAACTGGTTTTGAAATAAGAAGACAAGGATAATAGTTTGTTCAAGTATTGCTTAAGTTACTGTAGAAGAAGTGTTTGATAACAGAAAAATGCAATATCTCAACATTACTGTTTATTATTATGTCAATTTGGAATTTGATACAGATTTTAGCAAAAATCACGGAGGTTGACAAGCATGATTTGCTTTCGCGGGCCACATAAAATTATGTGGCGGGCCGCATCTGGCCCCCGGGCCTTGACTTTGACACCTATGCTCTAAGGAATCGAAAGTGTCATAATAGATGTCAGTGTGTTTTTTCAAGGTTGTCTTTCAGATTATTTAATTGTTGAAAAGGGTGTCCCACATGGCTCCACTTTGGGACGCCTCCTTTTTTTGGCTTTTTATCAGTGGCCTTCCAGGCTCATTGTCCAATTCTCTCATCCATCTTTATGTGGATGACACAGTCCTATACACCTCCCATTCTAGTATATCTCATATCTAAAAGGCTCTACAATCTGACTTCATGTCTATTCAAAAATGGTTTCACAATAATAGACCGGTTGTTAAACAAAAATAATGAGGCATGGTGGCGGCACGGTGGCCGACTGGTTAGAGCGTCAGCCTCACAGTTATGAGGAGCAGGGTTCAATCCCTGGTCCTGCCTCTGTGGAATTTGCATGTTCTCCCCGTGCCTGCGTGGGTTTTCTCCGGGCACTCCGGTTTCCTCCCACATCCCAAAAACATGCATTAATTGGGGACTCTAAATTGCCCGTAGGTGTGAATGTGAGTGTGAATGTTGTTTGTTTGTATGTGCCCTGCGATTGGCTGGCAACCAGTTCAGGGTGTACCCCGCCTCCTGCCCGATGACAGCTGGGATAGGCTCCAGCACGCCCGCAACCCTAGTGAGGAGAAGCGGCTCAGAAAATGGATGGATGGATGGAATGAGGCATGGTTTTTGCTACTCGATATACACAACCTCATCATTTCAGTCTCCCCATCACCTTCAATGACGGATCATCCCTCGACAGTGTTAACTTATTTAAAAATTTTGGTCTTTGGTTAGATCCTCAACTCTCATTTAAGCCCCATATATATTTTATAATTCAAAGACTATACGCTCATCATTTTTCACTCTACAGGTCAATCACTTGTTTCACATGTACAGTCAGGAAAATATTATTCAGCTGTTACTCCCTTATCATTGATTATGGAGACATTGTCTATCAGAACACTAACACTCAGACACTAATCTCAAACCACTTAACACTTTGCTTAATTCTCTGTGCAGATTTATTTCACATTGTCCCTTTAAACCACATCACTCTTATATGTATGATTCCCTCAACTGGCTACAACCGTACTCAAGACATAATTTTCACTGGATTCAGTTTGTCTTTAAATGTGTGCAGTTTAAATGTCCCCCTTATTTAAAAGAATCACTGGTTCCAAGCAGATCTTATTCCCTTTGACATTTACAATATCCTTCTTTGGAAGGATAAGGCTACGTGACCAACTTCTTTAAAAAATCTGGGGATGGATTTTTTAAAGAAATTGGTCACAGGGCCTTAAGTTACAAAGCTCCATTTGATTGGAATATTCTCCCCGGCTCATTGCAATTAATTACCTATTTCCATTGATTCAGTGTTTCTTTATTCTGGTATCTTAAAACATCATGTTCATGTTTTAAGTTTGTTCATGTTACTCTTTTGATATATTTTGCACTGTCACTAAATAATCACAGATCATCTTATTGTTCTGGATATGATAATGAAGTATCAAGTCCTTTTGTCACTGTTTAATCATCCGTTATATCTGAAGCTAGTAGAAGTGGTGGGACTGGTTGAGTGAGCAAATGTATTATTATTGTTAATTTTAATTTTTTTTTCTGTTTGTTTTGTTTTCTGTTTGTAATACATATTTTCTTGTTCTGTAACTTTGTTTATGTTATGCGTGTTGTATTTGTGTGTTGGGGATGCTGCATCTCAAGGGGCTATCCTTAATGAATTGAAATTCAAACACGTCCACTCTCACACCCACAACCAAAAGGCGCTCTTCCAATGCAACTCCAAGGAAGTAGATCGAAAGTGTCTCTCGGCCAAGTCTGTCTATCCTTCCTCTCATGATCCCTGCTGATCTAAGCCACACAGTCCTGTGATGCTAATAACTCTGCCTCAGAAACCACACACATGCCACAGCAACTCCAGAAGGTTGCAGTGACTTATGCCAATCTCAGCAGAAACCAGTCCAAGCCCATCGTGCCTTCTCCATAGGAAGACCCAATAGGTACAACGCTCCCTCAAGAAATGTGCCTTGGCTTGACCCAACCTTTTCCAGTAAAAAGGCACTCAAAGCCGGCGTCGACTCTGCCCGAACTACAGAGGAGGTGGTTCTCGACCTGAACACTCTCTCGATGCTCTCCACACACACACAAAAGCAAACGCGATAGTTAGGACCTTAAGTCACGGGTCTTTTCTCTTCTTACCCCTTCTTTATTTTTATATCTCCATTATTATAGATAGACGAAGGGAACCTTGTGGTCTTATTCGTCACCTAGGCCTACACTTAGGACTTAGACTTGATAAGCGATTTTATTGTTTGTCCTTTTAGGATTTAGTACAAAGTTGGCCCTATAAGTTTGTCTCACAACCTTCACACACCTTCAAAGATAGGCCATGGTCACTTAGTCCTTTATAGTAAAGGAGTGAATGGGACAATGCTGCGGCTGTCAATGCTGTGGGGTCGGAACAGCGCACACACGCTGAACTAAAAAAGAAGTGGTCAGACATTAAGGTGGATGTGAAGCAGAAGACAGCTGCCCAACGCCAAAGTGTGGCCAAAACAGGCGGAAAAACCGGCGCGGAGGGCCTCACCCCGTTCGAGGAGAGAATCACTGCGTTCATGGGTGACACTACTCTTTCGGGTGGTGGGAGCACATGTGGCTGATCTGATCACACCACAAGGTTAATACCATGTATTTTTATAACTCATAACAAATGTGTTCATACAGTAACCTACACTCAGCCCTGTGAGATAAAGGTTCATGCATAAATGTTGTATCTATGGTATTTGTAATCAATGTTTTGATTTCAAATAGAAGCACATCAGCATATCAAAAAGGATATAAAAAACTTTGAGCCCTTTTTGATGACTCAATTTATTATTTTAATACACAGGAGAAGACACGCACACTGAAAAACACTCGTTAATTATTTTAGGAGATGGGGTAAATTATGTCATTTCAACACATTTTAATCCTGTGCAACCGAAGTACATGTTCAAATTAAGTAAATTCAAAGGACTCTTTTTATGTGCAGTCGCAGCCACACGCTACGTTTCATGCACCGTCCCTGTCGTCTCCTCCGCCATCCCCAGGGTCTCCGACACAATTACGCTCCAACAAACAATTGCTACTGCACCCATGCAGACTGATAAAAAGAGTCCCTTGAAGTTACTTAATTTGAATGTTGCACGTGATTAAAATGTGTTAAAATTGCATAATTTACCGCTCCTAAGAAAAATGTCATTTTAACACATTTTAATCATGTGCAAACAATGTACATGTTCAAATTAAGTAAATTCAAAGGACTCTTTTTTTTTTTTCAGTGCATGTGCTGGAGTCACGAAGCGATTGTGAGGGCAAAATGGCGGCATAAATGATCGCCTTGATCAATTTATGTGTCCTCACAAATATCAGTGATTCATTAAATACACTAGTTATCAAATGAATTCTGATTCCTTGCCTCAATTACATTGTTAAAATCAAATGTTGCCAGCCATTAATTGTTCATCAGTGCTAATTGTTCATGTGTCTCTGATGTGCAGATTTATGATAACAGTTTCCCATCATCACCTCTAAGCGTCACCAAAGCACCAAAAGCAGTAGAAACGTGCGTACGCCAGCCATGCAGTTGGCACCTCACATTTCCACGGTCATTTCACTCTTGATACAAGACAAGAAATCTCAGGACTGACAAACTGTTGATCCAGAGAGAGAAAAAAAGCTTATTAAGCGTGTGTTTATGGTGTTTTTCTTTAATGCAAATGACGAAATGTGATTTTGATTTCTGTTAAGCTGTGCTACTTGTTTGCTTTCATTCCTTCCTTCTTTTCTGGACAAAAATACGCGAAGATAGTACTAGGTTAAGGATGCTGATGATAAGTTAAAAATTACACAGTGGGTCATGTTTTAGTCCTTTCCCGGGCCTCATGACTAAGTTAATATTGTGGGGCATGTAGGAAACAGCGGCACGGTGGATGACTGGTTAGAGCGTCAGCCTCACAGTTCTGAGGACCCGGGTTCAATCCCCGGCCCCGCCTGTGTGGAGTTTGCATGTTCTCCCTGTGCCTGTGTGGGTTTCCTCCCACATCCCAAAACATGCATGGTAGGTTGATTGACATCTCTAAATGCCCGTAGGTGTGAATGTGAGTGCGAATGGTTGTTTGTTGGGGATGGATGTAGGAAACATGTGAGAAAGTTTTAGAGATTAGTCAACCCAAAATCAATTTCAAGAAAGTAATAAACAAAGAATACACCCCTTCTTTTCTGCCTTCTGGGAAGTTTAAAAAGTGCAGCTCTCACCCCTCCTCTGGCTCTTGTTCCTGACCACCCTTGTGATCCTGGCAACAGCTCCTGAAAGGGCACATACCCCAACTTTTCTTTTATTATCTTCCTTTATTTTTTGTGCTCTGCCTCCTTTCGGGCCATGCTGCTGGCGAACTTCACGTGCCGTGGTCACAGAACCACTCTTGGCCATAAGAAAAGGCATCTCCGGTTTGCGCCTTAAGAACCGCGCGGCGAATTACCTCGAGAAGGCACCACACAAAGGCAGAGCGCTATAAGCAGCAGCCTACCATGACACAATTGCCCCCCGGAAACCAATTTTTGACCATAGCTGAACTCTCCTCATCTTCCTGTCAGCCAGCCTCTCAGTCCTCCCAAGTGCTTCTACCACTGCAGCAGCATCTTTAGCATTCCAAGCTTCAAAACGTAAGTCAACCTTGTCTTTGACTAAGCCAACTACAAATTGGTGCATCTTAAGTGGGGTTAATATATCGACTGGGAAAGTCTCACGAATCTCACCCTTGACCAATGAAAAGTACTTTCACGTTAGGCAGTCACATCCATCCTGTGTCATTCCCTGCTGTTTGCCTCTGTGGTGTCTTGATTTGTTGCCTCTGAATCGGGCGGTGCCCCTTGGTGCGTTGCAGTCTCGGCCTCCGGCCTCCTTCAGCAGCCTAGGCCGCTCTCTTCAGCAGATGGTGGTCAGATGATGGACTGGATTTGAATTTAAACTAAAAGTTTTCAGGAAGCAAAATTAGACTAAGACTTGAATGATCAAATGAAAACAAGATGAGCTGGAGCTGATCACTGGTTGTTTATTCAAAGCTTTGGACAAACTCTGAGTCAATGTCGAGAAGACAAGAACTGAATGAGTACAATGGGAACATCTCCTTAAGTAGACTTTTCTCTAGGACTCGTCCATCTTACTTTTGAGTCCACCCCTTGGTCCTGACTCAAGAATCCCTAAGATGGCATGTGTTTCTAATTGTATCACGGCAAGGCGAGGTATCCTGTGTTACCCAAACTTTTCATTTATAATGGTGTGTCAGCATTTTTATTATATCTTAATATATCTCATACTTACTATAATTAAGTCATGCAATATAACTTTATACTTTGTATTTTAGTTTTTAATAGTGTGCCACTTTCTTCCATGGCACAAAAAGGAGAACCATGCTTTCATTAACAAAAATCATCTTCAAACATGACAATACACCATCTCAAAGAAATTCAATCAGAAATTCTCCCAAAAGTCACAAGTTTAATGGATGTAAGAATTGTGAAGCTGCTGACAAATAAGGGGTTCTATGTCAAAATGTAACTTGACTAACAATGTTTTGATTGAAAGAGCTTTTGATTTCAGTAAATACGACCTCTTAATGCTACAAAATCAATTGATGACTGTTTTCATTACTTCAAAACCAGTCAAATGTCGTATGATGTAGGTGTCGTTAAAAACTTCACAGCACATCTGTGGAGTTGCCTTCACAGCACTACACCACATTTATGACAGTCTTACCACAAGGTGGGCACAACACATTATCAGTGACAACATGCATCTGCAACACACACTCTTCATTCTTCTTCCATTTGGCAGAAGCTAAGGAGTCAAAACAGTGGGCAACATGTCATCAGAATCCTGAAAAAATTACTTCTGTGAACCACAATATTTTTGTAATCCTGCTCATTTCTGAATGTCTTTGTTGTGCAATACCTCTGCAACCTGTAACACTTAACTAGTTGAATGACTACATCTTTGCACATTACATACACGTTTCTGTATAAGTAGAGGGAAACTAGCGAAGTAAGAATTCATTGCTCAATGTTACCGTTGTGTCTTTACTGTGCATTAGACCAGTGTTCCCCAACCACTATATATACATATATATATATATATATATATATATATATATATATATATATATATATATATATATATACATATACATATGTATATATATATATATATATATATATATATATATATATATATATATATACATGTGTATATATATATACATATATATATATATATATACATGTATATATATACATATATATATATATATATATATATACATACATATATATATATACATTAATATATGTATACGTATACATATATATATATATACGTATACATATATACATATACGTATACATATATACACGTATACATATACATATATATACACATGTATACATAGCCATATATGTATACATATACATACACGTATACATATACGTATACATATATACATGTATACATACACGTATACGTATACATGTATACATATATACGTATACATATGTACATATATATGTACACATATACACATATATACGTACACGTGTATACATACACACATATACATATATATACGTATACATATATATACATATACATATACTTATATACATATACACGTATATACATATATATACATATACACATACACATATATATATATATATATATACATATATATACACATAGTTACTTTGTATATATATAAGTAACTATGTGTGTATATATATGTGTATATATATATATATATATATATATATACATATACATATACACCCCTCCTTGAGCCGTCACCTTGTCGTGGTGGAGGGGTTTGTGTGTCCCAGTGATCCTAGGAGCTAAGTTGTCTGGGGCTTTATGCCCCTGGCAGGGTCACCCATGACAAACAGGTCCTAGGTGAGGGACCAGACAAAGCACGCCTCAAAGACCCCTAATGATGACGACAAACAATGGACTTTGTTTTCCCTTGCCCGGACGCGGGCCACCGGGGCCCCCCACTGGAGCCAGGCCTAGTGGCGAAGGCGAGCGCCTGGTGGCCGGGCCTGCACCCATGGGGCCCGGCCGGGCACAGCCCGAAAGGGTAACGTGGGTCCCCCTTCCCATGGGCTCACCACCTGTGGGAGGGGCCATAGGGGTCGGGTGTGAGCTGGGCGGTGGCCGAAGGCGGGGACCTTGGCGATCCGATCCCCGGCTACAGAAGCTGGCTCTAGGGACGTGGAATGTCACCTCTCTGGCAGGGAAGGAGCCCGAGCTGGTGTGTGAGGTCGAGAAGTTCCGGACTCGCCTCCACACACACCTTGGGCTCTGGTACCAGTCCTCTCGAGAGGGGTTGGACTCTCTTCCACTCTGGAGTTGCCCATGGTGAGAGGCGCCGAGTAGGTGTGGGTATACTTATTGCCCCCCGGCTCGGCGCCTGTACGTTGGGGTTCACCCCGGTGGACGAGAGGGTAGCCTCCCTCCGCCTTCGGGTGGGGGGACGGGTCCTGACTGTTGTTTGTGCCTATGCATCAAAGAGCAGTTCAGAGTACCCACCCTTTTTGGAGTCCTTGGAGGGGGTGCTGGAGAGCGCTCCCGCTGGGGACTCCATTGTTCTGTTGGGGGACTTCAATGCTCACATGGGCAATGACAGTGAGACCTGGAAGGGGGCGATTGGGAGGAACGGCCCCCCCCGATCAGAACCCGAGCGGTGTTCTGTTATTGGACTTCTGTGCTCGTCACGGATTGTCCATAACGAACACCATGGTCAAGCATAAGGGTGACCACACGTGCACTTGGCACCAGGACACCCTAGGTCGCAGTTCGATGATCGACTTTGTGGTCGTGTCATCGGACTTGCGGCCGCATGTCTTGGACACTCGGGTGAAGAGAGGGGCGGAGCTGTCAACTGATCACCACCTGGTGAGGGTCTGCTGGGAACGTCTGGCAGAAGGAGTTTCAACTCCCACTTCCGACAGAACTTTGCTCATGTTCCGGGGGAGGCGGGGGACATCGAGTCCGAGTGGACCATGTTCCGCGCCTCCATTGCTGAGGCGGCCGACCGGAGCTGTGGCCGTAAGGTGGTCGGTGCCTGTCGTGGCGGCAATCCCCGAACCCGTTGGTGGACACCAACGGTGAGGGATCCCGTCAAGCTGAAGAAGGAGTCCTATTGGGCCTTTTTGGCCTGTGGGACTCCTGAGGCAGCTGATGGGTACCGGCTGGCCAAGCGAAATGCAGCTCTGGTGGTCGCTGAAGCAAAAACCCGGGCATGGGAGGAGTTCGGTGAGGCCATGGAGAAAGACTTCCGGACGGCTTCGAGGAAATTCTGGTCCACCATCCAACGTCTCAGGAGAGGAAAGCAGTGCACCACCAACACTGGGCTGTCCTGGTTGACACGCCTCTGCAACATCGCGTGGACATCGGGGACAGTGCCTCTGGATTGGCAGACTGGGGTGGTGGTCCCCCGTTTTAAGAAGGGGGACCGGAGGGTGTGTTCCAACTACAGGGGGATCACACTGCTCAGCCTCCCTGGTAAGGTCTATTCAGGGGTGCTGGAGAGGAGGGTCCGTCGGGAAGTCGAATCTCAGATTCAGGAGGAGCAGTGTGGTTTTCGTCCTGGCCGTGGAACAGTGGAGCAGCTCTATACCCTCGGCAGGGTCCTCGAGGGTGCATGGGAGTTCGCCCAACCAGTCTACATTTGTTTTGTGGACTTGGAGAAGGCGTTCGACCGTGTCCCTCGGGGAGTCCTGTGGAGAGTGCTTCGGGAGTATGGGGTACCAAACCCCCTGATACGGGCTGTTCGGTCCCTGTACGACCAGAGTCAGAGTTTGGTCCGCATATCCGGCAGTAAGTCGGACTCGTTCCCGGTGAGGGTTGGACTCCGCCAAGGCTGCCCTTTGTCGCCGATTCTGTTCATAACTTTTATGGACAGAATTTCTAGGCGCAGCCGAGGCGTAGAGGGGGTCTGGTTTGGTGGCCTCAGTATTGCATCTCTGCTTTTTGCAGATGATGTGGTTCTGTTGGCTTCATCAAGCCGTGACCTCCAACTCTCATTGGAGCAGTTCGCAGTCGAGTGTGAAGCAGCTGGGATGAGACTCAGCACCTCCAAATCTGAGACCATGGTCCTCAGTCGGAAAAGGGTGGCATGCCATCTCCAGGTCGGGGATGAGATCCTGCCCCAAGTGGAGGAATTCAAGTATCTTGGGGTCTTGTTCACGAGTGAGGGAAGAATGGAACGGGAGATCGACAGGCGGATCGGTGCAGTGATGCGGACTTTGTATCGGTCCATTGTGGTAAAGAAAGAGCTAAGCCGAAAGGCGAAGCTCTCAATTTACCGGTCGATCTTCGTTCCTACCCTCACCTATGGTCATGAGCTGTGGGTCGTGACTGAAAGAACAAGATCCCGGATACAAGCGGCCGAAATGAGTTCCCTCCGCAGGGTGTCCGGGCTCTTCCTTAGAGATAGGGTGAGAAGCTCGGTCATCCGGGAGGATCTCAGAGTAGAGCCGCTGCTCCTCCGCATTGAGAAGAGCCAGATGAGGTGGCTGGGGCATCTGATTCGGATGCCTCCCGGACGCCTCCCTGGTGAGGTGTTCCGGGCATGTCCCACCGGGAGGAGACCCCGGGGACGACCCAGGACACGCTGGAGAGACTACATCCTTCGGCTTGCCTGGGAACGCCTCGGGATCCCCCCGGAAGAGCTGGATGAAGTGGCTGGGGAGAGGGAAGTCTGGGCGTCCCTGCTGAAGCTACTGCCCCCGCGACCCGACCCGGATAAGCGGTAGAGAATAGATGGATGGATGGATATACATATACACATACACATATACATACACACATATATATATATATATATATATATATATATATATATACACACACATATACATATATATACATATATATACACACACATATATATACGTATATATATATATATATATATATATATACATATATATACGTATACATATATATACATATACCTATACCTATACATATACTATACTATATATATATATATATATATATATATATATATATACAAAGTAACTTCTCACATGTGTGACACTATTAATAAGGAAGTGTGTGAGAGCAATGTGACAAGCCAAGGCCCAGCGATTGCAGCTTTCTGTGACCTCTAGTATTAGTGGGGCAAGTATTAACTAGCTAATTCATCCATCCATCCATTTTCTGAGCCGCTTCTCCTCACTAGGGTCGCGGGCGTGCTGGAGCCTATCCCAGCTGTCATCGGGCAGGAGGCGGGGTACACCCTGAACTGGTTGCCAGCCAATCGCAGGGCACATAGGAACAAACAACCATTCGCACTCACAGTCATGCCTACGGGCAATTTAGAGTCTCCAATTCATGCATGTTTTTGGGATGTGGGAGGAAACCGGAGTGCCCGGAGAAAACCCACGCAGGCACGGGGAGAACATGCAAACTACACACAGGCGGGGCCGGGGATTGAACCCGGGTCCTCAGAACTGTGAGGCTGACGCTCTAACCAGTCGGCCACCGTGCCGCCAGCTAATTCATATAATGGTAAATTATTTAAAAGTACAATAAACGGAAGTTTTTTTTCTGCTTCTCGGTGTTAGGAAACAATGTTAATACATAATAATACAACTCATTATGGAGATTTTATATCATTATGTATGTAATGTATGTATGTAATGCATTGTGAGTTACTTTTTCAACTGCCCTTTTCTTCTTTTTTTTTCCAGTGAATGGATGGTTACTAAATTAGGATCCTGAGGAGGAGAAAAATGCCGGCGATGAAGGAAACCAAAATAAAGCTGACAGTTATGAAACCAGTCATCTCATCCAAGATGTTTTAACAGAATTGTATCTCAGCAAATGTATTGATTGTATCCAAAAATATGAAACTTTGTAAAGCATGCAGAGTGGCTCTGCTTTTTACATTCAAAACTTTCAATGCATTTCGCATACATGGCTGAAAAAATGTTGATACTATTGTGTTTAATTCAGAAAGTGACAAACTAAAGGAACAGATGAAACAAACTACTTGTTTGATAACTTTCTGATAATAGAACTTGGTTACCTATATTGAAGAAATAACATTTATATCCTGTATGTTGCTAGAAGTATGTGACATTTCACTGATGCAATCCAACACAAAGGTTTGAAAGATAAATATGCTTGTCTACAGCTTCTCAGAGGTTTGGAAGATAAATATGCATCATATCTACATCTTCTGAGCATCCAGTGTTTTGGTCCCATTTTTATGTATTTGGATTACCAATACAGCAGATTTAATATATTAACACATAATGGTGCACATGAGTTGTATTTAAAAGCAAACACCAAAAACATTTTACATCTGTTGAGGAGTTGTCTAAATTGATGCATTCTATTCCTTTATTAATAAACAATATATATTATTATTATTATTATATAATCTTATCAGTCCAATAAATTGGTGTAAAAAAATCCCTTTTTTAAATAGCATTTCACAAAGTTCTAAGGACTTCAGGTTAAGAATAAAAGGTACTTTGCTTGTCACATATACAATGTACAGCGACTTATTTTTTCTGAATCCTTCCTTCAGAAGCAGTGGTCAGCAGATGTGCACCATACACCAGTTCCAGATCTTGTGTCAATACTTTGGTCAAGGGAACTGCCTAGAAAAAAACTAAGAATGTTTCAGGCAAGGAGGCATGGACACTCAGTAACCAAAATATAAGGTTTAGCTGCCCATTATAATGAGAATATACTCAGTTGCATGATCCTTGTCCCCTTCCAATCTTTTAAATTTCAACACGTTACAATGGCGACCAATTATAATTTGAAATAATCCAATACAGCCAAACCATTGCTATTATAAAACCTACATTAACTGTACAGTGAATGTTTTAAGTACTGTATTATTTTAATATTCTTAACTGCTGTGAAACACAGATGTAATTAACTTCATTAAATAGACGTTGAAACAATATCTGTAACCACCCATATCTTGTTTTGTTGTTGATGTTGTTGTAACCTGTCCTTTAGTAGTTTCGTATGAAGGTCTGTATGTTTTAAAGTACTAGAACAAATTTGTTGCATAACAGCAGCAATGAGAATCTATGCTGTAGCTGGGCAAAGTACAGCCTCTACAGTCTACAGTCTCTTATGATGTCAAGGTAAAAATGTAAACAATGTGTTACTTCTATTTTGAAAGTGATGCACTGATTTTGATGTGCACATATGTGTGAGCTGCTTTTGTGTTACCAACTTAGCAACATTGTGGCGATATTTAGCGACTTTTCCACCACTCTAGCGACTATTTTTCAAATCGCAACTGGCGATGATGCCAACATTGATCCTAAACATTCTTATTTACTGCACAGTGGAGGGAAGAGGGGGATTTGGATTGATAATATTTTTGGAGTTCCAACTAGGATTTTGTGAATGTGATTAATGGTATCATGTTAATGTAATTTTATAGCAATAATATCTGTGACTCGGTTGATAGAGCGGGTTGTCCAGTGACCAAAGGGTTGCCGGTTCTAATCCTGGCTCCGACTGTCCACTGTCCCCCCCACCACTGCCTTGTGGTTGCTTCAGGAGAAGCAAAGGCTTGCGGGAGCCAACCCATACAGAAAACTAGGAGTGGTGGTTGGTCAAGCATCATGACACCTTCCGGTAACTCCTGTAGTTGCGCCGACACTGACCGTATAGGTTTACCTTTCCGTCGGACCCTGTCCGCAAGGCCGAGAAGGGGTTCCTGGAGAACGGGCACACCCGGTCTTCCATAATCTTCGCCCAGGCCTGCATCTGGAGAAGTGACTCCAGCACTACTGTTCCCGCAACAAGCGCAACACGAGAGACCCTCCCGCATCTGGCTTTTCAGTCACAGCAAGCGCTGTAACTCAACCATGGACTAACCAAATACAGACTCTATTGTTTCCTGAGACAGACGGATGCCACATAACAAATTGACTGCTTATGATATTGTTTAGCACTTTAATTTCCTATTTATAACAACAAATATCACATCTACACAAGTAGCAGCTTATTGAAACCAAACAATGTTATGCTTTATATATTGAACAAAAACATAAACTAACGCTTCTTTTTTGCTTCCATTTTTCATGAGCTGAACTCAATGACTCAATGAACCAAGACTTTTTCTATCTACAAATATGGCCATTTTAAAAAAAATATTGTTCACAAGTCCATCCAGCTCAGAGGTGTGCCATATCAAGATGCCGATTAGACACCATGATTACTGCACAAATGTGCCATAAGCTGCACACAATAAAAGGGCACTCTAAAATGTACAGCTTTACTGGGGGGTTGTGGTGGGGTGTCACAAAACCAGTCAGTATCTACTGTAACCACCTTTTGCCTCATGTCGTGCAACACATTTATGCAGGTGTGCCTTAAGGCTAATTCAATATTCTTAACTGCTATGAAACATAGATGTAAATTAACTTCATTAAATAGACATTGAAACAATATCTGTAACCACCCATATCTTGTTTTGTTGTTGATGTTGTTATAATCTGTCCTTTAGTAGCTTCGTATGAAGGTCTGTATGTTTTAAAGTACTAGAACAAATTTGTTGCGTAACAGCAGCAATGAGAATCTATGCTGTACCTGGGCAAAATACAGCCTCTACAGTCTACAGTCTCTTATGATGTCAAGGTAAAAAATATAAACAATGTGTTACTTCTATTTTGAAAGTGATGCACTGATTTTGATGTGCACATATGTGTGAGCCGCTTTTGTCTTACCAATTTAGCAACATTCTGGCGATATTTAGCGACTTTTCCACCGCTCTAGCGACTATTTTTCAAATCGCAACTGGCGACAATGCCAACATTGATCCTAAACATTATCTTATTTACTGCACAGTGGAGGGAAGAGGGGGATTTGGACTGATAATATTTTGGGAGTTCCAACTAGGATTTTGTGAATGTGATTAATGGTATCATGTTAATGTAATTTTATAGCAATAATATCTGTGACTCAGTTGGTAGAGCGGGTTGTCCAGTCACCAAAGGGTTGCCGGTTCTAATCCTGGCTCCGAGTGTCCACTGTCCGCCCCACCACTGGCTTGTGGTTGCTTCAGGAGAAGCAGAGGCTTATGGGAGCCAACCCATACAGACAACAAGGAGTGGTGGTTGGTCAAGCATCACGACACCTTCCGATAACTCCTGTAGTTGCGCCGACACTGACTGTATAGGCTTACCTTTCCGTCGGACCCTGTCCGCAAGGCCGAGAAGGGGTTCCTGGAGAACGGGCACACCCGGTCTTCCATAATCTTCGCCCAGGCCTGCATCTGGAGAAGTGACTCCAGCACTACTGTTCCCGCAACAAAGCAACACGAGAGACCCTCCCGCATCTGGCTTTTCAGTCACAGCAAGCGCTGTAACTCAACCATGGACAAACCCAAATACAGACTCCATTGTTTCCTGAGACAGACGGATGCCACATAACAAATTGACTGCTTATGATATCGTTTAGCACTTTAATTTCCTATTTATAACAACAAATATCACATCTACACAAGTGGCAGCTTATTGAAACCAAACAATGCTATGCTTTATGTATTGAACAAAAACATAAACTAACGCTTCTTTTTTGCTGCGATTTTTTATGAGCTGAACTCAATGACTCAATGATCCAAGACTTTTTCTATCTACAAATAAGGCCATTTTAAAAAATATATTGTTCACAAATCCATCCAGCTCAAAGGTGTGGCCATATCAAGATGCTGATTAGACAACATGATTACTGCACAGATGTACGATAAGCTGCACACAATAAAAGGGCACTCTAAAATGTACAGCTTTACTGTATTGGGGGTTGTGGTGGGGTGGGGTGTCACAAAACCAGTCAATATCGACTGTAACCACCTTTTGCCTCATGCCGTGAAACACATTTATGCATGTGTGCCTTAAGGCTAATTGAAAGGTTCCTCATCGTGCGTCATTCCACAGACCACTTAAGCTTCCCTGTGGACCACAGATGTGTACGTGGTTCCAGTCATAGTAGCCTCGTTAGGAAGCTCAGTGGCAGCCCTCCTCTGTGATCCCCCTCCCCCCCCACACACCCGACCTTGACGAAATGGATAGGATGTCAGGAAGTCAAACATGTTCGATCTCGATGACCTGCAAACCCCCCCTTGACGGTTGTTGTCCGGCCCCCCGGAAAAAAAACCCTTGGACCCTGTCTGGCCATCCCGCTAAAAACAGGCTAATTGATGGTGTTTCTCCTGTTTAGTCTGCAATATCCTATTGTGTTGCTAGTCCTTGAACGCACCTTGTGCATGGAAAAAGCGCAAGTGAAGTAATTTTTAATTTTTTTAGAGTAGTCAAATATTGTACTCAAGTAAGAGTACTGATACTTTAAAATAATCTGACTCAAATAAAAGTAATCCTCCCAAAAAATACTTGTAAGAATAAGAAAGTACTCAGTGAAAAACTATTCAAGAACTAAGTAAATATTACTTGTTACGAACGTAACTTCTCATTTATTTTTTTAAATCAGAGCACGAGAGTCAAATAAAGTAAAAGTAACTAAATAAAACGTGAATGTCCAAATTGTTACATTGCTGTGTGTGTGTGTGTGAGAGAGAGAGAGAGAGAGAGAGAGAGAGAGAGACAAAGATTAGCATGTACCGCAAAAGATGCATGTTTTACAGTTATTCATACTTACCATGAGCATAAAATAGGGGTACTGTTGGCATATGCACACCAGACAAAACAACACCAAAAATATTTGGAACTTTCCGCAAGGTGGTCTCTCAAGATAAAAAAAGTGGGTGTGATAGCCATGTTTGGGCAAACTGTGCAAGCAAATACTATAATGCATAAAAGCTGTTGTTTTTCAGTTGTCTGAAATGAAAACACGAGTCACACACCGGTTATGTTTTTCAATATGAGTGATTTTGGTAGGCCTGCGGAGCCCAATAGAAGCTGTAACCGATCATGTAACTGCCTTGTGCTGTTTGGTCAAACTAGAGTCAAACGTCACTCACGCTTATGTTGGATTGGAGCAAACTGCGGCCAATACGGAAATTGAAGTTGTCTAAACAGACAGATCGCACACAAAATAATTGATAACCAATAATTGATAAAAGTAGAGAGCGGCATGTAGATCATTGTAACGGAGTACAAGTACAGTTTTTTCTTAACATAAATACTTGAGTAAAAGTAAAAAAGCATTAAAACTACTCTAACAAGTACAATTTATCCAAAACGTTATTTGAGTAAATGTAACAGAATAAATATAACGTGTTACTACCCACCTCTGGTAGCTTGGGTTGTGTATTGGATGTATGATGTTGCTACCTAATTCGTCTTTGTTTGTGTTGTTGCAGACCACAATAAATAAACCAATCAATTGGAATATAGGACCAAAACTGTCTCTACCTTGCCACTATAAAATTGAACCTGCTAGAAACATCATCCGTCTCCTACTATTTATGATCCTCTGTTTTATGGTCCTTCGAGCCGGAAAGTATAAACCAAGGTATGATCAGACTGGGCGGCACGGTGGGCGACTGGTTAGAGCATCTACCTCACAGTTCTGAGGACCGGGGTTCAATCCCCGGCCTCACCTGTGTGGAGTTTTCATGTTCACCCCGTGCCTGCGTGGGTTTTCTCCGGACACTGCGGTTTCCTCCCACATCCCAAAAAAATGCGTGGTAGGTTGATTGAAGACTCTAAAATTGCCCGTAGGTGTGACTGTGAGTGCGAATCGTTGTTTGTTTATGTGTGCCCTGCGATTGGCTGGCAACCAGTTCGGGGTGTACCCCGCCTCCTGCCCGAAGATGGGATAGACTCCAGCACTCCCGCGACCCTAGTGAAGATAAGCGGTTCAGAAAATGCATATATTCCTGGGTGAAGTTCTTTTTTCTCACAACATGAGAAACTCCAGTAAAGACATGTCTAGAAATGTTCAGTCCTGAACTGTCACAGTGATGTTTTCTCCAGAGTGCCTGGAGAAAACCGACACAGGCACAGGGAGAACATGCAAACTCCACACAGGCAGGGCCGGGGATTGAACCCGGATCCTCAGAACTGTGAGGTGCCGCGCTAACCAGTCGGCCACCGTGCCGCTATACAATACATTATTTAAACAAAACCAATGACTGAAGTGTGAGTTACTTTACTGCCGCTGCATTTTGTGACCGGGAATTCGGGTGAAATGTTCTGGACATGTTCCTCCACCAACCATCATAAACCCCCACCCTTCTTTTTTTCCCCCACTCTGTGTCTCGTTCACCCTCACCACTCACATACATTAGGGGGGTATTAGTGAAGGGATGCTTTGACCTTAAGACTTCCTCATGTTTGCATCCTGAACCAAACGGGTAGTCCACGAGTAATAAAAACAGATAAGGGGAGTCAGCACCAGAGGCGTCCAATAAACATGTTATTTCCTACCCTCATATAGGTGATGTTATATCAACATCACCTACAGATATAGCAATTGCATTATCTACCGTTGTTTTTCAAAATCGACAACACACATGGTGTCGGCTTAACCGGTCATAAATATATCACCCAAATACTGAGTTGTAAAACTTTAAAAGACTGAGCACTGAGGACTCAGCACACCTACAGCAGACAATTTACCAAGCAGATCGCAAGACAGACGGATAAGATGGCTGGTGAGTAAATAATTATATTCTTTCAATCTTCAATCCTTATGTATATGTAGTAGAATTTGATATCATATTCTTTAAGATTCAGGTGGATTCGCTAAAATCTATGTGGACATCATAGATTATTTTTTCAACGGTAATATTCATCCATCCATCCATCCATTTTCTACCGTTTATCCGAGGTTGGGTCGCCGGGGCAGTAGCTTTAGCAGGAACGCCCAGACTTCCCTTTCCCCAGCCACTTCATCGAGCTCTTCCGGGGGGATCCCGAGGCGTTCCCAAGCCAGCCGAAGGACATAGTCTCTCCAGCGTGTCCTGGGTCGTCCCCGGGTTCTCCTCCCGGTGGGACATGCCTGGAACACCTCACCAGGGAAGCGTCCGGGAGGCATATGAATCAGATGCCCCAGCCACCTGGCTCCTCTCGATGTCAAGGAGCAGCAGCTCTACTCTGAGATCCACCCGGATGATCGAGCTTCTCAACCTATCTCTAACGGAGAGGCCGGACACCCTGCGGAGGAAACTCATTTCGGCCGCTTGTATCTGGGATCTTGTTCTTTCGTTCACGACCCACAGCTCGTGACCATAGGTGAGGGTAGGAACGTAGATCGACCGGTAAGTCGAGCGCTTCGCCTTTCGGCTTAGCTCCTTCTTTACCACAACGGATCAATACAAAGTCCCCATCACTGCAGACGCTGCACCGATCTGCCTGTCGATCTCCTGTTCCATTCTTCCCTCACTCGTGAACAAGACCCCAAGATACTTGAACTCCTCCACTTGGGGCAGGATCTATTCCACGACCTGGAGAGGGCACGCCACCCTTTTCGGACTGAGGACTATGGTCTCAGATTTGGAGGTGCTGACTCTCATCCCAGCCGCTTCACACTCAGCTGCGAACTGCTCCAGTGAGAGTTGGAAGTCACGGCTTGATGAAGCCAACAGAACCACATTATCTGCAAAAAGCAGAGATGCAATACTGAGGCCACCAAACCGGAGCCCCTCTACACTCGGCTGCGCCTTGAAATTCTGTCCATAAAAGTTATGCACAGAATCAGTGACAAAGGGCAGCCTTGGCGGAGTCCAACCCTCACCGGAAACGAGTCCGACTTACTGCCGGATATGCGGACCAAACTCTGACTCCAATCGTACGGGGACCGAACAGCCCGTATCGGGGGGGGGGGGGGGGGGGGGGGGGGCGGGGCGTTCCTCCCAATCACGCCCTTCCTGTTCTCACTGTCATTGCCCATGTGAGCATTGAAGTCCCCCAGCAGAACGATGTCCCCAGCAGGAGCGCTCTCCAAGGACTCCAAAAAGGGTGGGTACTCTGAACTGCTGTTTGGTGCATAGGCACAAACAACAGTCAGGACCCGTCCCCCCACCCGAAGGCGGGGTCGCCAAGGTCCCTTCCTTCGGCCACCGCCCAGCTCGCACTGCACCCGACCCCTATGGCCCCTCCCACAGGTGGTGAGCCCATGGGAAGGGGGACCCACGTTACCCTTTCGGGCAGTGCCCGGCCGGTCCCCATGGGTGCAGGCCCGGCCACCAGGCACTCGCTTTCGAGCCCCACCTCCAGGCCTGGCTCCAGAAGGGGGCCCCGGTGACCCGCGTCCGGGCAAGGGAAACCTGAGTCCATTGTTTGTCGTTATCATAAGGGGTCTTTGAGCCGTGCTTTGTCTGGTCCGTCACCTAGGAACTGTTTGCCATGGGTGACCCTGCCAGGGGCATAAAGCCCCAGACAACTTAGCTCCTAGCATCACTGGGACACACAAACCCCTGCACCACGATAAGGTGACGGCTCAAGGAGGGGAACAGTATTATTATTTTTTCTTTAAATACAACTATATAACGTAATGTATCAAGCTGATTCTAATCATATATTCCACAGGAGAAACGACTGCCGGCATGAAGATTTGATCGCGAAGACGAACCTAAACCTCTGAGCTGTGGCGACGTACACCCAGCAGACAGCTATCATGTCTACAAGGAGCTGAAAACTTTTTATCTATGTCTTTATCATATTCATCCATCCATCCATTTTCTGAGCCGCTTCTCCTCACTAGGGTCGCGGGCGTGCTGGAGCCTATCCCAGCTAACATCAGGCAGGAGGCGGTGTACACCCTGAACTGGTTGCCAGCCAATCGCAGGGCACATACAAACAAACAACCATTCGCACTCACATTCACACCTTCGGGCAATTTAGAGTCTCCAATTAATGCATGTTTTTGGGATGTGGGAGGAAACCGGAGTGCCGGGGATTGAACCCCGGTCCTCAGAACTGTGAGGCTGACGCTCTAACCAGTCTTCCACCACGCTGCCCTTTATTGTATTCTTATACGTATTTTAATCTATGTACGTTATAGCTTTTTCTCTTTTATATTCATACTAACCATCTTTTATATTCAGCATTGTACTAGTCAACGTTTTGTTTTGGAAAATGGAAAATGTGGGGTATTCTGAATTAGATAATAATCCCCAGCTTGATAATGAACCGAGACAAAATACAGATGATAATGACAATCACATAACAGCACAAAATGAAACGTTACCATTACCTAATGAGAACGGTCAAGACATTGTCGCGATACAATCTAATGCAGATAATAATGACGACCGCCTAACAATACAAAATGAAACCTCTCGGTTATCTAATGTTCACCAAAACACAGACCAAGCCTTGGAAGATTTTATCAATCGCTTCAACCCTTTAGAAACACAGAGGTCTAAGGAGATAACGATTAATTCCCATATTCAGAGTGGCGGGGAAACAGTACGGCGTGAACATTTCAATAATATACAGATTACACAACTGTTGAGAATTTCGACATCTGAAAACAAAGGGGTTCCTGATTTGGCATCTTTTTATACCGAGGTGCTGAGTAAAGTAAACAAAGTAATCGATGAGGTCATTTCAAGGGTGGTACCATGTGATATCATACAATTGGAATTGGTTGGTGAAAATGTGAAATAGCTTGAGATCGTTCACGTGACAGATGACTCGGACATTCGTGAAACATTCAAAGATTTACTCAATCGCGTAGCACAATCAAATTCAGAAATCATGGCCGATGATAACCTTGACTTTGTCGTACAAATTGTAACCGAGCAAAGGGGAGGCGGCGTGAGTTTAAACTGTCAGAGACGTTGGATTATCAAATACTCAAAAAGAAAAAAAACGACATCTCTACATACCCCTTAACAAAGACAGTAAACTATGTTTCGAAACATCACTAGCCTACTTATTAGATAATACACTGACAAATGCAGAGGCTATTCAACGAGCACACGAACTTCAAAGAGCTGTCGGTCTGCATGATCAGAAAAGCTGCGGGGTTAGCTGATATCCATAAATTCAAGACCCATTTGAACCGTAAAATAGTCGTGCAGTACAGAAAAGAGGAGGTGCAACCATTAAGCCATTTTGAGACAAACTACCCCAAATCCGCCGACACCTTGCTATTTTTTCTGACACAAAACCACTACTGCGAGGTAATTTCAGCTAACAGATTTCTCGGACAGGGTTACTTTTGTTGGTTTTGCTATAGAGGGCATCAGAACCTATATACACATTATTGTCGGGGGCACTGTTGTTTGTGTCGATCCAACTTGCATGGAGTCAGGGTTAACACGCATCCATTGCGTGGATTGTAATAAAACGTGTCGAAATGAACACTGCTACACCCGTCATAAAGAATGCAGACAAATAGCAGGTAGACAAAACCCGATCAGCAAATGCGATACATACAAAAAATGTAATACTTGTGGACGGGTATTCTATATAAATGTAAACACAAAAATGCAAAAACATGTATGTCATATCAGATATGCGGCATACGTCTGGAAGACAGCGACATAGCAAACACGAGACATCTATGCTACATACAGCCGCTTGAACCGCAACAACCTTGTGAAAAACATCATATTTTATGATTTTGAAACCTATGTGGATTCAAACAATAAGCATATTCCCTTCCTAGTCTGTACAAAGATGCTCCAAGGGCTCGCGCAACACTGGTACGGAGATGATTGCATTGAGAAATTTCTCCTGTATTTCAGGAATCCGCGTTTTAAAGGCTCCACCTTTATCGCTCATAACGCCAGATCGTTTGAATGACAACGATGGGTATTGTAATCAAACTCATCATGCAGGGTAGTTAAGTAATCTGTTTTACGGACACAAAGTACAAATTAAAGTTCATTCATTCACTGTCATTCCTCACTATGCGTCTCAGTGCATTACATAAAGCATTAGGTTTTGAAAATCATGTGAAAGGTCACTTCCCCCACATTTTTAGAGCATCTAGAATACGTGGGGCCCGACCCCGCACCGAGCGACTACGGTATTGAACGCATGTCACCGGGCGAACGTGCAGAGTTCATCGATTGGTACCATGAGAAATGTCAAGGTACGTTTGACTTCAAGAAGGAAGCTTTGTATTGTACAAATGATGTAGACATTCTCACTTTAGCTGTAAAAAAATTTGAGAAGAGTTCCTCAACGAGACAGGTGTCGACCTCTTTAATTCGTGCACAATCGCATCCGCATGCATGAGTATTTTTCGCACTTGATTCCTGCAACCTAACACACTCGCAATAACATCGCCTGATAATTACAGACGACAACATAAAGCGTACTCACACGCGTTTATCCAGTATTTGGAGTGGGTGATGTACAGTCAAAACATTTTCATCAAACATGCGTTGAAAAGATCAGTGGCTACTTTGTTGACGGGTATGCCGAGCTAGAAGGTGTGAGGTATGTATGGGAATTCCAAGGCTGTTTCTTTCACAGCTGTCACGAATGTTTTGATCCATCTGGAACGTGCCCGTTATCAGGCCGTCCCTTCAAAGAGCTGTTTGACAATACACACAAAAAAGTGCAGGCGTTAAAAGCCGAACCAGGCGTGCATCTCATGATTGGAATGAGATGAAGAAGTCACATCCGGGTGTGAGATTTTTTGTGTAAATTTGACTTCCCTCAACCTCTCTCCCCTAGACAGGCTCTTTTCGGAGGGAGAACAAGAGCGTTCACGTTATGCTACACAGCTGTACCTGATGAAAGGGTATTGTATGTAGATGTCAATTCATTGTACCCCTTTGTCAATAGGGGTACATATCATGTCCATATCCGATCGGGCATACCACCCTCATACATACCAATTTTGATGAGCCTCAAAGTACTTTGGGCCATCCGAGCCAAAGTTTACCCACCTCGCGGCCTCTTTTTTTCCGGTGCTTGCTAAAAAAAACAGCCAAAGGCAAATTACTATTCACACTCTGTCGCACATGCGGTGAACTTAACAATCAAGAAGGGCCGTGTGAGCATAAGGATGAGGAAAGAGTACTGACCGGAATGTGGGTGACTTTTGAATTTACCAAGGCTCTTGAGCTGGGCTATTGGTTGGCACAGATTACAGAGGTGTGGCATTTCGATAAAGTGTGCGCGGACGTCTTTAAACAATATGTGACCACATTTCCATCCATCCATTTTCTGAGCCGCTTCTCCTCACTAGGGTCGCGGGCGTGCTGGAGCCCATCCCAGCTGTCATCGGGCAGGAGGCGGGGTACACCCTGAACTGGTTGCCAGCCAATCGCAGGGCACATAGGAACAAACAACCATTCACACTCACAGTCATGCCTACGGGTAATTTAGAGTCTCCAATTCATGCATGTTTTTGGGATGTGGGAGGAAACCAGAGTACCCAGAGAAAACCCACGCAGGCACGGGGAGAACATGCAAACTCCACACAGGCGGGGCCGGGGATTGGGGCCGGGGATTGAACCCGGGTCCTCAGAACTGTGAGGCTGACGCTCTAACCAGTCGTCCACCGTGCCGCCATGACCACATTTCTTAAAGCGAAAATAGGAAGCATCAGGCTACCCGCCCAAGGTCGCGGACCAGGAGGGTAGGGACAAATACATTAAAGACTATCTGATTCATCAAGGTATTCATTTAGACCCGCCTAGAATTAAAGTCAATCCCGGAAGGAGATAAACTGCAAAAATATGTTTGAACACGATTTGGGGGAAGACAGCACAAAGAGACAATTTGAAGCAGACTGAACTTGTAACCAAAACAGAAACATATTTCAAATTCATGTTTTCCGGGGTATACGAAATAAATTTTGTGAACGAGAACATGGCCGTGGTACAGTACAACCATCGTGACATAAACATGGTGCCGCTGTCAGCCGCTTCTAATATCTTTGCATGACTTACAGTGAAGCCGCGTATGATCATGTACGCTTATCTAGAACAGATACCTTTACACTGACACAGACAGCTTGATTTATGTGGTGAAAGAAGGTGCACACGCTCTAAAGTTAGAGGACTATTTAGGGGATTTGACCAATGAATTGTCTGGTTACAGGTTTGAAGAGTTTGTTTCAGCGGGTCCAAAAAGCTATGCTTATCAGACCAGAAATAATAAAAAAATTGTGATGAAGGTCAAAGGTATCACGCAGACTCATGAATGTTCTCATTATATACATTTCGATAGCATCAAAGACTTGGTTGAAAATTATAATGACACTAGCGATAGTGACTCGGGACCCATCAAAATCCCTCAGCAAAGCATTGTACGTGATAAAAAAAGACTTTCAGCTGAGGAATACAACATTCCAGAAAAGTGTTTTGTTTGTATGAAATAGAATTAACCCCAGTTGACTTTGATCCAAGGTTACAGCCTCCTTTTTCCTGTCTGATATCAGGACCAAGCGGATGTGGGAAAACATATTTTGTAAAAAGTGTAGTGGAAAATTGTAATCGTGTATTAAGAAATGAACCCGACAACATTGTGTGGATTTATTCTTCTTTTCAACCCATGTACAATGAACTTTAAAAATTTAATAAAAATATCAAATTCATTGAAGGTCTGCCTGCTTCTTTTGAGAATGAAAACTTGTTTCCAGCTCGACAAAGCCATCATCCTTGATGACCTCATCTTTCAAACCTCAGAACATCCGGAGGTGGTAAAAATATTCATGCAGTATAGGCATCATAAGAACATGAGTGTTATAATGCTGACACAAAATGTATTCCATCAAGGCAAGTACAGCAGGACCATCATCTTAAATTCTAATTATATGATACTGCTTACCCCTCCTTGAGCCGTCACCTTGTCGTGGGCCTGCACCCCTGGGGCCCGGCCGGGCACAGCCCGAAAAGGGTAACGTGGGTCCCCCTTCCCATGGGCTCACCACCTGTGGGAGGGGCCATATGGGTCGGGTGCAGTGTGAGCTGGGCGGTGGCCGAAGGCGCGGACCTTGGCGATCCGATCCCCGGCTACAGAAGCTGGCTCTAGGGATGTGGAATGTCACCTCTATGGCAGGGAAGGAGCCCGAGCTGGTGTTTGAGGTCGAGAAGTTCCGACTAGATATAGTCGGACTTGCCTCCACACACAGCTTGGGCTCTGGTACCAGTCCTCTCGAGAGGGGTTGGACTCTCTTCCACTCTGGAGTTGCCCACGGTGAGAGGCGCCAAGCAGGTGTGGGTATACTTATTGCCCCCCGGCTCGGTGCCTGTACGTTGGGGTTCACCCCGGTGGATGAGAGGGTATCCTCCCTCCGCCTTCGGATGGGGGGACGGGTCCTGACTGTTGTTTGTGCCTATGCACCAAACACCAGTTCAGAGTACCCACCCTTTTTGGAGTCCTTGGAGGGGGTGCTGGAGAGCGCTCCCACTGGGGACTCCATTATTCTGTTGGGGGACTTCAATGCTCACGTGGGCAATGACATTGAGACCTGGAAGGCCGTGATTGGGAGGAACGGCCCCCCCTAATCAGAACCCGAGCGGTGTTCTGTTATTGGACTTCTGTGCTCGTCACGGATTGTCCATAACGAACACCATGTTCAAGCATAAGGGTGTCCACACGTGCACTTGGCACCAGGACACCCTAGGTCGCAGTTCGATGATCGACTTTGTGGTCGTGTCATCGGACTTGAGGCCGCATGTCTTGGACACTCGGGTGAAGAGAGGGGCGGAGCTGTCAACTGATAACCACCTGGTGGTGAGTTGGCTCCGATGGTGGGGGAAGATGCCGGTCCGACGTGGCAGGCCCAAACGTATTGTGAGGGTCTGCTGGGAACGTCTGGCAGAATCCCCTGTCAGAAGGAGTTTCAACTCCCACCTCCGACAGAACTTTGCTCATGTTCCGGACATCGAGTCCGAGTGGACCATGTTCCGCGCCTCCATTGCTGAGACGGCCGACCGGAGCTGTGGCCGTAAGGTGGTCGGAAGAAGGAGTCCTATCGGGCCTTTTTGGCCTGTGGGACTCCTGAGGCAGCTGATGGGTACCGGCTGGCCAAGCGGAATGCAGCTCTGGTGGTCGCTGAAGCAAAAACTCGGGCATGGGAGGAGTTCGGTGAGGCCATGGAGAAAGACTTCCGGACGGCTTCGAGGAAATTCTGGTCCACCATCCGACGTCTCAGGAGAGGAAAGCAGTGCACCACCAACACTGTGTATAGTGGGGATGGGCGCTGCTGACCTCGACTCGGGACGTTGTGAGTCGGTGGGGAGAATACTTCGAAGACCTCCTCAATTCCACCGACACGCCTTCCCATGGGGAAGCAGAGTGTGGGTTCTCTGAGGCGGGCTCTCCTATCTCTGGGTTTGAGGTCACCGAGGTAGTTAAAAAGCTCCTCGGTGGCAGGGCCCCGGGGGTGGATGAGATTCGCCCGGAGTTCCTAAAGGCTCTGGATGTTGTGGGGCTGTCCTGGTTGACACGCCTCTGCAATATCGCGTGGACATCGGGGACAGTGCCTCTGGATTGGCAGACTGGGGTGGTGGTCCCCCTTTTTAAGAAGGGGGACCGGAGTGTGTGTCCCAACTACAGGGGGATCACACTGCTCAGCCTCCCTGGTAAGGTCTATTCAGGGGTGCTGGAGAGGAGGGTCCATCGGGAAGTCGAATCTCAGATTCAGGAGGAGCAGTGTGGTTTTCGTCCTGGCCGTGGAACAGTGGACCAGCTCTAAACCCTCGGCAGGGTCCTCGAGGGTGCATGGGAGTTCGCCCAACCAGTCTACATGTGTTTTGTGGACTTGGAGAAGGCGTTCGACCGTGTCCCTCGGGGAGTCCTGTGGAGGGTGCTTCGGGAGTATGGGGTACAGAACCCCCTGATACGGACTGTTCGGTCCCTGTACGTCAGAGTTTGGTCCGCATATCCGGCAGTAAGTCGGACTCGTTCCCGGTGAGGGTTGGACTCCGCCAAGGCTGCCCTTTGTTGCCGATTCTGTTCATAACTTTTATGGAGAGAATTTCTTGGCGCAGCCGAGGCGTAGAGGGGGTCCGGTTTGGTGGCCTCAGTATTGCATCTCTGCTTTTTGCAGATGATGTGGTTCTGTTGGCTTCATCAAGCCGTGAGCTCCAACTCTCACTGGAGCGGTTCGCAGCCGAGTGTGAAGCGGCTGGGATGAGAATCAGCACCTCCAAATCTGAGACCATGGTCCTCAGTCGGAAAAGGGTGGCATGCCCTCTCTAGGTTGGGGATAAGATCCTGCCCCAAGTGGAGGAGTTCAAGTATCTTGGGGTCTTGTTCACGAGTGAGGGAAGAATGGAACGGGAGATCGACAGGCGGATCGGTGCAGCGTCTGCAGTGATGCGGACTTTGTATCGGTCCGTTGTGGTTAAGAAGGAGCTAAGCCGAAAGGCGAAGCTCTCAATTTACCGGTCGATCTTCGCTCCTACCCTCACCTATGGTCATGAGCTGTGGGTCGTTACCGAAAGAACAAGATCCCGGATACAAGCGGCCGAAATGAGTTTCCTCCGCAGGGTGTCCGGGCTCTCCCTGAGAGATAGGGTGAGAAGCTCGGTCATCCGGGAGGATCTCAGAGTCGAGCCGCTGCTCCTCCGCATTGAGAGGAGATGAGGTGGCTGGGGCATCTGATTCGGATGCCTCCCGGACGCCTCCCTGGTGAGGTGTTCCAGGCATGTCCCACCGGGAGGAGACCCCGGGGACGACCCAGGACACGCTGGAGAGACTACGTCCTTCAGCTGGCCTTGGAACGCTTTGGGATCCCCCCCGGAAGAGCTGGATGAAGTGGCTGGGGAGAGGGAAGTCTGGGCGTCCCTGCTAAAGCTACTG
This sequence comes from Phyllopteryx taeniolatus, assembly GCF_024500385.1. Lineage (NCBI taxonomy): Eukaryota > Metazoa > Chordata > Actinopteri > Syngnathiformes > Syngnathidae > Phyllopteryx > Phyllopteryx taeniolatus. Next base: position 3,134,690 of record NC_084520.1, read on the forward strand.
CCCCCGCGACCCGACCCGGATAAGTGGTAGAAAATGGATGGATGGATGGATGATACTGCTTAAAAATCCTAGAGATAAATTACAAACAGCTGTTTTGGCCCATCAGATTTTTCCTTCAAAGAAAAAATACTTTTTAGAGAGCTATGAAGAGGCCACAAGAGAAGCCCCTGGTTATTTATTAGTAGATTTAACCCCCACCTCTCCAGAACAATTCTGTCTGAGGACCGGTGTGCTCCCAGGTCAGTGGCCTACTGTCTACATTGCTAAAAGCTAACATGTCTATGCTTTTAAAAAGAAATCTGTCGCTTCTCAAAGCTCTGTATCATGCCACACCAATGAGGCGTAAAGACACATTGGCGTAGTCTATCGGATCTGATTAAGGCTTTCTGTAAAATCGCTTTCAATCTTTTGAAAGGTCAATTAAGCAGACCCGAACCAACTATACGACAGATGACCAAGCAGGACTTGGATTTGAAAATGAAATAGGTTTTAGAGGACTGTACAATGACTCAGTATGAAAAAAATATATATAAAGCTTTAATGCAACGTTATTTAACGCTCCTCAAACAAGGGGAGAATGAAGGAAGTACGCTCACGTTGACTCTTACCTCCAGAGGAATTACAAAGACCGTTAACAACAACACGCCCGTCAGTGACAACAGATCTGTGGCAAGACATTGTACAGACTATTCCCTCACGGTATCGAAAAAACGGCGACTATGTTTTGAGAAAATTAATAGATGATGGAAAAATTTTTACCCAACAACGCAAATTTATCTTTAAAGGTCAGCCTGTAAAAGGCTCGCATATGACCGACTTACTCAAACATTTAGCTATCGCTGTTAAAAAAAATAAAATACAGATCACGACCCTAGAGGTTGGAGTGAGTTCCTACACACCCACTACGAGCTGAACATCCCCGAGACGAAGATGAGAGCCAACCAATGTTCTCCCGGTAGGTTTCTCGGATGAGTATTGACGATGTCGAATACGGTGGGCTTAGGCTGTAAAAATATTAACTTGTCAGAAGCATACACATCGCCGAATAATCTGCCTTGCAGGTGTTTTATAAGGGTTTCAAGACTACATCCGTTCATCCTTTCAGTAATAATCCAACAACACCTGTCCTTTTTAATTTATTTCAATAATAGAGTCGTAGCAGGCATACATGATGAGAGTGGTAGTATGGGGGAGGGGGGTTCAGAATCTCATCTCTAAATTGCCGGTGGAGACGGGGGATAGACCTCTCGTGTCATCGTTAAGGCTCAAATTAAGCACATAAAGAGCGTAGCCTTGTAGAAACTCTTCACGGTCAATACAGAGAGGTTGATCTTTTTTAAGTTTCATTTTTAATCTCTCACTAACGCCTATGGGGAAGTTACCATACAGGTTTTGAAAAACTTGAAAAGTATTAGCTGAATTCACTTCATTGGGTTTCATTTTGATACTTTTATTATGCTTTCGTGATAACTATTGACTCGATCTTGTACAATATCGATATAACGTCTTGTGTTTTTAGCTGTGAAATATCGCCAAATTCTAGTATTCAGAGTCCTGTTGAACCTTTCTACCACAGAGGATTTCAGATCACTTGCTGTAGCAAAATGAATAATACCATGTTTTTTTCATGAAATTCTGAAAATGTTGAAGAATTCTTTCCCCTCATCAGTTTGTAGCTTTTTGGGTGTACCGCTAGTTAATAAAACAGATTCAAAAGCTTTTACGACTTCTGGAGCCGTCTTATTCTTCAAGACACGAACAACGGCCGTTTTAGAAAACACATCTAGGACTGTCAGTAGATATTTAAATTCATCATTCATCAAAAAACTGCAAATGTGTGTAAAACTCCAACCAAAGCTTTGGGATTCAAACCACTGCCTGTAACTAGTATAAAGGGGAGAGTTCTACTCTGCTATGGCTTCCATGTCACATAGGTCGGTTTGGAACTGATTTAGAGGTCTGGAAACAAAAACTCTATTTCTAGGGAAATTAATTCTGGCTGGTTTATGCAAGGTGTAAGCATCTTGACTTGCTAAAAACTCTTTGACTTTATCCCGATTTACTTTTCGACCCATTTCCTCCTGCACAGCTGAATGGAGGCGATCTACACCTCCAAAACTTGCTGGGTGGGCTATGTTTTAATATATATTTTTCATGTACCTCTTCTTACTCATGCTCACATATGATACTGATACTAGAATACTGCTGTGTAAAAGTATTTATTACCACACATAGACAGAGCTTTAAATTGTTTATTGGTTTGCACATAAAATCAAGTCTATAAAACATGTTCTATAGAGGATGTCTATATAAGTTCTAAAGGTATTAATGAAACATTCAGTCCTAGTAGAACAAAGGAAAAATTAAGTAAGAGCTAAGATCTGATAATCGTAAATGTCTCAGATAACACCATAGGATAGACCAACGCGTCGCCAGACGTCTCGGTCTGGTCCTCGTTGCCTTCATTCACCTTCTTACAGAGGGTTTGTCTCACCAGAGACAAAGTGTTGGTGTGTGTGCTGAGTCATACCTTTTTATATTGTGTGGAGTGCTGGGGGTTGGATTAGACGCGTGGTTATGGAAATGATAATGATCTTTTGACACTCACAATGTTCTTCCATTGACGGCTGGTTGTAAAGTGGGCTGAGATGTCTTTGGAAACGAGTGCTATTTTTTTCAGGCCATTCACTCAATGGTAAGACTAAGATGTAAAGCACTCCACTTTCGCTATTGAAGGATGATAATGTAAACTCAAAATCCAACTGCTTCACACATTCACCTTCCTCCTTCTCCTCGATTAATCTTATTTTAACATCGAAAAACCAATCCCCGCATGCTGAAGATCTAGATTTGCATACCATAGGTTCGTCCACGCCTCTGATGAGTGTATAGTTTTCATGATGACTTCTGGCAGGGCCTGGTTCAATACAGCCCAATCATTGGAATTCATCCATCCATCCATTTTCTGAGCCGCTTCTTCTCACTAGAGTCGCGGGCGTGCTGGAGCCTATCCCAGCTATCATCGGGCAGGAGGCGAGGTACACCCTGAACTGGTTGCCAGCCAATCGCAGGGCACATACAAACAAACAGCCATTTGCACTCTCATTCACACCTACGGGCAATTTAGAGTTCTCAATTAACCTACCATGCCTGTTTTTGGGATGTGGGAGGAAACCGGAGTGCCCGGAGAAAACCCACGCAGGCACGGGGAGAACATGCAAACTTGATTGAACCCCGGTCCTCAGAACTGTAAGCTAGACGCTCTAACAAGTCGGCCACCGTGCCAGAACGCATTTTCCCGGTATTGATTCTTTATGTACAGATGAAGTTCCGCTGTTTCGTGATAGAATCTGCACCCCCATGTAGAGTCACTCTCGCCAGATCTCAGAGACCATTCCCATTGAAGTGGTTCTGTTGGAGGTTGCTGAATCCTACGCAGAAACAACCAAGATTTACAGGTTGTATCTGGATTAGATCCTCGGATGACACACATCTTGCTGATCATAGTTGCGGAACTGTTCTCGCTGTAAGGCTTGAGTCATAGTTTTCTATGTCATCGTTTAGGCTTGTTCGGGCATGTTCGATAGTGGGGATAAAAAAAAAAGAAGAGTTTATGATGGTTGGTGGGGGAACATGTCCAGAACATTTCACAACTTCCGACACACTTCCGGCAACAAACAATCACACCACATCCGGTACATTTCCGGCAACAATTACGTCACTTCCGACACATTCCAGCAACAACACGTCACTTCCGGCATCAGACTAGATTCACGATACACTTCTGGCAACAAACAATCACGCCACTTCCGGCATCGTATGATGACGTCATCCCGGACTTCAGATAACGCCACTTCCTGCACACTTCCGGCAACAACCTGTCACTTCCGGCGACCAATGATGACAGAGTGGCCTGACAGAAGCCTCTCCTCAGTGCAAGACACATGAAAGCCTGCATGGAGTTTGCTAAAAAACACCTGAAGGACTCCAAGATGGTGAGAAAAAAGATTCTCTAGTCTGATGAGACCAAGATAGAACTTTTTGGCCTTAATTCTAAGCGATATGTGTGGAGGAAACCAGGCACTGCACATCACCTGTCCAATACAGTCCCAACAGTGAAGCATGGTGGCGGCAGCATCATGCTGTGGGGGTGATTTTCAGCTGCAGGGACAGTACGACAAGTTGCAATCGAAGGAAAGATGAATGCGGCCAAGTACAGGGATATCCTGGACGGAAACCTTCCCCAAAGTGCTCAGAAACTCAGACTGGACCAAACGTTCACCTTCAAACAAGACAATGACTCTAAGCACACAGCTAAAATAACGAAGGAGTGGCTTCAGAACAACTCAGTGACTGTTCTTGAATGGCCCTGACTTAAACCCAATTGAGCATCTCTGGAGAGACCTGAAAATGGCTGTCCACCAACATTCACCATCCAACCTGACAGAACTGGAGAGGATCTGCAAGGAGGAATGGCAGATGATCACCAAATCCAAGTGTGAAAAACTTGTTGCATCAGTCCCAAAAAGACTCATGGCTGTATTCGCTCAAAAGGATGCTTCTACTAAATACTGAGCAAAGGGTCTGAATGCTTATGGCTGTGTGATATTTCACATGGGTGTTGTTGATAAATGGCTTTTGCTTTGCATAGTAGAGTTTTAAGTTTGACTTACGGATGTCGCGCCTAACTGTATTTAGCAACATTGTTTTTCTGAAGTGTTCCTGAGCCCATGTGGTGATATCCTTCACACATTGATGTCGGTTTTTGATGCAGTGCCGCCTGAGGGATCGAAGGTTACGGACATTCAATGTGGGTTTTCGGCCTTGCCGCTTACATGCAGTGATTTCTCCAGATTCTCTGAACCTTCTGATGGTATTATGGACCGAAGGATGATGAAATCCCTAAATTCCTTGCAATTGTACGTTGAGGAACATTGTCCTTAAACTGTTTGACTATTTTCTCATGCACTTGTTCACAAAGAGGTGAACCTCGCCCCATCTTTGCTTTGAATGACTGAGCAATTCAAGGAAGCTCCTTTTATGCCCAATCATGGCACCCACCTGTTCCCAATTAGCCTGTGCACCTGTGGGACGTTCCAAACAGGTGTTTGATGAGCATACCTCAACTTTCTCAGTCTTTTTTGCCACCTGTCCCAGCTTTTTGGGAATGTGTTGTCACAGGGCCATGACAGTATCCCCCCCTCAAAGGACGCCTCCTGGCGAACCACCCGGCTTCTGCGGGTGGAGAGAGTGGAAGGCCCGGAGAAGGGACGGATCTAGGATCCAAGAGCGGGGAACCCAGGAACGCTCCTCAGGGCCGTAACCCTCCCAGTCGACCAAATACTGCACACCCCTGCCCCTTCTTCTGGAATCCAATATTTCACCCACCGTGTACACTGGCTCATCATCAACCATCCGCGGAGGAGGAGGAGGAGGCACCGCTGGAGGACACAGGGGGCTGGAGGAAACCGGTTTGAGCAAGGAGACATGGAATACCGGGTGAACTTTCATGGTGGGAGGGAGCCGAAGTTTAACTGCCACCGGGTTAACAACAGAGTCAATTTCGAAAGGACCAATATACCGAGGACCCAGTTTTTTAGAACCCCCGGCCAAATGCAAATCTCGTGTGGACAACCAGACCTTCTCACCAGGACGGTAGGGAGGAGCTGAGATCCAATGACGATCAGCTAACTGCCTGTTGCGAGCCTCAGTACGGGACAAGGCCGCTCTTGCATCCCGCCACACCCGATGAGCCCTTCGGAGATGGACCTGTACAGACGGGACGACCACCTCCCTCTCCTGAGAAGGGAACAACGGCGGCTGGTAACCGTATGCAGTCATGAATGGCGACCGTCCAGTAGCAGAGCAAACGAGGGTGTTATGCGCATATTCCACCCAAGGCAGGTGAGAAGACCACAAGGAGGGGTGCTGATGGCAAACACAGCGAAGAGCAGCCTCCACATCTTGATTCGCCCTCTCAGCCTGGCCGTTGGTCTGCGGGTGGAAACCGGATGAACGACTGGAGGACGCCCCCAGTGCTTTGCAGAACAACCTCCAGACCTGAGAGACGAACTGTGGCCCCCTGTCAGACACCAGATCAGCAGGAATACCATGAACTCGGAAGACATGGTCGACAAGGAGATTAGCGGTCTCAAAGGAGGACGGCAGCTTCGGCAGAGCAACGAAATGGGCCATCTTGGAAAATCTGTCGACAACACTCAGGATGACTGAGTTCCCTCCAGACAGCTGAAGGCCCGTGATGAAGTCCAAGGCGACGTGGGACCAGGGGCGGGAAGGAATGGGCAGTGGATGAAGAAGACCAGCTGGAGGACGATGGGACATCTTGCTACGGGCACACACTGAGCATGCCGAAACATATTCTTTAACGTCCCTGCGTAGTCCCTGCCACCAGAACCGTTGGGAAATGAGGAAAAGTGTCCGACTGACCCCAGGATGGCAAGCGACTCTAGAAGTGTGTCCCCACTTCAACACCTCTGGACGTAAAACAACCGGAACAAACAATTCTAATTGTCGAACCGGGTTTTGGTCCGCGAAGTTTGATTTTAGTAATGGGTGGTACCTGGTCATCGCAGTGGTCGGTTATGTGCGTGCCCACGGTCTGTTGGATGGGACGCTTGTCATCGCAAATTGGAGAATCAGCTGAATGCGCAGAGACGTCGGAGTCAGAATAGACTATCACAGCAGGCTGGCTGGGCTCGGGGGTGTCGCCTCCAAGCAGGGGCTCAGGCTGTCATGGGTCTTGCTTCATATTATTCAACAAGATGCGGATAATCTCAAGAATAGCATGTGCAGCAGTACAGAATTATCCGTTAACGGCCCCATGTGGGATTGCGAAGGAGGATGCATAACTTTTGGGTTTGTTGCGCTCGAACGAACAGGACCAGGAGTCAGTTTTTACCGGCAAATGTTGAAAGTTTTTTTGATTGCTCAAACCAAAGATATTGTGACCCGACAGCTTTGTGTTGGTCTTTTTATGCTTAGCGAAGCCTTTAGCAGCTAGGTTGCGCAGTTGTGACCTGGACAGCGTGCAAGGGCATGCTGCCACTCCCAAATGGTGTTTTACGTGTGTGCATGTTTTCAACAAAACGTCTTCTTCCGTGTTTGGTTCGTTTAGAAACCCAAAAAATCCTTTGCGCAAACGAAAGTATTAAGCTTGTGGCGTTTCGAGGCTCCCCTGTTTAACAGTAAGAGCTGCCGATAAGCCGTTTACTGGCTCTGGATCATCAAATTCTTGAGACAATGCCTGGGAGTGAGCCGGGTAATTGGCCAGTACATGAGCCGGTTGTCGTTCAATTAAGCTACTTACTTCTTGGCGAGACGTAACTTTAATAAGGTACAATCTATCGTCAGTAGTAGCGCAAGGAAATCGTTTAAGGTAAAAAAAGGCATACCGGTTGTCTTTAAGGTATGCTCCTGTGTCATGCGAGCTGTCAGTTTTAGGTTCAAATTTCAGAATATTACGGGGAATTCTGTCTTAGTCTTTTAATCTCATACCTGCAGAGACACCAGGAAAAGCGACCGACGCATGGGAGTTGTTGAGGCGGGCTGCACTTTGCGCAGTGAGCTCTCGACTCGGCGGTGCCAGGGTCGGAGAGGGGCGCTGCAAAGTGGCAGGGGCCTGTTTGGGAGGTCAGAACCAAGTGCTGGGGCTGTTTCGTCGACCCTAGGAGACAGACGGACAGGTGTGCGCTCATTGATTTCATCAGACAGTGTTTGCTGTAGGAAGACTGGTTGCTGGTTGGCAATTAATTCGGGGGCTGTCTGTAATTCCTGTCGAACAAGCGTTATTTCGGCTTCCTGTTGTAGCTTTAGCTTTTGAAGACGGCACATGTCAAATTCTAGTGCTGTCAATTGTGACATGAGTTCACATGAGTACTCAACGCTTTTAGCACGTTCCACTTTGAGCATCTCAACAGACTGTTTGAGCAGTCTGATGTCCTCAGTGGCGCTACGCGTAATTTGGCTTTTGAGGGGTTATCAGTCAACTCCGACAGATCGCTTTTGAGTTGAAATTTCAGATGCGGCGGCTTGCAACAGTTTCTTGTGTGCGATTAGTTTGTGTGTGCGATTAGTTTGTGTGCACGAAGCAAGAGCTTGTATGAGCTCCTCATTTTCACGGGCCAGTGCGGCACTGTGGACGGAGAGCGTCTCTTGAGCAGCGCCGGCACTGGGGGTGAGGTGCACAATGCACTTTGCATCCTCAAGCTGAGCCTCAACATCAACTTGGCAGGCTTGTGCAAGGTCTAAACGAGTTCATTTGATTATACTCCCTATATTAGTCATTCGAACTGCTCTAAGTGCTAGAGGACTCTGCATCTTTTTGCACAATTGTTTTTTGTCAATGTCTCTGTCTCCAAAGTGTTCTGTAAATTGACTGTTGTACTAGAGCGGCTCCAACTACCGGAGACAAATTCCTTGTGTGTTTTGGACATACTTGGCAAATAAAGATGATTCTGATTCTGATAACTCAATTTCAACTGTGACACTAAGTTTCCAACTATGCAACCAAGCGTTCAAACAAGCTTTTCATCTTTTAAGGTTTTGTGTTCAGCGTCACTCATAAGTTGTGCGATGTCATTGAGGGCTTCAAGGCCAGCATTTTTGACAGACTCTACATAGCAAGGTCCTTGGTTTATTTACTGTTGGGCTCTTCCAGTGTGTTAAGACTGTCGTATTGACTGAGACTTTCTGAAAGTTCCGCAATGATTGCGTTGCGTGTGCAGTCGCAGTACGCAACTGAATTGCGTCTAACTTGGAATAGGGGCACAATATAAGCGATTGTAATTAATTGTTAAACAATTAAATAGCCTAAAATTGGGTTTAAGTCAGGGCTCTGGCTGGGCCATTCAAGAACAGTCACGGAGTTGTTCTGAAGCCACTCCTTCGTTATTTTAGCTGTGTGCTTAGGGCCATTGTCTTGTTGGAAGGTGAACCTTCGGCCCAGTCCTGGGCATTCTGGAGAAGGTTTCCGTCCAGGATATCAATTTACTTGGACGCATTCATCTTTCCTTCGATTGCAACCAGTCATCCTGTCCCTGCAGCTGAAAAACACCTGTCGTGAGCTTGCCCTGCAGCACCTCTGTTGGAACTTGGGTGGTGCTCTCGCCCTCTCTCTCTCTCCCTTCCCGTCTCTCTCTTTGCAGTAATCAGCACCTCCTCAGCCGCGCCCCTCTCCCCAATCAGCCTTAATTACCACCTGCATTAAAGCCTGCCAGATCCCGGAAATCCTTACCAAAGTAATAGCGTTTCTCCTGCGGTATAACAGCTCTCCACTTGCACGTAAGATACACCAGTCTCAGATTCCCTGCTGACCCCTGTGTTCTTCCTTCTCCTCAGTACTCCCTCCGTGTTCGCCGCCCAGCCATCCACCTGTTCACGCCACCGCCTGCTGCAAGTTCCCTGCCTCGACGACCTGCCAATACGCCTAGCCATCCATCCTAAATATCCGCTTAAATAAACCTTTCACCACAACCCTTTCAGCCTCTGCCTGCTTCTGTGTCGGGTTAACATCAGATCGTGACAGAATACTCTGGCCAGCATGGACCCAGCAACCCCGGAGGCGCTACAACATGCACTCACCCTTCAAGGCGCCCGCATCAGGAGACAGAACAAGGCTCTGCAAAAGATCATGGCATCCTTACATTGCCTCACACAACAAGTCTCCCTCCTTACCACGAAAATGCAATACGATCATCCTCCCGTAAGTAATCCTTCCGAACCCACAGCCTGCGAGCCAACCCGCCCCTCGTACAAAGAACCTCACGTCCGTCCACCCAAGCCCTACACCGGGGCTTGGGTGCTTGCGGCCAATTCCTCTTTAATTGTTTTCAACCTACAACCGCTAAGTTATCTCACTGAACAATCCAAGGTCGTGTTTGTCACTAACCTTCTCTGCGGCAAAACAGCAACCGCGTTATCGCACAACTCCGTTACTCCAGTCATTTGATTCTTTTTCCGCCAAACTCTAGAAGGTTTTTGATGACCCCGTTAAGGGCAGAGAAGCCACCCGCTGCCTCCTTACGCTTATTCAGGGTGCTAGTTCTGTTGCCTCATATTCTGTAGAATTCAGAATTCTTGCGGGTTAATACGGGAATCTTATTGAACTGTCTGTCTGAGCATCTGAAGGACAAGCTCGCTGCGCGAGATTAGCCCTCCTCTCTCGAGGATCTTATTTCACTTTCCATCCATCTTGACAACCGGCTACAGGAGAGAGTGCGAGAGAGGGAGCACTGTGGGCACGGCACCGACAGCATCTCACCCACCTTCTGCACCTCCGACGGCCCCTTCGTCACCCCCCCCACTGCACCAGATGAGCCCATGCAACTAGGTAACACACGACTAGACCCTCAGGGACGCCAGCGTCGCGTCACCCAGCGACTGTGTATTTATTGCGGCAAATCCGGTCACTTCATTGCTTCATGCCCCTTACGCCCAAAAGACCAGGCTCACCACAACCCGAGAGCGCCGTGGTGAGCCAAACTACTATTTCCTCAAGCTCTTCTTCCCGTATGACTGTACCCGGTTGCCTTCTTGGTCCCGCTCACAATACACCCGTAGTTGCCCTCATTGATTCTGGTGCAGATGACAATTTCATTCAGGAAGGACTGGCACTTCTCCCTCTCCAACCACTTCTGTCTCCCAAGAAGGTAACAGCCCGGGATGGGGCAGTCATATCTCCTGTAACCCACCAAACAGTTCCATTCACCCTGCTTATTTCCGGTAATCATCGTGAGGACATCCCTCTTTTTGTCATCCTTTCCCCTGAGACACCACTTGTCCTCGGAATTCCCTGGCTCAAAAAACATAACCCCGCCATAGACTGGACACACTTATCAATCACTGGATGGAGCCCTCACTGCCATTCACACTGCCTGCTCTCTGCCGTACCGCTCTCCTGTAAACCACCACCATCTGCCACACCTATTGACCTCTCCCGGATACCTGAGGAATATAATGATCTCTCCCCTGTTTTCAGCAAAGAGCTGGCCATTTCTCCCCTCTCCCCCACCGCCCTTAGGACTGCGCAATTAATCTTCTACCGGGAGCCCCTCTACCCTCCAGTCGCATCTTCAACCTTTCCCGCCCTGAGAGAAAAAGCAATGGAGGACTATATCCATGACACTCTGGCTTCCGGGCTCATTCGAACTTTCTCATCTCCAGTAGGGGCCAGCTTCTTCTTTGTTGAGAAGAAAGATTACCACTCTCCGTCCATGCATAGACTACCGTGGAATCAATGACATCACTGTGAAGAATAAATCCCCTGTGACGCCCAGATATTCACCAAATTGGACCTACGAAATGCCTACCAACTCATCTGTATCAGAGAGGGGGAAGAATAGAAAACTGCTTTAAATACCCCTCTTGGACACTTCAAATACTTTGTCATGCCATTCGGATTAACCAACGCCCCCGCAGTCTTCCAATCCTTCATCAATGATGTTCTCTGTGATATGTTAAATTGGTTTGTTTTTGTTTACTTGGACATCCTCATTTTCTCTCGCTCCCCCGAAGAACACGGCAGTCATGTATGCCAAGTCCTCCAGCGCCTCCTTGAAAACCCCCGTATGTCCATCCATCCATCCAACCATTTTCTGAGCCGCTTCTCCTCACTAGGGTCGCGGGCGTGCTGGAGCCTATCCCAGCTATCACCGGGCAGCAGGCGGGGTACACCCTGAACTGGTTGCCAGCCAATCGCAGGGAACATACAAACAAACAACCATTCGCACTCACATTCACACCTACGGACAATTTAGAGTCGTCAATTAACCTACCATGCATGTTTTTGGGATGTGGGAGGAAACCGGAGTGCCCGGAGAAAACCCACACAGGCACGGGGAGAACATGCAAACTCCACACAGGCGGGGCCGGGGATTGAATCCAGATCCTCAGAACTGTGAGGCAGACGCTCTAACCATTCCTACACCGTGCCGCCCCTCTGTATGTCAAACCTGAAAAATGCGAATTCCACCTCTCCTCCGTACACTTCCTAGGCTACATCATTTCCAAAGGGCAATTGCAACCAGACCCAGCCAAAATCCAAGCAGTCATTAACTGGCCCACTCCGAGCACCCGCAAAGAATGACAACGTTTCCTCAGATTCGCCAATTTCTACCGCCGCTTCATGCGCAATTATAGTAGAGTCGCAATTCCTCTCACCAGTCTCACATCCGCCACCTCTCCATTCAAATGGACCACAGCCACATCCCAAGCCTTTGACCTGCTGAAAACCCTTTTCACCAGTGCTCCCATCCTACGTCACCCAAACCCCTCCCTCCAGTTCGTGGTAGAGGTGGACGAGAGGTGAAATCGTGGCTTCAATTGTATTTATTAAACCCTGTGTTTAGTTGACTGCAAAGGTGCCAACCTATAAAAATTCACTTCCAGAACAATTTGTCCAAATTAGTCTGAATTTCTATCCATCCATTCTCAACACCGCTTATTCTGTTCATGGTCGCGGGGCGCTGGAACCTATCCCAGCTGACTTCGGGTGAAAGGCGGACTACACCTTTAACTGGTTGCCCGTCAGTCGCAGGGCACATATAGACACGGACAACCATGGACAACAACTGAACCACACTGCCCGCACCAAAGTCAGGTGAGTGTACCACTACAGCATCAGTGACCTGTCTGAATTTCCATATTTTCAAGATACAAGAAATGCAATTAGGTCTTCTCGCTAGCTATTTATATTACATATTTATATTTCCTATATCCACAATTGTTGCTGAAATGATGCCAATTTCCCCATTGAGGGGAAATAAATGTTATCTTCTATTACAATACATTGCATTAATACAATTACATATTTATTAATAATAAATACCTGTCCATGTTCTGAAGTGACGTGTGCAGTGACATGTACTAATTTATTTCCGTTTCAGATGCGGTGTCCTGTGTGGATGTGTATTATTTTATATCTCTAAACACATTAATTGGCCTGTTATTTTGTTGTTCATTTTCTATGTTGTTCCATTGTCATCGCAACTCTAGTTATGTACCGTATATACTTCCACATGCAACATCATCATGTCTTCAGGCCATTGCAAGGACATTTTACAGCATGATGATGAACTGTCAGCATCTGCATCAAGGATATCATACAGATCAAAGAGGTCTTTAGTCTCCAGTTCCAGCATGGTGGTTGTTCAAGCTAAAGGATAAGCAGCCAAAGCAAGATCTGCCTTTGCACAAAAAGAGTTGATGACTGAAACAGCTCAGCTTCAAGCCACATTGGAAGCTATGCAAGAAGAAAAAGAAATGAATGCTTCCCTGGCTGAAGCTGAAATCCTGGAAGCAGGCCTATCCGAAGTAGACTGAGTCACAGAAACGTGAGTCTGTACCCATTCCTCTCAAGCAACAAGTTCAGCGCACAGCTAACTATGTGTACGATCATGCTAGAGCCAAATCCATTCACCAGCCAGCTAGCTCAGATGACGAAGACATGACTTTCCACATGCTTCCCGTCATTAGTATAAGGACTTTCAAGCGAGGCCCAGGAGTTGCCCAGCCGGCCTCATAAGAAAAAAAGTCCAGATGGAATTCCTTCTTCCCGGTTCTTTTAATGTGTGGTTGGTGGTCTTGTTTCCAAATAAGAATCCTGATACACTAGACTTATCCTTTGAGTATTTAATACAATCGGAAAAACAAGTTTACAATGCTTTAGTCGAGTGGAAGTCACATCGCCCTGGACTCGGTTCTTTCTCTTTTGGGATCCGGAAGCTGAGTACATCATCTTTTCAGTTTCAGTCAGTCCCCTCAGCGGCTCCTGATCAAACCGGTTCTTGCTTGTTCTCAGACTGAATGTTATCAGTAGTGCACGTGTGTGTGTGTGTTCATAATATAGTGTGATCAGTTTTAACAAACAAAAGCTAGTGTGTGTGTCCTAGTGTCCTGTAAGCAGCACCATAGAAATATACCTCATAGCTCCCCGTGTTGAGCGTGGTGTGGTGTGCTTATATGTGTAGTAAATGGTCGACTGGCCCCAGGGTCGCAGGCCCTTCCCCTCCATGGGGTTTGACACTGGTATACGAGTCCCGCGGACAAAACTGTGTGCACAACATATAAAGTAATAAATATTGTTGCGTCTTTGGTTGTTATATCGGGGCTAGAAGCCTGAGGGAACCTAGGGGCCCCGTGAAGCTTATGAACTCAGGTAAAGGCCCTTTATGGGACTTTCCTGCACATAGCAAATGAGTGTTCTTTACCAATAGCTTTCCCTGCAACAGTGGTAAAATGTGGTAACATTAGCCACAATTGTGCATGTGAAATGTAGACCCTGCGCTAAGGCCGTTGTTGACATCCTGTCTGAAGATGACGTCGAGATCAGGCTCTGGATCGTAATTGTCTGGGGCTGATCACAGACAAGTTGATTCCTCCAGCTCCAGGATGTCCTCCAAGGGGTTGGCTTCAACCACGCATTCTGTCATCTGGTAAGGCGGAGGTTTGTCAAGTAGCCCCAACCTCTGGGCAGGTTATGTCATGGGGCAGCAATTGCGCCCGGAACTGTTTCAAGTCGCCATGTGATGTTCAGGGCTATGCTTCAAAGGACAATCCACAGACCCCATCTGGGGATCCATATTTATCTCAAGTGCCCACCTGTTACCAGGATATTAAAGACGTTTTTTCCAAGTCCAAGGCCAAATCCCTTCCACCCCACAGACCTTATGACTGTGCTGTTGACTTGCTACCTGGAACCACACCCCCACGAGGGAGGTTGTTCAGGGCCGGAATACAAGGCCATGAAGGAGTACGTGGAAGAATCACTGGCAGCCGGGATCATTCGTCCATCTTCATCCCCTGCGGGAGCAGGATTTTTCAAGAAAGACAAGACCCTGCGACCCTGTATCGATTACCGGGGTCTCAACGAGATCACTGTAAAAAACAGGTAAGCCTCTTCCTCTCATCTCCACCGCCTTTGAGTTCCTGGAGGGAGCCAAGATTTTCACCAAACTAGACTTAAGAAATGCATATCATCTCGTCAGGATAAGGGAGGGGGATGAATGGAAAACAGCATTCAACACACCAACGGGACATTATGAGTATTTGGTAATGCCTTTTGGGCTTACTAACGCTCCAGCTGTTTTCCAAAACCTTGTCAATGATATCCTGCGTGACATGTTGAATGTTTATGTTTTTGTCTATTTGGACGACATTTTGATATTCTCCCCGGATGAGGAGACTCACATTATTCATGTCCGCTCTGTTTTGCAGCAGTTACTGCAGAATCAACTATATGTCAATGCTGAGAAATGTGAGTTCCACAAGGCGTCCGTTTCTTTTCTGGGTTTCGTTCTGGCTCAAGGTGAAGTCAAAATGGACCCTTGCAAAGTCGATGCAGTTATTAATTGGCCTACTCCCACGTCATGCAAAGATGTACAAAGGTTCTTCGGGTTCGCAAACTTCTACAGAAAATTCATCAGAAATTTCAGTTCTATAGCCTCTCCTTTGCGATCTTACCTCGCCACACAAACCTTTTGTATGGAACCCGCTTTGTCAGGCAGCTTTTCAAAAACTTAAGTCGAGCTTTACCTCCGCTCCCTTCCTTACTTTGCCAGATCTCAAACAGCAGTTTGTGGTAGAAGTCGATGCGTCTGATGCCAGAATAGGAGCAGTGCTCTCAAGGATGATAAATTACATCCTTGTGCTTTTCTCTCCAAAAAACTGACCCCAGCTGAGAAAAATTATGACATTGGTGACCGTGAACTGCTGGCAGTCAAGGTGGCTTTGATGGAGTGGAGGCACTGGCTAGAGGGGGCACAGACTCCGTTTTTAGTATGGACAGATCACAAGAACCTTGAGTATATTAAAACTGCTAAAATATTAAATGCGAGCCAGGCTAGATGGGCTCTGTTCTTCACTAGATTTAATTTCACGTTATCCTACCGAACTGGTTCTAAAAATGGTAAGCCAGATGCTTTGTCACGTATTTTCTGCGAAGAGAATTCTTTGTCTGACCCTAAGACTATTTTGCCCAAGTCATGTTTCATTTCCGCTTTTGTTTGGGACATTGAAACTGCGGTTAAAGGGGCTCTGAAAGACACTCTTAGCCCTGAAGATTGCCCTGAAAACAGGCTTTATGTGGTTCCGACCTTAAGGGGAAGAGTCATCCACTGGGCTCACACGAACCGAACTGTATGTCACCCAGGCAATGTCAAGAATCAATCAGTGGTTGAACAGCGCTTTTGGTGGCCTAATGTTAGGAGGGATGTTATTGATTACGTCAATGCTTGCCAGGTATGTGCTGCTAACAAATCCTCTCGTCAACGTCCTTCTGGGGAGTTGCGACCCCTGCCAATACCACAACGTCCTTGGTCAGACATTTCCGTAGACTTTGTGACAGGATTACCGGCTTCAAAAGGTAATACCAAAATTCTCACCGTAGTTGACAGGTTCTCCAAAATGGCTCACTTCATTGCACCCCCGAAACTCCCCTCAGCTAAAGATACTGCAGAGTTAATGATCAATCACGTATTCAAATTCCATGGTTTCCCCTAGAATGTGGTGTCTGATAGGGGTCCCCAATTCATTTCGCAATTTTGGAAGGAGTTTTGCAATCTCATAGGTGCTACCGTCAGTCTGTCATCTGGGTTTCACCCTGAAACCAACGGCCAAACCGAGAGGCTGAACCAGGACCTGGAGACTGGGCTCCGATGTCTTGCTTCACAGGAGCCACGATCCTGGTCTCAGAAACTGGTTTGGGTCGAATTCTCCCACAATTCCCTCCCCTCTGCATCCACTGGTCTATTGCCTTTTCACGTTGTGCATGGTTACCAACCATCTCTGTTTCCTGCCATAGCCCCAGAGTCCACAGTTCCAGCGGCATTGACCTTGGTGAGACGCTGCAGGAGGACCTGGGAGCGAGCCCGCCAGATGCTGCTGCGCCAGGGGCGGTCCTACAAAGCCGCTGCTGACCGTCGGAGGACACCAGCCCCGAACTACAAAGTGGGTCAGCGAGTTTGGCTCTTGACCAAACATATTCCACTCCGGGTGGAGTCCAAGAAGCTCGCTCCCAGGTTCGTTGGGCCCTTCCCCATCACAAAGATCATCAACCCTGTCACCGTGAAGCTGAGGCTCCCAAGGTCAATGCGGGTCCACCCTGCTTTTCACGTCAGCCTACTCAAGCCAGCCCGGGAGTCCCTTCTGGTCCCGCCTTCCAAGCCCCCTCCCCCCCCCCCGGTTTGTGGATGGGGGCCCTGTCTTTTCTGTGAAGCGGCTGTTGTCATCTCGTCGGAGGGGGTGGGGGTTTCAATATCTGGTGGACTGGGTGGGCTATGGCCCTGAGGAACGTTCATGGGTGCCGTCTGCGTTTATCATAGATGATTCGCTCATTCAGGACTTCCACGTTGTGCATCCAGGGGCCCCAGGGCCGTCTGGGGCCGGCCGTTAAGGGGGGGTGGGGGGTGGGGGTACTGTCATGGGTGTGTGTTCCGGGTTTTGTCTTCCCCCCTGTTTCACACACACCTGCTCCTGTGAGCATCTTCACCACCTGTGCCTCGTTCACCCTAATTACCTATTGTATTTAACCTCGTGTCTCATTCCCTCTCGTTGCCAGTTCGTTGTACCTTGTCGTCGCGTTCCAGCATTCCTTGTTTCCACGTCACAGACTCACAGTAAGATTTGACCCTGTTCCGATTATCGACCTTGCCTCTTTGCCTCATGTTTTTGGATACTGTTGCTTTTCTTGGATTGCCTGCCTGTGTACCGACCTATGCCCGTCTATTAAACCTCTCTTTTTGGAAACTGTCCATTTGTTTTGGAGTCGTGCATTTTTGGATCCTATCCTCTGTTCCGTTCATGACAGAATGTGGTTTCCCAGCAACAGGGAGCCTGTGTACAACAAAATATATATAAATGAAAGTTGGTTGGGAAAGAGCAAATAATTAGTCAAGGATTTGGAACTTTTAGATAAAACTATCAACTGTCTGTTGTGGTTGCCAGCTGGGTTCCACAGTGGCCTCCACAAGTCAATCACCCTAAGATAAAGATCAAGAAGAATGCAATCTGGAAGAAGACTAACAACACAACCGCTTCCTGCGACCCACAGCACAGCCATCCACACGTAGCACTTCTACGATCCCCCCCTCCCCCCCTTTTTTCACACAGCCTGCTGCAGTGTCACAACAAGAGCAAGCCGGCTCCCTCCTCCAGGCCGTGCGATCTCATGGACAGATTTGAGGAGGTTGAGGCTGGGAGGGGATGCAGACGGTGCAAGAAGATGCTTTCATTGTGGAAAGAAGAGACATTGGATAGATATTGGATCAGAGACTGTCCGAAGGAGAGAAAAAACTCATGGTGGTGATCGATGGTGGGGGACCCAGTTCGTCTGACCTCTGGCTGACTCCCGGCGCCCCCAAAGACAGCACAGGGCTTTACCAGCGATATGCAGACACACAAACGCATCCAACATTGCTGTTTCCTTTTGTTATTTTTCTGCAATGAAGACGCGCTTGGCATTGATAACACTGCTTCACTTAGGCTCGGTATTTAATTTACAGTCACCACCAGACATTCATATACACACTCCATCCATCCATTTTCTGAGCCGCTTCTCCTCACTAGGGTCGCGGGCCATATACACACTGTCAGGGTTATTTTAACCAACAGGCTCACACCAAGGAAGGAGACAGAAGCAAGAATCACAACTTGAGTCAATTACGTAACTTTGCAAAGTGAGAGCAGCTATAAGAAGCTACTCACCGCAGCGGCGTCCGCGGTTTTTTCGGCACATGGAGGCGACGCCACAGAGGGAAGCGAGCCGGCATCAAGGTGAAACTGCGCAAGAGTGGATACGGCGTTCCCGTCGATCCACCTCGCGAATGTACGCTACGTATCCAACAAAATGGACGAGCTTCCTCTCCTGTTAAAGACCAGTAAAGACTTCGGACGTTCTGCCGCCATGTGCTTTACGGAGACCTGGCTTTGCGACGCTGTACCCGATGGCGCCGTCATGCTTCCCGGCTTCCATCTTCACCGAGCAGATCGCGACATGGAATCATCGGGGAAAACAAAAGGCGGCGGGATATTCTTCTATATCAACGTAAAATGGTGTACGGACGTCATGGAGCTCAGCACACACTGCATTCCGCATTTGGAGTCGTTGTTTTTTAACTGTAAGCCATTCTACTCGCTGTGTGAGTTCGCATCATTCATTCTCGATGGTGTGTACATGCCGCCTCAAGCTAACACGAACGCCGCACTGCTAAGGCTCGCCAAACAAGTCAACGAAATGGAAAAAAAACACCCGGACTCACCCCTCCTTGTTCTCGGGGACTTTAACAAAGCTAAACTCAACCACGAACTCCCTAAATACAAGCAGCACATCGACTGTCCTACCAGGGAAAATAACATTTTAGACCACTGCTATACTACGCTAAAAAACGAATGCCGTGCTATACGTCGTGCAGCCCTGGGCTTGTCTGATCACTACTTAATTCACTTAATACCGAAATACAGGCAAGAACTTAAATGCGCAAAGCCTACAGTGAAAACAGTGAAAAGTGGACCAATGAAGCAAAGATAGAACTTCAAAACTGCTTAGGCTGCACAGACTGGAGTGTCTTTGAAAATTCAGCTGGCAGCCTGGATGAATATACGGACACTATCACATCCTATATCAGTTTCTGTGAAGAGGTTTTTGCACCAACAAAGTCATTTCACACTTTCAACAACAAGCCGTGGTTCACTGCAAAATTTAAGCAGCTTCGCCAAGCTAAAGACGACGTATATCAGAGCGGGGACAGGGCCCTGTATAATCGAGCTAGAAACCAGCTGACTAAAGAAATTAACATTGCAAAGAGGAACTGTGCTGCAAAGTTGGAAAAACAGTTTAGCGCTAACGACTCTAAATCAGTCTGGCATGCATTCCAATCGCTGACTAATTACAAGCGACGATCCCCCCAAGCTGAGAACAATAGCACACAAACCAACGACTTGAATACCTTCTACTGCAGATTTGAAAAGGACACTTTTTTCCCTATCGAGCGAACAGGTCTGCGAATAATGCAGTCAACATGGGACTGCACTTCATCCTAGAACACTTCGACAGTGCAGGGAACTACGCGAGGATCCTGTTTGTGGTCTTCAGCTCAGCATTCAACACCATCATTCCTGAACTCCTTTCATCCAAGCTTCTCCAGCTCAGCGTCTCACCTGCCATCTGCCAGTGGATTTACAGATTCCTGACGGGCAGGACACAGCAGGTGAGGCTGGGAGAGACCACCTCATCCACACGCAGCATCAGGACTGAGGCGCCCCAAGGTTGTGTCCTCTCTCCGTTGCTCTTCTCTCTCTACACGAAAGACTGCACCACAGCGCACCCGGCTGTCAAACTCCTGAAGTTTGCAGATGACACCACTGTCATTGGCCTCATCAAGGACGGTGACGAGTCTGCATATTGACAGGAAGCGGAACGGCTGGAGCTGTGGTGCGGCCGACACAACCTGGAGCTGAACACGCTCAAGACTGTAGAGATGATGGTGGACTCTGCATCTTTTGCACAATTGTCAAAAAAATAAAAAATAAAAAATGTACTGGCATTACCAGACAACTAGCAACCCTTTCTTGCTCAGTGGCTGTTTTTTTTTTTTTTTGTCAATGTCTTTATGTCTCAAAAGTGTTCTCTGTCAATTGATTGTCTGTTGTCGTACTAGAGTGGCTCCAACTACCGGAGACAAATTCCTTGTGTGTTT
This sequence comes from Phyllopteryx taeniolatus, assembly GCF_024500385.1. Taxonomy (NCBI): domain Eukaryota; kingdom Metazoa; phylum Chordata; class Actinopteri; order Syngnathiformes; family Syngnathidae; genus Phyllopteryx; species Phyllopteryx taeniolatus. The sequence goes on from NC_084520.1 coordinate 3,155,398, forward strand.
TTTGGACATACTTGGCAAATAAATATGATTCTGATTCTGAAGAATAATCACCGCGCTTATCTCACCCAACTCCTCTGATGTGTCTTTCCTTGCGCAGCTCTTTTTATTAACATTTGGTGGGTGTTTACATTACATAAAGACATTTACAAAAACCTGCCCTAATATAGTCATGGTCAGTAGGTCAGTATGTGTGTGTGTGTGTTTTGTGAGTGTGTTTGTGTGAGTGTGAGTGTGTTGATAACTTATGTTCACTATCTTTCACATTTCCCTCCTGTTTATCGAATGATCATCACATTGACATCAAAATACCACTTTCTGTTTTTACAGGTTTCTGTGGTACTCATCATAACGTGACATTTCATTACACATCAGTTGTTTCTTCTTTTAGGAGTGACAAGTATTCATCGCTTAGCATGATGCCAGAAACATACCTATTCACCATTTTAGTCATGTCGTGAAGACAAGGAAAGATGCAACCAGTAAATAGCAAAACAATCATAGAATTATTAGAATTGGTGTGGCGACACAGTGGACGACTGATTAGAGCATCGGCCTCACAGTTCTGTGGACCCGGGTTCAATCCCCGGCCCCGCCTGTGTGGAGTTTGCATGTTCTCCCCATGCCTGCGTGGGTTTTCTCCGGGCACTCCGGTTTCCTCCCACATCCCAAAAACATGCATTAATTGGTGACTCTAAATTGCCCGTAAGTGTGACTGTGAGTGCGAATGGTTGTTTGTTTGTATGTGCCCTGCGATTGGCTGGCAACTAGTTCAGGGTGTACCCCGCATCCTGCCCGATGACAGCTGGGATAGGCTCCAGCACGCCCGCAACCCTAGTGAGGAGAAGCGGCTCAGAAAATGGATGGATGGATGGATGGATAGAATTGGTGTGAAAATTTTGAGGAGGACATTCGTCCATTCTCCAGACGAAAACAAAGAAAAGGGATCGAATCCCTTGTTGACAAAATCTCGTGTTTCTCGTGTCTCGCTCGCATGGTTCATTGTCTGTATGGCAGCAGCCACTTCTTGTTCATCAGCAGCATTGTCAGGAATGAATGGCAAGTAAATGGCAAGTGCCATTTACCAGGACACAAGCTCCTCCTTGTGCTGCAGTCAGTAGATCTAACACCATTCTATTTTGCAATACCATCAAACGCATGCTTGATATTTCTTCATTTGCGGCTTCCCAAGCTTTAATACTAGCATTCATAAATAACCCCAATTGATAATCAATGGGGCACGGTGGACGACTGGTTAGAGCGTCAGCCTCACAGTTCTGAGGACCCGGGTTCAATCCCCGGCCCCGCCTGTGTGGAGTTTGCATGTTCTCTCCGTGCCTGCGTGGGTTTTCTCCGGGCACTCCGGTTTCCTCCCACATCCCAAAAACATGCATGAATTGGAGACTCTAGATTGCCCGTATGTGAGTGCGAATGGTTGTTTGTTTGTATGTGCCCTGCGATTGGCTGGCAACCAGTTCAGGGTGTACCCCGCCTCCTGCCCGATGATAGCTGGGATAGGCTCCAGCACGCCGGCGACCCTAGTGAGGAGAAGCGGCTCAGAAAATGGATGGATGGATGATAATCAATGGTCTCTACTCTTAGCAATATTTTCCCTACACCTAACCATGGAAACAATGACAAAACCATTTTGTTTCCAGTGCTCCAGAGTTCAAGGTCATCTGAAACATTGGAACCCCATATGGCGTCATGTGGTTTAATTTCTGGTGTTTTGATGTCTCGTTTTTTTCCGCTCCTGCATATCAATTTGGCTTGCAACATTATTGTCCCATTTTGTAATGTGATGGGAGAAAGTACAGCTCTATTTGTTAATCTTCCTTTTAAAGCAAATTCTGTGACACACTCAGTCAGATTCACATCCAGTGGAATTGCATCAAGGTTAGGGTGTGTTGATGACACAGGCATTCTAGTTCATACATAACACTTTGTTCAATTTCTAACTCCGACAATCATGGTGGCATATCTGTACCAGACGTTGGTGTGGTATACGTGCTTAATGTTCCATTCTCCATGGAGTGTCCCACGAATCGTCGTTCTTCATGCATCATCGGACCTCTGCTGGTCGACAGTGGCCATGGGTAGAATGGCGAGGGTTATTCCTGCAAAAATGAGGCACATTACCGTCTGCATTGTCTTTTTTCTTGTTGTCCTCATGGTCCTCAGTTTGTTGCGTTCAGGAGTCTAGGCTGTCGAGAAGAACGTTTCTCTTTCCAGATGTCACGTGTTGAGATCACATTTGCGCTCCTCAACCGACATGGAGGCAGTCTGTGGCACATCCTCGGTCGCCATCTGCTGGAGGTCAGGCCCTGCGGCTTCACAGCTCCTAAACAGCTGGGGGAGTTCTAGGAAGCAAGCTTCACTGACATTGAGACAAATAGGCTCTATACACCTACCCCCCTTTATAGTCAGCCTCCACCCCTCAGCCAGGTGAGCTGCTTCCCAGTGGTACCTGCCTTTTGCAGTGCGACAAGTGAATCCAGGAGGGGCGCCCTGCAATCCGCACAGCAGTAGGTGTTGTCAGCAGAACTTGAAAAGGTCCATCCCACCTTGGACTAGACCAGCACTTCCGCTTTATGACTTTGATGAGGACCCAGTCACCAGGTTTGATGGGTGTTTGGCCCTCCTGCAAAGACTAAGGTTCATCTGGCAGCTGGTTACACATTGCTACTTCTTTATCTTTTAATAATTTCCTCATACAGTCACTGAGAGGTATCTCTTGCATTTGTTCAGGAGTTAGTGGAAAATCAGTTACTAGTAATTAAAATGGTATGCCATACATCATTTCAAATTGGACCACTTCCTTTTCCCGTTCTCATGTAAAGTTTAACTAAATCTAAACAATCAGCAAATGCCGGTTTCAGCCATGCACTTTTTTGATCTGCTTTTGATCATTCCATTTGTTCCCTCTACAAGGCCTGCACTTTGTGGGTGATAGGCGCAGTGATGTTTTAATGTTATGCCCAGATTTTGTCGCGTTTTTTCAACTACATTATTTACAAAATGTACATTATTTACAAAATGGCTTCCGTTGTCACTCCAAATAATTTGTGGTATGACATGTTGTGGGATAATGTGTTTACAGACTGCCTTTGCCACTACAATCTTGGTAAATCCATCAATTATCACCAAACAATATTTGTATTGTTTTGATCTGTTCAACTCTATGTATCATGTGGAACGGATATTTTTCTTGAGGAAACTGTCCTCTTTTCGGTCTAACATTTCCTTGTGAGTTATATTTAGCACAGATCATACATGGGAATCCATATGTAACAAAGTGATGCTCTATTATCTGCACCATCCCTCCTTTTGAGACAAGGCAAGGCCCATGGCTCACAATTGCTGCCCATTTGAATAGGCCTTTTGGAAGTATCGGTTTTCCTACTTTTGTTACATATGATTCCATCAGCATATGTTGCTGTGCCTTTGTTTTCCCAAAAAGCTTTTTCAGTGTCTGGTGCATTATTTTGGATGTCCTTTAGCACTGTAATGTCAATTGGATCTTTATTCTGCGCATTTTCAATTGCCAGACATAGTTTACCATTTGCTGCTTCTGTCAATGCAACCAATTCAGCTGCTTGTGCCAAATAGTGAGATGGTAATTGACGAGCTTTCAATACATTTTCTTTTGTTACTACAACATATCCTGTCACATTTGTGTAGTCAGGTCGTTTTTGTGATGACCCATCTACAACCCCAATTCCAATGAAATTGGGGCGTTGTGTTAAACATAAATAAAAACAGAATACAATGATTTGCAAATCATGTTCAACCTATATTTAATTTAATACACTACAAAGACAAGATATTTAATGTTCAAACTGATAAATATTATTGTTTTTAGCAAAACCACATTCTTCACGTGTTACAACAGTATGGCTTAGTTGTAATAGAGTGCAGGTACTAGACTGGCCTGCCTACAGTCCAGACCTGTCTCCCATTGAAAATGTGTGGCGCATTATGAAGTGTAAAATAAGACAACGGAGACCCCGGACTGTTGAACAACTGAAGCTGTACATCAAGCAAGAATGGGAAAAAAATTCCACCTACCAAGCTTCAACAATTAGTGTCCTCAGTTCCCAAACGTTTATTGAATGTTGTTAAAAGAAAAGGTGATGTAACACAGTGGTAAACATGACCAGCTTTTTTGGAACGTGTTGCAGCCATAAAATTCTAAGTTAATGATTATTTGCTAAAAACAATCAAGTTTATCAATTTGTACATTAAATATCTTGTCTTTGTAGTGTATTCATTTAAGTATAGGTTGAACATGATTTGCAAATCATTGTGTTCTGTTTTTATTTATGTTTAACACAACGTCCCAACTTCATTGGAATTGGGGTTGTACAAAAATTTGTACTGCATCTTCCAGGTCTTTTAGATCTGCCCTGGGGAGATTCACTGCTTTACTTTCTTCCAAATAGTCATGTTGTACACCATTTTGTTCGGTGGGTAGCAGTATTGCTGAGATTAAAACTGTGCATCGCTAAAGTATTATGTGTGGTTGTGATATTAGTACTGCTCCTCAAATGGCTTTTGGTAATTCGGTAGTGCCAACACTGCAGTTCCTGCCAGTGTTCTTTTCAATTCACAAAATGCTTTGTCCCCTTCGTCTGTCCACTGTATTTTGTCAGTCAGTGTCATTGGTATGTCATAAATTAGGCTTAGCAATGCTGTTGCTATCTCTGAGTAATTTGCAACTCAGCTTTTACAATAGTTGCATAAGCCTAAAAATGACATCATTTGTCTTTTTGTTTCGGGCTTTGGAGCCGACAATATTGCTTCCTTCCGCTTTGGATCAATATGACGACCTTGTTTCCTGTTTGTGCTAAATGTTGCAATAGGGCCAATGTGTCTTTTTCGCAATCTTCATGTGTTTTAGCAGCAACGAGTATGTCGTCCATGTGAGTCAAAATCTGACTTCCACATGGAGGATCAAACGTGCCCAAGCAAGTGGTGATTGCTTGAGAGAAAATTGTGGGACTTTCACAATATCCTTGAGGGAGCCGTGTGTACGTGTATCTTTTTCCTTCAAATGTAAATGCAAACCAAAATCTGCTGTCCGGGTGGAGTGGTATAGAGAAGAATGCATTACTCAAATCCACCACGGAGAACAGCTTGGCTTCTGGGTCCAAGTTGTTTAATAGTGTGTGTGATATAGGTGTCATAGCCAGTATTCACGATTTCACTATTCAGTCTCTGATGAACGTTTTCCTGACCGTTTCCCTCAATTTGACTGCTTGGATGACAATGCCGACTTAAATGATGACCATGATTCATGTTCCTCAGTCTAACTTTGTTGTATGACTGACTTACAATCTGCTTATGAAGGATTTTCTTGAACCTGAGTTGTGAATTTCTGGATGACTGTAGGATTGTTTTATTAATTAACTATTTTATTTATTTATTATTTATTTATGTATGTTAACTATTAATTAATTATGTTTGTTAATACATATTATACTGTTATATTATTTTGATTAACTTTTAATGCTTTGATTATTTAGTGTTAAGTTTTAGGTAGTTAGGATGTAATAATGTTTAATACTTTTCCTTTTTTTATGTGATTAATAATAGAGTACTATAATCAAAAGGGGGGAGCTGAGTTGGAAAATGTATCTTTTATATATACCAAATATTACTTCTGTTAGTTGTATACAACCTTCACATGCTTTATTGTTCCATGTTGTGACTACTAGCTCTTTTACGGGCCTTTTTTGCTCCCAGCCATGTTGTGACTACTAGTTGTTTTTCGATAAAGATAAGTTAAGTGCAGCTGGACAAAGATAATTGTTTTGTTTCCTTCTCTGTCTCTCTCACTTTGATATAACGAAGGGGTTTTCTGTCTGGGCTTCAGTAAGGGATGACAACTCGTAAGACTTGTACCTTTTCCTCTCTTTACAAAGAAGTTTCTTTCTTTTTGGTAATAAATTAGCCAAAACACTGCCAACAAAGAATCTAGGGCCAATCTGCTCTGATATGTCACTTGGAATGTGGCTGAAAGTTGTTTGTGTATGGCTTCAAAACTATCTCTGGTGTAGTTGATTTGTAAATCATTGTATTCTGTTTTTATTTATGTTTAACACAACATCCCAACTTAATTGGAATTGGGGTTGTACATGTGACGTTTGCATAAAATTTAATGCCAAAGCTACAATGAAAACCGGCATGCTTTCCAATGCCTAGCTACCCCTGGCGTGAGGTACTACTTGATTTTACAGATATGGGAGAAGAAAACAAGGCTAATGGCTACCGCTATTTATTAGTTGCGGTGGACACATTCACACGGTGGGTTGAAACCAAATCGACCTGGAAAGTGACAGCCAAAGTGGCTAACATATGATCTGATCCCACGATACGGCTTGCCCCGTGTGAGCCGATCGGACAATGGCACACATTTCACAAGTGAGAGTTTCCAAACTGTGGAACAGTTCTTTGACATCCAATATAGGTATTGAGCCATTTACCACCCTCAGTCGCAAGGACTGGTGGAAAGGGCATATCACACCATCAAAGAACAATTGGTAAAGGTGATGCACCAAACAAAATTAAAATGACACAATATGCTAAATATAGTGCTTTTCGACATTTGATCAGCCCCCAATTCAGCTCACGGTCTGATGCCCCATGAGGTATTAACGGGGCGTAAAATGCCGTGACCCTTTTGTAAATAGTCCCACTGGTGACGCTCTCACTCTAAAGGAATAACAGGAAGATACAGTTGTAGCAGATATGCTCCCGCAATTGGAGGTGCCACAGGGACTCCCAATCACTTGATACCCATGATTGGGTATATTTTATTGCTCAGCGGCTGTTTTTCTCAATGTCTTTATGTCTCAAATGTATTCTCTGTCAATTGACTGTCTGTTGTCGTACTAGAGCTGCTGCAACTACCGGAGACAAATTCCTTGTGTGTGTTTTTGGACATACTTGGCAAAATAAAGATAATTCTGATTCTGAATGGAGCTTCCCTGAATTGCTCAGTCAAAGGTGATGTAACACAGTGGTAAACATGACCCTGTTCCAGCTTTTTTTAGAACATTTTTACAAATGTCAGCTCGGGGTGCCACCAATGCATCTGAATCATGTCTTAGAGCTTCTTAACAGAGTGATGACCTCTGTAGTGGGCCTCCTGGCAGAGTAATTGTAATAGGCCACAAGGGGCCACCACTTTCCCTGTACGCAAACTCCACAGCCCATCAAGTGTTGATTTGGTGGCACCTCTCTCTAGCCATTGCTGTTTTTCCTCCAGAGAGGCAGATCCCTGGGCTTCAATTATTTATTTGATGGCTCTCTGTGTGGCGGCACGGTGGCCGACTGGTTAGAGCGTCAGCCTCACAGTTCTGAGGTGAGGGGTTCAATCCCCGTCCCCGCCTGTGTGGAGTTTGCATGTTCTCCCCGTGCCTGCGTGGGTTTTCTCCGGGCACTCCGGTTTCCTCCCACATCCCAAAAACATGCATTAATTGGAGACTCTAAATTGCCCGTAGGCATGACTGTGAGTGCGAATGGTTGTTTGTTTCGATGTGCCCTGCGATTGGCTGGCAACCAGTTCAGGGTGTACCCCGCCTCCTGCCCGATGACAGCTGGGATAGGCTCCAGCACGCCCGCGACCCTAGTGAGGAGAAGCGGCTCAGAAAATGGATGGATGGATGGGCTCTCTGTGTTTGTGGATTGTCTTTCTTTTCTGTTTTCTGTGCTGCCATCTGATATATGGTACATAATTGGCAGCCTTTTTGGCGGCTAAGTCAGCGCTGGCATTACCAAGCGCTGTAAAAGTGCCTGCCTTGGAGTGTCCTGCTACCTGAATTAAAGTTATCACTTTTGGTAATTTAATCACTTCAGTCAATTATGTTAGCAAAAGGAAGTGTTTTACAGGTGTGCCTGTGGTGGAATACATTTTTATTAAAAAAATAAGAAAAATAGAATTAGTTTATCCACTCTTCAGAAAAGTAAACAGGAGGGAGGCCTAAATGCTCCCAACTTTAAACAGTTATTTAGCTAACCAATTACAATACCTCATCAAATGGATGCACCACAATGAGGTGCAACATTCTCGGCTAGAATTGGAACAGATAGACTGCAACATCAAACTCCCAAAACTCCCATTTATTTCAACATCTTAAATGCCATCAATGCTTCAAGAACCCATTAATCGCATCCACCTTAACGGCTTGGTGGAAAAGCTTAGAAGCTACAGGATCTCACTTACATCCCAGTATGCTCTCCCCAATCTGGCACAAGTCAGATTTCAAAATTAACAATGTAGCGTGTCAAGGTATAGGATGAAACGTAATTTATTTAAGAAATACATTTGTCGAAGTTGAACACCTGTGTTTACTTCCGGATTAGTCCGATTTATGTTTTCAATGTCACAATCAAATAAATTTTGTCTTGTAAAGGGCACAACGTCTCTTTTGAGATATGTAAAAGAAGAGAAAAAGACACACTCCAAGTGCAGGATGGCCGGAGCGCTTGAAGTGGCGTTGTTAGCCACGCAGTCAGGGAAAAACCCACACTACTTCCCAATGGAGCCTTGTCCGTAAACTGCCCCACACCCAAAAGGGTAGCTTCGGGGAGCACGGCGGGGAAGTTTGGTGCCTCTCAGCCTCAGCCACCTCGTGGTGAGAGGTGGGGCTCCTGGGCTGAGCCAGATATTCGGCCAGTTGAAAAAAACAAAAGAGTGCGAGAGAGAGAGAGAGCCAGAACCAGAGCAGGACAAAGGAGCTTCGGCCTTTTATGCACCTCAAAGAGCGCCCCCTTTAACCAAACGGAAGGCAGGCCACTCCTTTAGAATCACATTTAATTTTAGGATGATTTGTGGTTTAAAACCAGTGGAATAAAATAACATTAATTCCAAACTAATGCACTGTTTACATGCACCGTTTAATCTATGCGATGTGTTTCAACCTTATGTAGTGGCTAATAACACTGTCTGTTTGTATAACATTTCTGTGTTCGTTTTGAGATAAACACAAGCAATGTGAGCTGGGCGGTGGCCGGAGGCGGGGACCTTGGCGATCCGATCCCCGGCTACAAAAGCTGGCTCGAGGGATGTGGAATGTCACCTCTCTGGCAGGGAAGGAGCCTGAGCTGGTGTGTGAGATTGAGAAGTTCCGACTATATATAGTCGGGCTCGCCTTCACACACGGCTTGGGCTCTGGTACCAGTCCTCTTGAGAGGGGTTGGACTCTCTTCAACTCTGGAGTTGCTCACGGTGAGAGGCGCCAAGCAGGTGTTGCTATTCTTATTGCCCCCCGGCTCGGCGCCTGTACGTTGGAGTTCACCCCGGTGGATGAGAGGGTAGCCTCCCTCCGCCTTCGGGTGGGGGACGGGTCCTGACTGTTGTTTGTGCATATGCACCAAACAGCAGTTCAGAGTCCTTGGAGGGGCTGCTCGAGAGCGCTCCCGCTGGGGACTCAATCGTTCTGCTGGGGGACTTCAATGCTCATGTGGGCAATGACAGGGAGACGTGGAAGGGCGTGATTGGGAGGACGACCCCCCCCCCCGATCAGAACCAGAGTGGTGTTCTGTTATTGGACTTTTGTGCTCACCATGGATTGTCCATAAATAACACCATGTTCAAGCATAAGGGTGTCCATACGTGCACTTGGCACCAGGAGACCCTAGGTCGCAGTTCAATGATCGACTTTGTGATCGTGTCATCGGACTTGCGGCCGCATGTCTTGGACACTCGGGTGAAGGGGGGGGGGGGCTATCAACTGATCACCACCTGGTGGTGAGTTGGCTCCCATGGTGGGGGAAGATGCCGGTCCGACCTGGCAGGTCCAAACGTATTGTGAGGGTCTGCTGGGAAGGTCTGGCAGAATCGCCTGTGAGAAGGAGTTTCAACTCCCACCTCCGGCAGAACTTCACACACATCCCGGGGGAGGCAAGGGACATTGAGTCCGAGTGGACCATGTTCTGTGCCTCCATTGCTGAGGCGGCCGGCCAGTGCTGTGGCCGTAAGGTGGTCGGTGCCTGTCGTGGTGGCTATTCCCGAACCCGTTGTGAGGGATGCCGTCAAGCTGAAGAAGGAGTCCTATTGGGCCTTTTTGGCCTGTGGGACTCCAAGCGGAATGCGGCTTTGGTGGTCGCGGATGCGTGGGAGGACTTCGGTGAGGCCACGGAGAACGACTTCAAGGAAATTCTGGTCCACCATCCGGTGTCTCAGGAGGGGGAAGCAGTGCACCATCAACACTGTGTACAGTGGGGATGGGGCACTGCTGACCTCGACTCAGGACGTTGTGAGTCGGTAGGGAGAATATTTCAAAGACCTCCTCAATTCCACATACACGCCTTCCCATGAGGAAGCAGAGCCTGGGGTCTCTGAGGCAGGATCTCCTATCTCTGGGGTTGAGGTCACCGAGGTTGTTAAAAAGCTCCTCGGTGGCTAGGCCCCGGGGGTGGATGAGGTTCGCCTGGAGTTCCTAAAGCCTCTGGATGTTGTGGGCCTGTCCTGGTTGACACGCCAATGCAACATCGCATGGACATCGGGGACAGTGCTTCTGGATTGGCAGTCTGGTGTGGTGGTCCCCCTTTTTAAGAAGGGGTACCGGAGGGTGTGTTCCAACTACGGAGGGATCACACTCCTCAGCCTCCCTGGTATGGTCTATTCAGGGGTGCTGGAGAGGAGGGTCCGTCGGGAAGTCGAATCTCAGATTCAGGAGGAGCAGTGTGGTTTTCATCCTGTCCGTGGAACAGTGGACCAGCTCTTCACTCTCGGCAGCGTCCTCAAGGGTGCATGGGAGTTCGCCCAACCAGTCTACATGTGTTTTGTGGACTTGGAGAAGGCGTTCGACTTCCCTCGGGGAGTCCTGTGGGGGGTGCTTCGGGAGTATGGGTTACCGAACCCCCTGATACGGGCTGTTCGGTTCCTGTATGACCGGTGTCAGAGTTTGGTCCGCATTGCCGGCAGTAATTTGGGTTGGACTCCACCAAGGCTGCCTTTTGTCACCGATTCTGTTTATAACCTTTATGGACAGAATTTCAAGGCGCAGCCGAGGCGTAGAGGGGGTCCGGTTTGGTGGCCTCAGTATTGCATCTCTGCTTTTTGCAGATGATGTGGTTCTGTTGGCTTCATCAAGCCGTGACTTCCAACTCTCACTGGAGCAGTTCGCAGCTGAGTGTGAAGCGGCTGGGATGAGAGTCAGCACCTCCAAATCTGAGACCATGGTCCTCAGTCCGAAAAGGGTGGAGTGCCCTCTCCAGGTCGGGGATGAGATCCTGCCCCAAGTGGAGTAGCTCAAATATAATGGGGTCTTGTTCACGAGTGAGGGAAGAATGGAACGGGAGATCGACAGGCGGATCGGTGCAGCGTCTGCAGTGATGCGGACTTTGCATCGGTCCATTGTGGTGAAGAAGGAGCCGCTCGATCTACGTTCCTACCCTCACCTATGGTCACGAGCTGTGGGTCGTGATCGAAAGAACAAGATCCCAGATACGAGTTTCACCACATATTGACGAGATCCCAAAATGAGTTTCCTCTGGAGGCCTATCTCCCTTAGAGATAGGCTGAGAAGCTCGGTCATCTGGGAGGGGCTCAGAGTAGAGCCGCTGCTCCTCCGCATCGACAGGAGCCAGATGAGGTGGCTCGGGCATCTGTTGAGGATGTCTCCTGGATGCCTCCCTGGTGAGGTGTGCCGGGCACATCTCACCAGGAGGATACCCCGGAGATGACCCAGGACACGCTGGAGAGACTACGTCTCTCAGCTTGCCTGGGAACGTCTCAGGATACCCTCGGAAGAGCTGGAGGAAGTGGTTGGAGAGAGCGAAGTGTGGGCTTCCCTGCTAAAGCTATTGTCCCCGCGATCTGACCTCGGATAAGTGGAAGAGAATGAATGAATGAGTTATTTCATGAGCTAGTGTCATGTGGGAAAAGTTCAGAACAAAAATATACTTAGTGCGTGTAACGCCGTCACTCATTTGCGACGTAAGAAGACTCAATAATCAGAATCGTCAGGCAAGCAGGAAAATGACTCCTCGGAATCAAATTACTGGGAACTGGTTCTCAAAAAGATGTGGCTTTTGATTCCCATGCCTCTTATTATCTTTGTATGGGTAGAATAGCTTATGAATTGGTGTGCAGTGTACCTAATGCTGTGCACAGTAAGTGTGCGTTGTCAATTAAGCTTCCAGTTAAGAGGTATTCTTAGATATTAAGAGGACATAGTATGAGTACCATTTTAGGTATAAACGACACATAACCTTATATACAGTAGGTCCAAAACATCAGAGCAGTGATTCCAAACCATTGTGCAGCAGCATATTATTGTGCCTTGAGAGATTATCAGTGTGCCTCTGGAAATTATCCAATTTCACTTAATTGGTTCGAAAATCATTATTTACTACAAATAATGTATTTTCATCTATCTATGCCAGTAACATATAGTGACAGGAAAAACAATTAAGGGATCCTGCTCTTGATGACATAAGGTATAATTAAATTGTATCTACTGTATTGGTTGCCACTCATACAACAGAACAAGTAATGGCATGCATACACTGAGTAAGTACATTTGTGAGGAAACTGAGATGAGCTCATTATTCCAGTACATATACTTTTTGTGATATTTTTGTGGGGTAAAGGACATGAAATACTATATTTGGGGCAAGTACTGTACATGAGTATTACAAATAGAAGGATAATGCTGTGTTTTCTGTCATTCTGTCAAGTATTACCATTTCATTGCAGTGATATGGAGAGTTGCACGAAGTAAACAGGACATATTTGTCTGACCTTTAAGCGATTCCATGGGAGCGCCTACTGGTTGGCTGTATAGCTTTGTTCACAGCTCACTGTTAGGTTTTTTTAAAATAATTATTTTGTTTAAAATAATTCTTGTTCCACTTAAACAACAATGTGCCAAATTAACATGGTGGCGTTGCAGGATGATGCAGGACAGTACTGAGTGTCTGTTTGGAAGGGTTAGACACTGCTGACATTGGACACCAATCCAGGTCTGCACATCGTCCTTTTTTGGTGTGGGATCTTATCTTCTTTAGGAGGGAGAAGAATCTTGCCATTATGTAATGGGAAAATGGCCCTTGACTAGATCCTCGGTTTGTAATCCCTCAAAGAAAAAGAATGTAAAGTCGGCTAGAGCTTAGCCCCACCTTCCAGTCTAAATGAAGGAGGAGACGTGCTGTTCGTCAAGCCTGCACTCGGGGTCACATACAAATGGATGCAAGAAGAAGAGGGGAGATCGAGTAGGAGACATTTATGGCTAAACCTTGTTGGGACGGAAGAAATGGTACAAACAGAGCTCAAACATACGGACCACAGCCTGCAAAGAGACAAAATTTATGGTGTTTATGTTGAGGGATTCTGAGGGGATTTGGGATATGCGTCGATAAGTGCCAACAAATTTTTCACAGAGTGTTGCTGAGTCTATCTCCATTGGTGCATTTAGAATAATCACATACAAAAGCAGAATCACTTGCTAAAATTAGAGCAGGCTTTTTTTAATGTGCGGGTTGACAAGAATGAAAAGGGAAGCTGAGGGCATTGCAATATCCTGATTTATGATCCAGAACACATGGTTGACTTTTTCTGTGTGTCTTCAAAACACTTTATTGTGCAACTTGTTAGAAAATTATTCATCCTGGAAAAAGAGTCTTACAATCAACAGAAAGGCCCTCTGCAACACCAGAGTAGCCTATTATTCATCTTAAATGAAAAAAAATAAAATAAAAGCAACCATATATTTCTCTTCAGTACAGTAGCAGGATGACAAAACGCCACAGTGCTATATCTATGTGGTGTTTTCCCAACTGTCAGCAGGGATGATCAAATGTAATTTTTTGGCACTGAAATTGTCACTTTTGGAAACAAAATTAACCTTAGGGAAGATACAATGCTTAATGCATACGTGAACAGGTTTTGGTCTTTCAGAGTTAGCCACTACAGTTTTCTCTTCTAGCTAGCTCCTCAATGTGATTGTTCGACTCAGTCCCGAATCGCCTACTACTAAAGGATGCTCTACCGCTGATTGGCACTGCTGTACATAACGTGATCCATATATCTTCATTCACAGGCTACGTACCACAGTCATTTAAATGGGCTTTAATCAAAACTATCCTTTGAAAATCTATCCTTGACCTACAATAGAGTGTAAAGCGGGTGATACATGCTGATTTTTAACATTGTAACTCATTTTAAAAATGTAAAAGAGTTCACACATGGAGAAAATGGCCGTATGTGCTTACTGTTCCTATAGTGTGGTATACTCGAGATGACTGACCTACACAGCACACCATAGACATGCCGATGTACCTGATGTGTCTATCGTAGTACCAAGACTGACTTGTGAGAGACAGCAAGATGCCAAAGAGGATCCAGACTGACAGAAAATAACAAGAAGAAGAAAAACTAAAAAACAAGTAATAGAAGCAGCTAAGCTAATTGTTAGCTTGTCTGGTAACTACATTGTGGTTGCAAACTATTCTCCTTTTTATTAAAACCCAACACATGCAGCTGTTCCTCTATTTGTGTCTGGAAACAGTGTGAGCTTCAGGTCGCTTCCTAATTCACGGAGTCCAACGCTCGGCTAAAATTGGTACGCATCATTTAACATTTACAATTTTCAGCCTTGACTGATTTCCGAGCACATCAGGGAATAAATGTCATGCTTAAGACATCGCAAACCACAGGCTAATCAGTCAGGATAATCTTTCAGAGACATTCGTGAATGGGGTCTACGCTGATTTTTTTTCGCAAGGGAGGAAAATGCTTAAATTTGGCCTGATTGTCAATTTAGAAAAATATAAACTATCCAATCTCCCTTTTATGGACAAGATTCTTGAGAAAGCAGTTGCATACAAATGTACCACTTCCTACAAAACACATTTTTGGACGACTTTCAGTCTTGATTTATAATGCGTACTGAAACATCACAAGTGAAAGTTACTAATGACCTATATTTTACGTAAACTTTCCTTATAACATATAGTTATCAGTATCACAATGTGTAACTCCAAGTCAGTCATATGTGAAGGCTATCAACTTGTACAGTTAGAAATTAAGAACTGAATCAATTTCACCTGCTTCCATGAAAATGTGACAGATAGTGAGTGGAAAGGAGAGGCAATTTTCAAGACGTCAATCAAGGATGGTTTATAGTGTAGTGGTCAACCATTTCCCTTTCTAGCTGTGTTCGCACATATTTCTCAGGTACTTCAGCTCCACCAGAAGGCTTGCTGTGTCTCCCACTGTGTGGTACCAAAAGACATGTCAATATACCAGAAGAGGTGAGGGGCCCTTAGGAGGGCAAGAACCTAGCAGCAGGACCACTATTTTCTCCTCTATGCAAGGAGGAACATGAGAAGCCCTACCCTGCAACAAATTGACCTCCAGCAGGCCACTATTATGCTTGTTTCTGGACAAAGTGTCAGATAAACACTTTATTAAGAGAGGGCCCAACACCCACAAGTGGGTCCTGTGCTCATAACCCGGCACCAATGTATAATTGCCAGAGAACACCGTAATTGGCAGATTCAAGACTGCGCCCTGTTCTCATCACAGGTAGCACTGTCAACAATATCCTCCAGACCCTACTGGGAAGGGTACGTGTTTGGAACGGCACAGAAATAAATTTGTGCTACGTCTCAAAGGGGACATGGATTGTAAAATTGCCTTTCAAATCATTTAAATACAAATATTTGGGTTTCTGGAGTGTCTGTCCACCTATCAAATGTGAAATTAAAAAACCAAGTCAATATTTTGTTTGCTGCCAATTTCCCAAAATGTTTCGGTTTTGAATTTTGTTGGATTGTAATGCAACTGTGTGGCTACTTTACATTATACTGCCCCTCCACCTCGTTTCTCTGCCCATGAATTGTTTGCTAGTCAAGAGAAAGATCCAACATTTTCAAGTGTCCACTTGATGGCCACCGGACTGCACAATGTACGATTATGTCAAAGTCAAAAGGTAAGCAGGCCTGCAATATTAACTCTATTGGCTCTATTTTCATGACTGGCGTAAATCCGGCGTGGCGCATGGCGTAACTCTGCACGGAGTTGGGTTAGACCCGGTGTTGCTAATTTTGTAGACCAGCGGCCTCTGGCACATCTGCTGTGCTGATGTCTGTGCTGCTGTAGGCATAATCAAACCTTCAAACCTATCCAATCAAAGGTCTCCTCTCAGTCCCTTTAAATGTCATATTCTCCCATTGGTGTGTAAGTTTTCTTTTTACGCGCTAAGCTTGCACGCTGTCAAAATGTACTGGATCTCCTGTAAGTTGCTTCTGATACACCCCCGCGTGTACTGGGTGAATATGTGTGTAATCGCCCATAGGGCATGACTCATCGAAGTTTGAGGGAGGCTTCAATAAATGGCAAGTGGAGTTTCCCTGAGACATCCATCCATCCATTTACTGAGCCGCTTCTCCTCACTAGGGTCGCGGGCGTGCTGTAGCCTATCCCAGCTGTCATCGGGCAGGAGGCGGGGTACACCCTGAACTGGTTGCCAGCCAATCGCAGGGCACATAGGAACAAACAACCATTCGCACTCACAGTCATGCCTACGGGCAATTTAGAGTCTCCAATTAATGCATGTTTTTTGGATGTGGGAGGAAACCGGAGTGCCCGGAGAAAACCCACGCAGGCACGGGGAGAACATGCAAACTCCACACAGGCGGGGCCGGGGATTGAACCCGGGTCCCCAGAACTGTGAGGCTGACGCTCTAACCAGTCGGCCACCGTGCCGCTCCCTGAGACATGTGATTGCCAATTGTTTTTGGCAATAAAGAAATGAGGATTGCTGTTAGGAAATACCTGGAGTCACTCTCTTTAAAAATCAAAGACCAAGTCTAAAACCTTGGTGTTCTGATAGATTCCGACCTGACAGTCATATCAAATAAATTACTAAAACTGCCTTTTACCATCTGAAAAACATATCCAGAGTGAAGGCTTGCATGTGTCAAGCAGACCAGGAGAAGCTCATCCATGATTTTATCTCAAGTAGATTTGACTATTGTAATGTTCTTCTGACTGGACTCCCCAAAAACAGCATTAAACAGCTGCAGCTTGGGTTCTAACCAGAACAAAGAGGTCAGAGCATATTATTCCAATTCTAAAGTTTTTACACTGGCTTCCAGTCAGCTTTAGAATAGATTTTAAAGTTCTGCTACTGGTCTATAAAACACTAAACGGTTTAGGTCCTGAATACATGAATGAAATGCTAATGGAATATAAACCCAGTAGGGCTCTGAGATCGACAGACTGAGGTCAAATAGTGGAGCACAGAGTCCAAAGCAAACATGGCGAAGCAGCATTTAGCTATTATGCTGCACACAAATGGAATAAATTGCAAACAGAAGTGACATCAGACCCTAGTGTGCATGTTTTTAAGTCCAGGTTAAAAACTCTTCTTTTTTCCCATACTTTTTAGAGCATTTCCACTTTTAAATTATGTTTCTTGCACTGTACGCTGTTCTAATTGTATTTTTATTTTATTTTTCTCTTTGTTTTAAATGTTTATAAGCTGTTTTTTTCTTTGTTTTAAATGCTTTTAATCATGTAAAGCACATTCAGTTACCGTGTGTATGAAATGCGCAATATAAATAAATTTGCTTTGCCATAGAAATCCATTTGGAAAATATGTTGACACTTTAAATGTGAAATTAACTCTGTAAGTGGATACGATAGTTGGGGTTTCACCAGTGAGACGTGAGCACCGCTCGGCGAACAGGCTACTCATAAGGAGCATGTGTTTTTTTGTTCTCTTACCTTAATCAAATAACTACTGTAGAAGATATGTAATTTTATCAGAATACTGTGCTTATCAGTGAACACGTTTGGAAGGTCATCAGTATAGAAACCGAGCAACCATACTAGCGCCACAAACGTGGGCATGACCAAAATGGATTTCATGACCGATGATGATATATAAAAAAAAAATAATAATAATCAAATAAATAAAGAAGATTCCAAATCTAACACACCATTGCGCTATGAAGATGACTGCAGTTGTTGTGAGCGGCACTTTCAGACAATCTCCAAGCAACCAGCAGCTTGTTTGAAGTAAAAGTGCCCCTTGCAGGTGCACGAAAAATAGTCTGCTGCCACTGGATTCATCTTCGCCAATTCATATGACATAATATGTCGACGTTCATCTGTTGATCAGCGTAATGTGGTACACATTACGGCCATTGGGCAGTTGGTGAGCGTACTGTATATGGGTCAGGTGTCCGTCAGCATGCCGAGTCAGCCGCCTCCCATGCCTGTTTTTGGGATGTGGGAAGAAACAGGAGTAACCGGAGAAAATCCACGCGGGCACGGGGAGAACATGCAAACTCCACAAAGGCGAGGCCGGATTTGAACCGTCCTCAGAACTGTGAGGCAGATATGCTAACCAGTCGTCTACCGTGCATAATAATAATAATAATAATAATAATAATAATAATAATAATAATAATAATAATAATAATAATAATAATAATAATAATAATAGGCGGCACGGTGGCCGACTGGTTAGAGCGTCAGCCTCACGGTTCTGAGGACCCGGGTTCAATCCCTGGTCCCGCCTGTGTGGAGTTTGCATGTTCGCCCCGTGGCTGTGCGGGTTTTCTCCGGGCACTCCGGTTTCCTCCCACATCCCAAAAACATGCATTAATTGGAGACTCTAAATTGCCCGTAGGTGTGAATGTGAGTGCGATTGGTTGTTTGTTTGTATGTGCCCTGCGATTGGCTGGCAACCAGTTCAGGGTGTACCCCGCCTCCTGCCCGATGACGGCTGGGATAGGCTCCAGCACGCCCGCGACCCTTGTGAGGAGAAGCGGCTCAGAAAATGGATGGATGGATGGATAATAATAATAATAATAATAATAATAATGTGTTCTTAAATGAACTTATTTCTACAATGATTCAGGGGGTCTGCTCTGCTATTCACCATGGGCGCCGATGGTACTGGGGACGGGGTGAAATCTCCCTTTCAGATTCATAAGAACACCCCCCCCCCCACACAGTTTTGCCATGAAAAGCAACAACAACAAAAAGGTAAAACAGGGGGCTAATATTCCCTTTATATTGGGGTGGGCATTGAGCCTGTGTAACCCAGAGTTATTTAATTGTTAAAAGTATGATTTTATTCTTATTCTTCCTTCTATTTAATGTGATGTTTTCTGCTAAGTGTATTTTTTCCCATGTAAGCTGGAAAGTAATGTCCTGGGAGGCCCCACTTCGGGCGGGAAGTGGGGTACACCCTGAATCGGTCGCCAGCCAATCGCAGGGCACATAGAAACAAACAACCATTCACACTCACATTCACACCTACGGGCAATTTCGAGTCTTCAATCAACCTACCACGCATGTTTTTGGGATGTCGGCGGAAACCCGAGTGTGTGTGTGTGTGTGTGTGTGTGCGTGTGTGTGTGTGTGTGTGTGTGTGTGTATGTATATATATATATATATATATACACACACAGTGGGTACGGAAATTTTTCACCACACATTGACAGAAAAAAATGTAATTGTTGAAATTTTTGCTGATTTATTAAAAAGGAAAAACTGAAATATCACACAGCCATAAGTATTCAGACCCTTTGCTGTGACACTCATATTTAACTCGGGTGCTGTCCATTTTTTCTGATCATCCTCAAAATGGTTCTACACCTTCATTGGAGTCCAGCTGTGTTTGATTATACTGATTGCACTTGATTAGGAAAGCCACACACCTGTCTATATAAGACCTTACAGCTCACAGTGCATGTCATAGCAAATGAGAATCATGAAGTCAAAGGAACTGAAGAGCTCAGAGACAGAATTTTGGCAAGGCACAGATCTGGCCAAGGTTACAAAAAATATTCTGCTGCACTTAAGGTTCCTAAGAGCACAGTGGCCTCCATAATCCTTAAATGGAAGACGTTTGGGACGACCAGAACCCTTTCTTGAGTTGGCCGTGCGGCCAAACTGAGCAATTGCGGGAGAAGCGCCTTGGTGAGAGAGGTAAAGAAGAACCCTGAGACCACTGTGGCTGAGATGGGAGAAAGTTCTCGAAAGTCAACCATCACTGCATGTTCTCCCTGTGCCTGGATGGGTAACAACTCCGGTTTCCTCCCACATCCCAAAAAACATGCATGCGAGGTTAATTGAAGACTTTAAATTCTCCATAGGTGTGAATGTGAGTGCAAATGGTTGTTTGTTAATATGTGCCCTGCGATTGGCTGCCGACCAGTTCAGGGTTTTCCCCCGCCTCCGCCGAAAGATAGCTGGGATAGGCTCCAGCACATCCGCGACCCTAGTGAGGATAAGCGGTACTGAAAATTGATTGATGGATGTAATAAAATTGGATAATTTCCTCTGGCACCCCTGATGATCTCTCATAGCACATTAGAGTGCCACGGCACCTTGGCTGGGAATCACTGATTTATACTACATTTCACACACCAATATTGACATAAAACATATTTTTCAATTGGCATGAAGTTTTGGTGGGTGATTGGCATTCCATTTTAAATTAAAATACTCCAATGACTTTTTAGTGAAATATATATAAACTATATTGCCAAATGTTTCGCTCCCCTGCCTTGACTCACATATGATTTTAAGTGATGTTCCATTCTAAATCCATATGGTTTAATCAACAGATACACTATACTGTGCTTCTTGTGGATGGTCTTTGAACTCACTGACTGTCTTATAATAATAATTTAAAATGACATTATTTTTTTTAATCAGCCTTCCTCTTTTAACTGCTGAATAACTGAATAAACCAAACTCAATAAACTTGGCACAGTAGCTTGCAGCCCCCCTATGTAGTCCTCTGGATACGAGCCCCCTCTATCCAGCCCCCCACCTTTCTTGATGTTGAGGCTACTAAACTATCCCTCTTCTGTTAAATCTGACTGCAGCAGACCCTCATTCCTGAATTCCATCTGGACAGCCAAATGGCTGTTTGGGATGCTTTTAATCATTAGCATGGAACCATCTGCTGGGCCCTGTATACATTGTGGACTGCTACTGGTCGACCGCTACATCCACCACACACGAACACCACATTGTGTATTTTTAGCGCAGGGCAACAGCTTTATTTGATCCAGGGCTGCTTAAAAGGACATATTTATGTTGTTTAGAAAAATAAATGCTTGATTGTTTTTTTATTTTAATTTTATTTATTGCCACATTAAAATAACTGTTTCTGTGATGTGAGTATAGCTTTTACATTATATTATTGTTAGTATTAGTGTTATTCCAAAACACACAAGGAGACAAATTCCTTGTGTCTTTTGGACATACTTGGCAAATAAAGATGATTCTGATTCTGATTATTAGAAGTTCATTGACACTGCTATTTTCATTTAATATAACCTGACGCCTCGTTTAATGTCAAATAAAAAAATAAAACGTCCTGTCTGTATTGCAAAATAATACTACGTCATTACCTCATTGATGTATTTTCTCACTAAACGAGACTATTGTATCATGAGCAGTGACCTGCAGTACCTCTGTTGGAGCTCGGGTGGTGCGTTGCACCTCTCTCGCCCTCTTTCTCTCTCCCTTCCCCTCTCTCTTCGCAGTAATCAGCACCTCCTCGGCCACGCACCTGTCACCAATCAGCCTTCATTACAACCTGGATTTAAGCCGACCAGATCCCGGAAATCCTTGCCAGAGTATGAGTGTTTCTCCTGCGGTACAACGCCTCTCAACTTGCATGTTAGATACGCCAGTTTCAGATTCCCTTCTGACCCCCGTGTTCTCCGTTCTCCTCAGTACTCCCTCCATGTTCCCTGCCGTGCTGACCTCCTCCGCCATGCCGCCAAGCCATCCACCTGCTCACGCCACCACCTGCCACACGTTCCCCGCCTCAACGACCTGCCAACACCTCCCCAAGGATCCATCCTCATATCTGCTTCAATAAACCTTTCACCACAACCCTTTCAGCCTCTGCTTGCTTCTGGGTCACGTTAACATCACATCGGGACAGAATACTCTGGCCAGCATGGACCCAGCAACCCCGGAGGCGCTATAACATGCACTCACCCTCCAAGGCGCCCGCTTACAGAGACAGGACAAGGCTCTACAAGAGATCATGGCATCCTTACATTCCCTCACACAACAAGTCTCCCTCCTTACAACGGAAATGCAATCCGACAATCCTCCTGTAAGTAATCCTTCCAAGCCCGAAGCCTCCGAGCCACCCAGCCCCCATACAAAGAACCTCACGTCCCTCCGCCCGAGCCCTACACTGGGGACTTAGGTGCTTGCAGCAAATTCATCCTAAATTGCTCCCGAGTTTTCAACCTACAACCGCGAAGTTATGCCATATGCAGCCCTATGGGGTGCAGAAGCCAGTGCAAACTGTAGGCCGGTCCCAAGCCCAGATAAATGCAGAGGGTTGCGTCAGGAAGGGCATCCGGCTTAAAACTTTGCCAAACAAATATGAGCATTCATCCAAAGAATTCCATACCGGATCGGTCGTGGCCCGGGTTAACAACGTCCGCCGTCAACCTGCAGGGGGCTGGTGGAAATTCAGCTACTGTGGGTCGAAGTCGAAGAAGAAGAAGAGGTGGAAAGCAGGTTCTTCGGAAAGAGAAGAGGAAAGCACAGAGCCTAGAACTGAATGTGGGGACTTTGAATGTTGGGACTATGGCAGGAAAATCTTGGGAGTTGGTTGACATGATGATTAGGAGAAAGGTTGATATATTGTGTGTCCAGGAGACCAGGTGGAAAGGCAGTAAGGCTAGAAGTTTAGGGCCAGGGTTTAAATTATTTTACCGTGGTGTAGATGAAAAGAGAAATGGAGTCGGGGTTATTTTAAAAGAAGAGTTGGCTAAGAATGCCTTGGAGGTGAAAAGAGTATCAGATCGAGTGATGAATCTGAAACTTGAAATTGAGGGTGTTATGTATAATATGATTAGTGGCTATGCCCCACAGGTAGGATGTGACCGAGAGGTGAAAGAGAAACTCTGGAAGGAGCTAGATGAAGTAGTTCTATGCATCCCAGAAAGAGAGAGAGTCGTGATTGGTGCAGATTGTAATGGACATGTTGGTGAAGGAAATAGGGGTGATGAAGAAGTGATGGGTAAGTACGGCATCCAGGAAAGACACTTGGAGGGAGAGATAGTGGTAGACTTTGCAAAAAGGATGCAAATAGCTGTAGTGAACACTTTTTTTCCAGAAGAGGCAGGAACAAATGGGTGACCTACAAGAGCGGAGGTAGAAGCACGCAGGTGGATTATATCATGTTCAGACGATGTAATCTGTAGGAGGTTACCGACTGTAAGGTTGTGGTAGGGGAGAGTGTGGTGAGACAGCATAGGATGGTGGTGTGTAAGATGACTCTGATGGTGGGGAAGATTAGGAAGACAAAGGCAGAGAAAAGGCAGAGAAGAGAACCATGTGGTGGAAGCTGAGACAGGACGAGTGCTGTGCATCTTTTTGGGAAGAGGTGAGACAGGCTCTTGGTGGACAGGAGGATCTTCCAGAAGACTGGACCACTGCAGCCAAGGTGATCAGAGAGGCAGGCAGGAGAGTACTTGGTGTATCTTCTGGCAGGAAAGGAGAGAAGGAGACTCGGTGGTGGGACCTCACAGTACAGGAAATCATACAAGGAAAAAGGTTAGCTAAGAAGAAGTGGGACACTGAGAGGACTGAGGAGAGGCGAAAGGAATACATTGAGATGCGACATAGGGCAAAGGTAGCGGTGACAAAGGCCAAACAAGAGGCATATGATGACATGTATGCCAGGTTGGACACTAAAGAAGGAGAAAAGGATCTATACAGGTTGGCCAGACAGAGGGATAGAGATGGGAAAGATGTGCAGCAGGTTCGGGTGATAGTATAGTATAGAGGTGGAAATATGTTGACTAGTGCCAGTAGTGTGCTAGATAGATGGAAAGAATACTTTGAGGAGTTGATGATGGAGGAAAATGAGAGAGAAGGGAGAGTAGAAGAGGCAAGTGTGGTGGACCAGGATGTGGCAATGATTAGTAAGGGGGAAGTTCGAAAGGATTAAAGAGGATGAAAAATGGAAAGGCAGTTGGTCCTGATGACATTCTTGTGGAGGTATGGAAGCATCTTGGAGAGGTGGCTGTGGAGTTTTTGACCAGCTTGTTCAAAAGAATTCTAGCGCGTGAGAAGATGCCTGCGGAATGGAGGGAAAATGTGCTGGTGCCCATTTTTAAGAACAAGGGTGATGTGCAGAGCTGTGGTAACTGTAGGGGATTTAAGTTGATGAGTCACACAATGAAGTAATGGGAAAGAGTAGTGGAGGCTAGCAAGCGAGCAACAGTATGGTTTCATGCCTATAAAGAGTACCACAGATGCATTATTTGCCTTGAGGATGTTGATGGAAAAGTACAGAGAAGGTCAGAAGAAGCTACATTGTGTCTTTGTAGATCTAGAGAAAGCCTATAACAGAGTACCCAGAGAGGAACTGTGGTACTGCATGCAGAAGTCTGGAGGGGCAGAGAAGTATGTTAGAATAATACAGGACATGTACGAGGGCAGCAGAACAGTGGTGAGGTGTGCTGTAGGTGTGACAGACGAATTTAAGATGGAGGTGAGATTGCATCAGGAATCAGCGCTGAGCCCCTTCCTGTTGGCAGTGGTGATGAATAGGCTGACAGATTAGGTTAGAGTGGAATCCCCGTGGACCATAATGTTTGCAGAGGACATTGTGATCTGCAGTGAAAGCAGGGAGCAGGTGGAGGAACAGTTAGAAAGATGGTGGTATGCACTGGAAAGCAGAGGAATGAAGATTAGTCGAAGTAAAACAGAATATATGTGAATGAATGAGAGGGGTGGTGGGGGGAGAGTGAGGCTAAAGGGAGAAGAGATAGCAAGGAGGACTTTAAATACTTGGGGTCAACCGTCCACAGCAATGGTGAGTGTGGTCAGGAAATGAAGCAGGTTGGAACGGGTGGAGGAAGCTGTTATGTGACAGAAGAGTCTCTGCTAGGATGAAGGGAAAAGTTTATAAAACTGTGGTGAAGCCAGCCATGATGTACGGATTAGAGACAGTGGCACTGAAGAGACAACAGGAAGCAGGAGGTGGCCGAAATGAAGATGTTGAGGTTCGCTCTCGGAGTGACCAGGTTGGATAAAATTAGAAATGAGCTCATCAGAGGGACAGCCAAGGTTCGATGTTTTGGAGACAAAGTTAGAAAGAGCAGACTTCGATGGTTTGGACATGTCTAGAGGAGAGAGAGTGAGTATATTGGTAGAAGGATAATGAGGATGGAGCTGCCAGGCAAGAGAGCTAGAGGAAGACCACAGGGAAGGTGGATGGATGTCGTGAGGGAAGACATGAGGGGAGTTGGTGTTCGAGAGGAGGATGCAGGAGAGCTCACTCAGAGCGCTAGTTCCATCGCCTCATATTCTGTAGAATTCAGAATTCTTGCGCAGGAATGCGGGACGATGCTGCGGTAAGGGGGATTTTTTTTAACAGTCTGTCTGAGCAGCTGAAGGACGAGCTTGCTGCTCGAGATGAGCCCTTCTCTCTCGAGGATCTTATTTCACTTTCCATCCGTCTTGACAACCGTCTTACGGGAGAGTGCGAGAGAGGGGTGGTAGAGCGCGAAATATCAGTTCCACTGTAGGAACGGCATCATCATCATCTCACCTGCCTTCTGCACCTCCGACTGCCTCTTTGTCCCGAGAGCGCCGTGGTGAGCCAAACTACTACTTCCTCAAGCTCTTCTTCCCGTATGACCGTTCCTGCTTGCATTCTTGGTCCTGCTCACAATACACCCGTCGTTACCCTGATTGATTCTGGTGCAGACGACAATTTCATTCATGAAGGACTGGCACTTCATCTCCAACTCCCTCTCCAACCACTTCTATCTCCCAAGAAAGTTACAGCCCTGGATGGGCGAGTCATATCTCCTGTCACCCACCAAACAGTTCCAGTCACCCTGCTTATTTCCGGTAATCATCGTGAGGACATCCCTCTTTTTGTCATCCCTTCCCCTGAGACCCCACTAGTCCTCGGAATTCCCTGGCTCAAAAAACATAATTCTGGACGCACTTGTCGATCACTGGATGGAGCCCTCACTGCTATTCACACTGCCTGCTCTCTGCTAGACCGCCCTCCTGTAAATCACTACCATCTGCCACACCTGTTGACCTCTCCCTGGTATCTGAGGAATATCATGATCTCTCCCCTGTTTTCAGCAAAGACGGGCCCCCCGCTGCCCTTACGCCTCCGCTTGCTTCTGGGTCCCATTAACTTCAGATCGTGACATATTGTATTGCATTGGCATTGTCACTGTCACTGTTGTTGTCTTTGGACATAACAACTAAACAGTTAATAAATCAGCACAATCCAAATCACCCAAGTGTGTACACAGAGGTGTCATTAAGAATTGATAATTAGAAGAAAAAAAAAAAGATCACTATCTGCTCAATGGGGACAAACCAAAAAGTCAACTTGAAAGGAAAAATACAAATGCAAATTACTTTGAAGAAGTGTGATTTTGCTTATTCTACGAATTGCAAAATTCCCGTGTAACCTCATGTATGGAAGTACAATATATCCAAAACCTGGAACATTTATTATCCAAATTAAACTAATGTGCTGGAAACTATTCTTGTTACATTTTGTCCAAATAGAAACAATGCTACACTTACATACAAAGTGGCATACAGGAATATACTGTAACTATGATTTCTTGGATGAAATGACGGGCACCCCCAAATTCTACCAACCTTTTATTTTTTAACAGAGATAAATAGTATTCTAACAGAAATAAATAGTATTTTTTTCACACATTAACACACATACACACATACACACACACACACACACACACATATATGTATATAAAAAAATATATATATATATATCCATCCATTTTCTGTACCGCTTATCCTCACTAGGGTTCCGGGCGTGCTATCTTTGGGCGAGAGGCGGGGTACACTCTGAACTGGTTTCCAGCCAATCGCAGGGCACATATAAACAAATAACCATTCACATTCTGTCATGGCCCTGTGTTTCAAGTTGTTTTTCTTTGTGTTGCAGTGTCTGGGTGAGCGAAGGTGGGTGTTGACATCAGTGACGCACCTGTCATGCATTGTAATCATCAGCCTTTTTAGGGGGCACCGTGACAGTGTGTGGGCGTCGGAATATTCACTCGATTTTGCTCCGTGTTTTCCGCCATTCTGACCGCTGTCCAAATTTAGGCTCAATACGATGATACCACACGGACCGTTTGTCGTGTCTCCCTGCGTTCTCTGTTTTTGATTCTCTCTGGTTGTGAGTTCCTTTTGTCTCGCCATCACATGCTCTGCCATTTAATTAAAATTGTTCGGACCTCTTACCTTGAGTCTATTTTTTGGGATCTGCCCTTACGGCATTGCCGCCCGTGACAGAATATTCCGACCAAAAATGGATCCCACAAACTCAGACTCTTTTCGCCACCCGTTGGCAAGTCATGGACATTTGGTAGGAAGACACGAGACATCGTTACACGAGCTCAGGGAGGCAATTACGGCGTTAACGACCCATCTCAGTACGCTGAGTTCTCGGGTTGATCAGGTGTGTGCACTTGGATTACCTCCGGTTCTGGCAGAAGCACCCACCACCAACACGGTGGCCGCGGTGCCACCCGCCTGGGAAGCTTGTCTCCCAAATCCACCTCGTTATGCTGGGGAGCTCGGCGGCTGCTGTCAATTTATTTATCAATATACCCTAGTATTTGATCAACAACCGGTCACGTATGCCCGGGATAAGACGAAGGTGGCTTTTATAATGAGTCTACTTACGGGTCAGGCGGCATCGTGGGCGATGGCGGTCAGCAGCGCCAACCCAGCGTTACGTTCCTCCTTCCCGGCATTCGAATCTGAACTGAGGAGAGTTTTTGATCACCCCGTCAAGGGCAAGGAGGCCGGTAGCCGGTTGTTGGACCAATCCCAGGGGGACTTGTCAGTAGCCGAATACTCCATTTTGTTCTGCATCCTGGCAGCAGAGAGTGGATTCGGCGATGTTGTGTTGAGCGGCATTTTTCGTAGGGGACTCTGTCCTGCCGTCAAAGATGAGTTGGTGGCCTGGGACGAGACTACTAATTTGGAGGAGTTGATCGGACTAGCCATTAGACTGGACAATCGACTGAGGGAACGGCAGCGTGAGCGGGCGGCTGAACGGCGCATTTTTTTTGAGTCCGCTTACCAGGGACATTCTTTGTCCGCCATGGAAGACGCCGCCTGTGTTCCCCCATCCACCTCGGCGTTGACGAGGTAGCCGGCCCTGGCTGTGGAGGAGCCGATGCAACTTGGCGGGGCGACTGACGGAGACGGAACGTCGGAGACGCATGAGATCGGGGGCGTGCCTGTACTGCGGCCGACCAGGACACAAGGTATCACCTGCATGGCGAGACCTTCACGGGGAAGTGGCAGTGTGAAGGTTTCCGCGTTAATTGACTCCGGAGCTGATGAGTGTTTTGTGGACTCCTGTGTGATAGACTCTAAATTGTCCACTGTACAGACTTAGCAAACCGAGAAACGTTCTTGATTTGGATGGGCGTCTCCTGGCGGTTACAACACATATTACGGCTCCACTGTGTTTAAAGCTCTCTGGTAACCACATCGAATCGCGGCGATTTTTTGTAATGCCCTGTCAATCTGCTCCAGTTGTGCTGTGATTAACGCGGTTAAAACTTCATAATCCAGATATTAATTCGGGATCAACTACAGATTGGAGCCTATTTTGTCATTCTCATTGTCTGCAGTCTGCCATGTTGACTACCACCCTCCGTGTTCAAGACGAGCACATCGATTTGGCTAAAATACCGGCTGAGTACCATGATTTGCAACTTGTGTTCAGTAAGGATTGTGCCCAGTCTTTGCCTCAGCATCGTCCATACGACTGTTCCGTAGAGTTGATTCCCGAGGCTCCACTACCATGTGCGAGGCTGTATCAGATTTCCAAGCCTGAGCAAGAGGCATTAAAGAATTATATTTCGACTTCACTAGCTGCCGGGTTGATTCGTCCCTCATCGTCGCCAGTTTGCGCCGGATTTTTCTTTATCGATAAAAAGGACGGGACCCTGTGTCGATTTCCGGGGTCTTAACGACATCACGATAAAGAATAAGTGTCCTCTCCCACTGTTGGAGTCAGCGTTTGCCCCTTTGCAGTCTGCAAAGGTGTTCACAAAATTAGATCTGCAAAATGCCTATCACCTGGTGAGGATGAAGGAGGGAGATGAGTGGAAGACTGCGTTCAATACTCCATTAGGTCATTTTGAGTACTTAGTCATGCCTTTTGAACTCACGAATGCACCCGCTGTGTTTCAGTGTCTTATTAATGATGTGCTCCGGGACATGATAAATGTATTCTGTTTTGTGTACTTGGACGGCATCTTCATGGAAAACCGTCTTTACATCAACGCTGAGAAGTGTGAGTTCCATGCGGAGTCGGTACAGTTTTTGGGGTTCATTGTGGAGAAGGGGGCGGCACGGTGGCCGACTGGTTAGAGCGTCAGCCTCACAGTTCTGAGGACCCGGGTTCAGTCCCCGGCCCCGTCTGTGTGGAGTTTGCATGTTCTCCCCGTGTCTGTGTGGGTTTTCTCCGGGCACTCCGGTTTCCTCCCACATCCCAAAAACATGCATTAATTGGAGACTCTAAATTGCCCGTAGGCATGACTGTGAGTGTGAATGGTTGTTTGTTCCTATGTGCCCTGCGATTGGCTGGCAACCAGTTCAGGGTGTACCCCGCCTCCTGCCCGATGACAGCTGGGATAGGCTCCAGCACGCCCGCGACCCTAGTGAGGAGAAGCGGCTCAGAAAATGGATGGATGGATGTGGAGAAGGGCCAGCTTCGGGCTGATCCAGCCAAGATCCAGGCTGTGGTTGATTGGCCAACTCCAACGTCTAGGAAGCAGTTGCAGAGGTTTTTGGGTTTTGCTAATTTTTATAGGCGATTTATACGTGATTACAGCCTTAAAGTGGGACCTTTGACTAGACTTACTTCCAATAAAATACCATTTGTATGGACCCCTAAGGCAGATGTGACTTTTTATCATATTAAACAATTGTTTGTGAAGGCTCCTGTGTTACATCATCCTAATCCTGACCTTCCTTTTGTTGTCGAGGTGGACGCATCTGATTCAGGTGTGGAGTGGTCCTGTCCCAGAGGTCCCCGGTCGACCAGAGGCTGCACCCCTGCGCCTTCTTCTCTCGGCACCTGAGCCCTGCAGAGGCCAATTACGATGTGGGAAATAGAGAGCTGCTGGCCATTGTCCTGCCGCTGCAGGAGTAGAGGCACTGGCTGGAGGGTACGAGGGAACCTTTTCAAGTTTTCACCGACCACAAGAACCTGTCTTACCTCCGGACTGCTGAAAGACTCAACCCCCGTCAAGCACGTTGGGCCCTGTTCCTTACCCGTTTCGCTTTCATCATCACTTACCAACCTGGGTTGAAGAACGGCCAACCTGACGCCTTGTCTAGGCTGCATGGCCCGGCTGCTGTTCAGCCTGTTGTTGAGACCATTCTACCTGGGACCCGGGTGGTGGGAGCGCTTCATTGGGAGGTTGAGAAGAAGGTGGTGGAGGTGGGGAGGGACGTCCAGGCCCCGGGAGGTGTTCCTGATGGCAAATTGTTTGTTCCGGTCGTTTTACGTCCAGAGGTGTTGAGGTGGGGACACACTTCTAGAGTCGCTTGCCATCCTGGGGTCAGTCGGACATTTTTCCTCATTTCCCAATGGTTCTGGTGGCAGGGACTACGCAGGGACGTTAAAGAATATGCTTCGGCACGTCCACTGCTCATTCCTTCTCGCCCCTGGTCCCGCGTCGCCTTGGACTTCATCACGGGCCTTCCACTGTCCGGAGGGAACACGGTCATCCTGAGTGTTGTCGACAGATTCTCCAAGATGGTCCATTTCGTTGCTCTGCCGAAGCTGCCGTCCTCCTTTGAGACTGCTAATCTCCTTGTCGACCATGTCTTCTGAGTTCATGGTATTCCTGTTGATCTGGTGTCTGACAGGGGGCCACAGTTTGTCTCTCTGGTCTGGAGGTTGTTCTGCAAAGCGCTGGGGGCGTCCTCCAGTCGTTCATCCGGTTTGAGGCTGAGAGGGCTAATCAAGATGTGGAGGCTGCTCTTCACTGTGTTTGCCATCAGCACCCCTCCTCGTGGTCTTCTCACCTGCCTTGGGTGGAATATGCGCATAACACTCTCGTTTGCTCTGCCACTGGACGGTCGCCGTTCATGACTGCATACGGTTACCAGCCGCCGTTGTTCCCTTCTCAGGAGAGGGAGGTGGTCGTCCCGTCTGTACAGGTCCATCTCCAAAGGGCTCATCGGGTGTGGCGGGATGCAAAGGCGGCCTTGTTCCGTACAGAGGCTCGCAACCGGCAGTTAGCTGATCGTCATTGGATCTCAGCTCCTCCCTACCATCCTGGTGAGAAGGTCTGGTTGTCCACACGAGATTTGTATTTGGCCGGGGGTTCTAAAAAACTGGGTCCTCGGTATATTGGTCCTTTCGAAATTGACTCTGTTGTTAACGCGGTGTCAGTTAAACTTCGGCTCCCTCCCGCCGTGAAAGTTCACCCTGTATTTCATGTCTCCTTGCTCAAACCGGTTTCCTCCAGCCCTCTGTGTCCTCCAGCAGTGCCTCCTCCTCCTCCGTGGGTGGTTGATGGTGAGCCAGTGTACACAGTGGGTGAAATATTGGATTCCAGAAGAAGGGGCAGGGGTGTGCAGTATTTGGTCGACTGGGAGGGTTACGGCCCTGAGGAGCGTTCCTGGGTTCCCCGCTCTTGGATCTTAGATCTGTCCCTTCTCCGGGCCTTCCACTCTCTCCACCCGCAGAAGCCGGGTGGTCCGCCAGGGGGCGTCCTTTGAGGGGGGGATACTGTCATGGCCCTGTGTTTCAAGTTGTTTTTCTTTGTGTTGCAGTGTCTGGGTGAGCGAAGGTGGGCGTTG
Organism: Phyllopteryx taeniolatus; assembly: GCF_024500385.1. Classification (NCBI taxonomy): domain Eukaryota; kingdom Metazoa; phylum Chordata; class Actinopteri; order Syngnathiformes; family Syngnathidae; genus Phyllopteryx; species Phyllopteryx taeniolatus. The sequence continues at coordinate 3,187,265 of NC_084520.1, forward strand.
ACATCGGTGTCGCACCTGTCATGCATTGTAATCATCAGCCTTTTTAGGGGGCACCGTGACAGTGTGTGGGCGTCGGAATATTCACTCGTTTTTGCTCCGTGTTTGCGTCGTCGCTGTCCAAATTTAGGTTCAATACGATTATACCACACGGACCGTTTGTCGTGTCTCCCTGCGTTATCTGTTTTTTATTCTCTCTGGTTGTGAGTTCCTTTAGTTTTGTATGTCTTGCCATCACATGCTCTGCCATTTAATTAAAATTGTTCGGACCTCTTACCTGGAGTCTATTTTTTGGGATCTGCCCTTACGGCATTACCTATGGGCAATTTAGAGTCTTCAGTCAACCTACCACGCATGTTTTTGAGATGTGAGAGGAAACCGGAGTAGCCCGAGAAACCCACACAGCCACGGGGAGAACATGCAAACTCCACACAGGCGAGGCCGGATTTGAACCCGGGTCCTCAGAACTGTGAGGCAGATGTGCTAACCAGTCGTCTACCATGTCGCCTATATATATATGTATTAACACATAATAAACTTCCATCCTTCCATTTTCTACCCCTTGTCCTTATAAGAGTCATGGGTGACTTGGAGTCAATCCAAGCTGAATTTGGTACACCCTTGACTGGTCACCAATCGATTGCAGGGCACATATAGAAAGCCACTCACACAAACACTAACGGACAATTTAGAGTCTCCTCACATGGGTGTTATTGGAATTAGGGAGTACCTGGAGATAACCCACACAAGAATGTGGAGAATATAAATTCCACTTGCTCCAATGGAGATTCAAACACAGATGTCCTGACTGTGAGACTGAGAAGTGTGAGGCAGAAGTGCTAACAACTAAACATTGTGGTGCCTAAAATAAACACGTAGAAGCTATTTTAATATTATGAATACTACTAATAATAATATTAAGGTATCCTGCAAACAAACTTAGCATAGCTACGAGTAATAGAATTAATATTAATTATTGCAGTTCATACCTCAATTAATTTTGTAGATGGGAGGGGTCAGCCAAGAGTGAAAGGTTTTGTACAGGTTAAGATGGATCGGAACATTTGTCCCCCCCACCCGGATTCAGAACAAATGAACAAGCAGTTCAGAAGAATTAAGTGGGTTGAGGCCTGTGTCACAGCCCTGTTAATGTCCTCAACAGCCGTTTTTATGACCTGCCGCAGGTCCCCTGGCCATATTTGAAAAGCGGCGTTGGATAGTCGATTTGGGCAAAGCTGTTCACGGGTAAGACAAAAAGGCAGACTATGTCTTGCATTTGTTCAGGCAAAAGACTTTGACAGCGAATGTTTATATGTGACACATTTTACATTTCCAAATCTGAACCAGTCGGCATCATTTTTGTTGCAAGCAGACTGGATATTTACACTGACTGTGATGGTAATGCGTCAAACCAGGAAGTAAGGTGCTGTGGAAATCCAAGTCAAGGATATGTGTTTGTTTTTCACCTTCATTCCTGTGTATCGCACTGGCTTTGAGTGCTGAATGCCTGAATTATGAAGCCCCAAAACTAAACACTAGGCATTTAATTAGGTCAAAGAAATGCAAGCAGTCACACTTTGGGAATTCCAATGTTTCTCAGCAGGTTTAACGTGCAGCATTATTCAGCACAAAGATGAGACGTTGCAAATAAATTAAAGCGACATAACTAAATCCTATTCTAGTCTCACTGTCTGATGTTTCAACTGACATATTTTCAAACATCTCATAAACTTAAGTCATCTGTAAGCTGTACTGTACTGCTACAAATTCTACTGTACATCTTCCTTATATAGTCTTGTTAAGAAACTACACATTGTTTGGATCTGTGTCAAAACTACTGCCTCTGCTGTTACACAAATTAATCAAAGTGAATCAAAACTCAGTGATCTGATCCTTGTCCAACTTTGGCCTTCAGGGGTGTACCCCACCTTGATGTTGTGCTCATGCTGTTGTTTGGCGACCAGGCAACGTGGTGCCTGGGGGCTGTGTATGGTGTTGACGCAGGCATGATGCGTCCATAGGCTCTGGGCTCTGTTCGCTCCTGTCGCTTGTTTGTTTTTCCGACTGAGAATTGCTATTACCCCCCACAACCACCACTGTCACCACTTTGCTCAAGGAAGAATTTAAATGTTCACATACTTTGTATGTCAGGTATAATATACAAATAATGTTGCAATACTATCTGGATATCTACATGAGTCATAAAATCTAATTTTATCCCAATCTAAGGACAACAATAGACCAACATCCTGACGGACACCTAGCCCATGTAGGCTCACCAATGGCCCAACTACTGTAGTGTGTCCCGACCACATTACACCGATCGACGGCTGAACGTCAACATATAAATTGTCATCGACATATGAATTGGCAAAAAAATTAAGCGGCAATGAAGTCCAATGAAGTCTATTTTTCATGCACTTACGAGGGGGATTTTTGTGTCGCTCACAACAACTGCAGTCATCTTAATGGCATGATGGTGTGTTAGATTTGGATTCATTTTGCTTTTATCTAATCTATGGCATTGTCAGTTGTGAAATCCGTTTGATGAGCCTGCGTGTGTGAGGCTAGTATGGTGGTTGCTCGGCAACGCTGATCAACAGCTGGCTCACTCACTTTCTTATTGTTGGCCGTCCAAACGCATTCCCTTATAAGCACAGTATTCTGATTCAATTACATATAATGTACGGTATTTATTTAAAAGACGTTAGAGAATACAAAAACACATGCTCCTCCAAAGTAGCCAGTTAGACGAGCGTTGCTCTTGTCTCACTGGCGACGCCTAACTTCCGGATCCGCTACGGGTGTTAATTTCACATTTTAAAGTGTAGAAATATTTTTTCAAATTAATTTTTATGGCAATCACATGTCTCAGGGAAACTCTACTTGCCAGTTATTGAAGCCTCCCTGAGACTCCCTGAGTCACGCCTCAAGGGTGGTTGCGCACAGTTTTGCCTGGTACACTCGGGTGGGGCTGTCTTGCTGGGAGAGGGGGGGTCAATAGTCGTATATGGGAGAATAGGGTCACCTTGATAGCGTGCAAGCCAAGCGTGCCAATGGGAAAATGTTGCGCTAAGAGAATAACACTTTCACACATTTCTGGTTGTCCAGAAGAGAAATTCCTTGAAATAATAACTCATTCCAAGCACTATTTTAAGTAAAATAAACTCAAAACTAGTTTGTGAATTCCTTTTTGATGGCTTGTTTCTTAGTCATTTTGTGTAGAAATATCTTATATATCCATCCATTTATCCATTTTCTGAGCCGCTTCTCCACACTATGATCGCAGGCGTGCTGGAGCCTATCCCAGCTATCATCGGGCAGGAGGCGGAGTACACCCAAAACTGGTTGCCAACCAATCGCAGGGCACATACAAACAAACAACCATTCACACTCATATTCACCCCTATGGGCAATTTAGAGTTGTCAATTAACCTACCATGCATGTTTTTGGGATGTGGGAGGAAACCGGAGTGGACGGAGAAAACCCACGTAGGCACGGGGAGAAGATGCAAACTCCACACAGGCGGAACCCCGGTCCTCAGAAATGTGAGGCAGACGCTCTAACCAGTCGCCCACCGTGCCGCCTCAAGTCCAACCCTACACAAAAGTATAGCTGGGTTGGGCAGCAGACTTTACGTAGCAGCCAAGTCTCCAGGTCACCCTTGGTAATTGAGAGAGCATAACTGGAAAACCAATGGTTACCACACAACCCACAATCAGGGTTTCATGAATTAAAATGTACACATATCAATCTTGTCCGAGGTTTCTGCACGTATTGTTATGATTATAACAATACAGGCCGGACAAATCTAAATAAAGCGCAACGTTTAGCTTGATTTAATAAATGCAGCCCTATGGGGGGCACAAGTCAGTGCAAACTGTAGGCCGGTCCCAAGCCCGGATAAATGCAGAGGGTTGCGTCAGGAAGGGAATCCGGCTTAAAACCTTGCCAAACAAATATGAGCGTTCATCCAAAGAATTCCATACCGGATCGGTCGTGGCCCGGGTTAACAACGTCCGCCACCGGCGCGTCAACCTGCAGGGCGCTGTTGGAAATTCAGCTACTGTGGGTCGAAGTCGAAGTCAAAGAAGAAGAAGAAGAAGAAGAGGTGGAAAGCGGGTTCTTCGGCAGAAAGAGAAGAGGAAAACACAGAGCCTAGAACTGAATGTGGGGACTTTGAATGTTGGGACTATGACAGGAAAATCTCGGGAGTTGGTTGACATGATGATTAGGAGAAAGGTTGATATATTGTGTGTCCAGGAGACCAGGTGGAAAGGCAGTAAGGCTAGAAGTTTAGGGGGAGGGTTTAAATTATTTTACCATGGTGTAGATGGGAAGAGAAATGGAGTCGGGGTTATTTTAAAAGAAGAGTTGGCTAAGAATGTCTTGGAGGTGAAAAGAGTATCAGATCGAGTGATGAGGCTGAAATTTGAAATTGAGGGTGTTATGTGTAATGTGATTAGTGGCTATGCCCCACAGGTAGGATGTGACCTAGAGGTGAAAGAGAAATTCTGGAAGGAGCTAGATGATGTAGTTCTGAGCATCCCAGACAGAGAGAGAGTCGTAATTGGTGCAGATTGTAATGGACATGTTGGTGAAGGTAATAAGGGTGATGAAGAAGTGATGGGTAAGTACGGTATCCAGGAAAGGAACTTGGAGGGACAGATGGTGGTAGACTTTGCAACAAGGATGCAAATGGCTGTAGTGAACACTTTTTTCCAGAAGAGGCACGAACATAGGGTGACCTACAAGAGCGGAGGTAGAAGCACACAGGTGGATTACATCTTGTGCAGACGATGTAATCTGAAGGAGGTTACCAACTGTAAGGTAGTGGTAGGGGAGAGTGTGGCTAGACAGCATAGGATGGTGGTGTGTAAGATGACTCTGGTGGTGGGGAGGAAAATTAGGAAGACAAAGGCAGAGAAGAGAACCATGTGGTGGAAGCTGAGACAGGACGAGTGTTGTGCAGCTTTTCGGGAAGAGGTGATACAGGCTCTCGGTGGACGGGAAGAGCTTCCAGAAGACTGGACCACTGCAGCCAAGGTGATCAGAGAAGCAGGCAGGAGAGTACTTGGTGTATCTTCTGGCAGGAAAGGAGAGAAGGAGACTTGGTGGTGGAACCTCACAGTACAGGAAATCATACAAGGAAAACGGTTAGCTAAGAAGAAGTGGGACACTGAGAGGACCGAGGAGAGGCGAAAGGAATACATTGAGATGCGACACAGGGCAAAGGTAGAGGTGGCAAAGGCAAAACAAGAGGCATATGATGACATGTATGGCAGGTTGGACACTAAAGAAGGAGAAAGGATCTATACAGGCCGGACAGACAGAGGGATAGAGATGGGAAGGATGTGCAGCAGGTTAGGGTGATTAAGGATAGAGATGGAAATATGTTGACTGGTGCCAGCAGTGTGCTAGGTAGATGGAAAGAATACTTCGAGGAGTTGATGAATGAGAAATGATAGAGAAGGGAGAGTAGAAGAGGCAAGTGTGGTGGACCAGGAAGTGGCAATGATTAGTAAGGGGGAAGTTAGAAAGGCATTAAAGAGAATGAAAAATGGAAAGGCAGTTGGTCCTGATGACATTCCTGTGGAGGTATGGAAGCATCTAGGAGAGGTGGCTGTGGAGTTTTTGACCAGCTTGTTCAATAGAATTCTAGTGCGTGAGAAGATGCCTGAGGAATGGAGGAAAAGTGTACTGGTGCCCATTTTTAAGAACAAAGGTGATGTGCAGAGCTGTGGCAACTATAGAGGAATAAAGTTGATGAGCCACACAATGAAGTTATGGGAAAGAGTAGTGGAGGCTAGACTCAGGACAGAAGTGAGTATTTGCGAGCAACAGTATGGTTTCATGCCTAGAAAGAGTACCACAGATGCATTATTTGCCTTGAGGATGTTGATGGAAAAGTACAGAGAAGGTCAGAAGGAGCTACATTGTGTCTTTGTAGATCTAGAGAAAGCCTATGACAGAGTACCCAGAGAGGAACTGTGGTACTGCATGCGGAAGTCTGGAGTGGCAGAGAAGTATGTTAGAATAATACAGGACATGTACGAGGGCAGCAGAACAGCGGTGAGGTGTGCTGTCGGTGTGACAGAAGAATTTAAGGTGGACGTGGGACTGCATCAGGGATCAGCCCTGAGCCCCTTCCTTTTTGCAGTGGTGATGGATAGGCTGACAGATGAGGTTAGACTGGAATCCCCGTGGACCATGATGTTTGCAGATGACATTGTGATCTGCAGTGAAAGCAGGAGGAACAGTTAGAAAGATGGAGGCATGCACTGGAAAGAAGAGGAATGAAGATTAGCCGAAGTAAAACAGAATATATGTGCATGAATGAGAGGGGTGGTGGGGGAAGAATGAGGCTACAGGGAGAAGAGATGGCAAGGGTAGAGGACTTTAAATACTTGGGGTCAACCGTCCAGAGCAATGGTGAGTGTGGTCAGGAAGTGAAGAAACGGGTCCAAGCAGGTTGGAACGGGTGGAGGAAGGTGTCAGGTGTGTTATGTGACAGAAGAGTCTCTGCTAGGATGAAGGGCAAAGTTTATAAAACAGTGGTGAGGCCAGCCATGATGTATGGATTAGAGACAGTGGCACTGAAGAGAAAACAGGAAGCAGAGCTGGAGGTGGCGGAAATGAAGATGTTGAGGTTCGCTCTCGGAGTGACCAGGTTAGATAAAATTAGAAATGAGCTCATCAGAGGGACAGCCAAGGTTCGATGTTTTGGAGACAAAGTTAGAGAGAGCAGACTTCAATGGTTTGGACACGTCCAGAGGAGAGAGAGTGAGTATATTGGTAGAAGGAGCTAGAGGAAGACCAAAGAGAAGGTTGATGGATGTCGTGAGGGAAGACATGATGGCAGTTGGTGTTCGAGAGGAGGATGCAGGAGATAGGCTCTCATGGAAAAGGATGACGCGCTGTGGCGACCCCTAACGGGACAAGCCGAAAGGAAAAGAAGTTTAGCTTGATTTAATACAACTATTTACATAGAGTGCTGCAAAGCATGCCAGGAAGTAGCAGCGCTTCACCGTTGCTACAATAGCACTACGGCATAATTTGACTACATTTATTATTTCCCACATGCCAACATGTGACATCGTAATCCGTTTTGTTTCAATGCTTATTTTAGATTGCACCTTAATGCTGCTCTTGTATTTGTTTTTCATTTGTTAGTTATTTTTATTTCCTTAATGTAATTGTATAAGTGTGAATATTGATGCTGTGATACGGTTGTCAATAAAAACAAACATCAAACTTTGATTGGTGTCATTCATGTAAACTAATTTTCTTAAATTGAGAAGTTGTGTAACTGGTCTCTAATACTAAAGAAAAAAAAAGTCTTGCTCTTTGGCTCAAATCTCATGCAAAGCATTGGTTTTGGCTTATTACCATTAATTCTGGCTTAATATTAGCAGTTATATCATATTGAGAAAAAGTTAGCTATTTTCACTGTACAATGAGATCACTTGTCTAGTGAGAAACTGGTTTATCAAGATTATCTTTCTTTATAGATTAATAATAAAACAATTTCCTAGCAACTCTTCTAGGTCAGAAATACTATTTTGCAGTGGAAGTGCAGAATTGCTTGTTAACAGACCCGTTTTCAGAACAAAGTATTAACTTGGTTGTATGTTTTCACACAAAATGGGCAACTATTTACTTCCAAACAATAAAATGTTAATTTTCCATAATACAGTATGTCCCTTTACAGGATACACCTAGTTGTAGTGGAGGTTCAGGGGGGCCGTAATACAATACTTCCCTAATTTTCTGACATCTTGCAGTTTGAAATTGAAAGGATATTTTTTCCCAAAAATCATGTTGAATTCTAAATCGTAGCTCCCACTGGTTTGGCGATTCTGAAAATGTACAGTAAATTGGGATAGACTGACTGCTTGCTTTTGTGGCATACTGCTTACTCTATCACCGTTCTTACATCATCTTCACACCCAAGTGGCACCTACATCAAATATTTGCTCTCTTCATCAGAAAAAATGGTGTAATTCCTCCAATGCAACAGGATATATCTACAGGCATGAGAGAGCCAAACAGTTTATGCATCAGCAGTACAACGTGTTTAGCCTTCCACATGGTGCACACCCGGTCTGCTAAACATTTCCTAATGGATTTGTAGAAGATGGTAAACACTTGCAGCTGCGTGTAGCCAACACATGCTTGAACGCCAACACCATACGTGAACTGAGAACTGAGGTGGGATACGTGCAAGGCATGTAAACCCCTCTCAACTTTTACCCCACTTTCACCCCTTTAATTTAGGGTTATTTGTGAATTTATGTAACATCATCATAACAGAAAACCAGTATGTTATAAGAACAGAAAGTACAGAAATCCTAAATTGCTTGGTGCAAATGCAGCATACTTGGACTGTAAAACACGTAAACATGCAAAAGATACACATCTATAAATTTTCCCTCCACGAGGAGAATGTTGGGTTGATTAATTTAATTTATTTTCATTGCCATTTTGGAGCATTTAGGTTGCGCTTCAGATGAACTATCAGGAGGTGTTATCAATAATTCTAACCCTAACCAACTACAAGGTTGTCTTATAACCTTGTAGTTGTTTTTTTAGTTCTATTTCTAATAATTTTGAAAAATATGAGCTGATACATAACATGAGCTTATTGAATATTCGCAACAACGTGCCAACAAAAGGAAATTAGTGAGGTGTGTCTTTACCGTTATAAAGTCAAATTATTATTGTTGTATTATATTACTTCCTCATTGTGGGGCTATGTTACCTGAATTTCCATCCATCCATTTTGAGGATTAAATTTATAATTATTATTACAGAGTGCTCACGGTACTCAAAACACTTTCACACCCACACATCACCTCGTCACCCAATATGCAGTACAGTCAATTGCATAATGTTTGTGAACAGTAGGCACCAGGATACTTCCAGGTGGCAGATAAGCAACAATCTAAATAATCCAGGGGAACATTTTTACAACTGGCCGTGCGGTTTGTCAAAGCACTTTCTTGGAACGTAAAGTGAATCAAGAAGGTTGATGTAACATCTAAATTTAACTAATCTGGTATGCACCCGTGCATAACTTTAAAAAAAATGATGAAAAATGTAAAATGATCTAAAAGGTGATTTTCTTTGAACATTTACAGAGACATCACTTCTCCATAGAGGAACACTATAACTATGCCAGTACCATGAGATGAAAGAGAACAAATAATAATAATAATAATAATAATAATAGCGACACGGTAGACGACTGGTTAGCACATCTGCCTCACAGTTCTGAGGACCGGGGTTCAAATCCCAGCCCCGCCTGTGTGGAGTTTGCATGTTCTCCCCGTGCCTGCGTGGGTTTTCTCCGGGTACTCCGGTTACCTCCCACATCCCCAAAAACATGCAGGGTAGGTTAATTGAAAATCCTGAATTGCCCATAGGTATGAATGTGAGTGCGAATGGTTGTTTGTTTATATGTGCCCTGCGATTGGCGGGCGACCAGTTCAGAGTGTACCCCGCCTCTCGCCCGGAGATAGCTGGGATAGGCTCCAGCACGCCCGCGAACCTAATGAGGATAAGCGGAACGGAAGATGAATGAATGAATAATAATAAACTGCAGGATTCCACTTTCCTCCAGATTCTACATACTAGGCGACTTAAGCATAATTGAACTCCCTAATAAATATTCACAATCATTACTTGTCGCGTTAGCTACCGCTAGGAAAACAATTCTATTAAACTGGAAAAACAAACACGCTATTAACATAAATAAGTGGCTAAATCTCATCATAGAATATATTGCGTTAGAAAAAATATCAGCAGAAGGAAAAAAATCAATTACACATATACGTAGATAGCTGGTCACCTTTCCTCAACATGCTAAATCTAGACTCTTGATTCCTTTGCCTGAGTAGGGTGCCATCTGACATTTGACAATAGCAAGACTATTTTGGTTGGTGCTGCGGGTCTGGGTGGGATGCTGCGGGTCTGGGTGGGATGGCCCTCTTCGTCGGTTGTTGTCCGGCCTAATGGGCCCGACCTGCGTGAGCCATGCCTCTTATTCACTCACTCAGCACACACTCACACCATTCACTGTATATATTTATCACAAAGCACATCTGGGCACATACACATATCAAAGGGTTCCTGGGTGACTGGTAGGGGATCAGGAGGGTTTCAGCACGTCTGTGCTGTTTCCCGGTCCGTGCGCCCTGCCCCACCCCCTCAGCTCACTGACCTCTCCAGATTTTACTACACCACACCACTCGGAGGGGCACTGATACATGGGGTAGGGCCAATGACTGCTAGTCGGGGACCTGGCAATCATAGTAACAGGGGTGGTGGTGGGTCTCACTTACTTGCATGGCCGGGCCCCCCGGGCTGTATAGCTGCTTGGTGTTGGGGCGGACCTCTCATGTCCCGCGGCTGCTAGTCTCCCTCCAATCATTGGTCACAATTTCCATATTTTTCTTCCAGAGCAGATTCAGAGCCAACAACCAGACAACAACAGGCCAAAACAAAGTCCTTCCAAACCGATCTTTCAAGGATTTTCCTACACAACATGTTACAAGTTACATAATGTTCTGTGAGAAGAGACAGACTCATTCCACAGAAACTGTGCAAGATGGAAGAGTTGACTAAGATTTTCTAGTATTGAACTTGTGCTGTGGGCTTTTAGTCACAAATTATATTTGATTTGTTGAGTCATATTATTCAATAAAAGGGAAACTGCTGCAGTAGTTACTAAAAAGAAAAAAACAACATTCTAGCTTCGTGAATCGTCATTATTTACAGAAATGCTTCCAGAAGAGAATATTTATCAAAATCTATTTGTGTATAAACATCTTAAAAAATGACATAACAAACACTGGAGCCAAAGAAAGAGGACTAAAGTGCAAAGTGGATGGAGTTCTGGGAGATTTAAACCTCCATGCTTTCATAAACATCCATTGTCAACACCGCTTATACTGGTTAGGGTCGCGGGGCCTATCCCAGCTGACTTCGGGCGAAAGGCGGACTACACTCTGAACTGGTCGCCAGTCAGTCACTGGGCACATATAGACACGGACAACCATTCACACTCACATTCACACCGTCACTGAGTGGGAACTGATACCACGCTGCCCGCACCAAAGTCAGGCGAGTGCACCACTACACCATCAGTGACCTTTCATAAACATATTGAGGAAATCCAGTTAGTTTTTTATTCATGTTTGGAAGTAGATTTAATGTATAATGCTGAAGCAGCAGATGATAGGCTAGAGTAAGCCATAATTAGGATATTTGGTACTGAAAGTAAGTTGCATGGAAAATGTAGTCTTTGGAATACGGGAGGAAGCTGGAGTGCCCAGAGAAAACCCACCCAAGCACAGGGAGAACATGCAAATTCTGCAAGGTAGACATGCTAACCACAAGATGACCATGGTGCCCACTGTAACAAACAAGAAGAGGTACAACAAATTACCACACCAAAGACCAAAACTAGATAGCCGCACTGACTTTTTTAAGTCAGGAATAACAGATTCCTTCAGTTTTCATTTAGTTTACAGGTTTGACCTGCATTTATTTTGTATAGTATTTTTTTTTTTAGTTTTTTTTAACAATTGTGTTTTCAAGCATTTTTATTGACAGCTACTGGCCGCAAGTCAAGCGCAGGTCATATATAGAGATAGATGATTATTCACACTCACATTCACACCGTCATTGAGTAGTAATTTAATCCACACTGCTTGCACGGAAGGAGGTGACTGAACCACCACACCATCAGTGACTAATCGAGAATTCCCTTCCCAACAGATTTGACCCCCGGAGGCATTATCTATTTCCACCTGCTTTATTGTGCTTTATTCCACAAGAAAATTCAATCTATTTGATGAATTAGTTTCTCTCTGCTCTAATCGTTGCATTTAGTGTCTCTTATAAGAAGCACAATGTGGACATATGACTATCACGGCCGTATATTGTCATGCTTATGGAGTCAGTAGCAATTTAATTTCAGCGGTTCCTCCATGTGTCACAGTTACAAGTATAGCTGATGCACTCGGTCCTGGAACAAAATAATAATAATTCATCTGCAATGAGGTCTGTCACATTCATACTACAAAGACATTTACAAACTCCACCATCATGTTAGAGAAAGGTTTGCTCTTTTGCTTCATAACAGTGAAGAAGGCCTAACTTTTGTTTCATTCTCTAGTTTCAATATGAATTGCTTGAATTTACCAAAGCATAAAATATTATATTGACAGATATATACAAATATAACAAAAGCAACAACAAGTCCAGGCTGTAAAGGAGGAAGTAAGGAGCTGGTTGGCCGAAACACGAAGACCAGGACAAATTAGACTGGTTGAAACATGACAATGGGATATTGGTCAGATAAAGAATAGTCCATCCATCCATCCATCCATTTTCTACCGTTTATCTGAGGTCGGGTCACCGGGGCAGTAGCTTTAGCAGGGACATGCCCGGAACACCACCAGGGAGGCGTCCGGGAGGCATCCGAATCAGATGCCCCAGCCACCTCATCTGGCTCCTCTCGATGTGGAGGAGCAGCGGCTCTACTCTGAGATCCTCCCGGATGACCGAGCTTCTCACCCTATCTCTAAGGGAGAGCCCGGACACCCTGTGGAGGAAACTCATTTCGGCCGCTTGTATCCGGAATCTTGTTCTTTCAGTCACGACCCACAGCTCGTGACCATAGGTGAGGGTAGGAACGTAGATCGGCCGGTAAACGAGACCGACTTACTGCCGGATATGCGGACCAAACTCTGACTCTAGTCGTACAGGGACCGAACAGCCCGTATCAGGGGGTTCGGTACCCCATACTCCCAAAGCACCCTCCACAGATCCCCCCGAGGGACACGGTCAAACGCCTTCTCCAAGTCCACAAAACACATGTAGACTGGTTGGGCGAACTCCCATGCACCCTCGAGGACCCTGCCAAGAGTGTAGAGCTGGTCCACTGTTCCACGGCCAGGACGAAAAACCACACTGTTCCTCCTGAATCTGAGATTCGACTTCCCGACGGATCCTCCTCTCCAGCACCCCTGAATAGACCTTACCAGGGAGGCTGAGGAGTGTGATCCCCCTGTAGTTGGAACACACCCTCTGGTCCCCCTTCTTAAAAAGGGGGACCACCACCCCAGTCTCCCAATCCAGAGGCACTGTCCCCGATGTCCACGCGATGTTGCAGAGACGTGTTAACCAGGACAGCCCAACAACATCCAGAGCTTTGAGGAACTCTGGGCGAATCTCATCCACCCCCGAGGCCATGCCACCGAGGAGCTTTTTAACCACCTTGGTGACCTCAACCCCAGATATAGGAGAGCCCACCTCTGAGAACCCAGACACTGCTCCCTCATGGGAAGGCATGTCAGTGGAATTGAGGAGGTCTTCGAAGTATTCTCCCCACCGGCTCACAACGTCCCGAGTCGAGGTCAGCAGCGCCCCATCCCCACTATACACAGTGTTGATGGTGCACTGCTTCCACCTCCTGAGACGCCGGCTGGTGGACCAGAATTTCCTCGAAGACCGGACCGGACCGGCATCTTCCCCGACCATCAGAGCCAACTCACCACCAGGTGGTGATCAGTTGACAGCTCCGCCGCTCTCTTCACCCGAGTGTCCAAGACATGCGGCCGCAAGTCCGATGACACGACCACAAAGTCGATCATCGAACTGCGACCTAGGGTGTCCTGGTGCCAAGTGCACGTGTGGACACCCTTATGCTTGAACATGGTGTTCGTTATGGACAAGCCGTGATGAGCACAGAAGTCCAATAACAGAACCCCAATAACAGAACCCCAGCAGAACGATGGAGTCCCCAGCGGGAGGGCTCTCCAGCACTGTCCCCCTCCCCCCCCCCAACAAGGACTCCAGGGTGGGTACTCTGAACTGCTGTTTGGTGCATTGGCACAAACAAAAGTCAGGACCCGTCCCCCCACCTGAAGGCGGAGGGAGGCTACCCTCTCGTCCACCGGGGCGAACCCCAATGTACAGGCGCCGAGCCGGGGAGCAATAACTATACCCACACCTGCTCTGCGCCTCTCACCGCTCGCAATGCACCCGACCCCTATGGCCCCTCCCACAGGTGGTGAGCCCATGGGAAGGGGGACCCACGGTACCCTTTCGGGCTGTGCCCGGCCGGGCCCCACGGGTGCAGCCCCACCTCCAGGCCTGGCTCAAGAGGGGGGCCCCGGTGACCCGCGTCCGGGCAAGGGAAACCTGAGTCCATTTTTTGTCTCCATCATAAGGGGTCTTTGAGCCGTGCTTTGTCTGGTCCCTCACCTAGGACGTGTTTGCCATGGGTGACCCTACCAGGGGCGTGAAGCCTCAGACAACTTAGCTCCTAGGACCATTGGGACACACAAACCCCCCCACCACGATAAGGTGACGGCTCAAGGAGGGGATCAAGAATAGTACAACACAAAATATCAAGCCAGCCTTGACTGTAACAGACAAAGTAGATCAACAAAATTGCTTCATTGGACTTTTTTTTTTATTTTAATTTTTTTAGTTTTCCTGTTTTCAAGTTTTGGCCACTTCTTGCTCGGCTGAGTTCATAGAGCCTAATCATAACTGACCCATAGGCCAATGAATAACATGACAACAATTCCATTGGAACAAAATACAGTGTGATTTTGTTTTATATTACAGTACATTATCCATACACAAATATCGATCATCAGTTATTGCTGTATATTACATGTACAGTATTTTGATATTATTAGTATCACTAGTAAAATTACATTATAATCATGTAAATTGTTATTGCCACCCCTTCCCACAAAGCTGTTTGAATGTCAAGCAAAGGTGTGGCGGTCGGGCTGCATGACATTGCGATTTTGTTTAACCCTGCAATATATTTTGCGACGTTAAAAAATACACAATATCATACACATAACGTGAATACTCGCACACATTACTCTTTTTCCCTCTATGCTAAAAACTATGCTAATTCGAGCATAAAACATATACGGAGTTATTTGTATGAAGTCTACCTGTATTTAAATGCCCTGTAGCGTTGAGCAATAGTCCAGCCATGCAGTTTTTATTCATGTTTGGAAGTAGATTTAATGTGTAATGCTGAAGCAGTAGATGATAGGCTAGAATAAGCCATAATTAGGATATTTGGTATTAAAAGTAAGTTGCATGGAAAATGTAGTCTTTGGAATATGGGAGGAAGCTGGAGTGCCCAGAGAAAACCAACCCAAGCACAGGGAGAACATGCAAACTCTGCGAGGCAGACATGGTAACCACTAGATGACCACGGTGCCCACTAACAAACAAGAAGAGGTACAGTCCAACAAATTACCACACCAAAGACCAAAACTAGATAGCCCCAATGACTTTTTTAAGTCAGGAAGAACAGATTCCTTCAGTTTTCATTTAATTTACAGGTTTGACCTGAATTTATTGTGTATAGGCTTTTTTTTGGTTTTTTTCACAATTGTGTTTTCAAGCATTTTTAATGACAGGTACTGGCCGCAAGTCAAGCCCAGGTCATATATAAAGATAGATGACTATTCACACTCACATTCACAGCGTCACTGAGTAGTAATTGAATCCACACTGCTTGCACGGAAGGAGGTGACTGAACCACGACACCATCAGTGACTAATCGGGAATTCCCTTCCCAACAGCTTTTACCCCCTGAGGCATTATCTATTTCCACCTGCTTTATTGTGCTTTAGATCATTCCACAAGAAAATTCAATCTATTTGATGAATTAGTTTCTCTCTGCTCTAATCGTTGCATTTAGTGTCTCTTATAAGAAGCACAACGTGGACATATGACTATCACGGCCGTATATTGTCATGCTTATGGAGTCAGTAGCAATTTAATTACAGAGGTTCCTCCATGTGTCACAGTTACAAGTATAGCTGATGCACTCGGTCCTGGAACAAAATAATAATAATTCATCTGCAATGAGGTCTGTCACATTCATACTACAAAGACATTTCCAAACTCCACCATCATGATAGAGAAACGTTTGCTCTTTTGCTTCATAACAGTGAAGAAGGCCTAACTTTTGTTTCATTCTCTGTCAATGTAATATTTTATGCTTTGGTAAATTCATCCATCCATCCATTTTCTGAGCTGCTTCTCCTCACTAGGGTAACGGGTGTGTTGGAGCCTATCCCAGCTGTCATCGGGCAGGAGGCGGGGTACACCCTGAACTGGTTGCCAGCCAATCGCAGGGCACAGAGAAACAAACAACCATTCGCACTCACAGTCATGCCTACGGGCAATTTAGAGTCTCCAATTAATGCATGTTTTGGGATGTGGGAGGAAACCGGAGTGCCTGGAGAAAACCCACGCAGGCACGTGGAGAACATGCAAACTCCACACAGGCAGGGCCGGGGATTGAACCCGGGTCCTCAGAACTGTGAGGCTGACGCTCTAACCAGTCGGCCACCATGCACTAAAATATAACAAAAGCAACAAGTCCAGGGTGTAAAGGAGGAAGTAAGGAGCTGATTGGCCGAAACATGAAGACTAGGACAAATTTGACTGGAAACATGACAATGGGATATTGGTCAGATCAAGAATAGTACAACACAAAATATCAAGCCAGCCTTGACTGTAACAGACAAAGTAGATCAACACAATTGCTTCATTGGACTTTATTATTATTATTATTATTATTTTTTTAGTTTTCCTGTTTTCAAGTTTTGCCACTTCTTGCTCGGCTGAGTTCATAGAGCCTAATCATAACTGACCCATAGGCCAATGAATAACATGACAACAATTCACATTGGAACAAAATACAGTGTGATTTTGTTTTATATTACTGTATATTACATGTACAGTATTTTGATATTATTAGTATCACTGGTAAAATTACATTATAATCATGTAAATTGTTATTGCCACCCCTTCCCACAAAGCTGTTTGAATGTCAAGCTAAGGTGTGGGGGTCGGGTTGCATGACATTGCGATTTTGTTTAACCCTGCAATATATTTTGCAATGTTAAAAAATACACGATATCATACACATAACGTGAATACCAGCACACATTGCTCTTTTTACCTCTAAAAAACTATGCTAATTCGAGCATAAACATAGACAGAGTTATTTGTATGAAGTCTACCTGTATTTAAATGCCCTGTAGAGTTGAGCAATAGTCCAGCCAGGCAGGAAGTTAAAATAATTTTTTTCATGTCCAGTTATACTGTAGCACATTCCTAACACTACTTATTTTTTGCTTCTTTTTTTATCTCATGCTTTTTAAACTATTTCCACTTTTAAATTATCTTTCCAGCACTCTACGTTGTTTTTATTTTATTTTTTTCTGTTTTTAAATGTTTTTAATGCTTTTTATTTTTAAAATGCTTTTGATCATGTGAAGCACATTGACTTACCTTGTGTATGAAATGTGCTATATAAATAAATTTGCTTTGCTTTGGTAATTTGCATTTGCTTTTAATCAATCTGTTTTTATACACCTGTTTTAACAAATGCGTTTGTATTTTCTGTATTTGAGTGCATTAGTTTAAGCAAAACAACAAAAATGTTGTTGTGTACACCTGAAGTTTGTCCTTTCAATAATGCCGTGGCTCTCCCCCCTCACTGTAATCTGTGGCCATGTATATGAGGCGGCACGATGTCCAAGGTTAGGACATCTGACGAACGGGGTTCAAATCGTGGCCCTGGGTCGCGGGAGTGCTGGAGCCTATCCCAGCTGTCATCGGGCAGGAGGCGGGGTACACCCTGAACTGGTTGCCAGCCAATCGCAGGGCACATACAAACAAACAACCATTCGCACTCACATGCACACCTACGGTCAATTTAGAGTCTCCAATTAATGCATGTTTTTGGGATGTGGGAGGAAACTGGAGTGCCCGGAGAAAACCCACGCAAGCACGGGGAGAACATGCAAACTCCACACAGGCAGGGCCGGGGATTGAACCCGGGTCCTCAGAACTTTTTAAAATAAGCACTTTATTTGAACACGTAATCCAATTTACTTGCTCTTATTTTGAAATTCACATGCCTACTTTTATTTAGTAAATGAGAAAACACACAGTTGTGCTCATATGTTTGATTACCCAGGCAGAAAAAGATGGGTACAATTCTTTTAAGAAAAGATGGACCAGCGAAACACATTTAATTTTATTTTAATGGGACTCAAATTAAATGGTCAAGCATTTCAGAAAAGCATTATCATTAAACAAAACATAATCATAAAGAAATGAATGATGGTTGTTGTTCATTCATCAGTCATATTTAAAAAACAACTATATTTTACAAATTCTGCCAGGGTATGTAAACCTATGAGCATAACTGTACATATATGCAGTCATACGTACTCCCTGTCATATTGTAATGAAAGTGTAGGCTACACCTTTTTTATAACCACTCGGTGGCGTTGGCACTTTGGAATGTAAGTGTACAGCTTTTTCATAACCACTAGATGGCGACATAGATTTATAAAATGTGAAGGTTTTTTTCCATTTGCCCCTATACCTATGTATAATGCACACTATTGACTTTTGACAATTTCTTTGGGGAAAAAATTCGCATTATACATGAGAAATTACGGTATACACACACACACACACACACACACACACCCTGGGGCTGCTCTGTGTGCGTTGTTGGATTTGTTACAAATAATTTACTGTAACATCGGTGCTAATCTTATTAACATCTTCAGCCAGGTCCCTCTGCGAGTCACTTATTAATTTTACAATTGATTGACTGGATATCAGTACACCAACATTGCATCGGACCCTGCGATGTGACTATTGCTCACACGTACATTACGACGACGGTTCTCAAACAATATATCATGCAACTCTATGTGGCAGTATGAAACTTTTTCTTTGGCTTTTATGTGTTCTTTTGTAATGAGACCCCAAAAGGATACCATTGATGGCAAACAGCAAAGTGAAATGATAACCTGATAAATAAATAGAACATACAGTAACATAGAAAAGTGTAAGGATCTGGCTAATATAAGTAATGTAATGCAATTAATCAACTAGCAATGTTGTTTAAAAATTATTTTATCAAGCAGCTTTAGTTGCTTTATAAAGTAAATATACATATTACACACAACACAATAGCAATACAGTGGAACCTAGATTTAACAGACTTCAGATTTAACCAACAGAAAATAATATCCAGTTGGAACTCAAAATCCCCCCTTGTATGCACCAGTGAGGTAAACTTGGACAAACTTTCAAACTTTTAAAACATTTTACAGCTTTTTTATTTAATTACAAAAATGTTGTACTGGGTTTTTTCAGCCTACGAAAAAAGTACAAAACAATAATTCTGTACTGTACTGGTGTTTTTAAGCCACCAAAACAATGCTACAATTTAACGGACAATCTGATTTAATGGACGGCCCCTCCTCTTTTTGTTTTATTTTACACTGATGGTTAAATTCTCTACTGTACAGCAGCTAGGAATGTAAAAATGTTAATTTAAACATTGCCTTTACAAAACCTTTGTAATGGGACAGTTTGAGTTAGGCACCAATAAATTCACAGTTATATTATTTTGTTTCCAATTTAATCATTGTAATCTGCATTAAATGTAAACTATATATTAAAAAGAAAGACAACTCCGAATGCTAGATCTTGTGGGAACTCCCTTGCCCCTAATGCAGAGTCAACACTGTTCCTACATTACAAACTTTTTTTTAACAGCTTTATGTAGTGCACATAGTTTGCAGGGGAAACTGTGGATCTGTGACCTGCCTTGTGTTTGGCTTTAGTTGTGTTCGTTTACATTGGCTCCCCATTAGTGTCAAATATCCTTAGTGATGTGCATTACTGTGTGAAAAGGGAGGGGTTAGAGCCATCCATCTTTTCTCTTCAGTTCTAGGTGGTTTTTGAGATTTGCGCCTTTATATATGTAATACGTAAAAATACTGTATATCTATATAGGCTTACAACTGTAAACCAGCATATTAAAGTGAATGCCGCCAAGCGTATTAGCCCTTTCCAGCTCATCTTTCCAGGACAACAATGTTAGTCCCTGGGCCTTTTCTTGATTGGTTAGTTGAAGAGGATGGGGTGGGAGAGGCCATCTGTTGGCTGGGTCCTACATCACTTTCTCTGCTGAACCCAAAGTATAGACAGGACGTGAGACAGGAGAAGAGTTCATGCACAGTAAGAATAGATTACGGACATGGGATGTTACTTTTTCCAGTTCAGACAAGTCAACTTTGAGACCCACAAGATCATTGGAATCCTTAGTGAAATATTAAGGAAGTGTGGACGATTAATTTTGACATCACAAGAATCCTGTTTTACAAACATTTAAATGCATACAATGAATCCTGATTCAACAACATGCAAGTGATGCAACTCTGTAAGTGCACCTGTGTGGCAAAGAGAGCCATGCTGAAGTTTCAAGGAGATGAGTGACGGACAGACCTAAATACTATCCGAGTAATGAAATAACGCTCAATCTAAGCTATGTCATCCCTGCTGTTGATCCTGAACAGGAAGACCTGGACAACTTTAGGGAGGCTGCTTTTCCTCTTTTTAATAATCTCCAACCATGAGGTAAGTGGAACTCTAACATGCATGCGCAAACACAAAGGGAAAAAACTGTCTGCACAAGACAGTCAAATATGCTGTACTTCTCTCTAAAATGCAATGTTAAACTTAAACCAGTGTCTTATTTAAAAAAAACAAATGGGTCTGCATCTGCTTCCACCATTGTCTCCTGATTACTATAGTGACAGGCTCAGAAAAAATATATATATATATTGTTCTATGTCCTTGAAATTGTAAATGAGCCTAAAAGAGGAAAATAACCTTTTGTGGGGATGAATTTACTCTCAGATTTTACAAAGTAAGGAAAATGTGCGTCCAGATTTTGATGAATGTTCAGACCTGTGGGAAACAACGGCACTGTATAGAAGCAGGCAAGGCTTGTCCTTGCATAACTGCGTGTGCAGTACTGGAAGAACCCGAGTCTCCTGTTTGTTGAGTCACACGGGAAATCTTCATGGCACGTGGTGGTGGATGTGCCAGCGAGGGGGCAAAAAGTCGCCAAGAGTTTGCAGGGTTCTGCTACTCGCTCATTTTGGTGTAAAACATAAAGATAGGAACATTTAATCATATTTAATATACATATTTGATATGTAATATATTCAACTGTATATTTTTTTGCTGTCCATTAATTAATTTAAAAAACTAAAAGTTGTGCTACATAGTGAATTGATCATACAGGTGTAAACATACACTTTAAGTGCGGATGCATTAAAATACTCCCATCAACTGGTCATTGAAAAGATGTGTCAAGTAGAAAAATGGATGAGTGACAGCAAAATACCCCACCATTGTGATGAGTATAGACAGGCGTGTTTGCTGACCAAACTTAGTGATTGTCTGTGCGCGTGCGACACCATAAGACAGGGCTAATGTTGCCATATCCACTGCCAAAACAACAATAGAAACATCTGCAACTTACCGCAAGGTGTTCTCAAGTTAGAAGTAGGCTGAAATATTCAAGTTTGGCCAGTGACAAAACTACGTTGCATGTTAAAGCTGTGTTTTGTTTTTGGGAGTCTGTAAAGTAAAATATACTCGCGCGGCTGTCATGTGACTGCCTTGTGTTGTCTGATTGGTGAATTGGAGTCAAATGACATTAGTGACCACATTTGATTGGTGCAACGGGCACCCCAAGCGAAAGTCTAAGATGGAGTCGAAAAATAGATGTGCACACGCAAGAATGGATAAAGAAAAGTAGCAAACGGCATATCGATCATTGTAACGGAGTAAAAGTATCGACCCTTCTTCACATAAACACTGAAGTAAAAGTCAAAAGTACGGTGAATTTAAAGTACTCTGACAAGTGGTTTATCGAAAATGTTACCTGAGTAAATGTAATGGAGTAAATGTATCGCGTTACTACCCACCTCTGGCTAACATGTTTGCTAGTATTTCCTCTACACATGCTCTGTACTCTAAAGTAAGATTCTTAGATTCCCACATGATACTGTTAAACATGCTGATAATCAACCTTCACACTTTACTAGGTGATTTACTCGTCATAATCCGCTCATCTGGTGCTGGCTGATTTGATTTCCACAAAGTCCTTCTTGTCAAGTTGTCACCAGTTGATCCATTCTGTAGTTGTATTGGCCGCCGCAAACGTCGAAACCAAAACTTGCTCCATGCGTGTGGGTGGAGGTGAAATGCTTCCTTGATGTCTTGAGGCTCTTGGAAAACGTTCCACCTCTCAGTATAACAAAATCACCCCAGGCCACCCTCTAGATTTGCACTGGTGGCAAAGCAGGGAAACAAAATCTTCTTCACAGAAGATTCCTCACATTCTTTTTCTCGAATAGGCCGATAAACGTTTGCCCTCCAGTAGGCGATTTGTTACAGTCTATTGTTCCTCCCGACATCAATCTGTATTTTGAACAAGCGACTTGCTCAATTCCACTGTATTTATTAATGTTTATAGTTTTAGTGTTGGCATAAATATTGATTTAAAAAAAGGTTTGTAACTTATCGGTTAGAATAATGTATATACCCCATGTACAACCCCAATTGCAATGAATTTGGGACATTGTGTTAAACATAAATAAAAACTGAATACAATGATTTGCAAATCATGTTCAACCTATATTTAATCAAATACACTACAAAGACAAGATATGTAATATTCAAACTGATAAACTTTATTGTTTTGAGGAAATAATAATTAACTTAGAATGTTATGGCTGCGGCGGCACGGTGGCCGACTGGTTAGAGCGTCAGCGTTGTGAGGACCCGGGTTCAATCCCCGGCCCAGCCTGTGTGGAGTTTGCATGTTCTCCCCGTGCCTGCGTGGGTTTTCTCTGGGCACTCCGGTTTCCTCCCACATCCCAAAAACATGCATAAATTGGAGACTCTAAATTCCCCGTAGGTGTGACTGTGAGTGCAAATGGTTGTTTGTTTCTATGTGCCCTGCGATTGGCTGGCAACCAGTTCAGGGTGTACCCCGCCTCCTGCCCGATGACAGCTGGGATAGGCTCCAGCACGCCCGCGACCCTAGTGAGGAGAAGCGGCTCAGAAAATGGATGGATGGTAGGATGTTATGGCTGCAACACGTTCCAAAAAAGCTGGGACAGGTGGCAAAAAAGACTGAGAAAGTTGAGGAATGCTCATCAAACACCTGTTTGGAACATACCACAGGTGAACAGGCTAATTGGGAACAGGTGGGTGCCATGATTGGGTATAAAAGGAGCTTCCCTGAAATGCTCAGTCATTCACACTCTTTGTGAACAAGTGCGTGAGAAAATAGTCGAACAGTTTAAGGACAATGTTCCTCAATGTACAATTGGAAGGAATTTAGGGATTTCATCATCTACGGTCCATAAAATCATCAAAAGGTTCAGAGAATCTGGAGAAATCACTGCATGTAAGCGGCAAGGCCAAAAACCAATCGATCCCTCAGGCGGCACTGCATTAAAAACCGGCATCAATGTGTAAAGGATATCTCCACATGGGCTCAGGAACACTTCCGAAAAACAATGTCAGTAAATACAGTTCGCCGATACATCAGTAAGTGCAACTTGAAACTCTACTATGCAAAGCAAAAGCCATTTATCAACAACACCCAGAAACGCCGCCGGCTTCTCTGGGCCCGAGCTCATCTAAGATGGACTGATGCAAAGTGGGAAAGTTTTCTGTGGTCCGACAAGTCCACATTTCAAATTGTTTTTCGAAATTGTGGCCGTCTTGTCCTCCGGGCCAAAGAGGAAAAGAACCATCCGGACTGTTATGGACGCAAAGTTCAAAAGCCAGCATCTGTGATGGTATGGGGCTGTGTCATTGCCAATGGCATGGGTAACTTACACATCTGTGAAGGCACCCTTAACGGTGAAAGGTATATACAGGTTTTGGAGAAACATATGCTGCCATCCAAGTCTTTTTCATGGACACCCCTGCTTATTTCAGCAAGACAATGCCAAACCACATTCTGCATGTGTTACAACAGCGTGGCTTCGAGTGTGGGTACTAGACTGGCCGGACTGCAGTCCAGAACTGTCTCCCATTGACAATGTGTAGCGCATTATGAATACGACAACGGAGACCCCGGACTGTTGAACAGCTGAAGCTGTACATCAAGCATGAATGGCAAAGAATTCCACCTTTAAAGCTTCAACAATTAGTGTCCTCAATTCCCAAACGTTTATTGAATGTTGTTAAAAGAAAAGGTGATGTAAAACAGTGGTAAACATGACCCTGTCCCAACTTTTTTGGAACGCCTTGCAGCCATAAAATTCTAAGCTAATGATTATTTGTTAAAAACAATAAAGTTTATCAATTTGAACATTAAATATCTTGTCTTTGTCGTGTATTCAATTAAATATAGGTCGAACATGATTTGCAAATCAGTGTATTCTGTTTTTATTTATGTTTAACACAACGTCCCAATTTCATTGGAATTGGGGTTGTAGTTATGTGGTTTATTTAACTGGTAATCCCCTTTTAGACATTATGAAGATGATTGAGAATACAGTATGTAGAATAGCTGTATGTTTATGGATGTATGTGCTAATTTTTATGACCAATATAATGATTGTGTGTGGAAGATTATATGCATAGCGGTTGCAGCTGCATCATGGATTTCTATGACAAATTTCCTAGAGGGGACCAATTTTATCCTGACCCTGACAGACTCTGCAAGTGAACTACTGTATAGTGTAAAAGTAGAATGGAAAACATAATATTAAATGTATAGTACATATACATTTATTTCAGTGAACTATAATTAAATGCAGTATCGAGAAAGCATTTTCAATTTTGCATTTACCATTTGTCCATGAAATATAATGTACACTAAACTCAATGCTTTATCGGGTTCCCTTGTAGAACCTTATATGCAAATGTAAAAAAAAAAGAAAAATGTCACTTTTGCCCTTCACATCAATGCATTGAAAAAATATTTTTTTAGGGCAGCTGTCAGTCATGGATCCTTCGAAGCCACAGCCATAGAAATCTATTTTAGCCATGTGATGGAATCACAGTTTATGGAAAAATGTCCATTGACATGAGCCCAAAATGGTGGTCGTCAATGCCATACTGTGCTTTATCCCCACTGGAATAAAAATATGTCCTGTGATCTAATGCCTGGACAAACAAACTGGTTGAGGTTCAGAGAGGACAAGCTCATGTTTTGCCCTGGTTCTGACTGGCAAAGGAAATGTCACTGTCCCTCAAAGCCATGAGGCACATTAGGCTGCAATTGCGGTTTCTGCCTACTGCCCAACCACAACACCTGGTATTCCTATCCTATCTCCCATCCAAGTACTAACCAGGACCAATACTGCTTATCTTCCAAGGTCAGATGAGATCTGGCAGCATGTGGAGATTGGGCCTGCTGTCCCCTCAGAAGGCGCTGCGTTAAGGTCACATTTGTGAACATATCACTTAACTGGTCATCTTACAAATTGTTTTAGTTCTGAACGTGGAGATGGGATTCAGCTGCTGTTCAGTGCGGGGGCTAATTAATCACATGAGATACAGCACCCCACATTCTTGAAAAATCGAGAGGAGAGGTATGATTTAGTAGGGTTTTTTCCCCCAACATACTGTAGATTTAATATATGAACTATATATCATTGCTCGATTGATTTTAGTGTTTAATAAATTTAATTTCAAGATATAATACATAAACTGGGCGGCACGGTAGGCAACTGGTTAGAGCGTCAGCCTCACAGTTCTGAGGACCTGGGTTCAATCCCCGGCCCCGCCTGTGTGGAGTTTGCATGTTCTCCCCGAGCCTGCGTGGGTTTTCTCCGGGCACTCCGGTTTCCTCCCACATCCCAAAAAAAACATGCATTAATTGGAGACGCTAAATTGCCCGTAGGTGTGAATGTGAGTGTGAATGGTTGTTTGTTTGTATGTGCCCTGCTATTGGCTGGCAACCAGTTCAGGGTGTACCCTGCCTCCTGCCCGATGATAGCTGGGATAGGCTCCAGCACGCCCGCGACCCTAGTGAAGAGAAGCGGCTCAGAAAATGGAGGGATGGATGGATGGATATATAAACTGGGCACCATATTCTCCCCGTGCCTGTGTGCGTTTTCTCCGGTTTCCTCCCACATCCCAAAAACTTGCGTGGTAGGTTGATTGAAGACTCTAAATTGCCCGTAGGTGCAAATGGTTGTTTGTTTCTACTTGTATGTGCCCTGCGATTGGCTGTTGACCAGTCCAGGGTGTAACCCGCCGCTAGCCCAAAGATAGCTATGATAGGCTCCAGCATGCCCGCAACCCTAGTGAGGATAAGCGGTACAGAAAATGGATGAATGGATGGTGTCCCTGGCAATTTTTATTTATGCATGGTGATACCCTGTTTAATCACAACCTTGGTGTGATAACTCAAAATACTAGATGATGCCAAATATCAAGGAATATACAGTATACGTTGATCATGAGAACATCTATAACACCAATGCATTCTACGTTTTAAATTATAACAACCATTTATAGTTAGTTGACTTTAAATTAATTTCAGTTTAGACTATTAGCAGAATGCTGGGTTTTTTTGGCATGCAGTTTTTTTCAGACTTTGTAAACTCAATGTGAGTAAGAAGACTCCAAGGCAAATATTATGACGATGGATAAATTTGCTTTGTGTCTTTGCAAACACATTCAACACAATGGTAGCCATGGCATGGTCTTTAAGCATGTGTGAGTATTTCAATTCCTCACTGTGAGAGACTGGGCACAAAGTCAGGTGTAAAATTATCAATTTCACATTCCCATAAATACAATGTATTTTATGTCCATGTCCAATCTGCTTTAAAAGTCAGCAGCTGCCAACTAGAAAACTATTGTGTGTTCAAGATACACTTGACTTATAGTAACTTCCTAAAAACAAACTCCAATAGACAAAATTGCTTTTTCCCATGGATAGTTTCTCCTTGTAGGGGCAGGAATACAGCACAGTATTTAAAGACGAACACTTGAAACAAAACTTTTACTTCGCTCCATGGTTGTAGGTTATATTAATGGTCAACAAAGATATTAATAATTCAAAATTATTTTTGTACTACTGTATTTTATGCAGCATGGTGGAATAATAGTTAGCACCTCATAGTGAGAATAAACGGTATGGAAAATAGATGGATGTTAACAATAAATGTTTCCACACATTGCTTTAATGTAATGAACTTAAGTCTGAATTTTACTTGTTTTTCTCTTTTTCTGACTCTTCATGGAAGATAACATGCTCAATGCTTGAAAGTTTGATAGCAAAGCGCACAGACTACTGGGAGGGCTGCAATAGAACACTAACATCAAGCGAACGGCCAAAAACTGGTAAGCTTGAAAGTCAAAGTCAAACAGTCACTAACATTGAATATAATCATTTCCAGAATGCTGAGCAACCTCAGATTTGTTTCTTGTTGTTGCTGTTTTTTAAATCCTATTTGAAATAACTGAAATTCTGTTACAAAAGTCAACATGTCAACATTATGAAACCATTGTTTTTTTAAATCTTTCTTGTCACAAGTGTCATAATTGATTAATTCTGGATTGTACAATTAAATTGTATTGGTTCCACTGTATGACAAATTAACCATATGTATAATATATCTGTTTATCTATCTTTCTATATCTATATTATCTTTACTGTGACCTGTGAGAAAACTGAGATACTATTAATACCTTGCAGGAGTCCACTGTAAGGGAACTTTTGACACATTTGTGTGTTGGCCCCATTCACCTCCCGGGAACGTGTCCGTCCCCTGTCCTCCTTACTTACCATGGATCAGCATGGGTAATGTTTGTACCTTTTATTACATACTGTGCATCTATGGTGTTGGTAACTGAAATAATAAACATCACCATGTTTGGTGGCGAGCCAACAGTTCTGCTTGCCAGTCAACTTGGAGTGGTAAATAAACAGCTTGAAGCTAGAACACGTTGCCTCTTATTTGAAGAAATGTGCGAGCAGGAAGTTGAGAACTAAGGAATACTTAATACAAAGATGGCCTACCCGTGTGGACGCCTCGGTTACGCGCTCTCTAGTATTGTTTTTGTTTTTGTGTTATTCGTTCGACTTTGGAGACATTACGCGACTCACTTACACAAGGGGAGACTTCATCAAGGAGTCTACCCGGACTTTCTTTCAACAAATTTCACAAATCTGCACAGTTTTTTCCCAGAGTTACTCACCGGAGCAGCGACTGTGGTCTTTGGGGCATGGAGGCGATGACGACGCCACAGAGGGAAGCGAGCCGGCATCCAAGTGAAGCTCCGCAAGGGAGGATACAGATTGGCGTTTCCGTCGATCCACCTCGCGACTCTACGCTCCCTACCCAACAAAATGGACGAGATTCATCTTCTGATAAAGACCAGCCCTGTGCTTTACGGAAACCTGGCTTTATGGGGCTGTCGCCGATTGCGCCATCATGCTTCCCGGCTTCCATCTTCAGTAGGCAGACCGCGTCATGGAGTTATCGGGGAAAACATAAGGTGGCGGGATATGCTTCTATAGCAACGGAAAATTGTGTACGGACGTCACGGAGCTCAGCACACACTGCAGCCCGCATTTAGAGTTGCTGTTTTTGAACTGTAAGCCATTCTACTCGCCGTATGAGTTTGCAGCTTTCATTCTCGCCGGTGTCTACATTCCGCCTCAAGCTAACACGAGCACCGTAAACGAAGTTGAAAAAAAAGCACCCAGATTCACCCTTCATTATAACTCGTGCAGCCCTGGGCTTGTCTGAGCACTGCTTAATTCACTTAATACCAACATAGAGGCAAGAAGTTAAATGTGCGAAGCCTACAGTGAAAACAGTGAAAAAGTGGACCGATGAAGCAAAGATAGAACTTCAAAGTTGTTTAGACTGCACAGACTGGAGTGTCTTTGAAAATTCAGCTCGCAGCCTGGATGAATATACGGACACTGTAACATCCTATATCAGTTTCTGTGAACAGGTGTGTCTACCAACAAAGTCCTTTCGCACATTCAATAACAACAAGCTGTGGTTCACTGCCAAACTTAAGCAACTTCGCCCGGCTAAAGAATAAGCATTTCGAAGCGGGGACAGGGCCCTGTATAATCGCACTAGAAACCAGCTGACTAAAGAAATTAACATTGCAAAGAGAAACTATGCAGCAAAGTTGAAAAAAGATTTAGCGCTAATGACTCTAAATCAGTCTGGCATGCATTACAATCGCTAACCAATTACAAGCGACGATCCCCCCAAGTTGAGAACAATAGTAGACTAGCTGACGAACACCTTGTACTGCAGATTTTAAAAAGGACACTTTCACACCCCAAACCCACACAGCCGCACCACCGACCAAAAATCACACCTCTGACTTCTTTGTTGACCATCCACGAACAGGATGTGAGATGCATCTTCAGGCCCAGACCTTGTGTCCCCATCCTGCCTCAAAGTCTGCACGGACCAGCTCGCTCCAGTCTTCACACAGATCTTCAATAGATCTCTGGAATTTTGCGAAGTACCATCCTTTTTCAAACGCTCAACCATCATCCCAGTCCCCAAGAAACCTGAAATCTCGGGTCTGAATGCCGACAGGCCTGTCACCTTGACATTTGTGGTCATGAAGTCCTTTGAATGCCTCGTGCTGGACCACCTCAAGAGCGTCACAGGTCGCCTGCTGGACCCACTGCAGTTTGCCTACCGAGCAAACAGGTCTGCGGATGATGCAGTCAAAATGGGACTGTATTTCATCCTAGAACACCTCGACAGCGCGGGGATTTTTTCTGCCAGTGGATTTACGATTTGCGATTTACGATCCCAGATTATCGCACTACTTGTCACTTTAAACTGCATACATTTTTTTAAGTCTCGGCGCCCTTTGCACAATGGTCGTTGCAACAGACTATTGCTATATTAGTCATTCAAATTGCTCTAATTGCTAGAGGACTCTGCATCTTTTTGCACATTTGTCAATTATTTTTTTTTAAATTGTACCAGCATTACCAGATTACTAGCATCCTTTTATTGCTCAGTGACTGTTTTTCTCAATGTCTTTATGTCTCAAAACTATTCTCTGTCAATTGACTGTTGTCGTACTAGAGTACTAGACTTATTTTTTACATACCGTATTTTCACGACCATAAGGCGCACTTCAAAGTCTTACATTTTCTCCAAAATGGACGGGGCGCCTTATAATGTGGCGCGCCTTATGTGTGCACCGAGTTCCAAAATCTGTAAATGTTGTTGTGTGACTTTAATGAGCGCTCCACTTGACTGACTGGGAGCATTTCCTGCCGACACGCTGCTTATATAGAGGAAGGCGGACGTGACTGAGGACAGCATGCGGACGTAAAGGGGGAATGGTGCGTGTGACAGAGGACCCTAAAGACACGCCCCCAGTAGGTATATAGTTCCGGTATGTGCATCGGTTTGGCTAAGGACCCCCGCAAATGGAACCTACGAAGAGACATGCTTACGAAGCACAGTTTAAACTACAGGCTATTAGTTACGCGGAGGAACATGGGAATCGAGCAGCCGCGAAATAATTCAAGTTTCACAAATCCATGGTCCGCAAGTGGAGGAAGCAGGAAAACGAGCTTCGCCAAGTCAAGAAGACGAAGCTAAGTTTCTGCAGAAACAAGGCGATGTGGCCCGAGTTGGAAGACCAACTCGAGCAATGGATTCTTGAGCAAAGAACGGCCGGGAGAAGCGTCTCTACAGTCACCATTCGACTGAGTGCAATAACTCGGAGCTTGCCATCATTGCGGGAGGCTTGACGAACCACTGGACATCCGTGTAAACAGGGTGTTCAAAGTGAAGTTGTGAGCGGGGTGGGAGCCATGGATGACAGATGGCGAACACAGCTTTACTAAGAGTTACGCCACAATTTGTGAATGGATTGTGGATGCTTGGGCTAATGTGCTTTTGTAAAAGCCGGCATCATTTCTGAGGAGCCGCACGGCAACGAGACTGACTGTGACAATGACGAGAGGGAACCTGGCGTGTTCGATGGAGAACGTGCCCAGCTGTTCATTTCGGATATAGAACATGAGCACTTTGATGGATTTGTGGATGAGGATTGATCAAAAAATAACGTGAGTACATTGTTAAATACTTCAATAAAGTACAACCGAACTCAGTTTTGCTCCTGCTGCCTTTTTAAAAACATTGTTTTAGCGTGCATGCATGCTACCGTATGTTTTAAGCTAGCGTATGTTTTACCATACCTGCGCCCAATAATATGGTGCGCCTTATGTATGTGTTAAATACAGAAAGAGACCCCGCAACTGAGACTGCACCTTTTAACGCGGTGCGCCTTATTGTCGTGAAAATACGGTACTTGGCAAAATAAAGATGATTCTGTTTCTGAATACAATAAAAAGTGTGTTTTTGACAAGACGTGTAAAGGAAAGCCACAGTAGCTGATTCACTTCAGCTGTTTATTGAATGCTGGGAGAACACTAAAAAACTAATACAGTGAGCATCACGTAGAAGCTTCCGTCGCCAGACCCACACGTTCACGGGCAACCCACGTGGTAAAATTATATTGCTGTTTTACTTATCGCAGGTAGGTCTGAAAAATCTACCCTGTGATAAATGAGTGTTCACTGTATTGCAACTTTCCGAATGGGCATTACCGTAATTTCTCGTGGAAAATACGCACCCAGGCGGCACGGTGGACGACTGGTTAGAGTGTCAGCCTCACAGTTCTGAGGACCCGGGTTCAATCCCCGGTCCCGCCTGTGTGGAGTTTGCATGTTCTCCCTGTGCCTGCGTGGGTTTTCTCCGGGCACTCCGGTTTCCTCCCACATCCCAAAAACATGCATTAATTGGGGACTCTAAATTGCCCGTAGGTGTGAATGTGAGTGCGAATGGTTGTTTGTTTGTATGTGCCCTGCGATTGGCTGGCAACCAGTTCAGGGTGTACCCCGCCTTCTGCCCAATGACAGCTGGGATAGGCTCCAGTACGCCCGCGACCCTAGTGAGGAGAAGCGGCTCAGAAAATGGATGGATGTATAATACGCACCCATGTATAATGCGCACTCCCAAAGTTGACCTCAAAATTCTGGAAAACCCTTCTACCTATCTATAATGCATTTTTACAATGCATGGTTTGGCTTCTACCCATATGATCAAAACAGGTATTTTTTTTAAAGAATTATTCTGAAGTTAAGCACTTTATTTGAACATGTAATACTTTTTTATTTACTTGCTCTTATTTTGAAGCCTTACTTTTATTTAGTAAATGCGAAAACACACAGTTGGGCTAATATGTTTGATTACCCAGGCAGAATTTGTAAGATGGGTACAATTCTTGAAAGAAAACATGAAGGGCTAGTCGAAACACATTTAATTTTACTTTATTCATTCATTCATCTTCCGTTCCGCTTATTCTCACTTGCGTGCTGGAGCTTATCCCAGGTGAAAGGCGGGGTACACCCTTACTTTTTTTAAAATGGGATTCAAATTAAACTGTCAAGCATTTCACAAAAGCATAATCATTAAACAAAACATAACCATAAATAGTTGAATGATTGTTGATGGTTGTTGTTCAGTCATATTTAAAAAAAAAATAAAATTTCACAAATTCTGCCAGGGTATGTAAACTTATGAGTACAACTGTACATACAGTATATGCAATCATATGTACCCCTGTCATATTGGAATGAAAGTGTAGGCTACACCTTTTTCATGATCTCGAGGTGGCAGCATATTACAACCCCAATTCCAATGCAGTTGGGACGTTGTGTTAAACATAAATAAAAACAGAATACAATGATTTGCAAATCATGTTCAAACTATATTTAATTGAATACACTACAAAGACAAGATATTTAATGTTCAAACTGATAAACTTGATTGTTTTTAGCAAATAATCATTTACTTAGAATTTTAGGGCTGCAACACGTTCCAAAAAAGCTGGGACAGGTGGCAAAAAAGACTGAGAAAGTTGAGGAATGCTCATCAAACACCTGTTTGGAACATCTCACAGGTGAACAGGCTCATTGGGAACAGGTGGGTGTCATGATTGGGTATAAAAGGAGCTTCGCTGAATTGCTCAGTCATTCACAAGCAAAGATGGGGTAAGGTTCACTTCTTTGTGAATAAGTGCGTGACAAAATAGTCGAACAGTTTAAGGACAATGTTCCTCAACGTAAAATTGCAAGGAATTTAGGGTTTTCATCATCTACGGTCCATAATATCATCAAAAGGTTCAGAGAATCTGGAGAAATCACTGCATGTAAGCGGCAAGGCCGAAAACCAACATTGAATGCCCGTGACCTTTGATCCCTCAGGCGGCACTGGATCAAAAACCGACATCAATGTGTAAAGGATATCACCACATGGGCTCAGGAACACTTCAGAAAACCAATGTCAGTAAATACAGTTTGGCGCTACATCCGTAAGTGCAACTTGAAACTCTACTATGCAAAGCCAACGCCATTTATCAACAACACCCAGAAACGCCGCCGGCTGCTCTGGGCCCGAGCTCATCTAAGATGGACTGATGCAAAGTGGAAAAGTGTTCTGTGGTCCGACGAGTCCACATTTCAAATTGTTTTTGGAAATTGTGGACATCATGTCTTCCAGACCAAAGAGGAAAAGAACCATCCGGACTGTTATGGAAGCAAAGTTCGCATCTGTGATGGTATGGGGCTGTGTTAGTGCTAATGGCATGGGTAACTTACACATCTGTGAAGGCACCATTAATGCTGAAAGGTACATACATGTTTTGGAGAAACATATGCTGCCATCCAAGCGACGTATTTTTCATGGACACCCCTGCTTATTTCCGCAAGACAATGCCAAAGCACATTCTGCACGTGTTACAACAGCGTGGCTTTGTAGTAAAAGAGTGCGGGTATAGACTGGCCTGCCTGCAGTCCAGACCTGTCTCCCATTGAAAATATGTGGAGCATTATGAAGCGTAAAATACAACAACGGAGACCCTGGACTGTTAAACACCTGAAGCTGTACATCAAGCAAGAATGGGAAAGAATTCCACCTACAAAGCTTCAACAATTAGTGTCCTCAGTTCCCAAACGTTTATTGCATGTTGTTAAAAGACCAACATTGAATGCCCGCGACCAACATTGAAAGCCCGTGACCTTCGATCCCTCAGGCTGCACTGCATCAAAAACCGACATCAATGTGTAAAGGATATCACCACATGGGCTAAGGAACACTTCAGAAAACCAATGTCAGTAAATACAGTTCGGTTCTACAGCCGTAAGTGCAACTTTAAACTCTACTATGCAAAGCTTCAACACTTCGTGTCCTCATTTCTCAATAGTTTATTGAATGTTGTTAAAAGAAAAGGTGATGTAACACAGTGGTAAACATGACCCTGTCCCAGCTTTTTTGAAACGTGTTGCAGCCATAAAATTCTCAGTTAAAGATTATTTGCTAAAAACAATAAAGTTTATCAGTTTGAGCATTAAATATCTTGTCTTTGTAGTGTATTCAATTAAATATAGGTCGAACATAATTGCAAATCATTTTATTCTGTTTTTATTTATGTTTAACACAATGTCCCAACTTCATTGGAATTGGGGTTCTAGAATGAAAGTGTACACCTTTCTCATAACCTCTAGGTGGCGGTGACATTGGAATGAAAGTGTACAGCTTTTTCATAACCTCTAGATGGCAGCATAGATTTATAAAATGTGACAGTTTCCCCCCCCCCCCCCCCCCCTGCCCCCATTTTCCCCTGTACCTATGTATAATGCGCACTATTGACTTTTGACATTTTTTCGGGGGGAAATAATCTGCAGTATTCACGACAAATTACAGTATTTTGAATATCTCTGTTTATTTATATGTAAGGTGGCAGTTGTCATTCATCATAAATGATGCCGCACAAATTGCACAGTGTGAGTGTGGCTAATGGAGTTTTTAGCTTGTTCTAGTGCTCAGTGCTAGATACAGTAGAACTCACACTGGTAAAATGAACCAGACTTGAGGTTTCAAAGAAGCTCAACCCTGGTACAAGGTGCACAGTGTGAGTGCGCTTTTAATAACTGTAGCTTTAGTCTTCAACAATTGTCTATTATTTGTGTGTTTGCTGATTGTGCTTTAAGAACCTGAGAAATAATTATATATGGTGATTATCACGTGGGTAAAACCAATCTAATGATGCATTACAACTTTTAAACATTACTGTAAAGAAATACATCGAAGAAAAGCCTACTGTAGGACAGGTTCACATAGTTTATACGGTCCCTCCACTGATTTTATTAACAGAACTAATGTGTATTTCAACTAGCTGCAGACACCTCGAGGATGGCACACAGAGAATGCTTGGAAAATGGTAGTTGGCGCAAGAAGGAAGGTTCCTCAGAGCCCTGGAGGGATGACTCCGAATGTCAGGGGGACCATTATTTTAAAGACAAGGTGAGGAAGAAGAGAAGTGGAATGATTTTTTTTTTTAAACATATTGTTCATGTTTATTGTTTTTTTTTTGGTCATGTGGTAAAGCACCAGTAAATGAACGTGACCGCCAATATTTTGAGTAATATATCAAAACAAGCCTTTG
This sequence comes from Phyllopteryx taeniolatus, assembly GCF_024500385.1. NCBI lineage: Eukaryota > Metazoa > Chordata > Actinopteri > Syngnathiformes > Syngnathidae > Phyllopteryx > Phyllopteryx taeniolatus. The sequence goes on from NC_084520.1 coordinate 3,222,702, forward strand.
CTTCTGATGTTGTCCTACATATGACAGTAAAAGCAGTGGTGTAAGCGTGGGTTGCAGTGCCCGAGACAAGTCAAATAATTGTGCTCCCTGACCAGACCAGTATTTTGAGCCATTTGACCCCATAAGGGCAGGTTTTTAAAAAAAAAAGTAAACGTGTATCTAAAAATGGTTTATTCTAAACATTAAATAATAATTCATCGTCCTTTTAGAATTATATTAATTTAATTAATTTAAAACAATTATTTATTTCAATATTTTTTAAACATTGAATGTATATATTAAATTACTGCGATTGGCTGGCAACCAGTTCAGGGTGTACCCCGCCTCCTGCCCGATGACAGCTGGGATAGGCTCCAGCACGCCCGCGACCCTAGAGAGGAGAAGCGACTCAGAAAATGGATGGATGGATGAAATTATGTTTAAACATTTTTATCTTATTTACAATAAATTGATGCAGCAATTATTGAAATCAATAAATCCATGGAAACTAAAAAACATAACACATCAACCATAAATAAGCACATATAAAATTGTTTCTCATTCTCATTTTTAAATGTTATTATTTATAACAAAAATGATATTTCACTCACCAATTATTGTTTGTTTTTTAAATTTTTACAAATATTCAAGCAACCAAGCAACACATGTTTAACAAGATAAATGAATACAAATGAATGAATGAATAAATACATTTTTAATTAGCCAATTTTAGCAACCCTTTATTGCTCAATAACTGTTTTTTTCAATGTCTTTATGTCTCAAAAGTGTTCTCTGTCAATTGACTGTCTGTTGTCGTACTAGAGCGGCTTCAACTACCGGAGACAAATTCCTTCTGTGTTTTTTGGACATACTTGGCAAATAAAGATGATTCTGATTCTGATATTATTTGACACTTGAACATATAACTGTTCGGTGGACCAGATTAGGATTTAGAGCATAAATTGTTTAGTTTTTCAACACCAACTCAGGTTAGTGTGTCATAACTAAGCCTTGCTGCATGAACTGATGAAGCCTGCTCAGATGAGAGGCGAAATGTCTTCGAACACAACCAGAACAGTTAAGTTGATGCTGTTGGATGAATGCGAATATTCATAGGCATGGATTGTAATAATACCATATTGACTCAAATAGTCTATCATTTCATACGCAAAGGTCCTTCCTTTCCTTGGTCTAATCACCTATCCTCTCAAAACAATTCACAGAAATTGCTTGTATAGTTTAGAGAATTCTGAAAATTATAAGTAACCAACCAACTTGTGCCAGTCCAAATATAACCTCTGGCCTGATTGGCTGATCTGCCAGCTGCAATTCTCAAGTGATACAAATCCTTATTTAGTTTTGATTTATTTACAGTCCAACATGTCAAAAGACTTAGTTGTTTCCACATCCATCTTTCCTCACTTCTAACCAGTAACACAGATCTCTGCACAATTTCAAATACAAGGCAACATAAAGACCACCTCTATCATGTTAGGATGCACTATATTCATTCTATTGTCTTGTGTATTCCTGTGTTAATAGGAAGAGCAAATGCTTCGGCAGACAGCCCTCCGGGTCGTTTCTATCATTGGCTATTCATTATCCCTGGCTTCCCTCATGTTAGCGACGCTCCTCATGGGCATGTTGAGGTCAGTAACCATGACCAAATATATAACTCATGAATGCTGCTGCTTTTTTTATTTTTATTTTATTTTATTTTTTTATTTTTGCAGGTTTGGTTTTCACATTACATTTAACGCCTGAAATACAAACAAAAATCGGACAATTACACCAAATGGCAATTAAGATTTTAATCAGCAGAGGAAGCTGTGTTATAGCTCACAATTACACATACTATACATACACTATGTATAACCAATTGAGAGTAGAATATAGAGAACGTAAAGCGCCCCGAATTCACAGAGTACAAAGTCTTTACAGGAGTTGCCTGAGGTGGTTGAAACTTGTCCACCAGAGACAACAACAGCTCTGGCTGGCACAGACTGGTTCTGATCACTCTGGTACAATATGGCAAGTCCTAAACTGCTTTCGCGTCAAGCAAAACTGTCAACAAAACTTATTTTATTTTGTGGAGCCGCAACTCCAATAACTAATAAGCTACACTTCTGACAAGTATCGTTAATACGAAAGGAGGATGAGGAGTATGTAAAAGGAGAAGACATGCTAAACGCTAAGGCTAAACTAGCATGAAATGCCGCGAAACACTTGAATAAGTCCTTGGCTGACGCAGTTCACTTTTCACAGAACTCTGGCTGAAACCCTGTTAAAGAGGAGCGTAACCAACTATGAACAGCAAATTAGTAAGCAATTTAATAAGTGTCTAAGAGAAAATACAGTAATACACAGCTAACCGGAAATTAATTGGTACTTTACAGCATACATCAGCAGAGAGAAACGTATTGTATATTAATGTAGTATTATATAGTAAATTAAATATTTATATCAGCAATGTTATTTGGGTTATTTTTCACAATAGTGCTGAGTTTTGATTTAGATTTTTTAGCTCTGCACAGTAAAGGTTCTCAAAATTATATCTTATTTAAGTTTTTTTTTTTTTAATCAAATTAGCTTTGCTAAAGGACCATACAACCCATTCATAAACGCTTCCATTATACAATTTATATTCTTAACGTTTATATCGCGATATATACTGTTACCGTGAAGAGATTGAATTTATACTGTGATATAAATTGTAGGCCATATTGCCCAGCCCTACAGTATATTCCAAATTTTTACACCAAATACAGGAAGTCCTTGATTTACGAACGAGTTCCGTTCCTACGCTGGTGACGTAACACGATTTTCTGTGTAAATCGGATTTCACCGTTAGTCGAAATTTACGGCAAAATACTTCTGTTACGGGTATTGTCCCAGGTGATTGTGAAAGCAAGCTCAGTGTGTGTGGGCGTGTGCGTGGACGGTACTGCGCAGGCGTCGTCCGGCGGGACTGTGAAGGAGGAAGGAGTGCGTGCCGGTACGAGTGTGTACGGTAGCAAGAGTAGTGACGGCGACAGGGGAAGAATAGCGATTAGCGTGGACCCGTTGACGTTGAATGTGCAGAGGAGCTAATAAAGTCATAAAAACAGCAAATCGGTGCTTTGTGCCTTTATTGTTGCCGCCACCCAGCTCAGCTGTGCAACGAGAGAAGGGAGTTAACCCCTGTGTCTCCTGACCACGGTCAGGTGACCGTAGCAAGAAAGGTTAACACTTCGTATAAAGAAACTAAAATACATTAAAATAAAAAAATAAGATGCTGTACTTACCATTACTGTTGAGAGTGTGAAAAAAGGAGGGCGAAAAAGGCAAAGATACTCCCGCCGCACAAACACAGACAAACACTATGCACTAGCTAAGCAGAAACACTATGGTGCTGGACAAAATGGCGGACGAGGCACAGGCGTCGTAAAGTCGAAATGTCGTAGGTCGAGTGCGTCGTAACTCGAGGACCTCCTGTAGTTAGTTTTATAAAAGCGCTATTGGCGCTTTAACTATGGAATTAAATTCAACAAATAATTATTCAAAATGAGGACAATGTACAGTACGTAATGCTTAGTTTATTTCCAAGGCTTTCTGTGGCTTTTGAGGTTTAATCTCATCCTGAATGAAAGAGCAGCGCAAGTACCACACTGTCAAAAGCAATAGTGCTGTAAGACTCAAGATCGGTCTTGGTCTTGTCTCGTACTCGACTCCCAAAAGTCTTGGTCTTTTGTCAGACTGGCCGGACTCTGGATTTTCCGTCAAGACTCATCAAGACCAGCACTGTTCTGTTATCTTCAACTTCATTAATGTGATAACAACGAGAAACACTTGGTAAAAAAAATAAACAAATACTTTCAATTCATATTTTACTAACCCCCCACCACCCCTGTAATGACTGCAACCTTCGCTGTATTGTGACTGAGGGACACAGCTCCCCCGTCCACAAGCCAAAGTGGAAGGTGTGAGACATGAGTACGAAACTGAGCAAGTTGAGCCCGGCGCATGACATGTCTGCTAACTCAACAGTAATTAAATTTGGCTTCCTGGACCACAAAGACGTCATATGTAAAACAACATGCAAAAGAAAACAATCTGCGGTGTGTAAATTCTGCAGTCTTTAACTCACTGAAACGGCAGGTACAAAGTCAAACTTTAGCCAGCATCTCAAAAGAAAACATAAACACAGTTAAGCTAATATTAACTGCACCGGCAAATCTAACTTGGTCTTTCTGAAATAAATATAGCTATATAATATAGTGCTAGTCTCGGGCAATCTTGGTCTTGGATAGTGTGTTCTTGAGCACAACACTAAAAAGCAGTAACAAATTTAAATTTCAATGCATTTAACGTGTGAGAGTTTTCTGTGGTTACTAGTTGAACAATCAGAAGTAACAGATTAAAAAGGAGGCAATTGTGATCATTGTTCAGCATTCCTCTGGGCGTGATCAGCAATTGTTTTCCTTAATTTAAATGTACCATAATTAATAGTCTATGCTTTTGTTGTAATTTTTATTTCTTGGGAGTGACTTATATTCTTTCAGTTGACTTCAGCATGGAAGTGTCATTTCATCATTGTGCGTTTCAATGACATCAGGCTCATTGGCAACATGTCCTTTTATGCTCCAGTCACGTCACAGTTGGCATTTATCCGGTTCATATCTAATTTTCAGCCAATTTTGAAGGAGGCCCGATCTAAGCATATCTGATTCCAATTTCACACGCTCTTTTATCTTTCCACTGCCATTACTTCCAAATTGTACCACTTTGGAGGAAAGATAACCTATTTGATGCGAGAGACCTGTGCTAAACACAGTGCTACTGAGTGACAGTCTTGTGTTTTTTGACTGTTTTTCATCATTTATTATTGTAATCTTGATCATACTTCATAAAACAAATAACAGCGTTTATCCTCTGTAGTGATTTCACAGTTACATGAGATGAGTGTCTCCTTTCTCTGTTTTCCAGGAAGCTCCATTGTACCAGGAACTACATTCACATGAATCTGTTTGTCTCATTCATCCTGAGAGCTGTTGCCGTCATTTCTAAGGAAATCGTATTATACATCATGTATTCCAACCTACCCAAGGATGACCCTGGATGGAACTCATATTCAAGTTCTCCGGTAGAGTCGCCATTAACACATCAATTGGGGTGCACATGTACTGATTTCTAACATCCATCCATCCAATTTCTGAACCGCTTATCCTCACTAGGGTCGCGGGAGTGCTGGAACCTATCCCAGCTATCATCGGGCAGAACACCTGAACTGGTTGCCAGCCAATCACATGGCACATATGAATAACCATTCACACTCACATTCACACCTACGGGCAATTTAGAGTCTTTAATTAACCTACCATGCATGTTTTTGGGATGTGGGAGGAAACCGGAGTGCCCGGAGAAAACCCACGCAGGCACGGGGAGAACATGCAAATTCCACACAGGCGGGGACGGGGATTGAACCCCGGTCCTCAGAACTGTGAGGCTGACACTCTAACCAGTCGGATACCGTGCCGCCTTTACACAAACATGTAAACACATAACATTGTGATAAATATTTATGATACTGTATGTTGAATATTGAATAAATATTTACATTGTTAATTAGTATGAATTTGTAAAGGGGTGTTTGTAATATTACAATAAACACATGTTCTCATATTTTATAAAACAGTCATTGTGAATTGACAGTAATGCTTTCATATAACTGTGAGGCAGACGCTCTAACCAGTCGTCCACCGTGCCGCCTGATTTTAACATCTTAAACCTAATTTATTTTAAATTATTTTTATGAGACACATCACAAGGGAAAAAAATGGCAAATACAGTATGTACTGCTCCTATTGTGTGGTGCACTGAGAGAGCCAACACAGCATACCCCACACATAATGATATATCCACTGTCAATCACAATTCTACTGCCCTAAACCAGATACCGTAATATCTTGTGTATAATGCGCATTTTTTTCCCCAAAAAATTGTCAAAGGTGCGCATTATACATAGGTATAGGGGAAAATGAAAAAAAGTTCTACGTTTTATAAACGTATGCCGCCATCTAGAGTTTATGAAAAAACTGTACACTTTTATTCCAATATGCCACCGCCACCTAGAGGTTATGAGAAAGGTATAGTCTGTACTTTCATTCCAAAAGGACAGGGGTACATATGACTGCATATACAGTATGTACAGTTGTGCTCATAAGTTTACATACACTGGCAGAATTAGTGAAATCTTGTTTTTTAAAATACGACTGATGACTGAACAACAACCATCATTAATTTCTTTATGGTTATGTTTTGTTTAATGATAATGCTTTTCTGAAATGCTTGACAGTTTAATTTGAATCCCATTAAAATAAAACACATGCAAATCAGTCGCCTTTTGGCGAAATTTGCCGTTTTGAACTCAACTTCAACTTCCGCATCGGACGCTGTTTGCGCCAATCCAGTCTAAGCGCTAGTGACGTTTAAGTCTAGTTAACCAATCAAATGACACAAGAAAGTCACATGACTTCTCACAACGTCTTCTCTTGGGCTGCCCGGGCATTGGCGTGCCTACGTGGCGGCCATGTTGGGAAGGTCGTCGTTACCATGAATGCAACGGCGCACAACTCTTGTTTACATTTAGATGAACAAAAACAACAGCTTTCATATATTGTAGTATTTGTCTGGCAAATGTCTGCCCAAACGTGGATATTTCAGCTCACTTATAACTTGGGAAAACACGTGTAGTAAATTACAGATGTTTACACACACACACACACACACACACAGACACACAGACACACACACACACACACACACCCTGCAACATCAGAATTTGCACATTCACGTTTTATTTTGTAATTTTTTTTAAATTGATGTTCATGCTGTGGTTAAAAAAAGTCAGAAGTTAACCACTATTTACTCAGTACTTGAGTAATTATTTCACTGTGTACTTTTTCCTCTTAAGTAATTATTTGAAGGACTACTTTTTACTTTTACTTGAGTCACATTATTGTCAATTAACAGTACTCTTACTTGACTACAATATTTGGCTACTCTGCCCACCTCTGGAGTCGACATCTTCTATTGCTACTCTTACGTTTAAGCAAAACTTTTGCTAATCAGATCAGCCACAGTGTCGCATTTGTTGCACTGGTCTTTTGTATTTTCGCGTTTAGGTGCTGCGGTTCATGGCCCTGGTTGTGGTCCCAGCGGAACCGCGAAGCACATGTAACATCGGCAACAAGATTTCATCCGCTAGTACATATTAATTAGGAAACGCGCCTACAATTATCTAATTAGTTTACGGATGTTAATGTTAAATGTATTAATCGACAGAGCGATGTTAGGGATTATGTCACAGAATGAACTAACTTCAAATTCAGAAATGGAAAATAAAAACAGAAAAATATTGTACTTATTTTTTTCCTGGAGGATGCATTTGGGATTAGCGTTTGGAGTCGGTAATAGTGAAAAATGAAGTGAAACAGACAATGAATTTAGTCAATTCCTTTCCAGAATGAGTGCTTAAAGAGGAGCATGCTATTCATGTGGCACAGTTTGCAGTTTGCATCAGGTGCAGGTGGAGATGGGCCTGGGTCAAGTTGGAGGCCAAAATGAAAAAAGGGAAAAAAATTAGGCACATTTAATTTTAACCTTAAATTTGTACATCAACATGTGCTTGAGCGGTGGTTTTCTGCGTAAAGACATTCTTTTTTTGCCTTATTGTACTCTTCAGAGTCTTCCAGATTGCTTAAATTATGTTAATTTATGTTGGAAGTGTTCGATCTCATCGAATGGCAATGACCAATGGGGTCCCTCAAGAGTTAGTTCTTGGACCCCTCCTGTTTAGCCAGTATATGCTACCCTTGGGTCAAAATTTTCAGAATTTTAATTTGGATTATCATAGCTATGCAGATGACACACAGTTATATCTAGCAGTGTCTCCAAATGACTCAGTTCAATTGAGGTGTTGTGTCACTGTCTAAAACAGATAAATACCTGGATGAGCCAAAATTTTCTTAAACCACAACAAAACTGAGATAATTGTTTTTGGCAATAAAGAAAAGAGGATTGCTGTTAGTAAATACTTGGAGTCACTCTCTTTAAAAACCAAAGACCAAGTCCGAAACCTTAGTGTACTGATAGCTTATACTGACTTTCAACTGTCATATCAAATCAATTACTAAAACTGGCTTCTACCACCTGAAGAACATATCCAGAGTGAAGGCTTGCATGTGCCAAGCAGACCAGGAGAAGCTCATCCATCCTTTTATCTCAAGTAGACTTGACTAATGTAATGGTCTTCTGACTGGACTCCCCAAAAACAGCTGCATTAAACATCTGTTCTTCTGACCAGAACAAAGAGGTCAGAGCATATTACTCCAATTCTAAAGTCTTTACAGTGGCTTCCAGTCAACTTTAGAATAGATATTAAAGTTCTGCTATTGGTCTATAAATCACTAATGCGCTAAATAAATAAATTTGCTCTGCTTAAAATGAAAATAATTCTATGCGGCGAACAGGGGGATCCCACCAGACACCCCCCCCCCCCCCCCCCCCCCCCCCCCACAACACTTTCATTCCAATATGACAGGGGTACGTATGACTGCATATACTGTATATACAGTTTACATACCCTGGCAGAGCGGCACGGTGGCCGACTGGTTAGAGCGTCGGCCTCACAGTTCTGAGGACCCGGATTCAATCCCTGGCCCCGCCTGTGTGGAGTTTGCATGTTCTCCCCGTGCCTGCGTGGGTTTTCTCCGGGCACTCCGGTTTCCTCCCACATCCCAAAAACATGCATTAATTGGAGACTCTAAATTGCCCGTAGGCATGACTATGAGTGCGAATGGTTGTTTGTTTCTATGTGCCCTGCGATTGGCTGGCAACCAGTTCAGGGTGTACCCTGCCTCCTGCCCGATGACAGCTGGGGTAGGCTCGAGCACGCCTGCAACCTTAGTGAGGACAATCGGCTCAGAAAATGGATGGATGGATACCCTAGCAGAATTTGTGAAATATATATATATTTAAATATGACTAAACAACAACCATCATTCATTTCTTTATGGTTATCTTTTGTTTGATGATAATGCTTTTCTGAAATGCTTGACAGTTTAATTTCAATCCCATCCATCCATCCATTTTCTTTACCGCTTCTCCTCACTAGGATCGCGGGCTGCTGGAGCCTATCCCAGCTATCTTCGGGCGGGAGGCGGGGTATACCCTGAACCGGTCGCCAGCCATTCACACTCACATTCACACCCACGGGCAATTTAGAGTCCTCAATCAACCTACCACGCATGTTTTTGGCAGGGTGTACCCCGCCTTTTACCCGGGATAAGCTCCAGCACGCAAGTGAGAATAAGCGGAATGGAAGCTGAATGAATGAATAAAATTAAATGTGTTTCGCTTAGCCCTTCATGTTTTTGTACCCATCTTACAAATTCTGCCTGGGTAATCAAACATATGAGCACAACTTTGTGTTTTCTCATTTACTAAATAAAAGTAAGGCTGTGAATTTCAAAATAAGAGCAAGTAAATAAAAAAACAGTATTACATTTTCAAATAAAGTGCTTAACTTCAGAATAATTATTTTAAACAATACCTGTTTTGATCGTATGGGTAGAAGAAAAATCATCCATTGTAAAAATTATACATAAGTAGAAAGGTTTTCCAGAATTTTGAGGCCAACTTTGGGGGTGCGTATTTTACATGGGTGCGCATTATACATGAGAAATTACGGTATTACGTATTAGGCCGGCACGGTATATGACTGGTTATCACGTCTGCCTCACAGTTCTGGGGCCCGGGGTTCAAATCCCGGCCCCGCCTGTGTGGAGTTTGCATATTCTCCCCGTGTCTGTATGGGTTTTCTCCGGGCACTCCAGTTTCCTCCCACACCCCGAAAACATGCATGGTAGGTTGATTGATGATTCTAAATTGCCCATAGGTGTGAATGTGTGCATGAATGGTTGTTTGTTTATATGTACCCTGCGATTGGCTGGCGTCCAGTTCAGGGTGTACCCCGCCTCTCGCCCGAAGATAGCTGGGATAGGCTCCAGCACGCACGCGACCCTTGTGAGGATAAAGTGGTACAGAAAATGGATGGATGGATGGATGGATGGATTACGTATTAGTAATAAAGTGCTTAAATTCAGAATAATTATTTGAACAAACTAACAAAATACAGATAATACTTCATGTTTTGGTCCAATGGGTAGAAGCAAAATCATGCATTGTAAAAAGGCATTAGACATAGATAGAAGGGTTTTCAAGAATTTTGAGGTCTATTTTGGGAGTGCGTATTATACAAGTGTGAGCATTATACACGGGAAATTACGGTAGTTGTTACAGTACCAAGTCTGACTCACTTGCGGGACACGTGATACAAACACTCAACACAGTCAAACACATTGCTTGTGTCCAGCAACAGCGTGAGCTTCAGGCTACTTCCTAATTGGCTATCAGTACTTTTTTCATTATAATCACATCCGAGTCTGTGGCTCGGCCAATCTCGGTGTTCACCACATATAAGAATTTAAGATTTACAATTGTCGACCCCAACCATTTTACAAGCAGATCTTGGAGGAGAAAGTCACTCTTAACACACACCACACCTTAGGTTAATCAGGTAGGATAATCTGTCAGTCATCCAACAATCAGACCTTTGCTGAGTTTGATCAGAAGGTAGAGAAACTGCTCAAGTTTAGCCATTTTATCAGTATGTGTGTATCCATCTTAAGTAGAGTATTCCAATTCGGATTATTTTTAAAGTCACTCTATGTCAAGACTAAACCATACTTAATTTTCTTTCTTCAACAGATAGCTCTGATGTGCAAATTCTCAAAAGTGGCCATGGAATATTTTGTGGCCTGTAACTATTTCTGGCTTTTGGTGGAAGCTATTTTCCTCCACACATTGCTCTTCACCGCTGTGTTGACCAAGCGACGCCTATTGAAGAATTACATGCTGTTAGGCTGGGGTATGTTCTTGTTTTTATGAATCAAAAACACAAAGAACAAATATTGGACTGGTTAGTCTGATGCAATCAGTGCACGTAGCGTAATGAACCATATGCACAATAACTGCCTGTGGAAAGGTCAGATGGCATAACAGTTTAGTTACAGTCGATCTGTTACAAGCTACTGGGATGCCATGTGACTGGAAGAATAACCTCTGTCACTAAATGTTTGATAACCTGGAGTTGTGTAATAGGTTCAATAGTTTGGTGGTAGTACTTTTCAAGGTTTTCGAAGATGAGGAGATTACTCCTCGAGCCAGTCAATTCAGTTTTGAGTTTTAACATATTTCCAATGTTGTAACTAGGCTTTACATGATCAAGATTTTTGGGCCTGATCACCGATCAGTGAGTTTAAAAAAACGATAACCGATCACCGATCTGATCACAAAATGAAGGAATGTGTCTATTTAAATGACCTGTTCATTTACTATATATACTTGTGTACTTAATTGCTAAAAAAATTATATTTACAATAAATAATGTATCTTTGTTCCTCTATTTATGCCAGTGAGGCAGAGTGACAGACAGAACAAATGAATAGTCTTCTATTAGATGGCAGGAAGTAAATACAGTAATTCATGTATCCAACTTTTTGTGACATTTTTGTTTGTTGGTGTCCCGTTAGATTTTTCAATTGTAAATTGTTCCTTGGCTCCATAAAGTTGGAAATCACTGCTCTAGTCAGATCGTGTATTCTAATCAGTCATGTCAAACCAACATTACATGACAGAAATAATGGGTGCTAACTTACTGGAATTAAATTACTTTATTTTTAATTAAATGACTTCATCCACACCGAAGCTTTAGAGCATGATTCGACAGAAGGGCGGCAAGTTTACGTACAACCCTTCATGCTACCACTCGCTTGCTAGGCTACATAACGTTTTTGTTGCCTGCTTGTGAGCCGTATCGTATTAAAAGTACATGTACATAACTCAACCAAGCCTTCAACGAACGTCCTCTCCTCTCCTGAGCAGCGGTGACCACCAACACACGTTTTCCCCATTCTGTCCCTATAATACAAAGTCGGCGCGCTCCACTCTTGTTGTTGTCGCCACGGTAACGAGTGTATCTGGTTGCATTTGAGTTGAAAAGATAAAGCCCAATGATCATAAAAAACGGGATGCGGTGGTATCGGAATACAAAATTCTTGAAAGAGCAAATTAGTCTGATCCTGGCATTACGTGTTGTCTGTCTCAGACGTGTTGTCTGTTCCACACCGCCGACATGTTTTTTTTTTTTTTCATAACTTTATTGGCCGTCAGATATTTACAGGACTACGCCAAAAGACACGCGACAAGGCTAAAAATAAACTAGCTTTTGGATTCAAATATACTGTGCACGATGGCGACGCGGAGTAAATGTCTTTTGCAGAGCCGATCAATGACGTCATTGATCGGATCGGCGAATTATGACGTTAAAGCAGATCAGCCGATCAGCATAAAATGCTAATTATCGGCCAAGTGATTACAGTATATTGTATACGCATTCCTGCTACTTCATGTAATGTTGCTCCCGTGTCAGTCTAAAAAAAGACAGTAAAAATGTGGTTACATTTGGCAGATTTAATTGTAAATCACCACGATTGTGGATTTTCAGGAATGCCTGTCTTCTTTGTGACACCATGGACAGTTGTTAAGATTTTATATGAAAACACAGAGTAAGTGACCAGCTTCACTTTAATTAATAAAATGAATAATTTTATGTATGTTCATGTTTCACTATTGCCAATGTTTATTCCCAAGGTGCTGGTCAATTGTGAACAGATGGTTCTGGTGGATAATAAAGGGCCCGATCACTTTGTCAGTGTTGGTAAGTGTTAGTTTATTTGAAAGGTGTTACCGTTCTTCTTAAATGTCGTGTAACTGCAGGGTGTGCATAGGTTTACCCTGCAATGGCTATCAAATGTTTTACAGTACAGTACCCATGTCAAAACAAATTTTAAAAGAATAAAATAATACATAGTCTAACATACAAATAATTTTTGATCTTTTTCATTTATTCTGATGCTGTGATGTTACAAGAAAAATATTCTCTATTTTGAGATTATGAGATCTTAGTAAAAGACTGCAATATTGGTAAATCATGTGCAACATCCCCTCTTACTGCACACACAATCTATTAGAGCAAAAACGCAATTTAACTCCCACTATTTGGGATATTAGTGAATCAGGCCCTCTATGTCTTGTGAGCGCTTGTGATAAGGAAGCATTTGTATGTCGTAGTACAGTATTCAAGTGTGACTGATTGCTAATCTTGCCAGAGCAATTCTAAAAAAGAATTACTGTTTTTGGAAAATGTTTTTGATATTGCTCACATTACATTTAATGCATGTTGCAGATAATTTTCTTCATATTCATCAAGATACTGCTGCTGCTGCTGTCCAAGCTTAAAGTGGATCAGGTGAAATTTACTGACTACAGATACAGGTATTTCCCTGGAGATTAACTATAACCACTTCCAGTCATGTTAGGACAAAAACCCTAAGATGTACAAGACTCCTTCTTAATTACGCTGACCATTCACAGCACCGTATAATACTGTAGATAGATACTTTATTAATCCAGAGGAAAATGATACTAATTCAAGTGTAACCCACATTCATTTTTGCCTGTCAACCTCACCACAAATGACACAATCCAGAGGTAATGTTGAGCATGTTTTTTCCAGGCACTGTGGCACATGGCATTTTAGATTAAAAAATATTATCAGAATCAGAATCAGAATCATCTTTATTTGCCAAGTATGTCCAAAACACACAAGGAATTTGTCTCCTTGTTTATATAATCCTCAGAAGTAATTGTGGATAAATTAAGCATGGTTGTATATTTTGATTCATGTCAGTTTAGCCAGGGCAACACTGGTTTTGATTCCTCTGCTGGGAATCCATGAAGTGGTCTTCACTGTGCTCGTCGATGAATGTATGGAGGGAAGCAGTCGCTATGCACGGGACTTCATTAATCTCACCATCAGCTCTTTTCAGGTAAGATTAATAATGCCAATTGCATATCTGATGTTTTTGTAGTAAATATTTAATTTGAGTTCTAATAATGCACTTCCCTTTAACAGGGATTCTTGGTTGGAGTGTTGTATTGCTTCGCTAATGGAGAGGTATGCTTTTATTTCTTCCATACAACACTCATATCTAATGTCATTGTTCTAGATATATAATGATTTACTTTCCTCATCTTGTTTGCAGTTAGTGCTTTGTCTTTTGTTGTCTTCTTTTCTCACTCCCCTCTCGAAACCTTGTTCTGTTTGACTGATTGACTCTGATTCTCTATAAATATCCATTATAGTACTAAGAAACCACAGCGGCATCTTAAAAACTCCCTTATGACACACTAAAACTGTACCATCTTATAAGGGATACAGATCCTAATTTCTGCTTGACCTAACAGCCAAACAGGACAAACAAATAAAAAAAAAAAATTCTTCTCCATAAACTGAATTTAAAATTATTTCCTTTTAATAGGATATACTATAAAATTATAGTATATACAAATAGCGATGGCTAATAGAAAGTGAGTTGAGTAAGGTTCCCCTGGTTGGTGAAGTCTGTGCAACTATTATCAATCCAGCAATCCACACCACTAAATTTCACCATCATAGTCATGACCTCATACTGGTCAGAATGAATACTTCAATCATGTTTCTGTCTCATCTACGAACAACTTCACACAACATGTAGACTCTAAAATGAGAGGAAATTAAACTCTGGACCTCCTGTATGCCAATGCAAAGGGAACATAGTATAGCTCAGCTTCTCTCCTTCCTTTGGGGAATGTGACCACAAACCATGGGACAGCTGGAGGCCACCAACAGACCACAGATGGAACAACAGACAGCCAACATAAGGGCTGTGACAGTTTGGTCTAAAAACACAGGGGTGTTGACATGTCACCAACTGGTTTTATGGTTTTTGAGATTACATTTTTTATTAAAAAGGAAGGTTTTCCACTGTCACATTCCAAAAATGTATTCTGTACATTAGGTTAAGTTGTCTTTAAGTGTGAATGTGAGTATAAATGGTTGTTTGTTGAGTCGACACAGTACTTGTATGTGCCTTGTGATTGACTGGTGACCAGTGCAGGGTATCGTGCGGCTCTTACCCAAAGTCAGCTGGGATTGGCTCACACTCACCTGACACCCTAATGACGACAAGTGGCCTAGAAAATTGATGGCTGTAAGTGAGGCAGCAGTCTTTCACAGCATTGAGCACAAAGTGTCCCTGCAAAAGCATTTTACAAATAAATGCCAGGCTACAAGTTAGCAACAGGTTGCAGGCCCCTTTAAAATGTATACAGGATTTTTTTCCAGAACTATTCCATTTCATAATCATTTTCTGTTTGCCTGTGATTAGGTACAAGCTGAGCTGAAGAAGCACTGGCAGATTTTCTTGTTCAACCACAACTTCCAGTTCAGGAGCTGTTTTCATGACACGGCAATCACGCACCTGTGGAAATGCACAAGAAGGCATCGCGCACAGTGCAAGCAAAGAAACTCCTGTGATGAGGGGGCGTCTTCAGCTTTCACTGTGCACCCACACCTGCTCCAGGTGGCTCTCCAAGGACATGGTGGACTCCATGGACAGAAAGAGGACAAAGGTCAGGGGGTAAAAGGATGTGACGCAACAGGTCTTGATTTTCTGACCAGGAAGAGTCTATCCAGTAGTGACGGGGAAATAACCCTTGGAGAGACTATGGAGGAGATTCTAGAGGAGAGTGAGTTTTGAATGCCCTTAGTGTCTTTACCAGAGGGATGCTGTTTCAAAACTCTTCTCTGAAATGTTCGACTGGTCGAAGTTTAAAAGACTTGTTTCATTTCTAAAGCACTCACTAGAAATTATATTTGTACGTATAAATTGCCTCCAGATTACCCGTGACACTAATGGGGACAAGCTGTAGAGAAAATGGATAGATGGATAAAATAGATTTTATTCTTAATGATGCCAAAAACTCATATGGAAGATGGAGGGAATATAAACACTGGTTTAAATAACTGAAATACACTTTCCACTACAAATAGAGGAATGTTCAATTATACTCAAAAGTCTTAAAGTCTTAAAAATAGCTGCTTTTTCTTACCCATGACCGTTATACAATTCTGTCATTTTATTTAAATCACATTTTAACATGTAATACATTGTACAACACTGCTTTAATAGACCACTTATAAATATCCATATGCCAATAAATATGGAAATGATGCTATGAATACAATGTATTTGTTGTTCTAAATGCGAATATTGAAGTGTCCGGCAGACATTTCAGGTACTCCTTCTATTGGTAGTTTTTAATGTACAGTTATAAGGTGTTGTTGCACAGTGAAAACATAGATTGTATCTACAGTCCCACAATGGTGTATGTCAGGGATGTCAAACTCATTTGTGTCATGGGCCACATTGTAGTTATGGTTTCTCTCAGACGGCCGTTAAGATTTTGAAATCATATAATCAGTGCTTTCACTGTGCACCCACACCTGCTCCAGGTGGCTCTCCAAGGACATGGTGGACTCCATGGACAGAAAGAGGACAAAGGTCAGGGGGTAAAAGGATGTGACGCAACAGGTCTTGATTTTCTGACCAGGAAGAGTCTATCCAGTAGTGACGGGGAAATAACCCTTGGAGAGACTATGGAGGAGATTCTAGAGGAGAGTGAGTTTTGAATGCCCTTAGTGTCTTTACCAGAGGGATGCTGTTTCAAAACTCTTCTCTGAAATGTTCGACTGGTCGAAGTTTAAAAGACTTGTTTCATTTCTAAAGCACTCACTAGAAATTATATTTGTACGTATAAATTGCCTCCAGATTACCCGTGACACTAATGGGGACAAGCTGTAGAGAAAATGGATAGATGGATAAAATAGATTTTATTCTTAATGATGCCAAAAACTCTTATGGAAGATGGAGGGAATATAAACACTGGTTTAAATAACTGAAATACACTTTCCACTACAAATAGAGGAATGTTCAATTATACTCAAAAGTCTTAAAGTCTTAAAAATAGCTGCTTTTTCTTACCCATGACCGTTATACAATTCTGTCATTTTATTTAAATCACATTTTAACATGTAATACATTGTACAACACTGCTTTAATAGACCACTTATAAATATCCATATGCCAATAAATATGGAAATGATGCTATGAATACAATGTATTTGTTGTTCTAAATGCGAATATTGAAGTGTCCGGCAGACATTTCAGGTACTCCTTCTATTGGTAGTTTTTAATGTACAGTTATAAGGTGTTGTTGCACAGTGAAAACATAGATTGTATCTACAGTCCCACAATGGTGTATGTCAGGGATGTCAAACTCATTTGTGTCATGGGCCACATTGTAGTTATGGTTTCTCTCAGACGGCCGTTAAGATTTTGAAATCATATAAATATTGAATCACCTCCTTTGACAGATGAACAGTTTGGAAATCGAAATTCAAGGGTAATACTTTGTAACTATTTTTTATGTTACTGTATTGTAAAAAGAGGTTTGGTAACAAAAACATGGTTGGAAATATTTTTTCCATATGACAATTTTTTTTTTCTACAGACTAATGGCAGTTCAAGAAAATGATTTGCTTTCATAGGCCACGTAATATGATGTGGCTGGCCAGATCAGGCCCCCGGGCCATGAGTTTGACACCTGTAGTGTTTGTGCACAAATAAAACAAAAGTTCAACCAGCTCTATCTGGGACAAATCTTGGCAGGAAGCAGAGGTCACACTCACTACACAGTTCATAAACGACCTTTTGGAGCTATACTAAAGAGCTCGAGGAACACCTGCACAATCAAAGGGCATTCAATGTAAGAGCTGTATGAAAAACTTGTGATAGCAATAATAAGAGGACAATTTAAAAATACAGCTTGTTTATTACTGTCCTAAGATTTCCATTACATTCTGCAACACCTGTAGTTGACGGTTTAAGCTTTATATCTCGCTGTCTTGATCTTTTGCAACCAGATATTTGATTGTGCCTGCTGGTATTTGATTATTTTTTAAATATTTTTTTACAAGATAAAAATGGCTGGAGATAAGCAAACAGTAGGTGGATAGTATTGTTTTTCTATTGGAAGTAGAACAGAATATTACAATCCTACAGCGTTTTTATTAATATCTTGTAAGTCACCCTCTCCCGTCATGGTTCCCACTCGTCTCCACTCGTGGTGACTTTGTTGTCATAATTCCCACTCCTGCACGCTCCCGTTGACTTTCGCTCCCGCTCCTGCCCAATCCCGTGATTAATAGTGAAATTCACAGGACCCATAATCCCCCAAAAATGTCAGCCTCTTGCCTGCACTCACACGAGACTGCACTTAAGAAGCGTGCACACATGCGTGCACCAATTTTTAAGATTGTAACTGGGTTTCATCCCACACACGAAAAGGAAAAAGTTAACGTGTGCTTATTGCTCTTATTGAGTGTGATTTCCTCGAGATTATCAACACAGCACGCCACACACATAATGATATCTTTCCTGACAATCAGTGATTATTTTCCCCAAACCAGATTTCTGTTGTAGTACAAAGACTGACCTATGAGAGGCAGAATGGTTCCCCAGGCCACCCAGAAAAATAGGAAATACCAAGAACAAGGAAGAGTACCTGTCGTGGTAAGTGTCAAGACACTATTTGCGGTACCTGCACGATCTTTGGTGTGCATGCCTAACTAGCTACAGCAACAACACTAGGACAAAATACCTAGGTAGTACCTAACCCTAATCCTAACCGTAACCGTCAAACTAACCCTCTTCCAAGCCTTAAGCCTAACCCTAGCTAACTAAATTTTATGAGCGGACATTTAATTGTAAGGTATCGCATTGGTATTTTTCTCCTTTTAGACTGACTGTTGTTGCTGTAGCTGGCTATTGAAGATGGCCAACTTGTTGCACATGCGCACCTTGTATAATGCCGGCACTGAAGATAGTACCTTGACAGTAAGAAATAGAAGCTAGGTTAACTGTTAGCTTAGTTGCTAACTACTTTTCAATTGCAAACTCTTCTCGTCATTTTTATTGTGGTGAATGATTTGGGAGACATATTGAAAACACTCAACCAGCTGCTCCTCCATTTGTGTCTGGCAGCAGCGTAAGTTTCAGGTCGCTTCCAAATTGGCTGTTATTGTATACTGAAAAGAAATATAAACAACACTTGTTTTCGTTCCCATTTTGAATGAACTGAACTGAAAAATCAAAGACTTTCATTCATACACAAAGTATTTATGTATTTTAAATATTGTTCACAAATCTGTTTTAGTCCTGTGCGCCGATAATCTCAACACCACACACATAAAGATTCTGTTCCACTACCGATCTAGACTCTAGTCCTCAAAGACAGAAGTCTCGCATGAACAAACATGATCTAACATGAAGAAGAAGAAGAATGATGGTGGTTTGTGGACTAAAAATCCCATACTAAAAAAATAAACGACCATGGAAAAAATCGTGGAGACAGTGTAAAATTGACTTTATAGTCTACTGAGTGAGAAAGAGGTGAGTTCTCAAATTAAACTAATGCGGCTGGTGTGATTATCCTTTGTGTTTCAGGTAGGACATTTTATTTTTGATTGTCGTGGCTCAAGAGACGTCGGCTTTCCCCACAGACTTGAAGATTTTTGCTGGTCAATATTAAACGGTACAAATTCACTCTTAAAACACCTCAGACCACAGGATAATCTTTCAAGACAAAAATGTCTCTGGTGTTTGTCATCCTTTGTCGGGGAGAGGCAAAATCATGACATAAATAGCCTTATTATCTTTGTGTGAGCCAGGCCTTAATCTCTGTGAGCGCTTTCTCCTTTACCGAGATAACCCATCCACCTCACGAGTGTGGTATGTTAAAATGCTGATTAGTCAGCATTATTACTGCACAGCTGTGCATTAGATTACCCACAATAAAGTGCCAATTTAAAATGTGCAGTTTTCCTGTATTAGTTGTTTGTGTGGCTGGTCTTCAGCGATCTTGGAGGTGAAGACCAGATAACCCAAGTATACCTCAATTGCCATTTTTAAACGGTAATTTTATTTATTAAACAAACAAAACAAAAAACATTAAAGGTACCTTGCTCTGTGTGAAAAAGTAATTGTCCCCAAAACTTAATAAATGGTTGGGCCACATTCGGCAGCAAAAACGTCTAAAATTCTTTGGATTTCTGACATGCTGCATTACATTTACGCCAGATGTAATGAGACACACACCTTACTACGCTGGTCAGCTTGATGGCAAATATTGTTGTCGTAATCATAGGTGAGTCAAGGTCGATTGCTTTCATAAACCGTGAGGATTTAGTTATTTCCTAATCCGTTGCCATAGACCACGGGTTGGCAACCTGTGCACGGGTGCCATGGGTGGCACTCTGTGGCATAAACACTGGCATGCTGGGTGTTATGACGATCTTAGCTTTATAAATGGCTTGATTTATTGGGCTTGAGTGACAGCTCCCTGCAGCACTGTAGTCGCAGTCCCACCCAGATTCACAAAGACCCGGAAGCCTGATGTATGTAAGTATGTTGGAAATGTTTTAGTATTTTGTGTCATAATTTACCTTTGCGTTTAAATTGATAATGGCACAATTGCTGAGAAGAAATTCACTCCATGTCACAAAGGTTGCCGAGCCCTGCAAGTTGTTCATTTAACTTTTATAGGTGCAAATTTACTTTGTTGTGTCAGTGGAAAAAAAACATTTTATCATCACTCCAATATATGTTGTGACTGAGAAAGATTGTATCACTTGACTCAGGACTTGGTTAAAACAAAGTAATAACTTGGTTTGCTCAAAATTTAAGGAGAACTTGATTTTTTCCCCCCACATTAACTTGGGACTTGCTTGAAACTTATTCGAGTTTAGACTCAAGACTTATTTGTGACTTCGGCATAAGTGACATACACCCACCTCTCTCTACTATACATCTAACAGATATAAATCAAGCAACATCAGTCACCAAAATTTCCGAGTTAGGATAGTCTGCTAGCCTATAGGCTACATATAAACATATAAAAGATTTGCTCTTGGGATAGAAATCGTGATATGCTTTCCCCTTTATGTTTGATTGAGCATATGTAGAGTATCATTAATGCAAATGAACACCACACAAGAGTTTGAAGTTGTAGTTATGGAGTATTACAGCTTTTAAATGAAATTACCGGAGCTGCAGACTTTCTAGTCCTGAGACTGGAGGACTGGAGAGGCATTGCTGTGAATGTGTGATGCATCATGTGAGCGTTTAAGCACGCCTCTTTTAAAACCAATGGTCACGCTGGATGAGTCACGAGAGGCTGGGAGCTCCAGGCAGCAGCATTTATAGTCATGATCCGCAGTACGGCTGCCAGCTGAACATGACCGGATCCGCCATTACTAACGGGATGACGGAGCGTATGGGGTACATCACCCGTGTACAGAGTTTCAGCGCATGCCACCGCCTGCACAGGTACGGTTGTTGTCCTTCAGAAACAGGGTTGAGGGTTTTGAGGAAGTTAGCTAGTCTGCTTGGCCGCCCTGTTACGAGGTAGTGATTTAGCTGTGACGGTTAAAAAGGAGGTTTAGGACTACGCGAGCATGGAACGTACGATCGAATAATGCGGTCAAGCCAGCCTCTACTAGTAAAGTAGCAGTCAAGCCAGCCGCTCCTAATTTTGTTCATACTAGGCATTACGTTAATGGTTCGCCAACTCGCGGCGAAAGCCACCTTCAAAATAAAAGCTTCCCAATAATACGGACGTCAATGCTCTTCACTTTTGTTGGAGACCTCTGGGGCCTCATGTACAAAAGGTGCGTACGCACAAAAACGTGGCGTCCGTTCTTTTTCCCGGCAAAGTTCAGATGTATCAAGAGTGACATGACTGTGGAAATGTGCGGTGCCTCACGCCAACTGCATGGCTGGCGTACGCACATTTCTGCAGTTTTTGGTACTTTGGCGACACTAAGAGGTGATGCTGGGAAACTTTTCTTATAAATCTGCACACCAGAGACACATGAATAATTAGCACTGACGAACAATTCATGCCCGGCAACATTTGATTTCAACAATGCAATTGAGGCAAGGACTGGGAATTCAATTGTTAAACAGTGTATTTAATGAACCACTGATATTTGTGAGGACACCTATTAATTGATCGAGGCGATCATTTATGCCGCCTATTGCCCTCACAATCGCTTCGTGACTCCAGCACATGCACTGAAAAAAGAGTCCTTTGAATTTACTTCATTTGAGCATGTACATCGGTTGCACATGATGAAAATGTGTTTAAATTGACATAATTTACCCCTCTTCCCCTAAAAAAAACATGATTTTTTTTGTCAGTGTACGTGTCCTCTCCTGTGTATTAAAATAATAAATTGAGTAATCAAAAAGGTGTTAAAGTTTTTGATATCGTCTTTGATATGCTGATGTGCTTCTATTTGAATTCAAAAGATTTATTACAAATACCACACATTGAACATTTATGCATGAACCTTTATCTTACAGGGCTGAGTGTAGTTTACTGTATGAACACATTTGTTATGAGTTCTAAAACATACATGATATTAACCTTGTGGGGTGATTATAGTCAGCCATGTGTCCTCCCATCACCCCTGAGAGAGCAGCGTCACCCATGATCGTAGCGATTCTCTTTTCTCGAACAGGTTGAGGCCCTCCGCGCCGGTTCTTCCGCATTTTTTTGGCCACACTTTAGCGGTGGGCAGGTGTCCTGCGCTTCACATCCACCTTAATGCCTGACCACTTCTTTTTTAGGTCAGCATATTCGCGCTATTCTGTCTCCACAGCATCGACAGCCGCACACGCGCTGTCCCATTCGCTCCTCTTTCACGTGTTGTTAACGCCGTAGGACAGCGTGCCAAAGAGGATTTTCTTGCGTACCTGCACTTCATTGAGCAACTTCACATTCAGAAAAAAATTTTTTCTTCATTACCTTGCTCATTTTCCTTTTTTTCTGATCATGCAGAGATCGGCATCTCAGGTGCAGGGTTCATTTAAATATGATTTGCATGTTCAAATGTTGGCCTGGACAGGGAGGAGTCGGCTACTCCAACATGTGCGCTCATTTCCACGGTGATTGGAATGTATGAAGGAAATGTGTTTGGATTCATGAGTACGCAGTTTCATACATCTAAATATTTTTGTGCGTACGACGTTTTCTGGATTTGAGCGTACGCCATGTTTTAGGAGGAAGTCTTTGTACATGAGGCCCCTGGGGTGGTATAGTATCCCCCAGTACTGGACTGATGTTGCGATAGCTCAGATTTTTTTTTAAGGAATTTTTTAAATCTGTTGTAATGACAGTGCCAATTTCAGGGGGCTTTTATTTTGGGTGGGACCTCTTTTGTTGGAGAGCTGGGGTTGTGCAGTGTCCCTCAGAATTGGACCGGTGTTGCGATATCTCACAGATTTTTGTTAAACAGATTTTTTCAGTCATGGGTAATGACAGCAAAATATGCAGTTTTCAGAGACTTTTATTTTGAAATACAATATCAGATCTTGCATGTTCTCCCCGTACCTGCGTGGGTTTTCTCCGGGCACTCCGGTTTCCTCCCACATCCCAAAAACATGCATTAATTGGAGACTCTAAATTGCCAGTAGGTGTGACTGTGAGTGCAAATGGTTGTTTGTTTGTATGTGCCCTGCGATTGGCTGGCAACCAGTTCAGGGTGTACCCCGCCTCCTGCCCGATTATAGCTGGGATAGGCTCCAGCACGCCCGCGACCCTAGTGAGGAGAAGCGGCTCAGAAAATGGATTGATGGATGGAATATCGGATCTTCATCAAACCTCTTTTAGTGGAGTCCTTGGTGGTCTGTCACACAGATCTGGACTTGTCTTGCGATACCAAGGGGACTATTTTTGGGTGGCTTTGGCTCAGTTGGTAGAACAGGTTTGAATCCCTGCTACGACTGTCCGTCTGCATGTCGAAGTGTCCTTGGGCAAGACACTGAACCCTAATTTTCTCCCAGTGGGCCTGGCAGTGCCTTGCATGGCAGCAGTCGCCCATTGGTTTATGAATGTGTGTGTGAATGTGAGGCTTTGTAAAGCGCTTTGGGCACTGTGATGGTGTAGATAAAGCGTTATATAAGTGCAGTCCATTTACCATTTATTTTTCATAATCTATTAAATAAACAGCATTTTTTAATGCATCTCAAGATTCAACAATATTAACGTTGCTGGTTTCATTCCTTAATCGAAGAGCATTGACGTCCGTATTATTGATAAGCTTTTATTTTGAAGGTGGCTTTCGCCGCGAGTCGGCGATGTATTACCGTAATGCCTAGTATGAACAAAATTATTGGCGGCTGGCTTAACTGCTACTTTACGAGTGGAGGCTGGCTTGATTGTAGGTTTAAAACTACGTCATTATTGCGGTCAATGTTACGCCAGAATTTCCACGTACTATACTCGTCAGTCAAAACCAACGAAGAAGCCCAGCGGCGGCGGCCAAAAGTGTGTTTAACTTTGTAAAAATTGATGACCAGTCGTCTCAGTGCAAGACTTGGAATAAGATTATATTGTGCAAAGGAGGCTTTCATGGTGTGTAGTCTGACGAGCCTAAGCCTACACCGCCCGGAGCTTCAGTGAAGTCAACTCTCAGTCAATTGGGTGAGTGAAACAATAAAATATGCCAACATTGAGACAGGCGGCACGGTGACCGACTGGTTAGAGTGTCTGACTCACAGTTCTGAGGACCGGGGTTCAATCCCTGGCCCCGCCTGTGTGGAGTTTGCATGTTCTCCCCGTGCCTGCGTGGGTTTTCTCCGGGCACACCGGTTTCCTCCCACATCCCAAAAACATGCATGGTAGGTTAATTGACAACTCTAAATTGCCCGTAGGTGTGCATGTGAGTGTGAATGGTTGTTTGTTTGTATGTGCCCTGCTATTGGCTGGCAACCAGTTCAGGGTGTACCCTGCCTCCTGCCCGATTATAGCTGGGATAGGCTCCAGCACGCCCGCGACCCTAGTGAGGAGAAGCGGCTCAGAAAATGGAGGGATGGATGGATGGAACATTGAGACAGCTAACAAGGTAAACAGTTGCTTGCACATTTGCACTGATGGTTTTTAGCATTTATTTTAGTCTTCAAACCAACGTAAGAGCCTATGACAGAAAAAAAAAACCTTAACATTGAGCTAAAACTTCACCGTAACAACTTTACGTCACAAGGAATTGGGACAGAATTCACATAAACGTTGTCTCACAGTATCACAAACACTAACCTTGTGCCACATCGGTGGGTAAGGAAAGCTATCAACGTTTTATAGCATTTGGTTCCATCCATTAAAAAAAAAATAAAAAAAATCACGAGTGCCGTGTGAAGTTACTTTCCGTGCCAAAATGTGGAGTTCCGGTGCGTACCCTCCAAAATAAGGTTACAAGCTTAAAACAGAAAGTCAAGTTAAAACTTGTACATAATGTATAAACCATTTGACGTGATAAAACAGTCCCAAATAACGATTTTAACAATGCTATATTTCACTTTTAGCTGAAACATTAATTAATTAAAATTAAGTCAATTGGGTTAGTTCCACACACATTGCCTTTTAGTTCATAGGTTTGATATTGATACTGGTTATAAAGAACCCAGAGTCAAATGTTAATTTTAGTCTATGCTGCGGGCTGCTAAGAAAATGGATGTTCATAAGAATCGAGAATCGTTTGGAACCTGAATCGAAATAAGGAACCGGAATCAGTCAAATTCAAATGAAGCACAACCCTAGTCAGAACTATTGCATGATTTTACCGTTACTGTGATTGAATAACAACAAGAGTGTAATGGGTTTAATGAGTATTTAGCATCATTTATGGACTTGTATCCAAAGAGTTTGAAGCGCAACACGTCTATTGTCTAACGCAATTTTTATGAAGCGGTTTGTCTTTACCGTTATGTACTTTCGTCTTAACCGTTACACAAGAACTGTATTTCAATGGGCCACCTCCATTTCCTCTGTCAAGAAGGATTGCCTTTACTATGAATGCCTAGAATTCTAAATCATCAATAACTTCAATAGGACTTTAAGCATCGCTGTTTCAGCACGGGTGACATTTACAAAAACAAAACCAAGGCAGCATAAAAAAGTTGCAAAATTAGATTTTATTTATTTATTGTTTTTCCCGTGTCTTTACCGTTATTGATTAAATTATATGATTAAATGAAAATGACCCATACAGTGTTTCTCGATAACAACTATAATTATGCAGTAGTAGTGGTGCTGGTCGTCGGGGCTTTTTATATTCAGTGCAGTTTTAAAAACAGGTTCCTGTGAAGTGTTTGCACAAAAAAGCAAGAAAAACAAAGGTGAGGTGTACCTGAAAGGCAGACCTTGTGAAACTTGTTGCCATGTCATGCTTTCTGTTTACCCTAGAAAGTAGACTACACTATACTGTATGAATCATGGTTATCATCTCCTTTGTAGCATTCATCTGACCGATGAAGATAATATAAAGGTCTACGGGAAATGTAACAATCCTCACGGCCATGGACACAACTACAAAGGTTGGTTGAGTTTTTACTTTGCAGCAGCACAACTGGTAAAGGTCATCACTTAGTGAATACAAGAAAAATAATAATGGATGTCATAATGTGCTTTTGTTTTGAAATCTTCGCTACAGTTGCATGTCATATCTGTGAACGTAAACATGCATATTTAGAGATGTGGACTAGGTAATGTGAACAGTTTCAGTCTCAGCAGTTATTTTGAGTTACTCCCTGATTTGATGTGATTGTGCAAATGGCATCAAATGCTGATTAGTTTGGATTGTGTTATACATTGATGAGATGAGAGGGACAGGAATTTGACAAAATATACTACAATAGGGAGAATTAAATAAAGGGTTGAAAGAACCTTGTTGAATGCTCTCAGCGCCTGTTTCGACGCCAGCGGAATATTGGTCCCTGGAGGAGTTTTTCCCATAGTGGAGCTCTTCCCAAAGCGCTGGACTTTTGTAGACAGCAAATTAGTAGAGACTAAATCAACAAGTACTGTAATGAACAAGTAGTGCAGCATATTTTGCATCGGTTACTTCAAAACTATTAAGACTATTATCCAACAATCCATTTCACGCAATCAACCAAATTCTTAACAGTCAATTCCCCTATTATTATACTCAACCTTGCAGTACACTGTTTCCCAATCATTAACTACAACTTAATTCTTTCTGCAGTGGAGGTTACCGTGCGTGGAAAGGTGAGTATAAGGCTTTTTTTCCCCAACCTCCCATTAGACTTTATGCCCAGCATACAAGGATTTACAGTGATAAACATATACTGCCAGACCTATACAATACATATAAAAGATAAATGATTAAAATGGTGCACACAATATTTTGTTGCTCCGTCTTTTACTCGGACAAAACTGTCACATCAAAATTTTTCAGTTGTATTCATTTCTTAACACTTTCCGTCAGGCTTCTTGAGCACATCTGACATTCTTTCAACAAGATTATGTTGTGGAGTCTATGATGTGTAAAATTGATGTCTCATGCCCCCGAAACCGCTGCTTAACAATTTGAGCCAGATAAATCCTTATTTTGTTATCTTGAAAATCATTTCAGGGGAAGACATTTGACAATCTGTACCCATCAACCCATGACCTCTTTCTCCTACTTTCTTGTAAATTTAGCCTTAACTACTATTGTTTTCATTAGTTTTGGGATTTCTTCCTCAAAAAAGACAGCTCTCTAATCACTAGTATCCATCAAACTTTTAAACCATTTTCGTAGTTTCAGCAATTTTCTTAGTCGTTTTCTTGCTAAATGCAGGTAAATAATCCATCCATCCATTTTCTTTACCGCTTATCCGCACTAGGGTCACGGGCTGCTGGAGCCTATCCCAGCTATCTTTGGGCGGGAGGCGGGGTACACCCTGAACCGGTCGCCAGCCAATCGCAGGGCACATAGAAACAAACAACCATTCGGACTCACATACACATCTACGGGCAATTTAGAGTCTTCAATCAACCTACCACGCATGTTTTTGGGATGTGGGAGGAAACCGGACTGCCCGAAGATAACCCACCCAGGCACAGGGAGAACATGCAAACGCCACACAGACGGGGCCGGGATTTGAACCCCGGTCCCCAGAACTGTGAGGCAGATGTGGTAACCAGTCGGCCAAATAATTTAGGCCTAAAATATAGTCCCATATCGTATTACATTACTACTTCTTCTTCTTTTCCTTTCGGCTTGTCCCGTTAGGGGTCGCCACAGCGCGTCATCCTTTTCCATGAGAGCCTATCTCCTGCATCCTCCTCTCGAACACCAACTGCCATCATGTCTTCCCTCACGACATCCATCAACCTTCTCTTTGGTCTTCCTCTAGCTCTCTTGCCTGGCAGCTCCATCCTCATCATCCTTCTACCAATATACTCACTCTCTCTCCTCTGGACGTGTCCAAACCATTGAAGTCTGCTCTCTCTAACTTTGTCTCCAAAACATCGAACCTTGGCTGTCCCTCTGATGAGCTCATTTCTAATTTTATCCAACCTGGTCACTCCGAGAGCGAACCTCAACATCTTCATTTCCGCCACCTCCAGCTCTGCTTCCTGTTTTCTCTTCAGTGCCACTGTCTCTAATCCATACATCATGGCTGGCCTCACCACTGTTTTATAAACTTTGCCCTTCATCCTAGCAGAGACTCTTCTGTCACGTAACACACCTGACACCTTCCTCCACCCGTTCCAACCTGCTTGGACCCGTTTCTTCACTTCCTGACCACACTCACCATTGCTCTGGACGGTTGACCCCAAGTATTTAAAGTCCTCTACCCTTGCCATCTCTTCTCCCTGTAGCCTCATTCTTCCCCCACCACCCCTCTCATTCATGCACATATATTCTGTTTTACTTCGGCTAATCTTCATTCCTCTTCTTTCCAGTGCATGCCTCCATCTTTCTAACTGTTCCTCCAGCTGCTCCCTGCTTTCACTGCAGATCACAATGTCATCTGCAAACATCATGGTCCACGGGGATTCCAGTCTAACCTCATCTGTCAGCCTATCCATCACCACTGCAAAAAGGAAGGGGCTCAGGGCTGATCCCTGATGCAGTCCCACGTCCACCTTAAATTCTTCTGTCACACCGACAGCACACCTCACCACTGTTCTGCTGCCCTCGTACATGTCCTGTATTATTCTAACATTCTTCTCTGCCACTTCGGACTTCCGCATGCAGTACCACAGTTCCTCTCTGGGTACTCTGTCATAGGCTTTCTCTAGATCTACAAAGACACAATGTAGCTCCTTCTGACCTTTTCTGTACTTTTCCATCAACATCCTCAAGGCAAATAATGCATCTGTGGTACTCTTTCTAGGCATGAAACCATACTGTTGCTCGCAAATACTCACTTCTGTCCTGAGTCTAGCCTCCACTACTCTTTCCCATAACTTCATTGTGTGGCTCATCAACTTTATTCCTCTATAGTTGCCACAGCTCTGCACATCACCTTTGTTCTTAAAAATGGGTACCAGTACACTTTTCCTCAATTCCTCAGGCATCTTCTCACGCACTAGAATTCTATTGAACAAGCTGGTCAAAAACTCCACAGCCACCTCTCCTAGATGCTTCCATACCTCCACAGGAATGTCATCAGGACCAACTGCCTTTCCATTTTTCATTCTCTTTAATGCCTTTCTAACTTCCCCCTTACTAATCATTGCCACTTCCTGGTCCACCACACTTGCCTCTTCTACTCTCCCTTCTCTATCATTTCTCATTCATCAACTCCTCGAAGTATTCTTTCCATCTACCTAGCACACTGCTGGCACCAGTCAACATATTTCCATCTCTATCCTTAATCACCCTAACCAGCTGCACATCCTTCCCATCTCTATCCCTCTGTCTGTCCAGCCTGTATAGATCCTTTTCTCCTTCTTTAGTGTCCAACCTGCCATACATGTCATCATATGCCTCTTGTTTTGCCTTTGCCACCTCTACCTTTGCCCTGTGTCGCATCTCAATGTATTCCTTTCGCCTCTCCTCAGTCCTCTCAGTGTCCCACTTCTTCTTAGCTAACCGTTTTCCTTGTATGATTTCCTGTACTGTGAGGTTCCACCACCAAGTCTCCTTCTCTCCTTTCCTGCCAGAAGATACACCAAGTACTCTCCTGCCTGCTTCTCTGATCACCTTGGCTGCAGTGGTCCAGTCTTCTGGAAGCTCTTCCCGTCCACCGAGAGCCTGTATCACCTCTTCCCGAAAAGCTGCACAAGACTCGTCCTGTCTCAGCATCCACCACATGGTTCTCTTCTCTGCCTTTGTCTTCCTAATCTTCCTCCCCACCACCAGAGTCATCTTACACACCACCATCCTATGCTGTCTAGCCACACTCTCCCCTACCACGACCTTACAGTTGGTAACCTCCTTCAGATTACATCGTCTGCACAAGATGTAATCCACCTGTGTGCTTCTACCTCCGGTCTTGTAGGTCACCCTACTGGAAAAAAGTGTTTACTACAGCCATTTGCATCCTTGTTGCAAAGTCTACCACCATCTGTCCCTCCAAGTTCCTTTCCTGGATGCCGTACTTACCAATCACTTCTTCATCACCCCTATTACCTTCACCAACATGTCCATTACAATCTGCACCAATTACGACTCTCTCTCTGTCTGGGATGCTCAGAACTACATCATCTAGCTCCTTCCAGAATTTCTCTTTCACCTCTAGGTCACATCCTATCTGTGGGGCATAGCCACTAATCACATTACACATAACCCCCTCAATTTCAAATTTCAGCCTCATCACTCGATCTGATACTCTTTTCACCTCCAAGACATTCTTAGCCAACTCTTCTTTTAAAATAACCCCGACTCCATTTCTCTTCCCATCTACACCATGGTAAAATAATTTAAACCCTGCCCCTAAACTTCTAGCCTTACTGCCTTTCCACCTGGTCTCCTGGACACACAATATATCAACCTTTCTCCTAATCATCATGTCAACCAACTCCCGAGATTTTCCTGTCATAGTCCCAACATTCAAAGTCCCCACATTCAGTTCTAGGCTCTGTGTTTTCCTCTTCTCTTTCTGCCGAAGAACCCGCTTTCCACCTCTTCTTCTTCTACTTCTTCTTTGACTTCGACTTCGACCGACAGTAGCTGAATTTCCAACAGCGCCCTGCAGGTTGACGGCGCCGGTGGCGGATGTTGTTAACCCGGGCCACGACCGATCCGGTATGGAATTCTTTGGATGAACGCTCATATTTGTTTGGCAAGGTTTTAAGCCGGATGCCCTTCCTGACGCAACCCTCTGCATTTATCCGGGCTTGGGACCGGCCTACAGTTTGCACTGACTTGTGCCCCCCATAGGGCTGCATTATTACATTACTACTTAATTTGAAAAAAAATATCAATACAAATCAAATTTTTAACATAGGACAGTCTAGGTTTAACTATCCTATGTGCATGTGTGTTTTTATATAGATTGATCATACCACCGGTATGATAATGAACCTGACCGACTTGAAGAGGTGTATAGAGGTAAGGTCAACAGAAGAACTAAAACTTGCTTCAGTTAGTGATGGTAGTATTCAGCAAATGACAACATAATGGATGGTGATTTATGGCCGGAAGTGACGTCAATGGCCCTGACCGTCGCCGGAAGTGTTGTGATTGTCAGAAGTCTAGCTGGAAACTGGAAGTGACGTCACTGGATTTGACGTCATCGGTTGTTGCCGGACGTGTTGTTGTCTGATATGACGTTACCGGATGTGCTCTCACCGGTTGTTACCAGAAATCAGACCGGAAACCGGAAGTGACGGTGGAAACTCCCCACTGGAATTCCCAGGAAAATTATTTACGCCCTTAGGGAATAGACAGGTACCTAAGGTCCCCCAATGGGGTCCCTCACAACCAGTCACCTGTCCAAACACCTGGAGATAGATTGATAACACACTTGTCAATAGACGACTTCTGGGAGTGAACAAGTCCCCAAGAGGGCCCCCACCGGAAACTCTATAGACCCCTACCACCTGCATGGGGCCCCTTTAACCCCAGTGGACCCCCAAGTGGGCCCCCAAGCGGTGCCCCTTCACTTCCAGTCACAGCCTCACACCTCACCCCCACATGTTCTCAGCCATGCCCCAAGGACCCTGTTGATATAACACAGATCTCAAAGATTCACTTGTGTCAGAAAGATTCATTATCTTCCCATGTGAAAATCCCTTGTTCCCACATCATCAGAGGCGGGTCTGTTTATGTCAATAAACATGTTCTTCAAAACAATCATATATTGTCATGTGAACTCCAGTAAAGGCATGTCGAGACATGCTCAGTCTTGACCCGTCACAGTGATGTCATCGTCTATCCATATAGTAGCATGCAAACAGAGCACACACCTGCACCTCTACAGTTCTTCCGTTAGGGGGTGTTAGTCACATTTCCAATTAGCAACCAATTTTTTAGCTGACCACCCTCAAAGTGGGGTGTCAGGGTATATGCAGTCTTTGACCTAAATGCACTGAATTTGCACAATTTTAAACATTCATTCTCATGTTAATTAAGAAATTACGGATTATGCTTTGTGACAGTTTAAATGTACAGTATATCTACACAATACTACTGATGTTTCCATCCATTCCCATAAACATGTTGTGATGGTACTCTTCATATAAAACTGGTAAAGACCATATTCTTAAAATTTAAAAATACCCCACTTGCTTGTTAATCCACAGCATACTGTACATATCTAAAAAGTTTGTGATAATTTTTATATTCTATCAATTCGCTTGAAACTTACCCATGGTCATACGGCTAACCAATATGTCAACAGGTTGTCTCCAGGTGTTTCGACTGAGTGAAATTTTATCCTTGTATTCCGTGTTCTTATAAACCATAGCAAATGCATCATCTTAATTTTTCTACAGGACCGCCCTCAAAGGTGTGTCTGCGCATGCTCAGTCTTTGACCTAAGACACTGATGACACAATATTTAAACATTTCTTTTCACGTTCATTAACAAATTACGGGTGATGCTTTTGTTATCTTCAATGTATCTATCTACACAATGTCATATACATTACTCCTAATGCAATTATTCCGCTCTCTCTCTCCGCAGTACGATATTCATTTCATCCTTGTTCTCTGTGTTCTTACAATCAAAAATATAGTGCCTTAAATTCTCTAGCGACCTCAAGGGTTCGCTTGTAACAAAAATATTAATTCCTGCATGAAAACCCCTTGTTCCCATGCCACCTGGGTGGTCAATAAACAGACAAACCAGACAAGGTCTAGTCACACGCTTGACTCAGGGTAAGGGATCCATTGAGTTCGTTTTGGACTTAAGTTTTGGATGAGGCTGTACCTCACTGAGGCTGTGATGGACAATGTGTACGGGCATGCGTGCATCCCTCCTTCCCTTAGGGTGAAAGCGAGATCATGAGACTTTCATACATAAGCTTCAGGAATTCCAAGGTCTCCAACCCTTTCTCCACATACATAAGTTGCGCCAATATAATTCAAAGTTACTTCAAAAACCTGTTAAGGCTACTTATGCTATTAACTAGATTTTTAATTTATTGTCAGCATCAATAGAGGCAGGCGAGACGCTGAGCTGGAGAAGCTTGGAGGAGAGGAGTTCGGGGATGATGGTGTTGAACGCAGAGCTGAAGTCCACGAACAGGATCCTCGCGTAGGTCCCCGCGCCGCCGAGGTGTTCTAGGATGACGTGCAGTCCCATGTTGACTGCGTCATCCGCAGACCTGTTTGCTCGGTAGGCAAACTGCAGGGGGTCCAGCAGGGGACCTGTGACACTCTTGAGGTGGTCCAGCACGAAACGTTCAAAAGACTTCATGCCCACAGATGTCAAGGCGACAGGCCTGTCGTCATTCAGACCCGAGATTGCAGGTTTCTTGGGGACTGGGATGATGGTGGAGCATTTGAAACAGGATGGTATGTTGCACAGTTCTAGAGATCTATTGAAGATCTGTGTGAAGACTGGAGCGAGCTAGTCTGCGCAGACTTTGAGGCAGGATGGGGAGACAAAGTCGGGGCCCGCCGCTTTATTAATCTTTTCTTGTTTGAAGATACGTCTCACATCCTTTTCGTGGATGGTTAACGCAGAAGTCACGGGTGTGCTGGTGATCGTTGGTGCGGCTGGGTGGGTGTGGGGTGTGAAAGTGTCCTTTTCAAATCTGTAGTAGAAAGTGTTCAAGTTGTCGGCTAGTCTTTTATTGTTCTCAGCTTGGGGGGTTGGTCGCTTGTAATTGGTTAGCGATTCTAATGCATGCCAGACTGTTTTAGAGTCGTTAGCGGTAAACTGTTTTTCTAACTTTACTGCATAGTTTCTCTTTGCAATGATAATTTCTTTAGTCAGCTGGTTTCTAGCGCAATTATACAGGGCCCTATCCCCACTTCAATATGTGTCCCCTTTAGCCTGGCGAAGTTGCTTAAGTTTGGCAGTAAACCACGGTTTGTTGTTGTTGAACGTGCGAAATGACTTTGCTGGTACACACACATCTTCACAGAAACTGATATAGAATGTGACATTGTCCGTATATTCATTCAGTGTGCCAGCTGAATTTTCAAAGACACTCCAGTCCATGCAGTCAAGACATCTTTGAAGTTCTATCTTTCTTTTTTCCCTGGTAGGACAGTCAAAGTGCTGCTTGTATTTAGGGATTTCGTGGTTGAGTTTAGCTTTGTTAAAGTCCCCGAGAATAATAAGGGGTGAGTCTGGGTGTTTTTTTTCCAATTTCGTTTACTTATTCAGCTAGTGTTAGCAGTGCGGCATTCCTGATAGCTTGGGGCGGAATGTAAACACCGGCAAGAATGAAAGATGCGAACTCACGAGGCGAGAAGAATGGCTTACAGTTCAAAAACAGAGACTCTACATGCGAGCTGCAGTGGGGGTGGAGCTCCGTGACGTCTGTACGCCATTTTTCATTGATATAGAAGCATTTGTTTTCCCCAATAACTCCATGACGCAGTCTGCCCGGTGAAGATGGAAGTCGGGAAGCATTACAGCGCCGTCGGGGACAGCCTCACAAAGCCATGTCTCCGTAAAGCACAGGGTGGCGGAACGTCCCTGATGTTTAGCAAGTCTTACCTTGTGTAAGTGAGTCGCGTAATGTCTCCAAAGACGAACGAAAAACACAAAAAAATAGACAATTACTAGAGAGCACGTAACCGAGGCGTCCACACGGGTAGGTGCCATCTTGATAGGTGACTTTTGTTACTTTATGTAACTTTCATGTAACAGTAATTCAGAGAATCTGACTGTATAATGTTGTACATTTATAGTTTTGGATTAAAAATGATGGCATGTGAAGTAGAAAATAATTGAAACTAACAAAAGCACCAACACTAGTTGGTGGATGAGCATGCAAATGTTTAAATATTGTAAAATCCTACTGCAGTAAAGTG
Organism: Phyllopteryx taeniolatus; assembly: GCF_024500385.1. Taxonomy (NCBI): domain Eukaryota; kingdom Metazoa; phylum Chordata; class Actinopteri; order Syngnathiformes; family Syngnathidae; genus Phyllopteryx; species Phyllopteryx taeniolatus. Next base: position 3,258,016 of record NC_084520.1, read on the forward strand.
AATGGGTTAAATGCTGCAGCAGTAAAATAACTCACACTTCATTCATCTGTTATGTTTGAATAATTGTGTGAATGCTGAAGGCATTCACACAGTTATTCTCCACCGAAAAATTTATTATTATTATTATATTTTATTTTCCACACTTTTTCGGCGCGCTACTCCTTCCACATTTTTCATCCGATTTACACCGTTCCAACTTCGTGTTAAAAAAATTCACGCCTTTTATTTTTCTAAGGGAAATATTACCCACAATTCCACATTTTACACCCAAAAAAAATCCCATTCATTCCCAATGAAACTTTCAACAAAATACTTTCACATCATTCTCTTTCACTTTTAAAACATTCAGAACTTCTTCAAAACACATTCCCATGTTACCCACATTCCACATTTTTCAGCCACATTTTACTGTTAAAACACCCACATTCTCCCCCATTCCACTCTATTCTGCCTTGTTCCCCTCTGCTTCCACATTTCTTCACCAATGCAAACCATTCCACTTACTACGTTTTCCACATTCCCCATATTCCCCACATTCCCGTATTACCCACATTCTTTTTTTTTTCCACACACATTTCACATTTTATTGTTAAAACACCTCCATTCTCCCTCATTTCATTCTATTCTGCCTTGTTCCCCCCTGCTTCCACATTTTTTCACCAATTCAAACCATTCCACTTACTAGATGTTTTCCACATTCCCCTCATTCCCACATTACCCACATTCTGCACTGTACAACACTAAAATACCCACATTTTACCCACAATAACACAAGGTCTACATTTAGCTATAGTTTCCTTATTTTGCAACCGATTCGCACCGTTTCTACTTCTACGTGTTCAGCTCATTCAAGCAAACCTGCGAACGAACAGCTCCCGTTCCCCAAATTTCACATTTCTAAATAAACCCCGAAATTGAACATTTTTACCCACCCAAAATTTCACTTTTTCAACCGAACTTTTCTTCCTATTTGACCCAAAATTCCCATATTAGAACACGTTATACATTATTCCCTCATCCTTCAACATTTCTCCACCGTTTGAAACCATTCTAACTTCTCACTATTCAACTTCATTCAATATCATTCCACATTATTCTGCATCATTCTAAATTATTCAACAAGATTCAATAACATTCTACATGATTTCAACCACCATTTCAGCATTCAAATTGCACCTTCTAGTGCAATGTAATATCCTACTTCAGTATAGTGATTGGATTAAATGCATCAGGAGTAATGTAAATGGCATTGTGTAGTTATACATTGAAAGTAACAAAAGCATCACCTGAACTTTGTTCATGAACGTGAAAATAACTACTGTGACATTAGTGCGATAGGTCAAGACTGCACATGCACAGACACGCCTTTGAGGGCGGTCTGCTAGAAAAATTAAGCTAATGTATTTGCTATGGTTTATAAGAACACAGAGTACAAGGCTGAAAAGTCACTCGGTCGTGTGCCTGGAGAAAACGGGTCGACAAATTGGCTAGCCATATGACCATGGGTGAGTTTCAAATGAATTGATAGATTGTAAACATCCATCCATCCATCCATTTTCTGAGCCGCTTCTCCTCACTAGGGTCGCGGGAGTGCTGGAGCCTATCCCAGCTATCATCGGGCAGGAGGCGGGGTACACCCTGAACTGGTTGCCAGCCAATTGCAGGGCACATACAAACAAACAAACATTCGCACTCACATTCACACCTACGGGCAATTTAGCGTCTTCAATTAACCTACCATGCATGTTTTTGGGATGTGGGAGGAAACCGGAGTGCCCGGAGAAAACCCACGCAGGCACGGGGAAAACATGCAAACTCCACACAGGCAGGGCCGGGGATTGAACCCTGGTCCTCAGAACTGTGAGGCAGACGCTCTAACCAGTCGTCCACCGTGCCACAGATTGTAAACATTATAGTGAAATTTTGAAATACATATGCTATGAATTAATAAGCATGTTTTTTTTTGGTTGTTGTTGTTTTTTGACACTTTTTTCAAGCAACAAGTTGATACTCGCACGATCATACTGTGAGAACTAAAGAGGAGAAGTTGTGTGTATATAATATCGTGGCAATATTTCGGTGATATCACCATGTAGCAATTCATTGTTCTGAAAAAACTTGTGATCGAATGTTATGAAAGTCAAAATATGACGAGACAAAGTACAGAAATACGTACTAACTTCTCTTGGGGACTTGTTTACTCTCAGAAGTCATAAATTGAAAAGAGTAAAGTGAAAAGAGTTAAGAATAGTAACACTCCTTTATTGTGATGCTTAACGCAAATGTAATGGCTTTTTGCTGTGTCAACCCTGTGTAAAATGGGAATTGGTTTTATTGTCTTTGTGAAGTCCTGCTTAAAAAAAAACATTAAATTTGGATTTTTAAATATTTTAATAATGTGAAATATGAGACCTACAATATAAAGCAGAATGTAATTTTCGGGATCTATTCCGTTTTCAGGAAGTCATCATGATTCCACTTGATCATAAGAACCTGGATAAGGATGTCCCGTATTTTGCCAATACTGCCAGGTATGCCAAAGTATAGCCTACTTCTGTTCAGACAATGGTGACTATTAAACAGAGGTGGGTATTAACGGTCTACATTTACTCCGTTACATTTACTCAAGTAACATTTTGGATAATATGTACTTGGGAGAGTAGTTTGAATAAACCATACTTTTTACTTTAACTTGGGTATTTATGTGGAAAAGAATTGATACTTGTTCTCCGTTCCAATGATCAACATGCCGCTCGCTATACTTTTATTTCACCATTATTGCAAGTGCGATGTATTTTTAGACTTCATCATTGACTTCCATCACAAGTGTCATTTGACTCCACTTCACCAATAAGAAAAAAACCCTCATGGGCCTATCAAACTCATTTTGCGGAAAAATAAAAAGCCGCGTGAGCGTTTACTTTACAGACTCTGATAAACAACAGTTTTGTCAGGTGCCTGCGGATTCCCATATATTATTATTTTTAAATTTTATTTGACGTTCATGCTCTGACATTTTTTTTTTTTAAAATCAGAAGTTACTCACGAGTTACCCTACTTGAGTAGTTTTTTCTTACTCTTACTCAAGTAAATATTTGGAGGACTACTTTTACTTGAGTCATATTATTATAAAGTAACAGTACTCTTACTTGAGTATAGTATTTGGCTACTATACACAACTCTGTTATTAAAGAACCATTTATGATTTGTGCTGTGCTCTGCTTTTTAAAATGTTGTCAAACACCATTGTATGAACTTTGTGTAGATCTCATTTCATTATTTGGGTTAGGGTTTCTACAAACCAAATGTTTGGCGAAATGAGACATTTGATCCTCAATGCCGTCATTTCATGGAGATTGAACATGACGTGTGTCACAAATGAATTTTCTCTGTGGCTTAAATGTCCACTTTATGCTTATTTTTCTCGTTTCTCTCGAATTAATATGATCAACACAATGAAACAAATCAGGACTGCATGTCCTTGATTATAGCTCCTCCATGGAGTGAGGAGTGTTGCAAATAAGAGATGAGATGCAGCCTATCATGTACGTTTGATTTGAATTTGTCTTTTCATTACTACGATTGCTACTAACTTCTTTTTTTTCTGTTTTTTAGCACGACTGAGAACCTGGCTGTTTACATATGGAACAACATGATGAAGGCCATTGCACCTAACGTCCTCTATGAAATAAAAATTCATGAGACCGATAAGAATATTGTCACATACAGAGGAGAGTAGACGTCAACACCTACTCTCTTCACAAGTGCTCTTTATAACCCTTGTGTGGTTTGCCTACTGTGAACACAAAATAAGTGTTGTTAGACACTGGTGTCTTATTAGGTTGGTACTATTTTTAGTTTGGTAAAGTCTTACTTTCATACCAAATACAGGTCGATTTTATTTATAGGTAGCCATCTGGTTTCTGAGGGGGTCACGATAATATAAAGAGATGCTCAATGTCGTTTTTTCCTGTAAAATACATTTTAAATCAGTGATTGTGAACCTTTTTATGTGTGACAAAAATCTGTATCCATTTTTATTAAAAATGAATTCAGAAATTAAATCCTCAAGCCATTTGATCTCCAGTTCTTCTCAAATGATCTTCTGTCCGTTTCTCACATTGACATTGCAATGTTCAGATATTCTAACTCTGAAATGTATAAGCAGTCATTTAGAATTCCAAATGTTTGTGTGAGCGTGTGATTCTGCATTTTAATGACACGTAAGCTTAGACCTTCCTGGGACGTTATTCAAACTTCCAACCAAATCCGAGCAGGCTTCATCAATTCATGCTACGAGGCTAGCACTTTTGGAATGCAAAATGACAGTCGTTAAGATGACTGACAGAGAGACCACTGTCCGTCAACAAGAGTCGTCGGGTGGAAACTTCGTTAATATTCCAATCCGTTGTAAAAGGTTTGTGGAGCTACTGTGGCGAAGGATGCCTCCTGAAGTCCACAATCATCTCTACAGTCTTGAGCGTGTTCAGCTCCAGGTTGTGTTGGCCGCACCACAGCTCCAGCCGCTCCACTTCCTGCCGATATGCAGACTCGTCACCGTCCTTGATGAGGCCGATGATAGTGGTGTCATCTGCAAACTTCAGGATTTTGACAGCCGGGTGTGTTGAGGTGCAGTCGTTCATGTAGAGAGAGAAGAGCAGTGGAGAGAGGACACAACCTTTGGGCTCCCCAGTGCTGATGCTGCGTGTGGATGAGGTGGTCTCCCCCAGCCTCACCTGCTGTGTCCTGCCCGTCAGGAAGCTGTAAATCCACTGGCAGATGGCAGGTGAGACGCTGAGCTGGAGAAGCTTGGAGGAAAGGAGTTCAGGGTTGATGGTGTTGAATGTTGAGCTGAAGTCCACGAACAGGATCCTCGCGTAGGTCCCTGCGCTGTCGAGGTGTTCTAGGATGAAGTGCAGTCCCATGTTGACTGCATCATCCGCAGACCTGTTTGCCTGGTAGGCAAACTGCAGGGGGTCCAGCAGGGGACCTGTGACGCCCTTGCGGTGCTCCAGCATGAGACGTTCAAAGGACTTCATGACCACAGATGTCAAGGCGACAGGCCTGTAGTCATTCACAAGTCCAATTTTGCTCTGGAGTTTCATGTAAAGCTGGCTAAATAACAGACTAACCACAAAGATGGGCACAAATGCTCATATTCTATTCTGTACCAACGTTATTACTCTGGTTGTGCAGTTAAGTACAAAACCAATTGAATATAATATTTAGATGTTACCACCAGATGGCGACCTATCCTAAAAGTACATTCACATGAGCTAAAAAATTCTATTCATGAAGATAGTTTTTGTGAAAAAGCTTTTAGTATGGCGTGTTTTCAGGTTCCTGTCTATTTATATCCATTGAGTTTTTTTTTTGTTTTTTTTTTACTGTATATAGTACAGTATACTATGGTATCCAATACTAGGCTGTACTATACTATACTATACTATACTATACTATACTATACAGGGCTTTACAATAAAAATTTAATGTTGCCCAGTTCAGGAAAATGTTGTGAAGCCGAGGTCTGAAACATAAAAAATATACACTGCAGGCCAGTTCAGAATGTTTGTAAATAGTTGTGACCAGGATACTGCCGGGTGGCATAATGCGAGTGACTACCGCTGACCCGAAGAGATTGAGCTGGAATATTTTTAGGCTTTAAACTGTGGATATAAAAAGTCTATCCAAGATGGCGGTGTGTGACGTCATAGGAAAGCTTTACTAGATACTCTGAAAGTTTGGTATTTCTGTTTGATATTTGTCACCAATTGATTAAAACTTTTTAAAAATATATATCCATTTTCTGAGCCGCTACTCCACACTAGGGTCGCGGGCGTGCTGGAGCCTATCCCAGCTGTCATCGGGCAGGAGGCGGGGTACACCCTGAACTGGTTGCCAGCCAATCGCAGGGCACATAGGAACAAACAACCATTCGCACACACAGTCATGCCTACGGGCAATTTAGAGTCTCCAATTAATGCATGTTTTTGGGATGTGGGAGGAAACCGAAGTGCCCGGAGAAAACCCACGCAGGCACGGGGAGAACATGCAAACTCCACACAGGCGGGACCGGGGATTGAACCCGGGTCCTCAGAACTGTGAGGCTGACGCTCTAACCAGTCGTGCCGCCTAAAAATAAATTGTGTTTACCTTAAATAAGGTTGAAGGGAAACAGCCTTTTTGGTTTGCTGGGCAAATAATGAATGGATGATGAAGGATTTGTGGGGTGGGGGGGTGGGGCAGTGGCCCCAGGTCCCCCCTAGATCCACACCTGCTAAATATGACAAACAATGAGTAGCAGCTGCTCAGCTCTACGTTCAGACCCAAACAAAAGCAGTACTTATACTTGAAAATGATGGCAAATGCTTTATACGTCAGACAGAGAAGAAAACAGAGCAAATGAGCACATTTGAATCACTCTTCTGTATTAACTATAAAATACTTATTGGAAAGAAAGAAAACAATGCCCGCCGGATCTATAGTTGTGCACTGCAACCTCTGCTCCTTGTACATCATTTCCACTGAACTTGATACATATACACTATAGTACAGTATTGTAATTGGTTAATAGCAAGAACACTCTTGTTTGCGATGTAGTATGTGCTGTACTATTTATCAAGAGTGAGCTAAAACTTAAAAACTTCTGTTCATTAAATTCATGTGACCCACCCCACAAACACGTCAGAGCAAGGCCTCAGCAATAAAACTGGACTCACTTTTCTCCTTGTTGTACTCACCAGTCTTTAAGCTCTGCATCTTTTTCTTTTTTACACCATTGTGTGAGAGCATAAAACAAATTCAATTTGACCGTGGAACAAAGTTTCTGAATGCCAGTTGCAGTCAGCTCGTAAACAGATTATTTCCCCAAAGCAAGTTGTCTTGCTGTCGGGTCTTGAATTAACTCAACATTCGAAATCTTTTCCCCACAGCACGATCAGGCTCAGATTAATGCCTCTAGTTGTTTTGGCAACGATAACTACATATGTCTCAAAACCAAATCTATAAATTGAGGTGTGCATTACTTTTTGCCCATGAGGGTATAAATAAATGCAATATTATCTGTGGGTGACTGGATAGCCACAGGACCACCAACAGTAAGTGGTTTTCTTAAACAAATGGCGCTGAGCCAGAGTAAATCACTGCTGGAGAAACTACAATAACATAAGTGTGTGACAAGACCATTCTTCTTAAATCTGCAAAGTATTCATACGCTAGGAGTTATACGGAACTCAATAGAGTAACTTAATTGAGGTATAGATGTGCTCTTGGTATGCTTTGAATGGCAGACTGCTTATTTAAACATCCGGAAGATATGGAGTGACTCCTCCGAAATAGCATAATATAGCTACACTATATGATTTAATATATAACAATCCCAAAAGCAGTGTTATCCACTTGTGGTTCGGCTGCAAAAGAGCATTAACATTTTCAGACCCATAAGTGCAGAAATTTAAGCCAAATACTGTATGAATGACTGCCTTAAATCTTGCATTGCAAAGAGCTGAAATGTTTTGCAGGAAACTTGAAAGTGAAGTCTATAGAAGAAATAGCACAGTAGCTTATTAATTAAATATGTTATTTCATCTTTTTTCTTCCAGTTCATCTTCTAAATTCGAACAAATCAGAGGTCGACCGGTCACCTGGAATGGATTGTGTTATTTCTGTGCAATAATACACCCCACACAGTGGGGATGCATATTTTGCAAATGTTTTGCTCCCCTTGGGATACGAAATGTAGATCTAGGAGGAGAAGCTGCAAGTATAAGATGTAGAAGTAGAATGTGCATCGTAACATGTACTTGCTCTGAACAGGCACCTAATAAGGGTTGATGGTCTGCTCAGAGGCATGTGATGATCTGAGATCATCATCAAAGGAAGCTCACAGATCCTGGAGCTTACCTGTTTGACCTGTTGCGCTAGAAGTCCATCGGAATCAGGGCAAACCAGGTCAGGGGGAAAAAAATCTTATTATTTACAGACCTCTTAACATTGTAAAAGCTGAGTTTTTGATCAACTCTTGATGCTTAGTGGTTGCTGTTGACTGTATATATATTCCAAATGCATGCAACTGTAAAACTGATGTCGCGAGTCAAGCAATGCACAGCACAAGTAACAGTGATAGTCCTCATAAGAAAAATGTGAAACTCGACCATAATCCTGTATGTGTATGGCACTGCCTGGTGCCTTGCTAATGACCAACTGTAAATTTTGCAAACTTATAGTGTTTTTTTTTCTTTCGCTGAGAGCAAAAGGTTAAATTCTTGAACTCACATGCTGACATCCGTTCAACCTGGGAGTCTACAAAACATTAGCCAGAAACTGTAATCTGAGTCATTGTCAAACAATAATCTTGCAGGGAGAAAAAAAAATAATTCACACTTTCAGGGTCATTAAAATGGAAATGATCGTAAATTTACATAAAAACGTGCATCACCTTTTGTTACCACTGTTCCAGTGTTATAAAGTACATATTGTAGTGTTCGCTGTGTGTGTAATTTAGATGCGAGTTTATTGTTGGAATGGATTGTCTTTTCTTAAACTGGAATGCCTCTTACCATTTTCAGCACACCTAAAAATTGCCACAATCTACAGGGTCTTGCATGATTTTGTGCTGCCTGTGCCACAAACAAGTATGAGGTGATGACTAACTGACACAAGGACACAAGCAGCCATACATACAGGAGATATAAAACTCAAATCGGATTTATGGAGAAATACCAACATCTCATACTTTACGAGCTTGGTAATTTCACGACTAACTTGATTTTTTAGGATTTAACAAATGTACTGCCTCAGCAGATATGGTGGGTGTATTGTGTTTCTGCTGTGCTGAATTTTTTTTTTGCCTGTGATTAAGTTTTTTAAGCAGACAAATGGAATATGTTATCACAAATACCATGTTTTATCTGGGGGCGATATCAAATCATTTTGTGTGAATTATCTATGTACAGTGTTGGGAAGAACACTTTGGAAATGTAGTTCGTTAAAATGACAAGTTACCCTTTTGAAAATATAATAGTAGTGTTACTATTTCAATTACTTTCTCAAAGTAATATAACTAATATATTTGATTACATTTTGATTACTCTTTTACAAATGAATGGATCAATTGAAACCTTGGCTATTTCCTAAAAAAATAAGTGCAACCCAATTCCAATGAAGTTGGGACGTTGTGTTAAGCATAAATAAAAACAGAATACAATGATTTGCAAATCATGTTCGACCTATATTTAATTGAATACACTACAAAGACAAGATATTTAATGTTAAAACTGATAAACTTCATTGTTTTTAGAAAATAATCATTAACTTAGAATTTTGGCTGCATCACATTCCAAAAAAGCTGGGACAGGGTCATGTTTACCACTGTGTTACATCACCTTTTCTTTTAACAACATTCAATAAACGTTTGAGAACTGAGGACACAAATTGTTGAAGCTTTGTAGGTGGAATTCTTTCCCATTCTTGCTTGATGAACAGCTTCAGCTGTTCTACAGTCCGGGGTCTTCGTTGTCGTATTTTACGCTTCATAATGCTCCACACATTTTCAATGGGAGACAGGTCTGGACTGCAGGCAGGCCAGTCAAGTACCCGCACTCTTTTACTGTTGTGACTTGAATGTGGTTTGGCATTGTCTTGCTGAAATAAGCAGGGGTGTCCATGAAAAAGACGTTGCTTGGATGGCAGCATATGTTTCTCCAAAACCTGTATGTACATTTCAGCATTAATGGTGCCTTTACAGATGTGTAAGTTACCCATGCCATTGGCACTAACACAGCCCCATACTATCACAGATGCTGGCTTTTGAACTTTGCGTCCATAACAGTCCGGATGGTTCTTTTCCTCTTTGGCCCGGAGGACACGACGTCCACAATTTCCAAAAACAATTTGAAATGTGGACTTGTCAGACCAAGGAACACTTTTCCACTTTTCATCAGTCCATCTTAAATGAGCTCGGGCTCAGAGAAGCTGGTGGCGTTTCTGGGTGTTGTTGATAAATGGCTTTTGCTTTGCATAGTAGAGTTTCAAGTTGCAATTACGGATGTAGCGCCGAACTATATTTACTGACATTGGTTTTCTGAAGTGTTCTTGAGCCCATGTGGTGATATCCTTTACATATTGATGTCAGTTTTTGATGCAGTGCCGTCTGAGGGATCGAAGGTCACGGGCATTCAATGTCGGTTTTCGGCCTTGCCAGTTACGTGCAGTGATTTCTCCAGATTCTCTTAACCTTTTGATGATATTATTGACCGTAGATGATGAAATCCCTAAATTCCTTGCAATTGTACATTGAGGAATATTGCCCTTAAACTGTTTGACTATTTTCTCACGGACTTGTTCACAAAGAGGTGAACCTCGCCCCATCTTTGCTTGCGAATGACTGACCAATTCAGCGAAGCTCCTTTTATACCCAATAATGTTACCCACCTGTTCCCAATTAGCCTGATCACTTGTGAGATGTTCCAAAGAGGTGTTGATTCCTCAACTTTCTCAGTCTTTTTTCCCACCTGTCCCAGCTTTTTTGGAACGTGTTGGAGCCATAAAATTCTAAGTTAACGATTATTTGCTAAAAACAATCAAGTTTATCAGTTTGAACATTAAATATCTTTGTCTTTGTAGTGCATTCCATTAAATATAGGTCGAACATGATTTGCAAATCATTGTATTCTGTTTTTATTTATGTTTAACACAATGTCCCAACTTCATTGGAATTGGGGTTGTAGATTAAAATAATAGATTATTGGAATTAACCACATCTTTTTCTTTACTCAAATAATAAACTAATAACAGAACATTATGAAATGTAAATACCTCATGAAAAACATGTTTTTTTACATTGTGGATACTGTACATATACTGTATACATTACATATACATGTATATGTGTACAGCATGTTGAAAACCACCATACCATACCATGTTGACCTAATGACAATTGTGCACAATTTAGACAATATAGCTTCATATGACGAACCAGATAAGTGAATGTTCCGTACAATTTTTTCCCCAAAATTATACAGATGAAGCTGTTTAAAAGTCAATGTTCTTTTATTTGTTCAAAAGTGTGACAATGAGTCTAACCTTTTCAAAATCTCAAACAAACTAATACATTGCAACACAAGGGGGCGCTTCGAGGTCACGAGTCACGTTTGAGACTATAACAGAATGGCACATGACCACAGAGAGGCAATCACAAGCGTCAGTTTTAGAAAAAGGAAACGATATGAAAAAAAATCTGAGCATTTGCAGCTATTTTTCAAATGTAACTAAAATTCTAATCATGGAAATTTCCAAAAGCAATAGTAATTTAATTGCAAATTTTCGCCCAGTAATGTAATGGATTACAATTACATAGATTTTGTAATTAAATTATGGAAACTCCATCCATCCATTTTCCTTACCACTTATCCTCACTAGGGTCACGGGCTGCTGGAGCCTATCCTAGCTATCTTCGGGCAGGAGCCGGGGTACACCCTGAACCGGTCGCCAGCCAATCGCAGGGCACATACAAACAAACAACCATTCGCACTCACATTCACACCTACGGGCAATTTAGAGTCTTCAATCAACCTACCACACATGTTTTTGGGATGTGGGAGGAAACCGGATTGCCCGGAGAAAACCCACTCAGGCATGGGGAGAACATGCAAACTCCACACAGGCGCGGTGGGGATTTGAACCCCGGTACCAAGAACTGTGAGGCAGATGTTCTAACCAGTCGTCCACCATTAGGTAAAGTCCATCCATTCATCCATTTTCAACACCGCTTATCCTGGTTAGGGTCGCAGGGCGCTGCAGCCTATCCCAGCTGACTTCGGGCGAAAGGCAGACTCCACCCTGTATTGGTCACCAGTCAGTCGCAGGGATTATGTAAATTATTTACATGTAATTAGTTACTCCCCAACACTGTCTGTATAACACGTCTTTGCACACCTAATTTACAGTAGCCTAAATAAATAAAAACTAATTATAGCACTCGATATATACCTGTTTCTGACAAACCAGTTACTGTCCATGATGAAACTACTACAATGCAGCCACAACTGTGAGGAGTAGCTCCACGTGCAGTCACAATTCTATGTCTGTGCCACTATATGTAGAGCCGTATTTTTCTGAAGCAAAATTGTGGCATTCCGAATTGTACGACCTGAACCTCCAGTACATGACTAGTTTCTTCAATAAACCAGTTTTCTACCCCTTTATAAAGAAATTACCACAAATAGTAAGCAATAAGCATGGAAATACCCTACTGCACTATCAATATCCTTCACACTTCATACTACATTTAATCACCCCCATTCTGTGAACAATATGTCCGTGTTGACTGTAAGGATTTAGACACTAATAAAATATAATTTCAAATTAAACATTTGAGAGTATTGCAGGAAATTATTTAAAAAGTGAAGTACTGTATTAATATAAAACATACTGTATTTTGCTATGAAAATGACTAGTTTTCCAATAATTACGGTTGTAGCGGACATGGACGCCGCAACTTTGAGGCGTCACAGAGACTCGTGACCACCTGAGAATTCCCACTCCTCCACGCTGCCCTGTTGTGAGACGGCGTCTAGGACAATGCCTGGTGTACGTCAAGTGGACCTTAACCTAATTAGCAGCTTCCCGTCAAATCTTGATTCCTGTCTTCAAAAGACTCCTTCCCCGACCAAAAGATTGGAGGGACACTCCCTTCAAGCAGGCTATGTGGTTAATATTCACCCATGCGCGTGAAGCGCTACCCACTGGCATTGAATGGAACTGCAAACAGAACTTGTGGACGTGGATTTGATGTTTGTTAACAGAAGATAAAATGTCAGTTTTTATACCTTGCAAACTGTAGAAATATTCCAAATGTATGCCTTGGTGTCTGTGTCCCCATTCTCACTTTGACAGGTCCTCTGCATGATTTTGAAAGCTGTTAAGTCCGAAATGTTGTATTGAACAATAAGCAACCCATTTAAACAATGATTCTATGCGTGAGAGTACAAAGTTGGGAGTGTTTGAGATTATTATTTCAAAACCTATTTATTCAAATTTATGGACAAGATTCAGGCTGGTGGGCGTGGTCTTCTCTAAGTCGAGACGCCCTCTTCCTACGCCCCGCCCCTGGGGTATTTAACGCTAAACTCACACCTTTCTCAAAACAGAACTGGAGTACAGTAGAGTTGAGCTGAGATGAGTTGAGGCTTCTTTTTCCTTCTTTGCTAGTAGCTCGCCAGCTGGGTGGCCTCCGGCCACCCCTCCCCCTTCTTTTGTTCCCTTTTTGTCCTCGGGCACCCCCGGGTGCCACCACGTGCGGGAACGCCCGCCGCAACCAAGCTGGCGCCGTTTTCGATCGCATAAGTCGACCATGTGGCTCCGATCGCTTTCCCTAGCCACAATCGGTCGCCGGGGCCTCAACGAGCAGCTGCCGCCACCAGGTCAACCGGCAGGGAAGTTATGAGCGCATCCCAAATGGGACAACAACTTTCCTTTCCTATTTCTTTTTGCATCTGTTTTTTCTTTCACCAAACCTGCTTTGTTTCCGCCTGAGATCTGGAGGAAGACCACCCCCAAAGGCTAGCTGATCAACATTCATGAGTCGACACTGCAATCCTTACTATGATGTACAACATCATCCAGCCATCCATTTTCTGAGCTGCTTCTCCTCACTAGGGTCGTGGGCGTGCTGGAGCCTATCCCAGCTATCATCGGGCAGGAGGCGGGGTACACCCTGAACTGGTTGCCAGCCAATCGCAGGGCACATACAAACAAACAACATTCGCACTCACATTCACACCTACGGGCAATTTAGAGTCCCCAATTAATGCATGTTTTTGTGATGTGGGCGGAAACCGGAGTGCCCGGAGAAAACCCACGCAGGCACGGGGAGAACATGCAAACTCCACACAGGCAGGACCGGGGACTGAACCCCGCTCCTCAGAACTGTGAGGCTGATGCTCTAACCAGTCGGCTACCGTGCCGCCATGTACAACATCAGTGCGTAATAATTGTGGGGAAATTACTAGCTTCATACGAAATCCCAACTTTGCCTTCTCTCGCTCTGACTCAATGCATTAAACGCTCACACGCTCATTTAGTTTAGCCCAGCGACCACACACGTACGCCTTATTTTCTTTCTTTCATTTACCCTTAGTGTTGTTTTCTTCTTGTAGTTTGTAGTTGTGTGTTTCAATAAATATATCATAAAATTCCACTCGTGGTCGTATTTTATGTGTTCTGAATTTAAGTAAACCTCTGTAACCTAGGACTCAAAATGTCGTAGAGTGAAGCAACCTACAGATCATGAGACTGATTTAAAAAGGTTTGTCGTCATTTCGTCTAAAGTTAGACTTGAGAAATTTGACCTGGCGCCCTTTTCGAAACATTAGTTTGATTTTAACAATTAAATTAAACTTACGATAAACCGGAAGTAACAAAAATTTCTCTCCCGGCTTATTACTTTCACCTAAATTAATTACAATTCTTATTTCATACATAATCGCTACACGGTGCACTGAGTTTTGTAAGAAAACCTCATTAAACTTCAAATAATCATAGATTAATCCAAATATCAAAACATTTAGTTCTATTGCAGCCCCATTCTGCTCCACAGGTTTTGGCGACAAATTAAGACGTTTGAAACAGTAGGAAAGTTGGACATTCTGTCTTGTGCGTGTGTTTTTGTGTGTGTTTGCGTGTGTGTGTGTGTATGTGTGTGTGTAGTGGGGGTGCTGATGAGGTAAGGGGGGGTGGCATGCAAGTTGGTTCGTGTTTTCTTTTTGCTCATTACGCTCCCTCCTTAGGGTCAGATAGCAGACGTAACACACTCTTACACATGCTTCCACAAACCCTCTCCCTTACTATCTGTTCTGTCTCCCTCTCTCTCTAACACATAGTCTCCTTTACAGCCCTGAAAGATAACACACACACACCAATTTCATTTCCTCCCCAACGCTTGCTTGGGCGAAGACAGGATGGGCAACTGGGAGCTGTGAGGATGGAAAAGAGAGTGTGTCTGATCCAAACGGACTTCCATCAATACCGATCTACCATCAGACCACCGGCACATGTGAGAAACCTACTCTTTTTGTCCCTCCCAACTTGCTCAGTCAGCTTCTGTCATGTAGATTTTGGACGCTGCTGTGTCCTCATGCATGTTGCATTACTGCTAGTAGACAGCAGGGCTCCTCCTTGCAGAGGGCCTTGAAGCCAAAGAGGAGGCGTGTCTGTTCAATACAGGACATCAGAGAGCAAGGGGACAAGTCAAATTTATGGGCCTGTATGTTGTTCATTCTGCAATTTTTAAAGTAAAAACCCAACTACTCTTTTTCTCTCCCCCTGTGTTCCCCTCTCCCTTTCTGTCCAACCCACACACATACAGTACGTACATGCCGCAAAAGAATGCAAACAATGAGCTGCATCTCACTGGATGACAAGAGTCAATTGTTTGTGCTTGCAGGCAGATTTTAGATGTTGGAGTATCAGCGCCACATTCAATTGAAAAAATATGCACTACGAGATTCAATTAATAAAATTATGAGACTAAAGTTGTAAGTAACAACAAAGGTGCTGTAACAATAAACTTTTACAGAGGCCTGATAACTCTTCTGACATTCCTTTTTGCATGTCTTTGTAGAACTTAATACTGCTATTTACTGGCGTAAAAATGCAATTACTGCACTGTATATCGATGGTTGAAAAAAGAGCAACAGCTTTTACACAGTAAATAACAAATGCATCAACTAGAAAATGAACAAAAACAGCGATAAATGTGTCAATTCTTATTAAAAAATTATATATTCAGGGGTTGCAAGACTTCTACATTTCTACATGAGAATATAGTGAAGAATATCAGATCAACAATGGACTGTATAGCAGTATGTGTTTATGTGAAAATAATGATATGACTCACATTTCCATGAGATATATATCAGTATAGGGACTTTCAAGTTATTGCATAAAAATTGCATGACTGTCTATTCCCGAGATAAGATGCAATAATATTACCTGATGATTGGAAAGAATGTAGACTTTTTGACTTAAAAAATGGGAAAAAAAATAGGATTCAGTATTCCTGTGACTCACTAAAGTAATATTTAGTTGTATGACCTATTTCTGCTTCATATCTGTGTTGCATGTAGTCAACCAACCTCTTACACCTGTGAACAGGTATTCCAGTCCAGGACGATTTGCCAAATTAGCATTCCACAATATCCATGCATTTTTTTGGCTTTGCCTCAGAAACAGCGTTTTTAATTTCACCCCACACAATTTAGTTTCTTAATTATAGTTTGGGGTGGCTGCTCTCTTATTGTCGTATTTGGGGTCGTCTTCTTGTTTAAACACCAATTTTAGGGGCATTTCCTCTTCAGCATTAGGTTACCTCTTCAAGTATATTGATATATGATAACTGATCCATGATCCCTGAACATGCGATAAATAGCCCTGACACCACAGTAAGAGAAACATCCCCACATCATAATGCTTGCCCCACCATGCTTCACGGTCTTCAGAGCAGAAGTGGGACCAAGTCATTGCTTTGAAAGTCACAAGTCAGTCTCAAGTTGTTGCACTCAAGTCCCGAGTCAAGTCCCATGTCGAGACAGGCATTTCCCGAGTCAAGTCGCAAATCCTAGACTTTGAGTTTCAAAGTCTGAGACTTGCGATTTGACTCAAGACTTGAGACCAAAGACTTGAGACTTACTTGTGACATGCAAAGCAATGACCTGGTCCCAAGTACTGTGGCTTGAATTCAATGTTTTGGGGGTCATCTGACAAACGAGATGCAGACCTTCGACCCAAAAAAAGAGCAATCCATTGTCAGTCCCCAAAATGTTTCTCCATTTCTCTCTAGACTAGTCGAAGTTGCGGTCTTGAGCAAATTGTAACCTCTTCAGTATGTGACTTGGCTCGGGACTTGCCTGTCTCCACAATCAAGTCACAAGCCCTAGACTGTCAACTCAACGTCAAGTTGCAAGGCCTACACTTTTAAACTCAAAGTATAGAACTTGTGACTTGACTCGGGACCTGCCTGTCTCGACTTGGGATTTGACTCAGCACTTGAGAGCAATGACTTGAGACTGACTTGCATGGGTCTGAACGTGAGTCGCATGACTTGGACTCGAGTCAGACTTGAGTCATTAATTTAATGACTTTAGACTCGACTTAACAATGTGTTAAAAGACTTGCAACTCGGCTTGGACTTAAACAGCAATGACTCGTGACTTCACTTGGACTTGAACCCATTGACTTGAAATTACTTGTTATTTTGACCAAAGCACTGAAAAACCAACACTTTGTAGCTTTCCATTTCTATAGCTATATGTGCAACTAACTGTTTTGCTACAGGAAAATATGATAAGTGACAACATAATGCCGAAGGTCTTAATGGTTGTTAATTAGGTCAAAGTGTCCCACACCATTATTGCTAACATGTATTGTTAGTTCTTATTATCTTTGAACAGTTAATGCGAAACTCTGGTAGAGGAAATGACCAAGAGATATTTTTTTTCACACACTACCTAAAGTAATGGTTTCATAAAAAAAACAACTAAAAAAACAGAACAGAACAACATAAATCTATAATAAATCTGACAGCTAAATAAGAAAGAATCATTGTTAACATACACAGAAACGACAACAACTTTTAAAGTAACAATAAGAATGTTAATTATTGCAACAACAACAAAAAATCAACATTGGAATGTGTTTATTGACAACTCTAAATTGCCCGTAGGTGTGAATGTGAGTGCAAATGGTTGTTTGTTTCTATGTGCCCTGCGATTGGCTGGCAACCAGTTCAGGGTGTACCCCGCCTCCTGCCCGATGATAGCTGGGATAGGCTCCAGCACGCCCGCGACCCTAGCGAGGAGAAGCGGCTCAGAAAATGGATGGATGGATGGAACATTGCAATGTGGGAATCGCGTGGCTTGACATCACGTATGATTGTTTTCATTAGCATTAGCAGCTAGGTTTGTGAGCGATCACGCAAAATAGTTACGTGCACTGTATGGGCTTCCTGTACATTACAGTCTGGTTTAGTTAGTGTCGTGTTCTCAAGAATCAGTCTTCGCCTGTATTTCTTTTTTTTAATTCACTTTATTTACCAATCAATCCGCACACAGCTAGCATCTATTCAACATTAAACTAAATTATTCTTCGTGTTCTTTACTTCACCTCTTTTTGACGTAATATTTTTACATGCTGCCCCCTAGTGTTCCGACTGAGATATCATAGTTGGATAAAATTGTACCTTTATGACAAGATGACAAACTTGTGTTCCCTTTTTTTTTTTTAATTAATGCTTTATGTTTTTGATACAAGAAATGCCAAGTTTCAACTGAAATCTATTTAGTTTTGTGTTTGAAATTGCCTCACGAGAAATGTTTGCCGAAAATGCAGTTTCCTGCTTTATGCACAATGTGAATTTAAGATAAATACTGTTGATTATGTAATACACAAAACCAATTGGTCGTTTATTATGGAGTGAAATGGCTAATTTCCTCTTGTGTATTCATAATTGCTCTTTAACTAAGCAAGAATATATTTTATCCTTATACTTGATTATTCCGATAGAATTGTCAGTAGAATACTCAATTACATATTGCAGCACGACTGAATGCAAATGTCACTTCAGAAATAAAGTCATAGCATAGCATTTTCATAGAACAACTGAAAATCTATCAATCAGTTTTAAAGGGGCAGTAAACTAAGCCTCCCCTTGACAATTGGCTTTGAAGATGAAAACATTTTGATCAGCCCCCTAGTTTTCTTATAAAGGTTCAATACACTTGTTTATCAAATTTGTTTTGATAAATAAATACGGGTTTTAAAATGTATTAAATATATAAATGCAGTATATAATATATACTGTACATATTCATCATATATAAACATTATATATATTAAAATACAATTTTATTTTGTTGGTAAAATGACTCGAAAGGACTCAACTCAAATTGTAGGATTTGACTCGGGACTTGCATTTCTCCACTTGGGATTTGACTTGGGACTTAATGGCAAAGACTTGGGACTATTACTTGTGACTTGCAAAGCAATGACTTGGTCCCACCTCTGACTAGAACTTTACACTGCTGTTGTTTGGTTATGAATTATTCAATTACACAGACTTAGGAGCATACTGTACATATGAATGTTGGGTCTGTTGTTTTTCCTATGACCTACTGCCATGTAACTCTAAAACCAAAGCATGGACTACCTGCAGATTAAATGAATGCATGAAATTTGGTGTTCAGTGCGGTCAGTGAATGCGGTTATCATCCATAGTAGCAGCCTCTAAAATATCAACAGTCTTTGCTTTCCTCTCGCCTGCTTCTTCTCTTTGTATTATCCACCAATGGAGAAATACAGTACGGCTGCAGCGGCCAGAGCAATCCGCTTTTTCCTGGACAATTGCAGCATTCTGTTTGTAGATCAAAAAAAGGATATCAGTTCCGCTTCAAAACGTTTCCTGATAAGAATGCCAGAGCTCACCTTTTTTTGTTGCAGCGAGTTGGTAGGTGATGGTTGGTAGGTAATTTGTTTGCCATTGTCCAGTTCTGTATCGCGTCACTCGCTGTGAAGCTGGCTATATGTCATTTTCATGACAATTAACTTATCTTTACTTTTGACTTACAGAGAATGCCTTCAAAGGGTTGAGGAGAAAACAAATAACACTGGAGCTTTGTATTGCTGTCTGTTCCTTCAAGCAAAGTCTGTTCCAATAAAGCTAGTTGCCGTTAAACATAACTTCTGTTTTTTGTCACTGGAATAATTTTCAAAATAAAACGTTCTTACAAATTTGACGTTTTTGACATTAATTTACGACTGGCGGAGCCAGAACAGCGCCGACGACCCACAGAGGACCAAGGTTGCAGGAGTATATCAATGTCGCACAAATGAAGCAAATGTGTGTTCAGTGTGTGTAAATAATTCCTGCGCTCAAACTCGTACGAGTAACTCGAGGCAAAAGTTCACTGAATGTAACATTAGGTCTGAATGTAACATTAGGTGGAGGCACACACATTTCCAGGTTATGCATGGTGGGTGTGTCAGAAGTCTGGATGGGAAAATGCGTATAACTGGAAGATGGGCAAGCTAGCCACGTAAAAAAGAAGACTTATGCATAAACAGGAGAATACGGCCCAAAGTCGCTATCTTCAACTATGTCAACTATTTCAATCAGCCCTACAAGAACCATAACCAGCTCTCAGGAGACAATAAACTGGTTTTATAAAGTAAAAACTCATCACTTTTTTATAATTACTTAACAACAATCATGTCATTGATGTGATTTATTCATGAACCTGACCTGTGGCCAGTCAACTGCATGACTGTCCACGAAATGTGACGTGCTTCAGTGATCAAAGCCAGCAGCAACGTTCTTCGTGACCTGGTCCCGGAGTTCAGCCAGGGGCCAGGGCTCACCCTGCAGTCCCTTCACCTCAAGCAAGTGAATAAACACAGTCTGAAGTGTGTTGTAAAATCTCACGAAAACATTTATTTGCATTGGATCTTTGGGTTAATACCGGGAAGACGTCCATTTTTAAAAGCAATCCTTTAGTCACCAAATTGTGTAACACCACTGTTCTGACTTTATTTCACTGTATTTGTTTAAAGTAAAATATTTGACTGAGTGACACTGATAGAGAGCCAGTAGGATGTGAACCATGCAGGTGTGAAGAGAAACTTCAATGCCAAACAGCTGCTCAACTGTGAAATGGAAAGATGGAATTAATCCTCTCTGATTTTGGAAGCATACGAGGAAAAAGGACTGTCCTATTTTATATTAAAACTATTTTTACATTTCCATCAATCAGATGGAAAAGTTTAAAAATGTTATTAACGCGGAGTGAGTATAAGGTTCGAGTCCAAACATGATAATTTTCCACTATGCATCAATCATGCGAAGCCCCATTTGATTTGTTTTTATTTGCCAGTACTGAAAGTGAAAAGAAAGCATCTGAGCCATGTAATTGTGTGAAAGGGGAAGCACCGATGTGCAGCATTCATCTTCTGTTTCGCTGCATAGGCGCCAAGACTGATAGTGAGCACCATGCTAAATCCTGCACTGACAGGTAAATATTGGGCATTTGAAGTACTGTAACTACAGGCAGGGCATCCTCACGGCTGTTAAACCACACATCTTAAATCCCAATTCTGACACCATGGCAATTATCGCTGAACACATGTGGAAGATGATGCTGTATTTCCCCATATAATTTCCCACTGACAGAATGTAACGCTGTGGGGGGGGGGGCGCCACTGTCCGCGTTCATCTAATGACAGCTTGTTTCCAAAAGTACAGATACCAGATTCAAGCAGTAGCAAGTTTTCCTGTGTGTGTGTGTGCTATGCTTGTCTTTCATTCATAGATTTTTCTCTCTTGAACCGCCACTTTTAATCTTGCGGTTCAAAATCAGCTCACACATGTTTTTGGAAAGGAAAGAAACTACTTGTATTTGCTTTCAAAATATAAAGATAGCTGCATACCTGTTATGATTTTTCAAAAGAACCATACACGTGTATATTATTATACTCCATCCATCCATCCATCCATTTTCTGAGCCGCTTCTCCTCACTATGGTCGCGGGCTTCCGGAGCCTATCCCAGCTATCATCGGGCAGGAGGCGGCGTACACCCTGAACTGGTTGCCAGCCAATCGCAGGGCACATACAAACAAACAACCATTCGCACCCACATGCACACCTACGGGCAATTTAGAGTTGTCAATTAACCTACCATGCATGTTTTTGGGATGTGGGAGTAAACCGGAGAAAACCCACGCAGGCACGGGGAGAACATGCAAACTCCACACAGGCGGGGCCGGGGATTGAACCCCGGTCCTCAAAACTGTGAGTCAGATGCTCTAACCAGTTGTCCACCGTGCCGCCCATTATTATACTATACATTTTTATTTTTTTTTTATTTTTGAAGTGAAATAAGACTCATTGGAGGCCAGTTTAAAAACAAATTAATGACAGAGGCAGTGGTTGGTTTTGCATTCACTTGGATAAAAAAACAACCAGAAAACTCCTGTTTTTCTGAGTAATTTTTTGGATGGCTTTGTTGTTTTGAATATTTTTTTCTGTTTTTCTGACACATTTTTTTCCACCTGCTTTTCTGACAATTTTTTTCTGTTTTTCTGACAATTTTTTTTTCCACCTGTTTTGTTTTGTTTTCAACTGCAAGTGACTCTTTGCAGACTCACTAATGGCGGATTACTGCTGGATTGTGGTACATATGCCGGCGAAGCCGATTCCAGCGCCTCAGTTGCACACCATACGGGTCTCTTGAGTCACCACGTAGCCAGCCTGAATGCATTTTAAATGCATCATCTTGTATCCATGGAGTATGCCATATCTGTCCAACTGATTCTGGACAAACATTGCTGTATCTAGCAGATCTGAATGGGCTTTTCCTCCTGAACAAACAGTCCGCAGTTGCCTGCATATTGTCGACAAACTAATAACAATACCATCTATGTGACTCAAAGACAGGAGTATCTCCCAGTGTCTTAAACCCATATCAAAATAAAACTTGATCAAACTAAATAAGCCGGTCATGTTGCTTACTACGGAGTCCGCAAAGAGTCACTTGCAGTTCGCAGGTTCTCGCGTGAGTTCGATGTGTCCCGATAACTCAGAAAAAATTAGTCAGAAAAACAGGTGGAAAAAAAATTGTCAGAAAAACAGAAGAAAATACTCAGAAAAACAGAATTTTTTTTCAAAAAAACAAAACCGTCAAAAAAATTACTCCGAAATGTTTTAATCCAAGTGAATGCAATACGCTTCCGTAGGGTTTAACACTCTGTTTTTGTAATGCGGAAAGAGAATTAAAGTGGTTGAGGCAAATGACATTAAATTGTTCGTGATGTTCTGAGTGTGTGCTCGCAGGTGGGGCCTTTGAGGTTGCAGCCGGACATTTACAAACCAGAGGAAGAGATGAAGGAGAGAGAGGAGTTGAAAAGAACTACGGGGCAGAATGACCGTCTCATTTTAATGGTTCGTGAGCTGG
The DNA here is from genome assembly GCF_024500385.1 of Phyllopteryx taeniolatus. NCBI lineage: Eukaryota > Metazoa > Chordata > Actinopteri > Syngnathiformes > Syngnathidae > Phyllopteryx > Phyllopteryx taeniolatus. The sequence goes on from NC_084520.1 coordinate 3,281,017, forward strand.
AGAGGGAAAACAGTGACGTGGCGTCCAAATACCGTGCTGTGAGTCTGCTTCTCTAATTCATCTTTTTTTCTTTTTCCTTCAACCCCTCGACTGGGGTGGAATTTGCGATGAATAAGGGAATTTGAACATAGTCATTAGACCAACACTGTGGATGGATGATATACAGTAAAGTAGAAAATGATACCCTGGAGAGAGATAAAGTCTCTCTCTCTCTCGCTCTTTCTCTCTCTCTTTCTCTCTCTCTCTCTCTCTCTCTCTCTCTCTCTCTCTCTTTCTCTCTCTAGCTCTCATTATCTGTTGCTGTGTTAGATTGGTGCATGACAATGTTTTATTCATTAATGTGAAACATTCCTCAGATTAGGCTCCCTCTATTCATTATGATCCCCCAAATTTTATTAACGATATTTTGTAACCGAATACGCCAGTGTGGCGTTCAACACTACACTTTTCTTGAACCCTCCAACCATTTTCTCAATACAGAAATAATCTTTATTGCTCACAATAGCAATGTATTTGTCCAAACAAAACAAAAATCCTGTTTTGCACAGTTGTTTTTTTTTTTATTTAAAAAGTACTAGCCCTACAAGTAAATAGAAAATTGATGTATTGAAATGTTTTTTGGTACAGCTATGTCATATTGTAAACATGTACGTAATGAAAAAGTAATTAGGCTTACTTGTTCACATCTCTGAATCTTCGGACAATGGTGGACACAGTACAGCTGCCGGTTGGGCTGCATTCGTTGCATTCCCGCTTCCCTCGTTGTCAAACTGAGGACAAGAACATGATCTACAAAAGCTGACAATATTTCATCTGAAATATGTAATTGTTCTTTGTCTTATACCTGCTCTCGCTCCTCTACCTCCTGGACCACCTCTTACTCTGCCTCTGTCTCTCTGATTGTCTCTATACACTTCACTTCAACAACTAGTGCTCTCCGAACTGGCTTTTGCACAACTACTTCAAAGAGAAGAGCTAATGTTACACTTGTGGTCGTGGTCAACAAAGCCCTCTTTCTTATGCTATAAGCCCTCTTTTTATGTAGCGGAAAAAATGCCCGAGTCAAACCGATGACTAAGGCCGATAATAATTTTGGACCAGTGTTCTGATAGGGTGAAGGCAGAGGCAATGAGGCATGGTGATGCAGCAGTGGTAGGAGAGTAAATTTGCACATATATCACAATTTGACCAAAAGAATAACTTTGACAATTATGCTATTAAGCTAATGAAATCATGCTCAATATTGTGACTATGGACCTTTTGACCACCTCCGGGTGGTATTCGCTCCAATGGCACCACTAGTAAACACACACTTCAATCTCATTTGACCAGGGCAGATCGACTGAGAAAACAGGGTAAGTGGCTCCAATGATGATTTTAGCCACACCATGTTATTGCAGCTCTCAGTTGTCTTAAATGTGCACCGAGGAGTAATCCTGGAGGAGGTTCAATGGAGGATCTATAATGGAGGAACCACTATGTGTGCTTAAAACAGAACCTAAAACCAAGCACAAAGTCTAAACACAACAAACATCAGTACTATTTGACACCCTGAATTCCTGTGGCACACACCAAGTATATCTTTAGCCATCTGTCATGTTTTTTTTTGTCAAACACTGCAACAAAGTGTTTAAAAAAATAGCTATATTCTTAATACATGTAATGCCAGCAGGCTTGCATATACAGTACCTGTACACAATAGTACTATAAGATACTACCATTAAAATATGTGAATACTACAGTAACATACTGTGATACTTTAAATTCCCCAGATACTTTGAAGAGTGATGTCAATGACAAAAAAACAACAATAAAAATCATTAGATTTTAAAATGTTTCCAATTTGATTTTAATTGGGCAACTTCCATGCCAGTCTATTCAAATGGTAAAATTTCCATTTTTCAGTTATATCAATTGTGTTCAGAAGAAAAAATAGATAAAGATATACTGTACATTGCAAAGTATATGAGGTAAGGGGACTTTCATTAAAAGCATAGATGTCAACCAGTTGTCATGAAAGTTAAGGCTATGTTTTATAGTTCTTGCATTTTATACCGGTTGAATTATATTTACACCTGTAAGGTTTAAAAATTGTAACAAATCAAATACTGTGAAGCACGTCATATTATACATTCATTATTGCTCATTAAATTTAGTCAGTGTGTTAGTCTCAATATTACCAGTGGTTTAACTATTTTTAAATGTGTATTACTGTAAACAATCTTAAGATATTACTTCAAAGCATTGACTGAGGTTTTTATGATGGTGACAGTTTGACCTTCAAACTGATTCTTTTTATGTAAAGTTATTAGGAAAACAAATTGGAAGTCCCAGAATGAATTGTTTGACCTTAGAGGTTCCACTGTAGGCCAAGCTACAGACGAATACTACTGACAGTAAACATGATAAATTTCCAGTAGCCAAAGGTTGCTGTTTCACTTCTATTTAATGTGTGAATTAGCTTTTTTAAAATAACAACATGTATATGATGACAAAAGTCCATTCCTTTTATAATTACATTTTCCAAACGGAAAGTGAATGTGTGTCAAATAAAGTCTCCAGATGTTCCAATTTTGCATGTGCAGAAAAGATCAATTCATACTCATTGATCTTTTATTTTCTTTTTTGGGGGGGGGAGGAGGGAAACTTTGGGCCAAAAAAATTGCAAGGGAAGATGAATAATTGTGGAGAGAAGGCAAGTGACGTGTCAAGTGAGGCAAGGCTGAGGACACTTCAAGTGTCACGCTTGGCAAAGATCATGCCCTTGTTCATCGATGGACGGTCAGCGTTGAGAAAAAGGGCGATTATACTGCAAAGTAGCAATGAAATCCCCACTTTTTGGGCTTCATTTCTATTGCAATAAATAAAGCCGGTGGAAAATTGTGCTTATTAATTTTTGACAGCCCTTTGTATAATAGCATACTTTGTGCTATGGTGATGCTTTCAAATAAACTTACACTCTATGGGTATTGGATCATTGTGGCCAGTTCCTTTAGTTTCCCTGTAGACTGAAATTATTTGTGTTTGACATCGAATAATGAATATGAGACAAGAAATTAACATATCAGCCTTAATATACAGGTGCAGTATTCACACCTGCATCTGATAGACATGATAGCGGTAACAAAAGTCAGTTTTTAGGAGTATACTTTACTGGAACGTGTGCGCGAATCGTTGTTCGTTTATATTCTGCCCTGCGATTGGCTGGCGACCAGTTCAGGGTGTACCCCGCCTCTCGCCCGAAGATTGCTGGGATAGGCTCCGGCACGCCCGCGACCCTAGTGAGGATAAGCAGAACGGAAGATGAATGAATGAATGAATGAAACAGTTCCCAAGTGTCTTAATGACATGTTTGTGACATAAATATTTATTTTTATGCTTGTCTCTGAATTGTGCAGCCTGCTTTCCTCATTTTATTGCTTGTGAGGAGTTTGCTTCGTCTACTTTTGTGCATGAAGTCTTCTGTGACCAGTCAATTGTGATACCTGCCTCTGGAGATTGTTGCTGATGTCACTCACAGTTATTTATTTATTATTATTTATTTTTTTAGGATCTTTCTTTTCAGCCCTCAAAATGTCTTCAATTGTTGCTGTTTTCCTTTATCAACCCATAGACATCCGTTCTTTCTTCTCCGGGACATCCAAATGGTTTTATTGGCTATTGCCAATGTTTTGTCCTTAGCTCTGATTGAGTTTCCATCTTTTCTCAAGATTGCTTGACTCTCACCCAAATACACCTCCCTGGTTTTCAAAACCCAAATCTGGAACTGAACGTTAGATATTCATTGGTAGTTATTGTTATTTGAATCCGCAATGTAATAGGACACACCTGGGCAACAAAGCAGACCTGTGAGCCATATGTTCTAATACTGTATTTTCACAACCATAGGGCACACCGTATTAAAAGGCGCAGTCTCAGTTACGGGCTCTATTTCTGTATTTAACACACACATAAGGCGCACCGTATTATTGGGCGCAGGCATGTTAAAACACGCTAGTTTAAGACATATGGTAGCATGCATGCACGCTAAAACAATGTTTTTGAAAAGGCAGCGGGAGCAAAACTGACTTCGGTTATACTTCATTGAAGTACTTAACAATCTACTCATGTTATTTTTTTATCAATCCTCATCCACAAATCCATCAAAGTCCTCATGTTCTGTATCTGAAATGAAAAGCTGGCCAAGTTCTCAATCAAACACGCCAGGTTCAAGTCAGTCTCGTTGCTGTGGGGCTCCTTAGAAATGATGCCGAAAGCTCGAACAACAGTCCAAGCAGACGTTAGCCCAAGCATCCACAATCCATTCACAAATGGTGGCGTAACTCGTAGTCTTAGTAAAGCTGCGTTCGCCATCTGTCATCCATCGCTCCCACGCAGCTCGCAACTTCACTTTGAATGCCCTGTTTACGCCGATGTCCAGCAGTTGGAGTTCATTAATCCATTGCTTGAGTTGGTCTTCCAACTCGGCCACCTCGCCTTGCTTCCGCGTTTTGTTTTTCTTTTTTTTTTCTTGGCGAAGCTCGTTATCCTGCTTCCTCCACTTGCGAACCATGGATTCGTTGATCTTGAGTTCTCTCTCTGCTCGATTCCCATGTTCCTCCGCGTAACTGATAGCATGCAGTTTAAACTGTGCTTCGTAAGCGTGTCTCTTCGTAGGTGCAGTTTTCGACTGCATTCAAGCCAGCCTCCACTCGTAAAGTAGCAGTCAAGCCAGCCGCCCCTAATTTTGTTCACACTAGGCATTACGGTAATAGGTCACCAGCTCGCGGCGAAAGCCACCTTCAAAATAAAAGCTTCCCAATAATACGGACGTCAGTGCTCTTCGGTTAAGGATATCTTAGGTAGCGGCACGGTGGTCGACTGGTTAGAGCGTCTGCCTTACAGTTCTGAGGTCATGGGTTCAATCCCCGGCCCCGCTTGTGTGGAGTTTGCATGTTCTCCCCGTGCGTGTGTGGGTTTTCTCCGGGCACTCCTGTTTCCTCCCGCATCCCAAAAACATGCATGGTAGGTTAATTGAAGACTCTAAATTGACTGTAGGTGTGAATGTGAGTTGCAAATGGTTGTTTGTTTATATGTGTGCCCTGTGATTGGCTGGCAACCAGTTCAAGGTGTACCCTGCCTCCTGCCCGATGATAGCTGGGATTGGCTCCAGCACTCACGCGACCCTTGTGAGGATAAGCGGCTCAGAAAATGAATGGATGGATGATATCTTGGGAAAAATAAATGGTAAATGGACTGCACTTATATAGCACTTTATCTACATCATCACAGTGCCCAAAGCGCTTTACAAAGCCTCAAATTCACACACACATTCATAAACCAATGGGCGACTGCTGCCATGTGAGGCGCTGCCAGGCCCACTTGGAGCAAATTAGAGTTCAGTGTCTTGCCCAAAGACACTTCGACATGCGGACAGTCGTAGCAGGGATTCGAACCTGTTCTACCTACTGAGCCAAAGCCACCCCGACATAATCCCATTGGTATCCCAAGACAAGTACAGATCTGTGTGACAGACCACCAAGGACTCCACTAAAAGAGGTTTAATGAAGATCTGATATTGTATTTCAAAATAAAAGTCTCAGAAATCTAATAAACTACATTTTTTTAATGCATCTCAAGATTCAAATTAACCTTGTTGTAGTAAAAATTTTAAAATTTGCACGAATTTCATTTGCTTGCATAACAAACCAGTTGATTGGTTGTCCGTGTCTATATGTGCCCTGCGACTGACTGGGGACCAGTTCAGGGTGTAGTCTGCCTTTCGCCCGAAGTCAGCTGGGTTAGGCTCAATCGCCCCGCGACCCTAACCAGGATAAGTGGTGTTGAAAATGGATGGATGGATGGACTCCGATAACACACCAATTAAATGTTTAAAAAAAATTGAAACCCCCTCATTTGGCATATGTTATAATACTTCAGACCTTCAAGTTATCTTAACTATGAATTGTGTATTTAAGCTTCCTTTTCTGGCTTTCAACTGCATCTCTGTTGCATTTACCATAGGGTGTGTTTGATGAAGTTGATTGTCATTGCCCTGTCAAAAAAAAAAAACTTGACAAAATATGCAGGTCTATAATGATTATATGCATTATATATAGTTGCGTTCAAAATAGAAGCAGTCCAACTGTCCTGCTCAATCACTGTTCTTGGTAGAAATTATATTACTACATGAAAAATAATTTAGCAGTTGTGTAGCAGACTTATAGAAAACCCAAAATTCATTATATGCATGCTACTGAGTCTGTGTAGTTGAATAATGAATTGAAAGGGTCGTGTTCAAATTAATAGTAGCATGAAGTTCTATTATTGAGATAATTCATTCTGTGAAAAAAAGGTGTAAATCAGTTGACCCTTATCTAAGGATGAAGCCAGCACATTGTACATGCATTTTTCGCTGAAAACCTGACAAAATGGGTTGTTGTAAATATTGTTCAGAAGAACAGTTTACTTTGATTAAAACCTTCAATGAACAGAAACATCTAAAGAAGTACAGAAAATGATGGGGTGCTTGGCAAAAAAATATCTCCACTGCTTTAAAATGCAGAGCTAAACCAGAAAGACATGTAAGAAAATGGAAAACTACTATTCAAATGATCAAATTCTCAGCAAATGATCGCTTCCAGGGTGATCCAAGACATTCTGAAATTAACTGTGAGTATTGTGACAATTAGAAGTAGCCAGTGTGAAGCTAATCTATTGGCAAGAAGCAAAATTACAACAACCCCAAACACAACAATGTGGAATGCTGTCAAATCATCCTGGGGTGGAATATCTATTGACAGGCGCAAGAAGCTAGTCAACTCCAGCCAAGGCAAATGGCTCAGAAACAGGGGTTATACAACTAAATATATATAGTTTAGTAAGTCACAGGAATGCTAATCATTTTTCAGTTCATACAGTAAATATTTGAGATTGTAAAGAAAAATTTAGATATCCTATTTTTTTAACAGCCCCCAATTTTCTTCATTTGCTGGAAAGTACTTAAAAAATTATATATTTTCTTCATATTTTGATTAAGAATTTCATGCAGTGTTCTCAAAGCAAAACTCCCATTTCAATGCACAGCTATTCTTATAAACGCATCTGTAAAACTAGAATGTCACTAAATAGAATGAGGCCCAATGCCATGAGCAACTTGGAGTGTGGAATGCTGCATCTGTATCTGTTAGAAAGTAGCCTACTTCCTGGGTCATGGGTGATGACAAACACCCAGGTGTCACTGATGCCATTGAGACTCAAACATTGTAGAAGGTAATGGCTGCTCAATATGTTTCCACAGTACTGTAGATCCTTTTTGTTTTTAAGAATAACCTTGTTTTTTTTCTAGAATGGTTTGGTATCTATGAAAAGAGCTGATTCTCATAAGTAGTTGTTTTGAGGGAATCTGATGGAAATGTAAAGCTTGCCCAATTGCCTTAGGCATTTTGAATTGGATATCATTTGAAATCAGTCGTCTTCTCTGAAATAAAGAAAGAGAAGTAAATGAGGAAAATAGTCATCCATCCATCCATTTTCTTCACCACTTATCCTCACTAGGGTCGCGGGCGTGCTGGAGTCTATCCCAGCTATCTTCGGGCGAGAGGCGGGGTACACACTGAACTGGTCGCCAGCCAATCACAGGGCACATATAAACAAACAACCATTCGTGCACACATTCACACCTAAGGGCAATTTAGAGTCTTCAATCAACCTACCATGCATGTTTTTAGGATGTGGGAGAAAACCGGAGTACCCAGAGAAAACCCAAGCAGGCACGGAAAGAACGTGTAAACTCCACACAGGCAGGGCCGGGATTTGAACCCTGGTCCCCAGAACTGTGAGGCATATGTGCTAACCATTCCCCGACCGTGCCAGAAAAAAGTCATTCATTCAAAAAAAATAATGGCATGGAAAGACATTTTATCTTGTAGCAGTTATAATTTGAAATGTATTAGTTTCTTGTCCGTACAGGAAGTCACTCAAGAGTGGACTTGACGGACTGGTGCTTTGTTGTCCTGTTTCGCAAATACTATGCTGTACATGGATTACAAATAAAAGAAGTAATTCTTTCATCATGTTCAAAACAAAACATTTTCATTTATCTTTAGTCAATGTTTTGTTGAGTCCACACAGAGCAAAGCACAATAGGCCCTCAATGTTCTGCCAAGAGGAATGCTGTGGCATTGTGGGAGGCCATGTGGGTGTGAGAGCATGAGGTATTTATGTCAGTTTTAATGAAGACTGAGAGGAGGATGGACTTGGAATTTTTCACTGGATTCTTGTTTTTGCTATTGTGTTGTGTTTGATAGTTTCAACATTGTGGTCAAGGGATATATTTCTATGGCAGAGCAATGCAACGTGGAATGCTTTAGGGTCACCTGTCTTCATATGACATCATCCTCATATGACTTGTTTGAGCACAGACGGAAGAGCTTTTGAAGGAAACTACAGAGGTGGTCTAAATCTCAATCTAGCATGGACTGTAAGGTAGCTGTTTGTTATTTGCAAAAAGCCAGACAAATATATGAGGGGCATGTTTGGATTACAGCAGAAGACCTTACAATATGCGATTAACATCTTAGAAAAGGCTGAAGATTTGACGAACAAAGTAGATGGAGAAGTACCAACAAATAGGTGGAGAGACAAGCCAAAGAGTACCAGCTGCTGGATCAACATCAGTGAGTGAACTATTATCGTACTTTCTGCCTTAATCCACCTGGAACAGCAAGAACAGCTGTACACCTTTTAAAGGAGTGATACAGGGGATGTAATTAGACCTCTTGGCTGAAGCACAGAAGCATATGCCATACAAAGAAAGGCTGTGTATCGACAAGAGAAAGTTGTCTCTAAGAGGATGTCTTTAACGTGTGCTCAGCCTCGCCATTTCCTCTTAGCTGATGCAGAAGAGTGTAAGCGGAGCCAAGCTGACCCTGGACCAGAACCAGAACCTGATGAACTGGATTGGGATGGCTTTAGCACCACATTGGAGAACAGATTACAAACTGTAGGTAAATCTTAATTACAGTAAACCTAGTCCAGTGGAACTTTTGGAACTCAACCACAATATGTTCCAAGAGGCCGTACGACCGACGTCAATTTGATAATGTCAGTGGAGTTTCAGTAGCGCTTATTAGGGTAAACAAAATAATACACAGAACCAAACTTTTCATACAATTTGTATTAACTTTACATGTAAATGTTTGATTAACATTTTCACATTCTTAATTGACATTAAGAGTCTAACATGATTAGAGATAGCTATTTGTAATGGTAAAATGTGAAAACTTTGAGAATTTAAAGATGCAGTGCATATGGTCATGCTGGAGCCTCACTACAATGAATGCGTAACTTCCTGTTTCTATTTTTCTTTTCTTACACTCTTTTCTTAACACCCGTTGTTGACGCACAGAAAGCGAAAACATGCAGTTAATCCGTTGATGCTCACTGAACTCAGGTCTCGATATGTAACTGTCCCACGTGATATCTTGTCACTTTACGTCTTTTAAGTTTTTTAGACTTTAAAGTACTGTAAAGATTTTATCTGTAACATTTTAACATAGTTGAATGCAAAACTACCTTAAGTCAAAAAGTATATTTTGTTAATAATAAAACTTGATAATAAAATATGTTAATACTTGAGTTTGGGATTTTCTTGGACCACCATCCATCCATCCATTTTCTTCCTTCGAGTCACGGGAGCAGCAGCTTAAGCAGGGAAGCCCAGACTTCTCTCTCACCAGCCACTTCGTCCGGCTTTTCCAGGAGGGGATACCAAGGTGTTACCAGGCCAACCGGGAGACATAGTCTCTCCAGCTGTCCTGGGTCATCCCCGGGGCCTTGTCCCGGTGGGACGTGCCCAAAACACCATACCAGGGAGGCGACTGAACTTCTCACACTATCTCTAAGGCATTGCCAGGACACCCTGCAGAGGAAACTCATTTCGCGCACTTGCATCCGTGATTTTGTTATTTCGGTCATGACCAACAGCTAATGCAGCTCTATGGGGGGCACAAGCCAGTGCAAACTGTAGGCCAGTCCCAAGCCCGGATAAATGTAGAAGGTTGCGTCAGGAAGGGCATCAGGCTTAAAAATTTGGCAAACAAATATGAGCGTTCATCTAAAGAATTCCATACCGGATTGGTCATGGCCCGGGTTAACAACGTCCGCCCCCGGCACCGTTAACCTGCAGGCCGCCAGTGGAAATTCAGCTACTATGGGTCGAAGACGAAGGACAGGGTTATTAGGCAGAAAGAGAAGAGCAAAGCACAGAGCCTATAATTGAATGTGGGGACTTTAAATTTTGGGACAATGACAGGAAAATCTCGGGAGTTGGTTGACATGATGATTAGGAGAAATGTTGATATATTGTGTGTCCAGGAGACCAGGTCGAAAGGCAGTAAGGCTAGAAGTTTAGGGGCATGGTTTAAATTATTTTACCATGGTATAGATGGGAAGAGAAATGGAGTAGGGTTTATTTTAAAAGAAGAGTTAGCTAAGAATGTCTTGGAGGTGAAAAGAGTATCAGATCGAGTGATGAGGCTGAAACTTGAAATTGAGAGTGTTATGTATAATGTGATTAGTAGCTATGCCCCACAGGTAGGATGTTACCTCGAGGTGAAAGAGAAATTCTGCAAAGAGCTAGACGAAGTAGTTCTGAGCATCCCAGACAGAGAGAGAGTCATGATGGGTGCAGATTGTAATGGACATGTTGGTGAAGGAAACAGGGGTGATGAAGAAGTAATGGGTAAGTACGGCATCCAGGAAAGGAACTTGGAGGGACAGATGGTGGTAGAATTTGCAAAAAGAGTGGAAATGGCTGTAGTGAACACTTATTTCCAGAAGAGGCAGGAACATAGGGTGACCTACAAGAGCGGAGACAGAAGCACGCAGGTGGATTGCATTTTGTGCAGACGATGTAATCTGAAGGAGGTTACTGACTGTAAGGTAGTGGTAGGGGAGAGTGTGGCTAGACAGCATAGGATGGTGGTGTGTAAGATCACTCTGGTTGTAAGGAGGAACATTAAGAAGACAAAGACAGAGCAGAGAACCATGTGATGGAAGCTGAGAAAGGAAGAGTGTTGTGCCGCTTTTTGGGAAGAGGTGTGACAGGCTCTCGGTGGACAGGAGGAGCTTCCAGAAGACTGGACCACTAGAGCCAAGGTGATCAGAGAGACAGGCAGGAGAGTACTTGGTCTATTTTCTGGTAGGAAAGGGGAAAAGGAGACTTATGGGTGGAACCACAAAGTACCGGAAATCATATAAGAGGTTAGCTAAGAAGAAGTGGGACACTGAGAGGACCGAGGAGAGGAGAAAGGAATACATTGAGATGCGACATAAGGCAAAGGTAGAGGTGGCAAAGGCCAAACAAGGGCCATATGATGACGTATGCCAGGTTGGACACTAAAGAAGGAGAAAATGATCTATACAGGTTGGCCACACAGAGGGATAGAGATGGGAAGGATGTTCAACTGGTTAGGTGATTAAGGATAGAGACGGAAATGTGTTGACTGGTGTCGGTAGTGTGATGGATAGATGGAAAGAATACTTTGAGGTGTTGATGAATGAGGAAAATGAGAGAGAAGGAAGAGTAGAGGAGCCAAGTGTGGTGGACCAGGAAGTGGCAATGATTATTAAGCGGAAAGATAGAACGACATTAAAGAGGATGAAAAATGGAATGGCAGTTGGTCCTGATGACATTCCTGTGGCGGTATGGAAGCATCTAGGAGAGGTGGTTGTGTAGTTTCTGACCAGCTTCTTCAACAGAATTCTAGCGCGTGAGAAGATGCCTGAGGAATGGAGGAAAAGTGTGCTGGTGCCCATTTTTAAGAAAAAAGATGATATGTAGATCTGTGGGAACTATATAGGAATAAAGTTGATGAGCCACTCGATGAAGTTATGGGAAAGAGTAGTGACGGCCAGGCTGCGGACAGTAAGGTTTCATGCCTAGAAAGAGTACCACAGATGCATTATTTGCCTTGAGGATGTTGATGGAAAAGTACAGAGAAGGTCAGATGGAGATACATTGTGTCTTTGTGGTTCTAGAGAAGTGCCCTGCGATTGGCTGGCAACCATTTCAGGGTGTATCCCGCCTCCTCCCCGATGACAGCTGGGATAAGCTCCAGCACGCCCGCGACCCTAGTGAGGAGAAGCGGCTTAGAAAATGGATGAATGAATGGATGGGTTCTCAAGAAAGCGTATGACCGAGTACCCAGAGAGGAACATTGGTACTGCATGCGGAAGTCTGGAGTGGCAAAGAAGTATGTTAGAATAATACAGGACATGTATGAGGGCAGCAGAACAGTGGTGAGGTGTGCTGTAGGTGTGACAGAGGAGTTTAAGGTGGAGGAGGGACTGCATCAGGGATCAGCCCTAAGCCCCTTCCTGTTTGTAGTTGTGATTGATAGGCTGACAGATGATGTTAGACTGGAATCCCCGTGGACCATGATGTTCGCAGATGACATTGTGATCTGCAGTGAAAGCAGGGAGCAGGTGGAGGATCAGTTAGAAAGGTTGAGGCATGCACTGTGAAGGAGAGGAATGAAGATTAGCCGAAGTAAGACAGAATATATGTGCATGAATGAGAGTGGTGGAGGGGGAAGAGTGAGACTACAGGGAGAAGCGATAGCAAGGGTGGAGGATTTTAAATACTTGGGGTCAACAGTCCAGAACAATGGTGAGTGTGGTCAGGAAGTGAAGAAACGGGTCCAAGCATTTTGGAACGGGTGGAGGAAGGTGTCAGGTGTTTTATGTGACAGAAGAGTCTCTGCTAGGATGAAGGGCATAGTTTATAAGACAGTGGTGAGGCCAGCCATGATGTACGGATTAGAGACAGTGGCACTGAAGAGACAACAGGAAGCAGAGCTCGAGGTGGCGGAAATGAAGATGATGAGGTTCGCTCTTGGAGTGACCAGGTTGGATAAAATTACAAATGAGCTCATCAGAGGGACAGCCAAGGTTAGATGTTTTGGAGACAAAGTTAGAGAGAGCAGACTTTGATGGTTTGGACACATCCAGAGGAGAGAGAGTGAGTATATTGGTAGAAGGATGATGAGGATGGAGCTGCCAGGCAAGAGAGCGATAGGAAGACCAAAGAGAAGGTTGATGGATGTAGTGAGGGACGACATTTGCTCATTAATACATTGCTCGAGTTGGTCTTCCACCTCGGGCCACCTCGCCTTGTTTCCGTGGAAACTCATCTTCTTGACTTGGCGAAGCTCGTTTTCCTGCTTCCTCCACTTGCGAACCATGGATTCGTTGATCTTGAATTCTCTCGCGGCTGCTCGATTCCCATGTCCCTACGAGTAACTGATAGCTTGCAGTTTAAACTGTGCTTCGTAAGCGTGTCTCTTCGTAGGTGCCATTTTCGGGGGTCATTAGGCAAACCAATGCACATACCGGAACTATATACCTACTGGGGGCGTGTCTTTAGCGTCCTCTGTCACGCGCACCCTTCGACCTTTACGTCCGCATGCTGTCCTCAGTCACGTCCGCCTTCCTCTATAAAGCAGCGTGTCGGCAGAAAATGCTCCCAGTCAGTCAAGTGGAGTGCTCATTAAAGTCACAACAACATTTACAGATTTTGGAACTCGGTGCACACATAAGGCGCCCCGCACTATAAGGCGCCCTGTACATTTTGGAGAAAATTTAAGACTTTTAAGTGCGCCTTGAGCTTAAAAGTAACTTAGTTACTTTACTGATTACTTGATTTCAAAAGTAACTAAGTTAGAAAAACTAACGTTTTAGTTACTTTCAGCAGCTGTCAAGTGGCAGCAATATCACTTATCCACAGTACAAAGCATTAGCTTAATGGTACCCATTACTTGGTAATGTATGCCACACAAGTTACAGAATGATGATGTCAACATGAAAAAATAACTTAAATATGAGTGTAGTTGGAGCCACATTAAATGATCAACTTAGAGCAGTCTTGACATGCCAAATAGCCGCCTAAATATAAACAAGCACACCATTCTCAGTATACTTCTTTAAAGACTGATAGATCAATAGATAGACAGACAGACAGACAGACAGACTGTAGCAACCCTGCCGATTGTGTGGGGGTCCATAAAGGCAAGTCTGTGTGTGCCTGTGTGTGTGTCTGTTGGTGTGTGTGTGTGTGTGTGTGCGTGCGCGCATAGTTTTCAATGAACCTTAGTATTGTCCTCTTTAGAGAAACTCGAAGCAGTGACTGTATGTCCAGTTTAAGTATGCCAAACCCTCGTCACCGTCCATTGTGTTTGCACCGCTGGCTGCTTGGGTACACGTCAGTTGACTATGTGCTTAAAACGTGGAACACGTCACGTGACGTCATTGCCCCAGATGGCGGCGTCTATAAATATTTCCTCTTTTTTTCGTTATTGTAGTTAGTCGTTGTGTGCATTTTATTATGGATAGTTAAGAATATAGTGTGTTTCGTCTGTTTTATTAGTCATTATTAAAACAAAGGCTGAAAATTGGTCTACACTTATGACATGCACTGTGCTGAATCAAGTGTCCTGGTTATTGACTTGCCTCATGTTCCCAAGCACTGTCGTGTGTTAACGGTAAATATCTGTTCTCTGAGCATAAATAGCATATTATTATTAAAAAGCATATTAAGATGGTTCTCGTGAGCAAAAAAGTAACTATTGGCAGATAAATCAAAGTAACTGTAATCTGACTAATATAAAAAGTAATGCGTTAGATTACTTATGACATCAGCGGACCACATTTTTGGCGTAACACGTTACTGTCATCACTGGTCACGACCAACAGCGCGATACCATTAGTCTTATTTTTGGACCACACTGTTCCTTTAGGTGGCACGGTGAATGACTGGTTAGCACATCTGCCTCACAGTTCTGAGGAATCGGGTGCAAATCCGGCCTCGCCTGTGTGGAGTTTGCATGTTCTCCCCGTGCCTGTTTTGGTTTTCTCCGGGTACTCCACTTTCGTCCCACATTCCAAAAACATGCATGGTAGGTTAATTGAAGACTCTAAATTGCCAGTAGGTGTGAATGTGAGTGCAAGTGGTTGTTTGTTTATATGTGCCCTGCTATTGGCTGGCAACCAGTTCAGTACCCCGCCTCTCGCCCAAAGATAGCTCGGATAGGCTACAGCACGCCTGGGACCCTAGTGAGGATAAGCGGTGCGGAAAATGGATAGATGGATGGACGTGTTCCTTTAAAATCTTTGGTTCAGACTACTCTACTGCTATCATATTCAACTTACTTTTGTTAGAACTATGCTAGGTTATTCCGTTTGGACCATATGGATCTGGTACCTCGTTCAGCAAGAGGTAAAGAAGATACTGTTTAAAAACGTTTTTATTTTGTATAAGTGGGTTCAGGCAAGCCACATTTTCAAACATAAATTCCATTGGGTGATAATAGCCCCGAAGCACTTCCACTGCTAGGTTTTGTAGGCACCTATTAGGCGTCATATCATTTTCTAATAATAGAAGTTGGCGAGCAGCCATGTGGAAAAGCCGACAGGGAACATAACAAGTACTTTTATGGGAAAAAAAACTACACATGGAAAATAGGTTGCTTGGTCATTTTGCAAATGGCCACATATTCTGATACTATTTGCTTCTTCCAAATACCTTGCCTATGATGAATGTTTCTTAAGAAATGAATATTAAGCAGATCTTTTCACTCATTTTCTGTTCTTTTCACTCCTGTTATGGATGGTTGCTGCTGACCATGAGCTCTGGTATAAGGCTAAACTTGTCTATCAGGTCAGCTCCTCACGTCACTGTGTTGATCTTTGTAGCAGAGCTATATTAAGGAGAGATTAGACTAACAAAGAGAAAGATTTCTTCTTGCTGCAGGAGGGAACACACATTTTGTGGCATATTTTGCGGTAAGTTTTTTTTACCCTCTTTAATTTATCTATGAGTCGCAAATTTGATATTCAAATGACTTTTTATTCTAACACTTTTCTCATCATCATTTTCTCATCGCTTATCCACTTTGAAATCTGCTGTCGGGAAAAAAGACCAGTCTATTTACCACGATGAATTCTAGCGATTATATTATCTCTGTTGCATTATTTTAAAAGACTCATTGGATTAGACCATGGTCTGCCAAATCTGTCAAGTTTTTTTAAATACTCAAGGCCAATTTACAAGTTGGTCTTCAGCAAACTCTCTGGAATTATTGTCATATGCCAAACAAAAAACTCTATATCCATTTTGACTACTAAATACTCAAACCTAAACCTTTGATTTGTTCAGATTTAACCATCCCATATGAAATGTTACAATTCAAATAATCTATTCTTTGCAACATTCTGAATATTGTTTTGAGTGACCCTTTAGTATAGGTAATAATGTAAATGCATAAATTATACAATAAAATAATAAAAAATATTAAAACCCTCATATCATTCAGCTAACCTTGATGAACAAATTACTTTGGTTTTTTAAATTCTATTGTTTTCATTTTATTATTTTCTCTTTGGGTCATTGTCACTGTTACATTTGTGGCTAAAGGACAGACACACGGGAATACAGACTGGGAGGAGATGGGGATCACCTTATGCAGAGCTGCTTGGTCCTATGTTACTCTGTTGGCAAGGATTCTGGAATCTTATTTGACTTCTGGACAAAGAAAATCAGATCTTTTTGAAGAAAATCAGATCTATCTGAAGAAAAATCTGATCTTTTTGAAGAAAATCAGATCTATCTGAAGAAAAATCAGATCTATCTGATTTTCTTTGGTCACTTTTCCAAGTCTTCGATCGCTAAATCCACACTGAATCTCTAGCTAAAGACAGCAAAAGTGGCCAAGATTGGTGATGTAAAAATGAAATGTGTGAAAATGAAATGACGGTTTGAGATCTGTGAAAGTAAACCTTCCGTTTACTTTTTTTTCAATGAGGAGCACTGACTACTGCCACATGATGGTATGGAGCAGTATTATTTCTTACACGTGCGTAGAAGTTACATGCTTGTTGGGCGTCGGGTGTGTCCAGTGCCATGTTTCAGGCTCTACTGGACCCAACGTGGGTGACTGTTCGCCGACACAGCAGTAGGCTGACAGTCTACTCTGCCCGCTCGGTGTGCCTTAATGGGTCACACAGTTGACTTTCCTGTAGCTGCCATTGGATCAATTCTCATTCACAATAACACCCTCCAATCAACTGGTATGCAGTCCAGGGTGTAGTCCACCTTTCTTGTGTTAGGCTCCACAGTCCCTGCCCTGACCCT
The DNA here is from genome assembly GCF_024500385.1 of Phyllopteryx taeniolatus. Lineage (NCBI taxonomy): Eukaryota > Metazoa > Chordata > Actinopteri > Syngnathiformes > Syngnathidae > Phyllopteryx > Phyllopteryx taeniolatus. Next base: position 3,298,187 of record NC_084520.1, read on the forward strand.
GAACAGGGTAAGCAATAAATAAAATTGATGTAATTGTATGATACAGCATGGCATCACCACAACCTTACTGATTTTGAATCAATCTGTTTATTTAATTTATGTGGAAATTATTTTAAAAACTGGCTGGAGAATCACATTCATAACAGGACACATCAATGCTGGGCACCCATGCAAGTACAAGCACAAGTCAACCTCTTGCAACTGTGCGGTGGCCATGGAAGTGTTCCACACTTAAGCGCGGCACATAGACCATAAACTAGTCAAACAATGAAAACTTCAGGTCTCAAGAGTGCCCAAGCACCGTACAGATAGGTGTGGGTACACCTTAAGATTGTCTATTACTTTGCTTAAGATTGCATGCTTTAAAAAAAGTCATCACAAAAGTAGCGTAAACAGTTCACAACCAACATCTAACTGTGCGCAATGACCTCCAGGAGCAGGACACTGCCCCCGTGTCGGAACTGCGCTGTGTCCAACTGGAGAAGACACAACGTGAGCTAGAGCGACAACTATCTGGCTTGTCAGAGCGTCTGGAAGAAGGGGAGGTCCGTTCAACTCAGCTTGCTCTCCACAGAGACAGGATGGAGGAAGAGTGTAACAGCCTCAGACAAGACCTGGACCAACTGGAGGGTGCCCTGATTGCGTGTGAGCGGGATAAAGAGGTAGACAATCATTTCCACTGCCACCATTTGGGGCCAATCCAAATTTTACCCCTTAGCCCTTCCCCTTCGCCATTCCTCTTTCCCTTACCCTTCTGTTTGGAGGGCCAAGATGAAATTGAAAATGGTAGCTGGACTGCACTTACATAGAACTTTATCTTTACCCTACGGTGCCCAAAGCGCTTCACAAAGCCTCACATTCACCCATTCACGCACACATTCACACACCAATGCTTCCATGCAAGGTGCTGCCAGCCCCACTGGAAACAAAATATGGTTCAGTGTCTTGCCCAATGATAGCGGATCGTCGGAGCCGGGATTCAAACTGGCGAACCTTCAATGAAGGGTTAAGATCACGCCCCTAAGGAATTGGGACGACACTTGAATACCACCATGTCATCACCCCTCGCTGCCTGCTGGCTGTGTTGTCAGCAGACATGACAATTGTCCACACTTCCAAGATGCCATCTTGTGTCAAATGAATATAACTATTATGAATTTCTTCTTAATTTAAATTTGACTGGCAGTTTATGGGTAAATGCAGTTTCTAAAGGTGACTGGTATTTTGAAATTATTTTTAAAGTGTTAACTACCACATGGTAAGGTGCCTCCATTTCTCTATATTTCTTTGTTTATCGACTCTAGGAACTCATTTTTATGGAAGGAACACATTTGGACAATCTGACTTTTAGGCCTAATGTTTACCCAATATATAACAACAACAAAAACCACAGAAAGAAAAAAAAACGTAATCAAACATTTGTAAAAAGAAGAAAAAAAGTATATCTCAAACAAAATAGAATAAAAAAAGAACTTTATTGTCCCTGTCATAGCAACAATGAAAATCAGTGAGGCATCTCACAATTTTGAGCGTTGAGGTAAAACATATAAGCACGCAATTATAAAAAAAAGACACACTTATTTACAAGACATTAATTATTATTATTATTCACATTTTGAAGAACCCTCCACCCCCACATTGACAACTTAGCCGAACATTCAACTATGTGCTAGTTAGCATTAGCTAACATCGATAATACTGTTAGCTAATGCTAATCTGTGCTAACATTGCAGCACTGCTTAGCTTTTGGCTTTGTCTTGACCCAACTATTTTTACACAAACTATTAAAAAAGCCAATTTTCCTAAATATGTCCCCTTTAAATATCAACAAACAAAAAGTAACCAGAAATGTCCTAAAAGTAGAACTGCACTCTTTCTCTCTTTGATCATTTTCTACATACATTCCAGCCATATTTTGAGGCTTTACAGCTGATTGCTGCTTGGACGCTTCAAGGGGACATGTTTATCTCACACAGAGGCTAAAACGAAATGCCCATTTCAGTCCCCAACTAAATCTCACTGAGGTGTAATAAAGGATTAAGACTCTATCTTTATCCAGGAATGCCTAAAGTATGCAGGGCACCAATGTCACGGCATGCTGATGGAAAAACCTACTGAATGGTGCAGATTGCCTTTACAAATTTTCCACAGTTAATTTGAAGCGGCCTTTTGAGTTTGAGAGGTTAGGTTTGAAGACTTGTCCTTTATGATGATGTTTTTCTTGGCTAATTGTTCTGCTGTGTGCTAAAGAACTGAAGAGTGTAACACGATGCTTGTTGGACAACTGACATCAAGCTCTGGGGGGAAAAAAATGGTGTGGCTATATTTAAAGTTTGCAGCAATTTAAAAAAAATAATAAAATAAATATGATGAGATTATATGATTGGACAAACCTTTATTTTACTTTTCTGTCCGTTCCGATCGTATTGACTATGCAGTTTGTGATCAAGGTAAAATGAAGCATTCCGCTAGTTTGGAGATTCTGAGCTACAGCATTTCTCTCACATCATATCAGGGATCTGATGATGTAAAAACAGAAATAAGGTCCGCTACTCTTTTTATGAGGAAATGCTTTATGAATCATCAAAGATGTGTCAAAAAACAGTAAAAACCTCTAAGGGAAAAGAAATTACAACCCTAATTCCAATGAAGTTGTCACGTTGTGTTAAACATAAATACAAACAGAATACAATAATTTTCAAATCATGTTCAACCTATATTTAATTGAATACACTACAAAGACAATATATTTAATGTTCAAACTGATAAACATTATTGTTTTTAGCAAATAATCATTAACTTTGAATTTTATGGCTGCAACACGTTCCAAAAAAGCTGGGACATGGTCATATTTACCACTGTGTTACATCACCTTTTCTTTTAACAACATTCAATAAACGTTTTGGAACTGAGGACACTAATTGTTGAAGCTTTGTAGGTGGAATTCTTTCCCATTCTTGCTTGATGTACAGCATCAGCTGTTCAACAGTCTGTGGTCTCCGTTGTCGTATTTTACGCTTCATAATGCGCCACACATTTTCAATGGGAGACAGGTCTGGACTGCAGGCAGGCCAGTCTAGTACCCGCACTCTTTTACTACGAAGCCACGCTGTTGTAACACGTGTAGAATGTGGTTTGGCATTTTCTTGCTGAAATAAAAAGATGTTGCTTGGATGGCAGCATATGTTTCTCCAAAACCTGTATGTACCCTTCAGCATTAATGGTGCCTTCACAGATGTGTAAGTTACCCATGCCATTGGCACTAACACAGCCCCAAACCATCACAGATGCTGGCTTTTGAACTTTGTGTCCATAACAGTCCAGATGGTTCTTTTCCTCTTTGGCCCGGAGGATACGACGTCCACAATTTCCAAAAACAATTTGAAATGTGGACTCGTCGGACCACAGAACATTTTTCCACTTTTCATCAGTCTTTGATGAGCTCGGGCCCAGAGAAGCCGGCGGCATTTCTGGGTGTTGTTGATAAATGGCTTTTGCTTTGCATAGTAGAGTTTCAAGTTGTACTTACAGATGTAGCGCCGAACTGTATTTACTGACATTGGTTTTCTGAAGTGTTCCTGAGCCCATGTGGTGATATCCTTTAGACATTGATGTCGGTTTTTGATGCAGTGCCGCCTGAGGGATCGAAGGTCACAGGCATTCAATGTTGGTTTTCGGCCTTGGTTTTCGGCCTTGGTGTTCGACTATTTTCTCACGCACTTGTTCTCAAAGAGGTGAACCTCACCCCATCTTTGCTTGTGAATGACTCAGCAATTCAGGGAAGCTCCTTTTATACCCAATCATGGCACCCAACTGTTCCCAATTAGCCTGTTCACCTGTGGGATGTTCCAAACAGGTGTTTGATGAGCATTTCTCAACTTTCTCAGTCTTTTTTGCCACCATAAAGTTTATCAGTTTGAACATTAAATATATTGTCTTTGTAGTGTATTCAACTAAATATAGGTTGAACATGATTTACAAATAATTGTATTCTGTTTTTATTTATGTTTAACACAACATCCTAAGTTCATTGGAATTGGGGTTGTATAATAGACCTTTATAATATTCATTCATTAATCTTACGATCTGCTTATCCTCACTAGGGTCGCGGGCGTGCTGGAGTCTATCCCAGCTATCTTCGGGCGAGAGGCGGGGTACACCCTGAACTGGTCGCCAGCCAATCACAGGGCACATATAAACAAACAACCATTCACACTCACATTCACACCTATGGGCAATTTAGAGTCTTCAATTAACCTACCCTGGATGTTTTTGGGATGTGGGAGGAAATCGGAGTACCCGGAGAAAACCCACGCAGGAACGGGGAGAACATGCAACCTCCACACAAGCGGGGCCGGGATTTGAACCCCGGTCTGCAGAACTGTGAGGCAGATGTGCTAACCAGTTGACCACCGTGCTGCCACCTTTATAATATTAATAATATAATATAATAGTTTGGGTGAATTGCAGACTACACCCTGGATTGGTCGCCAGTTAATTTTAATGAACATACAGATATAGCCGACCATTCACAATCACATTCCCACTGAGTGGAAATTGTTTCTACACTACCTGCACTTAAGTCAAACGAGTGTTCCACTACAGTGCAGTGACCACACCACCCATGCTTAAAGTAATACCCCAAAACTACGTTTTCATGTTTTTATTGGACAAACCCTAGAAACAGTCACAGTCGAGGTTGGAAAACGTTGGCTAATGACTTCTCCAAGAGCTCAGGAATCAGCCAACCTGGAGACTAGTTTGGGCAGACTACACCCTGTATTGGTCGCCAGTTAATTTTAATGAACATATAGATATAGCCGACCATACACAATCACATTCCCACTGAGTGGAAATTGTTTCTACATTACCTGCACTTAAGTCAAACGAGTGTTCCACTACAGTGCAGTGACCACACCACCCATGCTTAAAGTAATACCCCAAAACTACGTTTTCATGTTTTTATTGGACACACCCTAGAAACATTCACAGTCGAGGTTGGAAAAAGTTGGCTAATGGCTTCTCCAAGAGCTCAGGAATCAGCCAACCTGGAGACTAGTTTGGGCAGACTACACCCTGGATTGGTCGCCAGTTAATTTTAAGGAACATATAGATATAGCCGACCATTCACAATCACATTCCCACTGAGTGGAAATTGTTTCTACACTACCTGCACTTAAGTCAAACGAATGTTCCACTACAGTGCAGTGACCACACCACCCATGCTTAAAGTAATACTCCAAAACTACGTTGTCATGTTTTTATTGGACACACCCTAGAAAAATTCACAGTCGAGGTTGGAAAAAGTTGGCTAATGACTTCTCCAAGAGCTCAGGAATTAGCCAACCTGGAGTCTAGTCAATGAACTCAAAAAGATTGGTTTAAGCTGCCTCGTACCATGAAAAAAAAAATATATATATAAAAAAAACCCACCAGTTTTGAATTTTGTCCTCTGAAGAAGCATTGTCTTATGTTTTGCATTCTCTATGTGAGCCATCCCTTGGAAAAAGCACTCTCAGAAGAGTCCTGAGTTATGCATGCATGTTCTTGGAATCTGGGAGGAAACTGGAGTACCCGCAGAACATGCAAACTTCACACAGGAAGTTCAGAGCCATGAGCCCGGATTTGAACCCATGACTGCTGACCCGTGAGGTGGATATGCTAAACAGTCATCCACCGTGCCACCATAATAAGGGAGCAAGCATAAAAAGGAGACACAACATTTCATTAGTGAAAATGAACTTTATAAAATACTTTATTCCCAGTACATCATGATGTGATTTGCATTGTGAGTTGTTTCACAGAATAATTGTCATTGTTGTTGTTTTCTGTACCCTTGCAGCAAGCTATGGAGGACCTGCACAGTGAGGAGAAGAAGGTGGATCTGTTGTCCCAGCAGAAATCCCAACTACAGATGCAAGTAGAAGAGGTGAGTACTTTCTGTATGCCCCTTCTAGAGTTAAATGTGTAGCATATATTGGTTTTAGATAAAACGTAATTTATTTAAGAAAGAAATAAATTCATCGAAGGTGAACGTCTGCATTCACATCCGGGTTAGTCCGATTTGTTATTTTAACGTCACAATGAAACTATTTTTGGTCTCAAAAAGGGCACCACGTTTCTTTTTTATACGTGTAAAATTTGGAAAACAGTGATGAAAAACCTCTTATCAGTCTCATAATCTGAAGGTTGCTACAGGAAGGAAACAGGAGTCCCAGAGGTCTCTTGTCGCATCCAAACACAAATGATACAGGTAGTGGATTTTTGTAGAAAATTTAATGAAATCTAACAGGGGAATCTATAGGAACCAATACAGAGGGGTCTAACTACAGAACAAAGGACAGAAATATGGTAAAGGAGGCTGGACTCGGGGTGCAAGACGGCGTGAAGATGTACGGTGAACAATGCATAGAGCTGGGAGTTCCTGTTCCCGTTAATTTAAACTCAAATATCAGAATCAGAATCATCTTTATTTGCTCAGTATGTCCAAAACACACACAAGGAATTTGTCTCCGGTAGTTGGAGCCGCTCTAGTATGACAACAGACAGTCAATTGACAGAGAACACTTTGAGACATAAAGACATTGACAAAAAAAAACAGTCACTGAGCAATAAAGGGTTAATAGTTATCCGGTAATGCCGGTACATTTAATTATTTATTTTTATTATTATTTTATTTTTTTTTGACAATTGTGCAAAGATGCAGAGTCCTCTAGCAATTAGAGCAGTTCGAATGACTAATATTGCAATAGTCCGGTGCAATGACCATTGTGCAAAGGGCGTCGAGACTTCAAGGAGTGTATGCAGTTGAAAGTGACGAGTAGCGCAATAATCTGGGATATTTTTTGTAGAAAATTTGCCTTGATATATCGTCTTGATATAAATATGCACCAATCTGTACTTCAGTAGACCGCAAATTGGATTTACGTTGCTTGGAACACAATTTAGGCAGGCTGGTCGATCTCCCGGATGCTTGGCTGGTCCGGTTGAGGAACAGGTGGATTTGACGGAAAAAGGAGGAAGGAAAAAAATAGAAAAAGCAAGAAAAAGAGTTTCAAGTGCAGGGCGGCCGAAGCCCTTGGATGACGCTGGTCACCAGGCGTTCGGAACGAAATTGCGTCGCACCTCCTCCCTAACGGATCAGTCAAAGCTACCCCACACGCACCAAAGCGTGGTTGCGGGGTGTGGCGGAGCATTTCTGCCGTCCGTGTTCCATTGAGTGCGTCTCTCCGCCTCGTGGTGGGTGGTGGGGTTCGCCGGCGATACGCCAGCTCTTCGGCAAGGTGAAATAGCGGACGAGAGCGAGCGAGCCTCTAAAGGGGCTTTTATGCACAAAAAAAGAGAGAGGGAGTGAGATTGGGGATTCCTGGGTGCCATTTGTTCTGCATCCAACATATCGTAATATAGCAATTATGATCTCACATGAAAACAATTTACTCATTTCATAATGATACTCGTATAACTGTTATAATTAATATAATGCACTTAAAAATGCATAAAAAAGAAAACATGAACAAATTTAGACAAATCATCCATCCATTTATTCATCCATTTTCTTCCGCTTATGTGGGGTCAGTCGTAGCGGCAGCAGCCTAAGCAGACAAGCCCAGACTTTCCCCAGCCATTACATCCAGCTCTTCCAGGGGGGATTGATGCTAAGGCATACCTAGGCCAGCCATGAGACATAGTCTCTCAAGTCCTGGGTCTTACCGCGGCCTTTTCCTAGTGGGACGTGCCCGGAACACCTCACCATTGGAGGCATTCAGGAGTAATGCTAACCAGATGCCCAAGCCACGTTATCTGACTCCTCTCTATGCGGAGGAGCAGCAGGCTCTACTCTGAGCCCTCCCATATGACCGAGCTTCTCACCCTTTCCCTAAGGGAGAGCCCAGACTCCCTGCAAAAAAAAATGAGTTTTGGCTCCTTGTATCTGTGATCTTGTTCTTTTGGTGATGACCCACAGTGTGGGAACATATGTGAGGGTGGGAACTTTGATCTACGGGTATGTTTTGTCTTTTGGCTAAGTTCCTCCTTCACCACGACAGACCAATGCTGTGACTGGCTGTCTGCATCACGGCAGACGCTGCACCAATCTTGATCTCCCACTCCATTTTTCCCTCATTTATGAACAAGGTCAACATTCTTAGGTAACATGTTTACGTATGGACACCATTATGTTTGAACATAGTGTTTATTATGGATAATCCGTGACAATCACAAAAGTCCAATTACAGGACCGCTAGGGTTCAGAGATGAGGAGAGCATTGAAGTCCTCCAGAAGAATGAGGGAGTCTTAAGTAAGAGTGGTCCCCATCACCCTCTCCAAGGGCTCCAAAAATTAGTGTGGGCATTGTGAGCTGTTGTTTGGTCCGTAGGCACGCACAACAGCCATCACCCCTTCAAAGGCAGAGGGAGGCTACCTGCATCTCCATTGAGTTGAACACTAACATACAGGCACAATACCAGGGTGCAATCAGTGTGCTCATGCCTGCTCGCCGGTCACCGGGGGCCACTCCAGAGTGGAAGAGAGCCCCCCTTAACGGCCGGCCCCAGACGGCCCCGGAGCCCCTGGATGCACAACGTGGAAGTCCCGAATGAGCGAGTCATCCACGATAAACGCAGACGGCACCCATGAACGTTCCTCAGGCCCGTAGCCCTCTCAGTCCACCAGATATTGAAACCCCATCCCCCTCCGACGAGATGACAACAGCCGCCTCACAGAGAAGACAGGGCCCCCATCCACAAACCGGGGGGGGAGGAGGAGGCCTGGAAGGCGGGACCAGAGGGGACTCCCGTGCTTGTTTGAGCAGGCTGACGTGAAAACCAGGGTGGACCCGCATCGACCTTGAGAGCCTAAGCTTCACGGTGACAGGGTTAATGATCTTTGTGATGGGGAAGGGCCCAACGAACCTGGGAGCGAGCTTCTTGGACTCCACCCGGAGTGGAATATGTTTGGTAGAGAGCCAAACTCGCTGACCCACTTTGTAGTTCGGGGCCGGTGTCCTTCAACGGTCAGCAGCGGTTTTGTAGGACCGTCCCTGGCGCAGCAGTATCTGGCGGGCTCGCTCCTAGGTCCTCCTGCAGCGTCTCACCAAGGTCAATGCCGCTGGAACTGTAGACTCTGGGGCTATGGCAGGAAATAGAGATGGTTGGTAATCATGTACAACGTGAAAAAGCGATAGACCAGTGGATGCAGAGGGGAGGGAATTGTGAGAGAATTTGACCCAAACCAGTTTCTGAGACCAGGGTCGCGGCTCCTGTGAAGCGAGACATCAGAGCCCAGTCTCCAGGTCCTGGTTCAGGCTCTCGGTTTGGCCGTTGAGTTCAGGCTGAAACCCAGATGACAGACTGATGGTAGCACCTATGAGATTGGAAGACTCCTTCCAAAATTGCGAAATGAATTGGGGACCCCTATTGGATACCACATTCTTGGGAAAACCATGGAACTTTAATACCTGGTGTATCATTAACTCGCCAGTGTCTTCAGCTGAGGGGAGTTTCGGGAGTGCAATGAAGTGTGCCATTTTAGAGAATCTGTCCACAACTGTGAGAATTGTGGTATTTCCTTTCGAGGCCGGTAATCCTGTCACAAAGTCTATGGAGATGTCTGACCAAGGACATTGTGGTATTGGCAGGGGTCGCAATTCCCCAGAAGGACATTTACGAGAGGACTTGTTAGCAGCACATACCTGGCAAGCATTGACACAATTGGTAACATCCCTTCTAACATTGGGCCACCAAAAGCGCTGTTCGACCACAGATTGAGTCTTGGCAATGCCTGGGTGACATACAGTCCAGTTAGTGTGAGCCCAGTGGATGACTCTTCCCCTTAAGGTCAGAACCACATAAAGCCTGTTTTCAGGGCTAAGAGTGTTCTCCAGAGCCTCCTTTACTGCAGTCTCAATGTCCCAAACAAAAGCAGAAAAAAAACATGACTTGGGCAAAATGGTTTAAGCGTCGGACAAAGAATTCTCTGCGCAGAAAATGCGCGATAAAGCTTACCATTTTTAGAACCAGGTCAGTAGGATAACGTGAAATTGAATCTAGTGAAAAACAGAGCCCATCTAACCTGCCTCACATTTAATCTCTTAGCAGACTTAAGATATTCCAGGTTTTGTGATCTGTCCATACTAAAAACGGAGTATGTGCCCCCTCTTGCCAGTGCCTCCACTCCACCAAAGCCACCTTGACTGCCAGCAGTTCACGGTCACCAATGTCATAATTTTTCTCAGCTGGGGTCAGTTTTTTGGAGAGAAAACCACAAGGATGTAATTTATCATCCTTGAGAGATTTCTGGGAGAGCACTGCTCCTATTCCGGCATCAGACACATCGACTTCTACCACAAACCGCTGTTTGAGATCTGGCAAAGTAAGGATGGGAGCGGAGGTAAAGCTCGACTTAAGTTTTTGAAAAGCTGCCTGACAAAGCGGGTAACATACAAAAGGTCTGTGTGGCGAGGTAAGATCATGCAAAGGCGAGGCTATAGAACTGAAATTTCTAATGAACTTTTTGTCATTAGAAACATAGCCCTGAACATCACATGGCGGCTTGAAACAGTTCTGGGCGCAATTGCTGCCCCAGGACATAACCTGCCAAGTAGACCAGTCAATGTGGGGGTTATGTAATTTCAACCATGGATTCTCTAAAATAAGGTCATGATTCATGGCGTCAAAAACATGAAAACTAATGCGTTCCGAGTGAGAATCAGGAAATGTCAATGTGAGTGTTTGGGTGCGGTGAGTGATCTTGCCCATAAAACTGCCATCTGCAGCATAGGTGGCGTTTTATTTGAAAGGTTCTAAGGTGCATACGTCTAACGAGGAGGGAGTTGAGTAAGTTTGCGTCAGAACCAGAGTCAATTAATACAGGTGTATGAATTTTTTGATCAGGGGAGCATAGTGTCACTTTAGGAAGAACCCGGGAAGGGTCTTCCTTAATGAAATTCAGACTCACCTCTCCCGTGCCCTTGCTACCAGCGCCGGTAACTTTGACGTGACAGTAGCTCACGGAATGACCCAACTGCCCGCAGTAGAAGAACCGCCCTTCCCTCAGCCGGCGTTGACGTTCCTCAGGGGAGAGACGGAACTGCCCAGTTGCATGGGTTCTTCCGTGGTGACGCTAGCCAGTGGATTGAGACCAGCAACCTTGGTTTGGTTGGTCACAGAGGCTCGTCCTCCAAGTGCGCGGTGATGCAGCCCTCCGCCGAACTCCGTCCAGCTCGCGATCCAAAAGCCTCTTGTCGATCTTTATGGCGAGAGCGATGAGAGTGTCCAAGTCGGTCGGCAGGTCTAACGGGACCAAATGATCCTTGACGGCGGGGAATAGTCCTTGAAAAAAAGGCATCGAGCAGTGCCCTATTATTCCACTGACTCTCAGCTGCTAGAATGCGAAACTCAAATCGCGTAATCTGACACCCTGCGCTTGCCTTTTTGTAAGGTGGCAAGGGAGCAAGCTGCCTCACGATCTGGTGTGAAAAACTGAAAAATTTGCTCCATAGTCTTTACGATAAAATCCCATGAATGACACGCCGCAGAATTGCGGCTCCATTCAGCAGTAGCCCACGCCTCCGCACAACCAGTCAGGTGGGAAATGACGAAAGCGATTGTTGCCCGCTCGGTGGGGAAGGCAGCTGCCTGCAGCTCAAAGTGGAGTTCGCACTGAGTGATGAACGGCTTAATGTTCCCAGAATCTCCAGAGAACCTCTCCGGTCGAGAGATGTGTGGGCAGACAGCAGCGGAGGTGGCAGATGGGGACTGCTTCACATGGAAATGTTGGTACCGTGGCAGTATCGGGTGTTGTGCCAACTGGTTCCTTCTTTTGAATCATTTTCATAAGAACTTCAAACTGTGAGGCCACCTGTCTCATCATATTGTCCTGATGTTCTGATAGTCCCTCTCGATGAAGGTGGAGGGCTGCAAGCTGCTCATCCTGCTTCGAGAGGCGTTGACCCTGCGGTTGAAGGGCTTTGCGCAACGGGTCTGAGTCTGCTGGGTCCATGTTATGGCCAGTTCATTCTGTCATGAACGGAACAGAGGATAGGACCCAAAAATGCACGACTCCAAAACAAATGGACAGTTTCAAAAAAGAGAGGTTTAATATACGGGCAGAGGTCGGTACACAGGCAGGCAATCCAAAAAAGGCAACAGTATCCAAAAACATGAGGCAAAAAGGCGAGGTCGATAATCGGAACAGGGTCTAGTCTTACTGTGAGTCTTTGACGTGGAAACAAGGAATGCTGGAACGCAACGACAAGGTACAACGAACTGGCGACGAGAAAGAATGAGACACGAGGTTAAATGCAAGGGGTAATTAGGGTGAACGAGGCACAGGTGGTGAAGATGCTCTCAGGAGCAAGTGTGTATGAAACAGGGGGAAGACAAAAACCGGAACACACACCCATGACAGTGCCTGGCCAGGTCCAATAGTTGAAGGCCCACCAGGCACTCAGTCCCTCTTCACCACAAGGTGTCAACTCAAGGAGAACTTCGACAAACTCATGTATAAAATGAAAACTTAACTCTCTAATCTCCATTGCACTAAAAAAGACTAAGAAAATAACTACTGATCTAGTAAAAAACTAAGGCAACACCTACATGGGTAACATCATGACTACAGGTATGTAAAGTGTTTCAGATGAGGAACAGAGACACATGATTGAGTGTCTTTATCTTTAATTACAATAGAGCATATACAGAATAAATTCATGCACACGTCAAAATAAAAAAAAAAAACATGCAAGTACAATTGTATGGTCAACTGCTGTGTCAAGTGTATTCGCATGGTTTGTTTGTAGCTAGAGTATCAGCTGGAGCAGGAGCGCTATCAGCGTGACGAGCTGGAGAAGAACAGTAGGAAGATGGACGGTGACAATCTGTGTACTCAGGAGAGTCTGGAGGGGGTGGACAAGACAAGGAATGGTCCAGAAGAGATCATCAAAAGGTAAGAGTTAGATTTGCATTAATTTTTTTTAATGTAAAATGCATGTTGTTTGGATGTGCAAGTTGGTGACATCCAAACAACATAAGTTTGGGAGATTTCAAATGTATTTTTGGTGAATTTTTGAAAAATTCTGAAACTGAACTTTTTGACCATAATTCCAAAAGATATTTTATATACAGGGTATATACAGTATATTCACACTCACACACACACACACACACACACACACACACACACACACACACACACACACACACACACACACACACACACACACACACACACACACACACACACACACACACGGCACGGCTGGTTAGCACATCTGCCTCACATTTCTGAGGACTGGGGTTCAAATCGTGGCCCCGCCTGTGTGGTGTTTGCATGTTCTCCCCGTACCTGCGTGGGTTTATATATATATATAAAAAACCTGACTTTTTGACAGGGTTGTACATCCTCTATACTGTACTTGATTTACATTATTATCCAACTAGAAAAAAAAAAAATTCTTAAAACCTCAATGCGAGCACAAAGTTAAAAAAAAAAAAAAAAAAAAAAACGTCAATGGATATTCCATTAACCTGAGGACTGGTGTGAGATATATTCATTTTGAAATGTTTCAGAGCCAGTGGACTATATTAAAAAATGTCGACATTTTCCTATAATGAATCTCTCGTGAAGCATGAATGCTTAAACTCTGACTCTCTTTTAAGGTGCACTATCCACCCACATGCACTCACTAATAGGAGCAAAACGAGTCATCCACAGTAACAACTGTCATAATACACCCTCTCTGACACGCTCTGTGCACACCAATGAGCAGTTTAATCTGCATTACAATGTTTAAACCCCGCCAGTCATTATGTTAAAAGATCCTCCATCACTGTGATCATTAATAAAAGTGAATGAGTCACTCGGTTCCTAAGCTACAAGGTTTTTCAAAGAGTCCATTACTTAAGTTAATATAAAAACTGTCAATCATTTCATATTTCTTCCATTTTACCGGCATTACATGTTGGCGTAAGAACATTTTGTGCATGATTTTAGTATGGGGGAAAAATATGCACACGTCACAAAAGATTGTGACATGTGTGCATACACTTTCACAATCTGAAGAGCTCCAATGTAAAGCAAAGACAGTTTATTATTATGGTTTTTCATTTACAGGGGTGTGAAACTGTATCGCATTATACAGAGAGATTTTTTGCCTTATAGTGTATATATATGTAGCTAGATAAGGTAACAAAACAGGAAGAACCCCTGTTAGTATTTAATGTACATATTATCTATAGCACTGTATAATCCAGCCATCCATTTTCTGTACCGGTTATCCTTACCAGGGTCGCGGGCGTGCTGGAGCCTATCCCAGCTATCTTCGGGCGAGAGGCCCTGAACTGGTCGCCAGACAATCCTAGGCACTGTATAAATGAAAATACAAATACATTAATATATTGTACATCTGATTTGATTTGTTGGCTGACATTCTGGCGGCACAGTGGCTGACTAGTTAGAGCGTCAGCCTCACAGTTCTGAGGACCTGGGTTCAATCCCCGGCCCCGCCTATGTGGAGTTTGCATGTTCTCCCCGTGCCTGCGTGGGTTTTCTCTGGGAACTCTGGTTTCCTCCCACATCCCAAAAACATGCATGAATTGGAGACTCTAAATTGCCTGTAGGCATGACTGTGAGTGCGAATGGTTGTTTGTTTCTATGTGCCCTGCGATTGCCCAATGACAGCTGGGATAGGCTCCAGCACGCCCGTGACCCTAGTGAAGCGGCTCAGAAGATGGATGGATGGATGGATGTCTGACATTCTCAATAAAAAGTGACAAACCAGAACTGAGCAGGGCAGACATGGCTCCCACACACATAATAGCTAATAATAATAATTTAACTTGTTCTATATCAAGTTAAATAACTCATAACATGAATTTAGACTAAACGTGACATTTTCTTACCCCAAGGCTTGTCTTGTTTCACAACAGATAATAAAAGATCCCTCTCAGGCTTGTACCTCATTACAGAAATGTGGTCTCTATACATATATATTCAGTTCTTTGTCAGACTTGATGACATAACAGTCCAAGTGAACTCATCAAAGTCAGTCGAAGATTGACAGAGCCTAATGTGCACCTCATGGGGGATCTCATAATAGACTTTTCACATGCAGATTACTGCTGATCTGTTCTTGAGAAATAAATACAAATATGATAGAATACTTTCGTGATGTTTGTGAAATTAAATTCATACTGAATTGGGTGAAATCAAATTGAATTTAATAAGTGAGAGGTCACCTTAGATTCATCCATCCGTCCATCCACTATCTATACTGCTTTCTCATTACCTCATTATGGCCTATCCCGGCTGACTTCGTACGAGAGGCAGACCCTCAACTGGTCACCAGTCAATTGCAGGGAACATATACAGTAGATGACGATTCTCACTCACATTGCCACCTATGGACAGTTTAGAGTATTCATTTAGCCTAACCCAGAAAAATACCACGCAAGGGGAAACAACCAAACTCCACACGGTGATGTTGCAATGGAGAACCCACATTTCCAGACTGTGGGGCAGATGTGCTTACCACCATGGATAACTTTTGTTTTGTATAGAAGCAGCAATTAAAGCCAGGTACACATACGAATTGGGCTGATTCCCCCCTTTTGATCAAAGCAAAGGCCCAATTATTGGCTAAAGAGTTATACTGAGCTATTATCCTGTGTCATCGGGTATATGAAGAATGATTTCGCCTCCCCAATCCGCTCCGAGCCCACAATCGTAAAAATCTGAATCAGATCAGAATCAAGAATCAAAAGTAAACCTGTTCAATATTTACAATCACAAATCCTTGTTTGTGGTCAACACAGAATTCGGCTGATTCACAAACTCTGTCATTGTCAAATGTAAGGTAACCAATTAGTAAATGACCTGAAGCTTGTGCTGTTGCTGGACACAAATTGAGGAGCACCTGTTTATGTTGAGTGTTTGCATTATGTGTCCCCCAAGTCATTCACCACCAAATTAACAGAAATGTTTGTCACTGCAATATGGTTACCAGTTAAGCTAACAGTTAGCATAGCTTCTTGTATTTCTTCTTCTATTCCCTTCTTTGTATTTTCTGTCTGTCCGGATGCCCTGCGACACCGTGCTGCATCTCACAAGTCAGTCTTGGTACTCTGCCAGACATCTGTTTTGGGGAGGGGGGCTGGGGGGGACTCACAATTGTCTGTGGAGATATGGTTAGCTGTGTGTGGTGTGCTGTGTTCGTCATTGTGAGTACACCACACACTATTTATTGTCACGCGTAAAGTGTTCGTCGAGGTGGTGCGTAGGCAAAAGGTTGACCCAAGTGCAGGGAAGCAGGAGTTCAGGGGAATGTCAAAAAAGTATTTATGACCAAAAAAGGAATATACAATGTTCCAGTGTTCAAAAAGTACAGTATGTCTTGTATATATACAATATATAATTTTTTATACAATCTTGTAGTAGCACATTTTATATTTTGTTTATGACTTACGCTGCGCATGATACAGCTTGTAATTGTCTATCTGTTTTTGGATTATTTTGGTTTAGTTTAAAATCAAATTCTCGATCTTCCTTGGCAATATAGGAAAGACATGGAGATAAGCAATATTCAGTCCAAGCTTGAAGCTGAAGAGAGCCTCAGCAATGGACTGCAGAAGAAGAGCCGAGAACTGCAGGTAAGTTTACATTTTTTGACGTCTGTTATGGTCTTTTTTTTCTAGAACCGAACAAAAACTAAATTACTCTTCTGGCTTGCCTTTTTAACGTCCAGTCATCTTCCAATGGCAGTATTTGAAATCACATACACTGTAGGTATAAAGTAGAGGAGGGGGGAGGAGCGAGCCAAAGTTGCAGTAAAACAGGCCATAAATCCAGATATTGAAATATTATAAAAATTAAGTTGTAATTTCTTTGACAAAGTCATAATACGATCATAACAATATCGTAGTAATTTTATGAGAAAGTCATATACTGTATGCTTTAACCGGCTGAGATGTGCTGCCGCTCACCTGAGACCCTAATGAGGACAAGCTGTACAGAAAATGGATGGCTGGAGAAAGTTATATGCTTATGTTGATTCTTGTGATTCTTACAACTTTCGAAAAATATGTAGAATGTAGACTTTAAAAAAGTAGATATTTATCAGTTTTACCTAGTAATGTTGCAAGTTTGACCTTTTCTTTCCTCAGACCTGCAATTTGGATTTAGTATCTTGCCAAAGTACACAAATCAGAATCAGAATCAGAATCATCTTTATTTGCCAAGTATGTCCAAAACACACAAGGAATTTGTCCCCGGTAGTTGGAGCCGCTCTAGTACAACAGACAGTCAATTTACAGAACACTTTGGAGACAGAGACATTGACAAAAATCAATTTTGCAAAAAGATGCAGAGTCCTCTAGCACTTAGAGCAGTTCGAATGACTAATATTGCAATAGACCGGTGCAATGAGCATTGTGCAAGGGGCGCTGAGACTTCAAGGACTGTATGCGGTTTAAAGTGACGAGTAGTGCGATAATCTGGGACAATGTTGGTTGTGCAAATGTTACAGATACTCCTCAAACAGTGTGCAATGGAGCAGATGCTACTCTGGCATGAGTGGCCAGTATATGCAAATAGTGCAGCATGGCGAGACAACTACAGTGAGTGCACGAGTAATACATAATTGGCCCCACCGAAATGTGACAACGAACTCAAGTCAAAAAAAATTGCCAGCTTGTTGTAATGGAATTATAGGTTAGGTGTTTAAGAAGTTGATCACAAGAGGGAAGAAGCTGTTGGAATGTCTACTAGTTCTAGTTTGCATTGAACGGTAGCGCCTACCTGAGGGAAGGAGCTGGAAGAGCTGGTGATCGGGGTGCGGAGGGTCAGAGAGGATTTTGCACGCCCTTGTCTTAGTTCTGGCAGCGTGCAAGTCCTCAATGGTGGGTAGGGGGGTACCGACAATCCTTTCAGCAGTTTTGATTGTCCGTTCCAGTCGGAGTTTGTCCTTTTTTGTAGCAGCACCAAACCAGACTGTGATGGAAGAACACAGGACTGATTCGACTACCGCTGTGTAGAACTGTCTCAGCAGCTCCGGTGGCAGGCCGTGCTTTCTCAGAAGCCGCAGGAAGTACATCCTCTGCTGGGCCTTTTTGAGGACGGAGTTGATGTTAGTCGCCCACTTCAGGTCCTGAGAGATTGTAATTCCCAGGAACTTGAAGGTCTCGACGGTTGACACAAGGCGGCTGGACAACATGAGGGGCAGCTGTGGCGAAGGATGCCTCCTGAAGTCCACGATCATCTCTACAGTCTTGAGCGTGTTGAGCTCTAGGTTGTGTCGGCCGCACCACAGCTCCAGCCGCTCCACTTCCTGTCGATATGCAGACTCGTCACTGTCCTTGATGAGGCCGATGACAGTGGTGTCATCTGCAAACTTCAGGAGTTTGACAGTCGGGTTCGCTGAGGTGCAGTCGTTCGTGTAGAGAGAGAAGAGCAGCGGAGAGAGGACACAACCTTATTTATTGCAATAAAAAGGCAATATAAACGTAAAAATAAAGTTACAAAATTGGGGGTTTCATTTCTACTTTATAATATAATAATAATAATAATATATTTTTCACAACACCGACTGTCCATCAATAAACAAGTATGCCAGGCTTGTAAAATTCAGTAGGCTTTTAACCCTTTTTTTTAATTTTTTTTTTTTTTTACAGCTTGCATAACTTGTTCATTGCTAACTCCTTCCTTTAAATATCCAAAAAGGTGATAATCTGATGGTGGCAGATCGGGTGAGTATAGGGGATGGTTTATGGTTTGTCCAGCCAAAGGAACAGATGATTTCACGAGCACCTTTGCTTGTCACGGAGGTTGCTCAATGTAGGCTCTTTTTCATCACCTTTGATCCTGGACACCCACTTTTTGACTGTGCTGTAGCCTATTGCTGCTGCCCCCATACACCTTTTGCAACCATTTGAAAATGTTTAGTGGTGGATCCCCTTCCAAAGCTAGAAATTCTTTCACAGCTCTCTGCTTCTGATGGGCATCTAACAATGATGGCATTTCCAACATGACGGAAAGGAAGAGGACAGGATTAAACATAATTTAAAAAACAATAGCCCTTCAAACAAGTATTCCAACTGTGAACTGAACATTTCTGAAAAAAATCAATTATTAGTGGGTTAAATTGGGTTCACTACTTTTTGACTGCCCCTCGTATTTCCTGCATTCACAACTGATTAGGGCCTTGATTATGTGAGGATCGTCATCAGCACAACATGCCAAAAAGCAGAAAAGGTTTGTCACTTGAGTATGAAATCATTACCATTTAAATTGAAACTACATTTCACAACAAAGCTGCTCTCAAGTGTGCTGTTAGTCAAAGTCATTGGACGAGAGAGAATGTCATCAAGGTTAAATGGCGAAACTTTTCATGGTTATTTCTACAAAAATCTTGTGCTCATTGTGGTTTTATTACGTGGTCGTAAAGCCGTCAGTTTAGAAAGGGTCATCACAGTCCGAGAAAATGAAGTTCTTTTTACCCCAAAGGCTCTTTGGTTTAAATTATGTGGTTAAAAAACAACATATCTGATAAATTGCTACAAAGTGGAACCATATTAGCCCTAAATCACCCACATCTCACGGATGCCAAAAAGTCAACACAGTTCAGAAAATGTTCATTCTTTTATATTGATGCGGAACGTAACCACTTGGTCCGCTATCTAATTTCTCCACTTTGTCAAACAGGAATCGCATTGTTTTCATATGTATTTGACCCCATTATCTGCAACCTACAGCAAACCTGGCAAAGACAACCTGTTGTCTCCTGCCGATCTCTCAAGCCAGGCAAACTACCATGAATTACATTTAGAAGCCCTGCACTGCCATCTGAAGACATTTAAAAAGAACAAAGTGATAAATTCCAGGAGTGTTGCCGAGGACCTGAATTGTCTGAGCACATGTGTACAGTATGGTGGGCTCTCATCTGCTCTGCAGGAGGTGTGCAAGGCTCGGTACAGATGATTCCCAAGCATTACTTGCAGTTGTTTGGCTTAATGTTTTCCCCTTTGATCGACTCAGGGGGAATTACAGAGGATATAACTACCCACGCCTGCTGACAGTCCCATCAGACACGGGGAGAAGAGACCTTAGCCACAGAGGCCACATCTGATTGTAATTCATGGCCAGTTATTCATGTTAGAGTCCTGATGAGGGGGGGGGAGCTAGAAAGCTAGAACAAATGCGTCAAGCATTTTTTCCAATGATGGGCTCCTTTTGTTATTGCCTATATTGTTCAAAGGTAAAAAAAAAAATGAATAAATTCCTTCTCAGAGAAGTGCATTCATAAAATCATTCTAACTTAAACATAGTAACTAGTCTAAATTTTATGTACCCACTGAGTCTGCGATCTTGACACATCTGTGGATGCCACAGTGTTTGTTTTGAGGGTTTGGAAAGTAGAAATGTAACAAGAAACAGATATGTGAGTGGTGCATGCTGCGCCTGTCTGAGAAAAAAAGACCGCACACAAATATGGGGGTGTGGACAGTAAATTGTTGGAGGACTTTCACAGTGTGTGTGCATGCGCGTATGTGAGAGAGACGAGTCATTCAGTCGGTCAGGCTGCTGCCTCACCATGGCTGTTCTCTCGACAGAGGTCCTTCGCTGGCATGTGAGTTTATTCTTTTTTTTTTATGTTGTTTAAAACTTGTCTCAATCTTCAAAAAGTTGGAAGTTAAAAATAACTTTTTTTTAAAGTATGAACTATATTTTTAGCCTGCATGAGAAAATTCCCATCAATGTGATGGGTTTATTTTGCGCTAAAATGCCTTTTAGTTTTTAGGGAGCTGTGAGTAGCAAGTGAGTGTCTTTCACCTGTGTTGTTTTGTGAATGGCCGTGGGCTACACGCCCTGTCAGACACATTTCCTGACAATATGACATGGATCGAGGTTGCAGATAGCGCAGGAACGTGACACAACATGTAGCGATGAACCACTTTGGGAGGAACTGGCAATTTATTCTGATTAGTAAAACAAAATACAGCTTTGTCCTGAGGTTAATCAATGGAAACATTAATGTGTTGCAGATGATTTATTGTCAATTCATCATGATTTCACTGAATGCAATAATGCAATTTACTGATACAACGGTGCACATTTGTGGGTTCCATATATATTTTAAATATATGTAATATATGTGTAGTTATGAGCAGCTGTAAATATGAGTCATATTTTACAAGTTCAGTATTCACTTTGCATGTAAAAGAAAAGTCGTGGTTTGAAGTGGATTATGTCAGCAGTGGCTCAAAACAGTAATAGTCACATGACCTAATGCCAAAATAAATTACTACCCAATATTACATGCTATTATATATATATGTGATTTTAGTATATCATTTATTTGGTATTGTTTTTCTAACAGGTGCATGAAAAGCTTTATTACAATGTTATTTAATTTTATCCCATGCAATATGTGACGTATCAAGGAGCATTTAAGGATGTCATTATTTTTCATGGGATATGTAAAATTTTGCGCCTACTGAGGCAAAATGGGCCAGCGCTCAGGTACTCCTACCAGCCAAACAGTGTGCAATAGTGCAATATAATTGTATTATGTCACTGGTGGTGTTGTGCACATCTGTCAAACTCAAGGCCCGGGGGCCAGATCCGGCCCGCTACATCATTTTATGTGATCTGCGAAAGCAAATCATGTGCGTCAATAATGTTGAGAAGAGATATTACAAACATTATTTCTTGTGACCAATCCCCATTTTAAAGCAAATTGAATAGTAGGTGAACAATCATTTTATTAGCTTCTGATTTCAAAACTTTGTATCCATCCGTTTATTTTGTATTTGTAATAAAGTGAGATGATTACTGTATGTATACAATTCTATGTTTTCACAGTCATAACAGCCCTCTGAGGGAACCATAACTACGATATGGCCGACAAGAAAAATTAGTTGGCCAACCCTGTGATATAGTTCACAAGCTTGACTTATATGCATGCAGCGTGGATAGTGACAGTGTGACTGTCCGAGTCCCCCATGACCCTGAAAAGGATAAGCAGTCCAAAAAATGTATGGATACAATTGTATTATTATAATTAAGCCCCAACGATTAATCGGACGATATTAGCCCTTTTCATATCGGCAAACATCGGCTGTTTATTTGCTGATTTTTGTCTTTTTTATTTTAATTTTACACATTAACATATTACAACATAAGACAAAGCATAATGACATTCATAAAAAACATTAAAAAAAATTGACTTGATTTTTCTCCCTGTTGTAAATACTTCCACTAAAGGACAAAGTATAGTAAAACAGTCAGTTGTTGTAATTCATACCTTTATTGTTGTTAGCATTAAGGTAACAAAAAATATCGTATTTTATTCATTATATATTTTATTCATTATATATGTTTTTAATCAATCAGTCGATTAATCAGTTATCGGAATTTTATTCTGCCAAATATTCGAATCGACCTAAAAAAACCATATCAATCAGGCCCTAATTATAATCCATCCATCCATCCATTTTCTGTACCGCTTTATCCTCACTAGGGTCGCGGGCGTGCTGGAACCTATCCCAGCTATCTTCGGGCGAGTGGCAGGGTACACCCTGAACTGGTCGCCAGCCAATTGCAGGGCACATATAAACAAACAACCATTCGCGCACACATTCACACTTAAGGGCAATTTAGAGTCATCAAGCAACCTACCATGCATGTTTTTGGGATTTGGGAGGAAACTGGAGTGCCCGGAGAAAACCCACGCAGGCACGGGGAGAACATGCAAACTCCGGTCCTCAGAACTCTGAGGCAGATGTGCTAACCAGTCTCCCACCGTGCCGCCCCTAATTATAATATGATATTATATTAAAGTACATTCATAATAACACACATAAAATATTTAAATATAGCCTAACGATTGTCTAGGCTTCAAATTATACATTCAATTATTGTCAAATTATTTCAATGAGCATCCTAAAGGATTAAGTTAACATTAATTCTATAAGATTTCTAAGTGGTTATGACCTCAATTCTGCATTTGCAAATTGTCCTTCAATATCTACACTGACTGGTAATCGCAAAAAAAAAAAAAAAAATGTTAGGACTGGCTCCCAAACCGGACATAGTAGACCCTGCACTTGGTCAGAATACTGACAATGACTGTGGCTCAAGACATTCTTGCTCTAAATTGCTACCTGAGAAAAAATTCAGAGGCACGCCAAATCCCAAGAGACAACAGATTGTAGGAAACCGACTGACTGTGTGACCACACAAGAACTGTCCTGAAATAGCAAAAAATCTGCTGGGGTGACGCTCCGATATAGACAATGCAATGCATAAGATAACACAAAATGTCTGATCTTCTATTCATCCTTATTTGAGTGTAAATTGTATTTTTTTTGCACTGAAGGCCATTCCAATTTTGTGTTTTTTTAGGCCCGCATTGAGGAGTTGGAGGAAGAATTGGAAGCTGAACGGGCCATAAGAGCAAAGGTTTGACGAATGACTGTTTACCAACGAATGACTGTTTCTCCACAAATGAAACAAAGAGAGTATGTGCCTTCTAGGTGTCTGTCAAGCTGCAAGACAGATAAGGAGCATCTCAAAACTGAGGTTGGCTCAGCTTTAGCGTTTAGTCCGGTGGTGCCGAAAGCTATTTGTGGGTCAAGATGTGTAAGATGTAGAAGAGTGGTGCTCATCCGAAACAATCTTCACCTGTCACGATACACTCTGGGAAGGAGACCTTGTGTTCCTCATTAACATACAGGGTAACCTCACACAGAATCACAACTGGTCTCCTCTCTTTCTGCCTGAGCCAAGAAAGTGTGTTTTCATCATCGTTTGTTAAAGGACCCATAGCGACCTAATGGCTTATATTTCACTAACAAGTTCTGTTTATGCATTTTTTTTCTTAAGAAAATTAAACTGCCAGTCATTTACAATAATATCAAACCGTTTTGGAGCAATCGGTTAATAACTAGTTGCCCTGGGAACACCCCTTTTAAATCACTAAAATCAATATGCCGCCATCTCCTGGTATGACCGCAGCGAAAGAAATTGGAGACCAATTCTCCACATAGACAAAGTACTATACTATAAAGTGGCAGTATTTACTCATATTTTATATATTGTCGCTGTCGGGCAGAATCTCCCACCTCCAAAATGACAGCCTTTTAGGAAAGTAAAAAAAAATGTAATCAAACACACCTTTGTGCTTTCTTCAGGTTGGTATTGCTGTCATTTACCATTGCACACTCACATCAACACAACAGCAGCCCTAAATTATGTTCAATCACTAATTTAATACGCTAAAAAAATTGCTAACTTATTACGGTGTCATTGATTAAAATGGTACAAACACAGCACCAGCCAGCCATGCATATCAAAGTCCGTTGCAGTCACACGACGCCTTTAAAAGCAAATGCCTGTGTCACGTCATCCTCCCAAACTCTTTTTCAAAGGTGAGCAATGCAATCAATACGAAACTGAGTTGACAAAACTGTAAATAGTCATAATTGAATTTGCATGCACTGACCTCATGCACTGTCTTCCTTGTGCAATGACCCATTACCGTGATCGATTTTAACAAAACAAGCCTACTCAAATCTATATAACTTCACTATTTTCACTCGTTATTGTCTAAAAAAAAAACATCCAAACTGTCAATATCGGCAGCAATTACACCACAGAACATATAATAGTTTAATAAGAAAACATGCTCATCCGCTGACGCCAGCAGGTTCACGCAGGATTTCGACCTAAATGAGGGCGGGCCAGAAAATCAAATATTTAATCAGAAAACAAGCCAAGAATGACTATTTAATTTCTTTTGGGGAGGATCTTTTTTTTTTGGAGATAGTCCAGAACTTCGGAATAAGTGCCAATGTTCACACCATTAGAGGTTCTTTAAGTTAGCGAAACAGCAAAAACTCCTCAAAACATTTCTGTCCAGACCTGCATAAGTCGGCACACAGGATTTTTGATTTCCTTTTTAAATCATCCATCTCAGTGAATAATGCATGAACCTCAATGTAAAAAAAAATCAGATATGCATCAGGTGTCTATAATTTAAATGTTGTTACTGATCCAAATTGGGTCGTTTGTAGTTCTCTTCTGTCACTGTGATTACTGCCCCCCAACAGACAATGTTATGGTTTTGCCCCCCCATTTAGTGAGTCCATTCTTAGTGTCAGGTGCATCTATTACTTGCCTGACTTTGGTGCAGACATCATTGGTTCAGTTCCCATTCAGTGAAGAAGTAAATGTGAGTGTGAATGGTTGCAGGATTGCTTTGTTTATTGTGTATCATTGGGGAAACTGATCTTTTGAAGCCGTAGTGGATCCTGTAGTGTATGCTATACCTACTGTATAGTATACAGGCCTTTGTCTTTCTATTTCCCATTTTTGTCTACCTTTAAATAACAGACATAAACACAAACACATATTGTTTCTGTGTTTCATATCATCCTTTTTGCCCATGACATCTTTTTTAGCTAATAAACATTTTGTTATTCAAGGGGGAAAAGCCTGAAGCTTGGTGGCCTGGTTCCTATAAAGCTAATATACCAAGGTGGGCACTTTAAATGCTTGTTGTTTCACATGAGTTGCTCTTAGAGGATGTGTATTTAAGACACCCAACACTTGCAACTGAAGAGTTGCATGTTCCAATAGCAGAAAAGTACATATTTCAACTTGATGTTGAATAGCATGACAGTAGGCCCTTGGGGGTGTTTTGCTCCCCTCTCCCCACTCCCCACTCTGGGTCGTATTTGTTATGGGGATACCCCTGCCAGCTACCTTAAGCCACATGACTGGAGATAGGAGCAAGCAAGGACATGCCCAGCTTTATCTGTTCCACATGAGGAGCTCAAAAAGAGCATACCTCCACCACAGACATGCTTCCCATTGTTTAAATCTGCCTGGCAAAAAGGGGAGATATCATCAGGAGACACAGGCTAACAAAGACGACTATTTCCCATGGAGTCTTCTCCCATATGGAATGTTGGCCAGTTAACACACACACACACACACACACACAAACACGTTCATAGGTGGCAAGTTTTCATCCTCCCTTCTGTTTTTTTGTTGTTGTTACGTTGCAACAATTTTAACGCATCACTGTTTACTCCAATATAAGGCTGAGTATCTGTTTTCACTTCTTGTGCCTCAAGGTGCGTCTTTGCTGGTATCAAGAAAGTCTGATATTGCAGCTTTTTACAGGGCACTTTGAGAATGTACGGTCTTTAAAATAGCTGTAAAATATAAGCATAAAGACACAAAAGCTGGTTGTGCATGTATAAACTCTTGTGTATGCTTTATGTTGAACATGTTTGAGCTTGTAAGGATACCTTCAACCACTTTGCTTTGGCGAAAAAGCATCATAAATACATCAGCATTTGTGTAAATTTACATTTTTGCATTCACTGCTAATTTGGATAATGTGCTTTTAATGTAACAAGTCATATTTAGTAAAATAGTATACTATACAATACATGTGCTGTACACTTCACGAGGTACTGTTTATTTTGACAGCATTTTTTCATTTAGTTCGACCGTGTCCCTCGGGGGGTCCTGTGGGGGGTGCTTCGGGAGTATGGGGTACCGAACCCCCTGATACAGGCTGTTCGGTCCCTGTACAACTGGAGTCAGCGTTTGGTCCACATATCCGGCAGTAAGTCGGACTCGTTTCCGGTGAGGGTTGGACTCCGCCAAGGCTGCCCTTTGTCACCGATTCTGTTCAGAACTTTTATGGACAGAATTTCTAAGCGAATTTCTTCTGCTTTTTGCTGATGATGTGGTTCTGTTGGCTTCATCAAGCCGTGACCTCCAACTCTCACTGGAGCAGTTCGCAGCCGAGTGTGAAGCGGCTGGGATGAGAATCTGCACCTCCAAATCTGAGACCATGGTCCTCGGTCGGAAAAGGGTGGCGTGCCCTCTCCAGGTCGAGGATGAGATCCTGCCCTAATTGGAGGAGTTCAAGTATCTTGGGGTCTTGTTCACGAGTGAGGGAAGAATGGAATGGGAGATTGACAGGCGGATCGGTGCAGCGTCTGCAGTGATGGAGACTTTGTATCGATCCGTTGTGGTAAAGAAGGAGCTAAGCCAAAAGGCGAAGCTCTCGATTTACCGGTCGAGCTACGTTCCTACCCTCTCCTATGGTCACGAGCTGTGGGTCGTGACCGAAAGAACAAGATCCCAGATACAAGCGGCCGAAATGAGTTTCCTCCGCAGGGTGTCCGGGCTCCCCCTTAGAGAGAGGGTGAGAAGCTCGGTCATCCGGGAGGATCTCAGAGTAGAGCCGCTGCTCCTACACATTGAGAGGAGCTAGATGAGGTGGCTGGGGCATCTGATTCGGATGCCTCCCGGACGCCTCCACGGTGAGGTGTTTCGGGCACGTCCCACCGGGAGGAGACCCCGGGGACGACCCAGGACACGCTGCAGAGACTACGTCCTTCGGCTGGCCTGGGAACGCCTTGGGATCCCCCCGGAAGAGCTGGATGAAGTGGCTGGGGAGAGGGAAGTCTGGGCGTCCCTGCTAAAGCTACTGCCCCCGCGACCCGACCTCGGATAAGCGGTAGAAAATGGATGGATGGATGGATGTATGAATATTATGGAGAGATGCAGAAAACTCAAGATGCATCAAAGCAAGCACATGAGTCTACTAAATTGCTAATTGGTGATTGAGATATACATAAACTATACTACAACCCCAATTCCAATGAAGTTGGGACACTGTGTTAAACATAAATAAAAACAGAATACAATGATTTGCAAATCATGTACAACCTATATTTAATTGAATACACTACAAAGACAAGATATTTAATGTTCAAACTGATAAACTTTATTGTTTTTAGCAAATAATCATTAACTTGGAATTTTATGGCTGCAACACGTTCCAAAAAAGCTGGGACAGGGTCATGTTTACCATTGTGTTACATCACCTTTTCTTTTAACAATATTCACTAAACGTTTGGGAACTGAGGACACTAATTGTTGTTAACGGTGCCTTCACAGATGTGTAAGTTACCCATGCCATTGGCACTAAAACAGCCCCATACCATCACAGATGCTGGCTTTTGAACTTTGCATCCATAACAGTCCGGATGGTTCTTTTCCTCTTTGCCCCGGAGGACACGACGTCTACAATTTCCAAAAACAATTTGAAATGGGGACTCGTCCGACCACAGAACACTTTTCCACTTTGCCTCAGTCCATCTTAGATGAGCTCGGGCCCAGAGAAGCCGGCGGCGTTTCTGGGTGTTGTTGATAAATGGCTTTTGCTCTGCATAGTAGAGTTTCAAGTTGCACTTACGGATGTAGCGCCGAACTGTATTTACTGACATTGGTTTTCTGAAGTGTTCCTGAGCCCATGTGGTGATATCCTTTACACATTGATGTCGGTTTTTGATGCAGTGCCGCCTGAGGGATCGAAGGTCACGGGCATTCAAGGTTGGTTTTTGGCCTTGCCGCTTACATGCAGTGATTTCTCCAGATTCTCTGAACCTTTTGATGATATTATAGACCGTAGATGAAGAAATCCCTAAATTCCTTGCAATTGTATGTTGAGGAACATTGTCCTTAAACTGTTCCACTATTTTCTTATGCACTTGTTCACAAAGAGCTGAACCTCGCACCATATTTGCTTGTGAATGACTGAGCAATTCAGGGAAGCTCCTTTTATACCCAATCATGGCACCCACCTGTTCCCAATTAACCTGTTCACCTTTGGGATGTTCCAAACAGGTGTTTGATGAGCATTCCTCAACTTTCTCAGTCTTTTTTGCCAGTTGTCCCAGCTTTTTTGGAACGTGTTGCAGCCATAAAATTATAAGTTAATGATTATTTGCTAAAAACAATCAAGTTTATCAGTTTGAACATAAAATATCTTTGTAGTGTATTCAATTAAATATAGGTTGAAGATGATTTCCATCCATCCATCCATTCTCTACCGCTTATCTGGGTCGGGTCGCGGGGGCAGTAGCTTCAGCAGGGACGCCCAGACTTCCCTCTCCCCAGCCACTTCATCCAGCTCTTCCGGGGGGATCCCAAGGCGTTCCCAGGCCAGCCGAAGGATGTAGTCTCTCCAGCGTATCCTGGGTCGTCCCCGGGGTCTCCTCCCGGTGAGACATGCCCGGAACACCTCACCAGGGAGGCGTCCGGGAGGCATCCGAATCAGATGCCCCAGCCACCTCATCTGGCTCCTCTCAATGCGGAGGAGCAGCGGCTCGACTCTGAGATCCTCCCGGATGACCGAGCTTCTCACCCTATCTCTAAGGGAGAGCCCGGACACCCTGCGGAGGAAACTCATTTCGGCCGCTTGTATCCGGGATCTTGTTCTTTCGGTCACGACCCACAGCTCATGACCATAGGTGAGGGTAGGAACGAAGATCGACCGGTAAATTGAGAGCTTCGCCTTTCGGCTTAGCTCTTTCTTTACCACAACGGACCGATACAAAGTCCGCATCACTGCAGACGCTGCACCGATCCGCCTGTCGATCTCCCGTTCCATTCTTCCCTCACTTGTGAACAAGACCCCAAGATACTTGAAATCCTCCACTTGGGGCAGGATCTCATCCCCGACCTGGAGATGGCATGCCACCCTTTTCCAACTGAGGACCATGGTCTCAGATTTGGAGGTGCTGATTCTCATCCCAGCCGCTTCACACTCGGCTGGGAACTGCTCCAATGAGAGTTGGAGGTCATGGCTTGATGAAGCCAACAGAACCACATCATCTGCAAAAAGCAGAGATGCAATACTGAGGCCACCAAACCGGACCCCCTCTACACCTCGGCTGCGCCTAGAAATTCTGTCCATAAAAGTTATGAACAGAATCGGCGACAAAGGGCAGCCTTGGCAGAGTCCAACCCTCACCGGGAACGAGTCCGACTTACTGCCGCATATGCGGACCAAACTCTGACTCCGGTCGTACAGGGACCGAACAGCCCGTATCAGGGGGTTCGGTACCCCATACTCCCGAAGCACTCTCCACAGGACTCCCCGAGGGACACGGTCGAACGCCTTCTCCAAGTCCACAAAACACATGTAGACTGGTTGGGCGAACTCCCATGCACCCTCGAGGACCCTGCCGAGGGTGTAGAGCTGGTCCAGCGTTCCACGGCCAGGACGAAAACCACACTCCTCCTTCTGAATCTGAGATTCGACTTCCCGACGGACCCTCCTCTCCAGCACCCCTGAATAGACCTTACCAGGGAGGCTGAGCAGTGTGATCCCCCTGTAGTTGGAACACACCCTCTGGTCCCCCTTCTTAAAAAGGGGGACCACCACCCCAGTCTGCCAATCCAGAGGCACTGTCCCCGATGTCCACGCGATGTTGCAGAGGCGTGTCAACCAGGACAGCCCCACAACATCCAGAGCCTTTAGGAACTCCGGGCGAATCTCATCCACCCCCGGGGCCCTGCCACCGAGGAGCTTTTTAACTACCTCGGTGACCTCAAACCCAGAGATAGGAGAGCCCACCTCAGAGAACCCACACTCTGCTTCCCCATGGGAAGGCGTGTCGGTGGAATTGAGGAGGTCTTCGAAGTATTCTCCCCACCGACTCACAACGTCCCGAGTCGAGGTCAGCAGCGCCCCATTCCCACTATACAAAGTGTTGGTGGTGCACTGCTTTCCTCTCCTGAGACGTCGGCTGGTGGACCAGAATTTCCTCGAAGCCGTCCGGAAGTCTTTCTCCATGGCCTCACCGAACTCCTCCCATGCCCGGGTTTTTGCTTCAGCGACCACCAGAGCTGCATTCCGCTTGGCCAGCCGGTACCCATCAGCTGCCTCAGGAGTCCCACAGGCCAAAAAGGCCCGATAGGACTCCTTCTTATGCTTGACGGCATCCCTCATCGTTGGTGTCCACCAACGGGTTCGGGGATTGCCGCCACGACAGGCACCGACCACCTTACGGCCACAGCTCCGGTCGGCCGCCTCAGCAATGGAGGCGCGGAACATGGTCCACTCGGACTCGATGTCCCCCGCCCCCCCCCCCCCCCCCCCCCCCCCGGAACATGAGCAAAGTTCTGTCGAAGGTGGGAGTTGAAACTCCTTCTGACAGGGGATTCTCCCAGACGTTCCCAGCAGACCCTCACAATACGTTTGGGCCTGCCACGTCGGACCGGCATCTTCCCCCACCATCGGAGCCAACTCACCACCAGGTGGTGATCAGTTGACAGCTCCGCCCCTCTCTTCACCCGAGTGTCCAAGACATACGGCCGCAAGTCCGATGACACGACCACAAAGTTGATCATCGAACTGCGACCTAGGGTGTCCTGGTGCCAAGTGCACGTGTGGACACCCTTATGCTTGAACATGGTGTTCGTTATGGACAATCCGTGACGAGCACAGAAGTCCAATAACAGAACACCGCTCGGGTTCTGATCGGGGGGGGGGCAGTTCCTCCCAATCGCGCCCTTCCAGGTCTCACTGTCATTGCCCACGTGAGCATTGAAGTCCCCCAACAGAACAATGGAGTCCCCAGCGGGAGCGCTCTCCAGCACCCCCTCCAAGGACTCCAAAAAGGGTGGGTACTCTGAACTGCTGTTTGGTGCATAGGCACAAACAACAGTCAGGACCCGTCCCCCCACCCGAAGGCGGAGGGAGGCTACCTTCT
Organism: Phyllopteryx taeniolatus; assembly: GCF_024500385.1. Taxonomy (NCBI): domain Eukaryota; kingdom Metazoa; phylum Chordata; class Actinopteri; order Syngnathiformes; family Syngnathidae; genus Phyllopteryx; species Phyllopteryx taeniolatus. The sequence continues at coordinate 3,329,762 of NC_084520.1, forward strand.
TGTCCACCGGAGTGAACCCCAACATACAGGCGCCGAGCCGGGGGGCAATAAGTATACCCACACCTGCTCGGCGCCTCTCACCATGGGCAACTCCAGAGTGGAAGAGAGTCCAACCCCTCTCGAGAGGACTGGTACCAGAGCCCAAGGTGTGTGTGGAGGCGAGTCCGACTATATCGAGTCGGAACTTCTCGACCTCACACACCAGCTCGGGTTCCTTCCCTGCCAGAGAGGTGACATTCCACGTCCCTAGAGCCAGCTTCTGTAGCCGGGGATCGGATCGCCAAGGTCCCCGCCTTCGGCCACCGCCAAGCTCACACTGCACCCGACCCCTATGGCCCCTCCCACAGGTTGTGAGCCCATGGGAAGGGGGACCCACGTTACCCTTTCGGGCTGTGCCCGGCCGGGCCCCATGGGTGCAAGGCCCGGCCACCAGGCGCTCGCCTTCGAGCCCCACCACCAGGCTTGGCTCCAGTGGGGGGCCCCGGTGGCCCGCGTCCGGGCAAGGGAAAACGAAGTCCATTGTTTGTCGTCATGAAGATGATTTACAAATCATTATATTCTGTTTTTATTTATGTTTAACACAGCGTCCCAACTTCATTGGCATTGGGGTTGTACATAAAATCATCTTAAATCAGATTAATAGTGTGAAGGGAACATCTGGAGAGAATGGATACATACCTTAGTAGATGCTGTTTTGGTTAGCAACAGTGTTCTGATGGGCAAAGCAATTTTTAATGGCTGTGTGTGAACAATAGCTTAAATGAATTGAGGTGGTTGCACTTACAGTATTACCCCTTTGTTTTCAACTTCCTAATTGTGTGAGCAGTGGGAGAGACCACCCTGCAACTAATTTGAGCATTGTGTCTACAAATCCCAATTCTAATGAAGTTGGGAAATTGTGTAAAATGTAAATAAGAACAGAAAACAATGATTTGCAAATGCTTTTTAAGCTATATTCAACTGAATACACTACAAAGGTATATTTAATGTTCAAACTGATAAACTTTGTTTTATTTTTATTTTTTTTGCATATATTCACTCATTTTGAATTTGATGCCTGCAACACATTCCCAAAAAGCTGGGATAGAGGCATATAAAGACTGGGAAAGTTGAGGAACACTCAAAATACACCTGTTTGGAACATTACACAGGTGAACAGGTTCATTGGAAACAGGTGAGTGTCATGATTGGGTATAAAAGGAGCATCCCCAGAAGGCTCAGTTGTTCACGAACAAGGATATGGTGAAGTTTGCCACTTTGGAAACAACTGCAAGAGCAAATAGTCCAACAGTATAAGAGCAATGTTTCTCAACATACAATTGCAAGGAATTTAGGGATTTCATTATCTACACTCCATAAAATCCTCAAAAGATTCAGAGAATCTGGACAAATTGCTGCATGAAAGCCGCAAGGCTGAAAACCAACATTGAATGCCTGTGAGCTTTGGTCCCTCAGCACTGCATTACAAACCGGCATCATTGTCTAAAGGATATTGCCACGTGGGCTCAGGAACACTTAACAAAACATTTTCAGTTAACACACTTCATTCCAACATCTACAAATTCAAGTTAAAACTCTACCAAGCAAAAACAAAATCTCAAAAACACCCAGAAACGCTGCCGTCCTCTCTGGGTCTGAGCTCATCTGAGATGGACTGATGCAAAGTGAAAAAGTGTGCTGTGGTCTGACTAGTCCACATTTCAAATAGTTTTTGTGAAATCATGGACATTGTGTCCTCCAGGCCAAAGAGGAAAAGGACCATGCGGATTGTTAACGCAAAGTTCAAAAGCCACCGTCTGTGATGCTACGGGGTGATGTTAACGTGTTGCAGGGATCAATTCAAAATAAGTGAATATTTGCAACAAAACAAAAAAACAAGTTTATCCTTCTGAACATTAAATATATTGTCTTTGTAGTGTATTCAACTGAATACACTACAAAGACAATATATTTAATGTCAAAAAGGATTTGCAAATCATCAGTTAACTTCATTGAAATTGGTATATGGATTTGAGAGATGACGATATTGAAATGCAGCATTCACTTTGGAAGTGGAATTATATAAAAAGTGGCATGTTAATCATTTTTATTGAGGAACAACAGGAATCCTTTGAAACTTTTGAATGTAAATGATGTAAAATGTACTTTCTTGTAATGTATTTGACAGGTGGAAAAGCACAGAGCAGATTTAAGCAGGGAACTGGACGATCTCACAGATCGACTCGAGGAAGCAGGCGGGGTCACCGCCTCACAGGTAAAAGACTATTTGATATACAATCAAACATCCTTCCATTGATTTGCCGTACCGCTTAACCTCGCAAGAGTCGCGGGCGTGCTGGAGTCTATCCCAGATATCTTCGGCGAGAGGCGGGGTACACCCTGAGCTGGTCGCCAGCCAATTGCAGGGCACTTATAAACAAACAACCATTTGCACTCACATTCACACCTACGGGCAATTTAGAGTCTTCAATTAACCTACCATGCATGTTTTTGGGATGTGGGAGGAAACCGGAGTACCCGGAGAAAACCCACACAGGCACAGGGAGAACATGCAAACTCCACATAGGCGAGGCCGGATTTGAACCTGGGTCCACAGAACTGTAAGGCAGATGTGCTAACCAGTCGGTCACCGTTCCACCTACAATCAAACATCTAAAGTTAAACACAATCCATTCATTCATAAAATAACGTCACCATCATAAAATCTCTTGTACAGTCACAAGTTTAGTTAACATTTTAAAAGTCTGTGTCATGTAAAAGTAATGAATGTCAAAAGAAAACAACACACAGACTATCCATTGCTGTTTGCTAAACTGGGGTCTTTTACAACAGCATGCATTATATTTTGGAGGCAATTAATCCCCGACATTTCATCAAATTGTATGACCTAAAGGATATAGTACTTTAGCCTAGGTTTTATACCGTATATATATATATATATATATATATATACACAATATGCCAAATTGTGATTATGAAGATACTTGACCACCAGGTCGATGTTCAGTGGTTAGGTAGTACCATCAAATTTATTCTTATATAGACACAAATCATAATTCTTGTTCTTGGGGGCGTTTTTCAAGTAGTTTATTAGCCCTGTGGCTGGACTTACTATAGTCTTTCAAGTGTATCAAGCCATCAGCAATCCAGCTGTTTCGTTGTATGGAGTGGATAAAGAGGATGTTTATGATTTCAAGAAACGTGTTAAATTTGCTCTCCTTCTCCAAATAAAATATCCTGGCTCAAAAGCAATGAAACCCAACACATTTCCCAGAACAGTACAGAGATAGAACTGTTTTTCTTGAAATTGCTTTTGACAAAATGCTACCCAGTATTAATAACTGTATGTGCGATTAACAGATAGAGATGAACAAGAAGCGAGAGGCGGAGCTCCAGCGTCTGAGACGAGACCTGGAGGAGTCATCTGTCCAGTCAGAGACGCTGGCTGCAACCCTGAGAAAACGCCACGGCGATGTCATTGCAGAGCTAAGTGAGCAGTGCGACGCTCTGCAGAGGACCAAGGCCAAGTTGGAAAAGGAGAAGCAGAACTTGAGGATGGAAGTAGACGACCTATCCACTTCACTAGAAAGTCTACAGAAAGCCAAGGTCCGCAAGTTAGGGGACATTGGAAAAGTGTTTCAGCCAAGCAACTTAAGCCATATGCCTTTGTAACAAAGACAGTCATGTGTGGGCTCACGTGTTTCTGTGCTGCCGCAGATGTCCTCAGATAGCCAGATGAAGAAATTGGAAGAACAGCTCTATGAGGCTAACAGGAAAGGAGATGACCTGCAGAGGACACTCACTGAGCTCACTGTGTCCAAGAACAGACTCACAGGTACAGATATGACAGAGACATTCTTCACTTAGTTCTAAACAGGATAAGCAGTGCCCCAATCATTAGTGATCATTATTTATCATTAGATCAACATCCATACATACAGAGCTAGAAATTACAAAACAAACACGCATACTAAATGTATCCTGTTGCAGAGCACTAACTCTAGACATGAACAGGGGAAAACAATAAAGACTTGTAAAACTAAATATAACCTAAAAGCCTGTTTAACTCTATGGCAACTCCTTATTTTCTTAAATTTTCAGTTCCTGTAGGTGTGATAGCCAATTGTCCTAATGAGAGATGGCCCGACTGGTTTATTATATTAATTTTGTGACAGTCAGGTTTTTGATTGATGACAAATGCCATGAGCCAAAAACATAGTTAAAAAAAACAAAACTGGAATCAAGCATATCTCAATTGTAGATGAGAGATTGTGTTGTGTCCAGTGCTTTGTCAATAAAAATCACATTTTATTTGATCAGATTTGTTGTCTGTTGTAATGGTTATAATTGGTAACATGATGAAAATAACTATAGTTTTCAATGAATTAAAGTACAGTGTGTGCCTCTCTAGCTGATAATACAGACACAAGTCGACGATTGGCTGAGGCCGAGAACAGATCTGGCCAGTTGAGTCGTACCAAGTCTCTCCTCCAATCTCAACTAGAAGAACTGAAGAAACAGCTGGATGAAGAGGTCAAAGTGAGTGTCACAGTGTGGATAAACAAAACTCCCAATTTGAAATTAAACGGAAATTAAGTATTTAATATGGCTCTATAGAAAGTGGAAAAAAAATACCAAACACATGGTATCTTGTGGTTGCCAGTGTAAGCAGGCAGTCAGCGGATGTCTGAGTTCGGTGCGGCAAGAGTGCGAGGGGCTCAAGGAGCAGCTGGAGGAGGAGCAGGAGAGCAAGCAAGAGCTGCAGCGGCTCATCTCCAAACTCAACATCGAGATGACACACTTAAGGACAAAACATGAGGCAGACTCCATCCAGCATGCTGATGAGCTGGAGGAAACCAAGTAAGTCACGTTGATACTGGCAGTCACGCTCTTAAGAAAGCTGCATTCAGGCCCACTGGTCTGAATAATACTTGTGCCACAGAAAGAAGCTGGTATTGCGGCTGCAGGAGGCAGAGGAGGCAATGGAAGCCACCCAGGCTAAATGCTCCTCTCTGGAGAAAACCAGACAGAGGCTGCAGGGAGAGGTGGAGGAGCTGTGCATGGACCTGGAGAAGGTAGAGCAGAGGTGTGCATTGTGCCACCAAATATCCTTTATTATAGAATTTGAACATACAGTATATTCTCCATTTTAAGGCTAGCGGATGTGGACAAGCTCTGGATAAGAAGCAGCGGGTTCTAGAGAAGCAGCTGGGAGACTGGAAGCAAAAGTGTGAGGAGCTGGTAGCGGAGGTGGAGAGCTGCCAAAAGGAGAGCAGACAACACGCAGGCGAGCTCTTCAAGCTGAAGACAGTGCATGAAGAGTCTCTGGAGCAGCTGGAAGCTCTACGAAGGGAGAACAAGGCCTACCAAGGTATATTCTGTATTTAATCGACAAACTGAGGACACACTGCTCCGTCTCGTGCCTAATGCACAGTAGTGACTGCCCACAAAGGTCAAATATTCAAAGCCAAACTCGCTACCATAAAATTAGACAGTTATCCCATCATTTTTCAGGAGTAAGCCAAGTTTTATGAGCAAGTGGTTATCCTCTCGCATTCAATTGCTCCTTTCCATAATGCCCAAATAAGTAAATAACCAAACTGTCAAACTTTGGTTGCGGTAAAATACAATGATCCTAAACCGTAAGTACCCAGATAATTAGATGTTCAATAGCAACACTGAATGCAAACATTCAGTACAGAGTTCTTACCAGCAAGCTTTTTGCACACAGGATGCAAAGGAAGTCAAAAGGTTTTGCAGATTTATACTTTGCAATTTGCTTATTACTCTATGAAAACAGACTTTTTGTGTGTGTGATTGAAGCAAATACGGTGGTCGACTGGTTAGAGCGTCTGCCTCACAGTTCTGAGGACCGGGGTTCAATCTCCGGCCCCGCCTGTTTGGAGTTTGCATGTTCTCCCCGTGCCTGCGTGGGTTTTCTCCAGGCACTCCGGTTTCCTCCCACATCCGAAAAACATGCGTGGTAGGTTAATTGACAACTCTAAATTGCCCGTAGGTGTGAATGTGAGTGTGAATGGTTGTTTGTTTGTATGTGTCCTGCGATTGGCTGGCAACCAATTCATGGTGTACCCTGCCTCCTGTCCGATGATAGCTGGGATAGGCTCCAGCACGCCCGCGACCCTAGTGAGGAGAAGCAGCTCAGAAAATGGATGGATGGATGGATGGATGGATGGATGGATGGATGGATTTAAGCAAAACAAGACATTCATGGACATCAGGTTGGAAAACATATCAACATTTTTGCCCATTTCCTGCCATGTTTTGAATTAAACACGAAGCCAGTTATTCCCTAACTTAAAGAGCACTGGTGCCCTTTTGAAATCTAAAAATCTTCTGAAGCCCACCAAAACCTCAAGACATCAGACAAACATATATTATAATTTTCATAACCAGAATAAGTGTATGTGAATTTGGGGATAAAAAAATGCAAATTAATAATCCGTCCAATTGACTTATTTTGAGCTTTAATGTAAACCCATGTTTTTATCATCAACATCAATGAATAACACTGAAATACAGCATGAACAGAAACATTTTAACAATAAATCAGACCATTTACTGACTTACCAAACATATTACAAAGCATTAATTTTATATATTGCACTATACCACAACTTTATGATTCCTTTTGTATGAGCAAGTTTAAAAAATTCTGTATGTGCAAATTAGTGAGCACAAATTCCGAACATGAACTAAGGTTTGGGTTTGTTCCGATCATTAAAATGCTGTAGCTAGCAAGCAAGCTAAAATACATTAAGTAACAATACAGGACTGTGTTAGTCTTAGCGTCAGGGCTCTAATTCACACTAATGAATTGTATTGTATTGTATTCCCACAAGCGAAAAAAAAAAAGTGAGTTATAGCACAGTGTATAAAAATACTTACTGTATAACTTTCGGTCTGAGAGATCGACTGACTCACTCGACTCACATTATCCTGTGATAACGATTACGTTACCTCTTAATTTGTCATAGAGTGTCCCCATTATCAACATCCATTCATTTTCTTTTACTGCTTATCCTCACTAGGGTCGCGTGCGTGCTGGAGCCTATCCCAGCTGTCATCGGGCAGGAGGCGGGGTACACCCTGAACTGGTTGCCAGCCAATCGCAGGGCACATACAAACATACAACCATTCGCACTCACATTCACACCTACGGCAATTTAGAGTCTTCAAACAACCTACCACACATGTTTTGGGATGTGGGAGGAAACCAGAATGCCCGGAGAAAATATACCCAGGCACGGGGAGAATATACAAACTCCACACAGGCTAGGCCGGGATTTGAACCCCGGTCCCCGGAACTGTGAGGCAGATGTGCTAACTAGTCGTTCACCGTGCCAGCCCTTATCAACATGTACAGTTTTATTCAACTCAATATTGCTTGTTTGGAAAACCTGTCCATTGTGTTTTGCCTCTTGCAAACTGGTTTGCTCAAAATTTGTGTCTCATCTTCTTTATGTGTGATTGATCATCAAGGGCAGCTCAGAAAAACAAAACAAAACGTGATATGACATGTTTAAAAGGAATGTAATTGTCTTAAAGGCTGTAAAGGTGTGTGTGTGTATGGAGGAGGCTATGCCTCTGAGTTATCCTTACTTACAGAAGAGATTGCGGACCTCATGGACCAGCTCACAGATGGAGGTAAGAGTGTCCATGAGCTCCAGAAAGCAAAGAAGAAGATAGAGATGGAGAAAGAAGAATTACAGGCTTCACTGGAAGAGTCAGAGGCAGCTTTAGAGGTACAGTTTTTAGTCCATTTTAACTTGAAGAAAAAATGCTTCTAAATAATTGCATTTATGATATGGTTGGATTTATCCCTTATAGGCTGAAGAAACCAAGTTGCTGAGAATGCAGCTGGAGTTGTCTCAGGCAAAAGCAGACCTGGAGCGCAGACTTCAAGAGAAGGAGGAAGAGATTGATGCTGCTCGGTACCTCATCTCCTCTTGACTCCCCGTCTCTATCTTTTATGCTAACATAACACACTTTGATTCTTTCTGCCTCTAATACTGTCCTCTATTTCCTTTTAAAACCTTCAACGTACTACAGAGGTAAGACCTGCTCTCATTCAGCTTTCCCTTCCTTCAAAAAAGCTTGGATGCAATCAAATGAAGCATTTAACTTAGCTTGATCCTCTCACCTCTTTACTTGTTCTCTGTCAGAAAAAGCCACCAGAGGGCGTTGGAATCCCTACAGGCCACCTTGGATGTGGAGATTAAAGGTCGAGTGGAGGGATTGAAGCTCAAAAAGAAACTAGAGGCTGATGTTGCTGAACTGGAGCTTCAAGTGGATCTCCTTACCAAAAGTAACACTGAGTTCAGCAAGAGCAGCAAAAAGACACAGCAGCAGATCAAGGTTTGATGACAGTGTTCTAATTATGCTACCGCCGTGGTGCGCTAGTTCGAGAATTTATAGAATGACTCTACTCTAGGAGCTCCAGGCTCAGCTCGAGGAGGAAGTGAGGGGCCACGAGGAGCACAAGGAGGAGATGGTGGCGTTGGAGAGACGCTGTGCTCTCCTGGTTAGTGATGGTGAAGAGTCTCGCTCTGTCTTGGAGAGTACAGAAAGGGTTCGCAAAGCCTTGGAGGTGGAGTTGCAGGATGCCAATGAAAAATACAGTGATCTCAACAACCAGGTGACTTTTGATCTCTTGGCCACAGAGAAGAAATTTGAAAAGTGTGAAGAAATGTAACTTAAACCTTCAATTATTAATTAATTGAGTGTGAAAGAGTGCCATGTTTATGTGAAGCAGGTTTGTCTCTAGCAAAGTGTTCCAGTACAGAAGTAAGCGCATCAAAATCCAGCCAGTTTGTTTGTTGCCTTTAGCGTAATCACTCATTATATCGCAATTGACTTCTTGCGGATTCAGTGCATCACATATATATATATTTTGTAGATCAGTGTAGTGCTGTTACTCACCTGCACAACTCTGATAGTTAGCTTTAAGGTCAAACAGGTTCTTATTCTTTGCAGAAAAAGAAACCTTGTTAAGCACTCTCAACTCATATATTTGGTACATCATCATATTGCTTGAGGATACAAAGAACATGACCGTAATTATTCTGTTGCCAGCCACAGTCAGTTTTATTAAATTAAATCATAAATACCAACCTCAGCCCGACGTATAGCTGATGCACATGTAACAATATGTACAGGAACAAATGCAAATAAAGAGCAACGTTTACTTTGATTTTCTTCAACTATAGTACTGTAGTTAAAATCAGGATCTGCTAGCCCTAATTCCGCTTATGCTTTCATTGACTACATTGCCAGGACGGTCAGTATGAGGCACAATGCCAATGCTCAAGGTTGGAAATAATACGTACATCTTCATATAACCTTGTTGATAGAATGATCGTTTAATCATTGAAATCCCTACTCGAGAATAATCTGATCTATGAACTCATTGCTGCTTTTCAGTTCCAATCGGTTCTGAGTGGGAGGAGGAAGCTGGAGGTGGATCTCCAAGCTCTGCAGCACGAGCATGAGGAGCTACAAGGAGAGCTGAGGGGATCGGTCGACAAATCCAAGAAGGCCAGCTGTGAGGTAAAACACACACATACACAAGAGGAAATCATCTAGAGATGAAATGATCAAGGAGCTGCTGAATGTGGGCAGTTGGCCAGAGTGGGGGAGGAACTACGCCTGGAGCAAGAGCACACGCTCCATCTGGAGAGGGTGAAGAAAGGTCTTGAGGCTCAGGTGAAAGACATGAGCACCAGGCTGGAGGAGGCAGAGCAGATGGCTTTGAAAGGAGGCAAAAAGACCATCCAGAAGTTGGAGGGAAAGGTAAACTGTCACTCAATATTTTTAACTCATTGAGGTAGTTTGTCTTATACGATTTATTCGTCTTTAGAGTGAAAAGGCATTTTTCTTCAACCAAGTCCACAATACATTTTGTGAATCAAGCCTATATCCAGCGAGATTCTGAGTTGGCCAACACACTTTTGAATCTGGGCCAATTTCAAGTCTCACTGGACACCATACAAAGAAAGAAGTTCATCAAAAATCGAGCCAGGCTTTTGATTGTTTGTTGACTTTACCTCAAGTTTGTTTCAAGATCTTTACACAAAGAGGAGCAATTTTATCTGATCGGTCATGTGATGATCTGATGAATTTCACACGTCCAAAATTTGGTTGGCCTCGACAATGGTCCAGTACATTTGCAAAGAATAGATTGCCCAAAGTATTACTATTGGCTTACGACCACCAGCAGGACATAGTCCACCTCAGTCTGCCCTTAAAGTGTGAATACAGTGGAACCTTGATTTAACAGACCTTGGATTTACCGGACAAAAAATTTGTGTGAACTCAAAATAACCCCTCTTGTGCATCAGCAAGGTAAATTTAGATAAACTTTAACACTTTTCAAACCTTTAAAAAAAAAAAAATTATATTTATTTACAAAAATTGTGTACTGTACTGGGTGTTTTTAGGCCACGAAAAAAAGTACAGAACAATAAATAATTCTTTACTGTAGTGGTCTTTTAGGCCAAGAAAAAACAGCTTCAATTTAATGGACAATCACATTTAACGTATGACCCCTCCCCCCAATTAGTCCGTTAAATTGAGGTTCCACTGTACTTCAATCATTAGCTTTGATTTTCCATCGCAGTCAATAAACCCACACTGTATGAAAAACAATATCACTAAAATCATACAGTGTATGCCCAGGAATACCTACCGTATTTTCCCGACCATAAGGTGCACCGTATTAAAAGGCGCAGTCTCAGTTACGGGGTCTATTTCTGTATTTAACACATACATATCCATCCATCCATTTTCTGAGTCACTTCTCCTCACTAGGGTCGCGGGCGTGCTGGAGCCTATCCCAGCTGTCATCGGGCAGGAGCCGGGGTACACCCTGAACTGGTTGCCAGCCAATCGCAGGGCACATAGAAACAAACAACCATTCGTGCTCACAGTCATGCCTACGGGCAATTTAGAGTCTCCAATTAATGCATGTTTTTGGGATGTGGGAGGAAACCGGAGTGCCCGGAGAAAACCCACGCAGCCACGGGGAGAACATGCAAACTCCACACAGGCGGGGCCGGGGATGGAACCCGGGTCCTCAGAACTGTGAGGCTGACGCTCTAACCAGTCCCCCACCGTGCCGCACACATACATATCTCAGATTTTTTTAAACAGATTTTTTTTCAGTCAGGGGTAATGAGAGCTAAATATGCAGTTTTCGGACACTCTTATTTTGAAATACAATATCAGATCTTCATCAAACCTCTTTTAGTGGAGTCCTTGGTGGTCTGTCACACAGATCTGGACTTGTCTTGCGATACCAAGGGGATTATTTTAGGGTGGCTTTGGCTCAGTAGGTAGAACAGGTTCGATTCCATGCTACGACTGTCTGTCCACATGTCGAAGTGCCCTTGGGCAAGACACTGAACCCTAATTTGCACAAATGCACAGAAAATACCATGCAAACAGCACATAGAAAGGCCTAAAATGGCTGATTGGAAACCCAGATGCTCCTTGCTGTGTTATCATGCACTGTGCTGCACAGAGCGAGGTGCATGTATAAAAAAACAGATGTGAATATCCAATATGTCTGTGCCAGCATGGCAAGGAAATACCTCTTTTGTGGTTTGGGTTTTGTTGTATAACTCTGACAGAGGAGGTGAATGGAAAGAAAAGAGAATTATAAAGATTAAATTGCTGGAAATAGCAGTACAGGAGCATCAATGCCCTCTGTTGCCACATGCTGTAATTGAATAGTTTGTTTCAAGAAATGTCATGTGTTGCAGGTAAAGGAGTTGGAGCTCCAGCTGGAGTCCGAGCAGAAGCGACACGCCGAGACAGTGAAGACGCTGAGGAAGAATGAACGTCGGCTCAAGGAGTTGGTCTTTCAGTCTGAGGAGGACCAGAAGAACCAGCTGAGAATGCAAGAGCTAGTGGAGAGGCTTCAGAACAAGATGAAGGCTTACAAGAGACAAGTAGAAGAGGCTGTATGTGTCTTTGTTAATATATAGATTCGGACCATTTAAACTCAAAATGTTCAGCTCTTTCGGAACATCCGGGCATCCACAGATTTCCACCTGAGATAAAAATGGCTTTTAATGGATTTATTTTTTTAACCTCAATTAATTAATTAATTAATTACCTCTAATTAACCATGTCTCAACCAATTCAAACTGCTTATAACTTACAGTAAACTTGAAAAAAAAACTTTTGAAGAATTTCTCATTTTCTATGATAAAACTCCAGAAATTATTGGTTCATAAAATAAAGTCACCTCAAATTCACCATTTCTCAAAATCCAAATTTTCCATGACAAAATCCCGAAACTGATGGATACATTTTGAAAATTTACCTCCATCCTATAATTTTGCTATTTTTTGTTGTTGTTGTAATTGTGTCTTTACGACACCATAGCAGAATCGAATTATATTCTGACAGGTTTTGATTACTCACAAACGATGCAGGAGGAGCAAGCCAACATGAACTTGGCCAAGTACAGGAAGACAGTCCATGAGCTGGATGATGCTGAGGAACGAGCTGACATCGCCGAATCAGCACTTACAAAGATAAGGATCAAGAAGAGAGGCAGCTTCAGCAAGGGATACTCCTCAGTATGTATTTACAGCCCTTAACTTGCAAAAATGTGATGTTTATGGTTGATGTTGTTCTGCTTTAGAGCAGGAGTGTCTAATCTTTTTTCTTTGAGGGCCACATACAGAGAAATTGAAGGATACAATGGCCACTTTGCGGGTTGTGTCAAATTTGTAAAAAATAAATAAATAAATAAATAATAAATAAAAATCAACGGCGGGCTGCAAATGACCCCCTGGGCTGTAATTTGGACACATCCCACCTTAGTGTGTAGTTTACGACATAATTATGCAAGGTCCTAATTTGTTTATTTAATGTTAGACAGTTTTCATTTTTCATCAGAATTAAACTCCTCGATGTCCTCAGTTTACTACGGCTAATGGACGGAGTGGCGTAAGACTATGTCATCACATGGTGCAAGAAGACATGCTCAGTTACTACATCCTCACTGTTTTTCATTCTTTAGTATTGTATTTATTGCGTGGAGGTGTATTTTTTTTACCATACAAATATTCAAAAGGATTATGCGGAAGACTACGTCGTCACGCGGTATAAGAAGAAATGCTCAGTTGCCACTAATGTTTGCCATTTGATTATTTCATGTTAATATTATTGGCCTTAGAAGGGTTTTTCATTCAAATATTTACTGTAATTATGACATCATTACTTAGCATGTATTAGTGATAGACTATGGCGTGTTCTGACTTATGTACAAATTCAAGTTGCATTGCCACCAAAAAGAACAGAACTCCGTCATCAACCCAGGACCTCCTGTACCAACATTTCCCGAAAACCTGGGGTTAATAATAATAAGAGTAATAACTTTAACTTATATAGCGTCTTACATGAAAATCAAGAACGCTTGACATAAACAATCACATAGAAACTACAAAAACATGATCAAGAACAGAACAAGAACAGAACAACCGAACAAGTTGCCAATGGCCAGGGTGAACGAGGGTTTGAGTGCATATTTGAATCTGTCCAATGTTTGTGCCTGCCGAATCTACATGGGAGTTCAGAGAGCTCCATAGGGTAAGGGCTGTGACGCTGGACCAAGGAGGGAGGAGGGTGGTTGGTGACGTGCTCAGATACGGTTGTGTATCGTCAACATAGCAATGGAAATGCAGACGATGCTGGCGAATGATCTTTCCCAGGGGAATCATGTAAACAGTGAAGCGAAGGGGACCGAGTACAGAGCCCTGAGGTACACCATGGTTGACTGGGGTTGAGTGGGAGCTAGAGCCATTGACAGAGACAAACTGCTGTCTGTCAGATACTGTATGTAGGAATGGAACCAGGAGAGAACCATACTGGTGAAACCAAGGTCAGTGGAAAGGCGAGTGAGGAGAATGTAGTGGCAGATGATGTCAAAGGTTGCTGAGAGGTCTGGAAGAATTATTATAAGAATGTATTTTTTTTCCGCCCACCTGCAGGGTTACAGCACCCCATACCCAGGTCTGGTACGGTCGCCCAGCTCCGTGGGCTCAGAGGGCCGAGTCGAGAAGATCCTCAACGACGACGAGTCAGTCAGCTCCCTAATCCCGTCTTATCTCAATTCCCTCAAGAAACTCATGATCGACTAGAAAGAGCGCCGTTTTCTTTGATGTGAAGTCAATCACACCTTGATGCCACTTGAAGAGATCACACTCGAACATTATGAAGTCTTTATGGTTAAGTTTGACAGAAATTAAATTTTTACTTCACCATCACATTATAAACAAAACCCCAGCATTTAATTGTGCACTCCTTCATTTGTCATGAACTACACATTTTTAACACACTTTATCTTATCCAGTAACTGCTGCATATATTGATAGTGATATTGAATAGTGTGTTAAAACAGATTATATCTTTATACTGTGTTTCCTCATATAATGCTCTAATACACGCCCCAGTTTATTGAATAGCGTGTTGTTCTCTTATCTTGAATAAATAAACACCTTACACATCAGAAATGCCTGGTGCTCTCTGCAGTTGTGTTAATAAATATACTATAAGTAGCACTTCACATATCAGCTGTAGACCATTGATCAGCTAAAATGATTTTTGGCCATTCTTGACATATTGGTTTAAAATGCAACTAAAGTGTAATAACATGCTACTGAATATGTCTAAGCTGTTGGGTAAGCTAACAAAACAAAACGTAGACAACAAAAGCCATCTGGTTAATCAATTAATAATATTTGGATGTCTCATTTAAAACAACATATCACTGCATGAACTACCATCTGGATAGAAAGTGACTATATCATTGTTAACTGACTTAATATAACTTGTATTTTCATTAATTGAAACATTTCTTAAATAGCATTGGGGCCACTTCTAGTCCCCAACAATGCAATGTATCTCCACCAAGTCAAAAATACACATCATGAGACTCATTCATAATAAATGACTAATCAATGTCTCAGGGCAGTTTGTATTAGTTTGACATAAGGTGCCATCCATGTGGGTTTCTAGTTTACCGAAAAATATTCAATAGAGTTTCTATATTTTACTTTTACACACATTTCCTATCACTGCCTTTGACTGTAATAAACCATTTTATAGTTCCATCCATCCATTGTCTGTACCGCTTTATCCTCACAAGGGTCGCGGGGGGTGCTGGAGCGTATCCCAGCTGTCTTCGGGCGAGAGGCGGGGTACACCCCGACCTGATCGCCAGCCAATCACAGGGCACATATAAACAAACAACCATTCGCGCGTACATTCACACCTACGGGCAATTTAGAGTCTTCAATCCCATTTTATAGTTGAATGTGAAATTTTATTGTTTAATGTTGTCACCCAATCTGACTTTTGTGTTTTGCTATTTGGAAGTAGTAATATAACAGAAAACACCTCACCATGACAACACATACGTCGTGTGTTAAGCTCACCTAATTCATGAAAAAATAAAAATGTGCGTATTAATGTATACTCACAATTGATGTACAAGTGCATCTAAATAATATTTGAAAAGTTTTACTTATTTCAGTACTTTAATTCAAAAAGCAAAACTTGTTATATTAATTAATTAAACATTGGAAAATTGTTTTCAGAAGGCCCATTTGCATACCTAATACCTAATTTCGATTTTAAAATAGTTATGTATCCTAATTTCTTCAGATTGTTAGCAGCAAACTATGATCATTATCATCAAAATTACAATAAAAGTATTTAAAAATGAAATGTCACTTTATGCAGGTTCATTATACTGTATATATGCACTTTGTGCATTGAACTACTGAAATTGTGTTTTTCATGATATTCCAATTTATTGAGATGCACTTTATACCAGCTCTAGTGGGCAATTAATGACAAAGAGGAGTTGCAAAAACAACTTTGTATAGGTTGTTGTTTTATTTATTTATTTTACATCCTTCAGCCTTCTAGAGTATTGCTTATCACACAGGTGTAACCATGGTCCCTGATCATAATAAAAGCATATCCATTAGAAATAAATTTCTTCTTGAATTTGACCAACAATGGCTGTAAAATTGCAATTTTCAGACTTTCCAAATTCCAAAGAGTTTTGAAACACAGATTTTTATTCTGCAGTCGACACTTTTCTAATCACATTTTCCTGCCCAACCATTTTCCATGGCTAATTACAGGACTTTTAAAAATTTATTAATTTGCTTCAACATCTATTGCAACCATTAACAATTCTGGCTGCATGCTGACACCATTGACCACATCAGTCAATGGGTAAAAACAGGATACTGATCTGTTTTTTTTTTAACGTCACAAATACAGAACAACCATTCTATGGAGTGTCAAGTTGGTTTTTGGTCTGGGAATGATAATATTTATATAATTTGGACTTGCCTTTAAAAAATATTTTAAACTGAACAAGTACATTTACAAATGCAAAGAATCCATTAATAAGACTATCATAATAATCTGGTAATAACTGCACACTTTCCTCAATTTACAGATCAGTGACTGACGTGGATTACTCAAATTCCATTATATGTTCAATCCATATATGTTTATAGAAAATTTAATATTTTTTTTCTTTTTCCTTACACCAATGTACGCAGTAATACGTTCTTTTGACTTTTTGATGATTTATTTTGAAAAACAAAAATGCATATTACATACAAGAAATTAAAGTATTTGTTTTGAACCTCTTTCTAAATAAGTATCACTTTTTAAAATCAGCTAATATGTGGTGGCAGGGAATGGTGGATGACTGGTTAGCACATCTGCCTCACAGTTCTGAGGACCCGGGTTAGAATCTGGCCTCACCTGTGTGGAGTTTGCGTGTTCTCCCCGTGCCTGCGTGGTTTTTTTCTCCATGTACTCCGGTTTCCTCCCACATCCCAAAAACATGCGTGGTCGGTTAATTGAAGACTCTATAAATTGCCCTAGGTGTGAATGTGAGTGAGTTGTTTGTTTATTATGTGATCTGCGATTGGCTGGCGACCAGGTCAGGGTGTAACCTGCCTCTCGCCCGAAGATAGCTGGGATAGGCTACAGCACGCCCATGACCCTATTCAGCATAAGCGGTACGGAAAATGAATGAATGAATGTGGTGGCAGTCCAAATGAAATCGCTAATCAAAAACACATCATTTTAAACATAATGTAAATATTTTATGGTTAATGGTTGTATCCATCATCGCATACTCTATCAACATAGAATACTTGCAGGACCGTATTGCAATAGAGAGGCGCGAGGGTCAGTACTTGCATGTGGCGTACAATGATATTACGTCAGCCATAACTATCACACAGAGCAAAAGCACATTAAAAACAGCAGCTTTTAAACTGCAGCATGACAAAGAACAATTTAACATCTGTACACTGTTCACTGATGGTCTTTCTTCATCTTTTAGACAAAGTCTTGCATCGTTTAGGTGTACAATTGCTTTCCTTGCAGAATGAAAGAAAGACGAAGTTGGCTTAGTTTGACCTCGAAATTGACTTCATCATCGTCAGCAGGTTCTTGACACACACACACACACACACACCTCCACTCTTTGTTAAAGGTCATAAAAGGATCATTGCTGCATTAGTGATCCAACACGCCATTGAACACCCTCCGTCAGGCAGACATGTCGGTGGGACTGCAAGGTGAGCAGACCTGTCCAGTACAGTTTATATCTCTATGTCCACAGGCCTGATGTCTCCGGTCTTGTTCTCCTGCACCCACAGCTCTCTGTCTTTGGCGGGGTCGACGCACTGTAACAGCTGGTCCACCGGCTCCATCGTCTGGGCAAATACAGAAACAGCAGTCAATTGTTGCATTAGAATGTCTTCAAGGGGACAACTGGATTATGGAAAAAATCTTTCTTTTCCAGGCAGCACGGTCGTCGACTGGTTAGCACATCTGCCTCGCAGTACTTGCTGGGTGGGCAGGTACTTGAGAAACCCAACTATTTCTATACATTAAAAAGTCAACTTCCCATAATATGTTCCCTTTAAAAGACAAGTCCCCACACTAATGACAGCATCACATAATGGATAACAATTATCGCCTGCTGTTCCACTGCTTTTATTCATAATCAATAGGTTTATGGACGTAGAAGTTGATGTACAGCAATTAGTGTCATCTTATGTATTTTTAGGACTGGTTTATACCAACTTACGCTTTGTTTGAACATATCCGTTTCATGTCGTAATGTGGTGTACTGACACAAGTGCTGCCGGATCATCTCCACTCGCTCCAACTCCAACCGCTCCAACTCCTGGAGAGTAAGGATCAGTTTCAAAAAGGTTCGTCGACTGATACCACTGATATAGAGAATGTGCTTGACAAAGCTTGTGTCCTTTAATAATATACACTGGTATACATTACATTGTATTATATGTATATGTAAATGTATTGGATTAATATATATATTTTTTCCTGTAAGAGACATTGGACTCATGCTTTGTGGTGTTTATATTTACAACAGTATGGCCATGACACTTTTATTGCTAATCATGTGATTAGCGAGATGGATATTTAGAAACTAAATACAGGAAGTATTGCAGTACTGATAAATAACATAGTTCTAAACCACGGTAGCAATTTGAGGCCTATTGGCTCTCTAGCATCATTTTTTAAAATTTATTTTACATTTATTTTTTATACTGTATGTGGGGATGGGAGGGGTGGGTTTTGGTATATTTCCTGCTATATTAATTGTCTGTTTTTATCCCTGTGAACCTCTTTGGGTTGTATATTTTTATGTATAAAAAGTGCTATGTAAATAACATTTGATTTAATGATTTGATTTGCTAATGAAAGAAAATAAATAAAAATAAAATAATGTATATCATAGCTGAAATTACTTTATTTTAAAGTAACTTTCATAGCCTAATACGCACACTGGACAGTCCATTAGGTACACCTGTATAATCCAATGATATCCAGTACTAGACATATTAAAATATCCGTATCAGTAATAACTGTATTAAAAAATACTGTTTAGACCATCAGAGAAGTATTAATTAAAAACAAAATACAAACATTTCTGTGGTTTTAGTTTGCAGTGGTGTGCAACTGCAATCTAACCGAGAGCTGTGTCTAATCTTCTGACACACTCATGTATCTCATAGTTTAACAAAACATTAGAAAGACTACCATAGCCAATGTTATGGTCAGTAAATTCAAATGCTGTAATTATTTACGTTCCCAAATCTGGTGGTGCACAAACTAACAAAACCTGCTCACTCACCAGACTGGTGGTGACCATCTCCTCAAACCATTTGGACTGTGACTGGTTGTATAGGTCCACACAGCGCATGAGCTCATCTCCTATTAACAAAATCAACAAAAACATAGATGCACAAACACAAATGTATAATTTAACATTTGCATATTCATCACACTTGTGTTTCAGACAACGTCATAGAGCTCACAAAGCTAAATCAAATACAAAATGCAGAATCTAAGTGCTGATATTTATTACAGGAAAACATCCAAACCTATCTGCCCCCTCCTCTTTTGTTAAAACATGAGTTAACTGGTCAACCACAGTTTTTGGAAAGCTCAGTTAATTTTTACTCGCCAACCCCAGGCTCGATTACTGCCATATTTGTTGAATCGAGAAATTACTTAAGTACTACATGTCTGACAAAGTGAAGTAGGCTCCAAGATGTCAAAAAGAGTTGACTTCTCTGTGAAACCCCAAGCCAACAGTCAACCACGGTGGTGGCAATGCGATGGTCTGGGGCTGCTTTGCCTCACCAGGGCCTGGATGGCTTGCTGTGATTAATGGAACAATGAATTCTGCGGTCGACAAGAAAATCTTGCAACCGAATGTCCGGCCATCACTTTGTGCCCTCAAGTGCTCTTGGGTTATGCAGAAGGAAAATGAAGCAAAACATACCACAAAAGTAAGTCCACAAAATATAATTAAGGTTTTAGAGTGGCCAGACTTCACCCCTATTTAGTTGTCTGTCGTAGGACCTCAAATGGGTAGTTCATGCTAAAACAAAACTTCAATATGACTTAGAGAAAACAATTCTGCAAAAATGAGGGGGACAAAATTCCACACACCAAGGCCAAAGAGTAATAACCATATATTGTAAACGCTTGAGTTCAGTTGTTGCTGCCAAGGGTGGCAAAACAACTTTTTAGGTTCAGGGGGTATAAATACCCAGATAGGTTTGGATTTTCTTTCCCTTAATAAAATAATATATATAAAATAATCATGAATAAATAAACACACACACACACACACACCTACACACGGACCATTTATGAGATTTACTCGGTAGTTTACAATAAATAAGTGTATTACAGTGCGTGTCCACTAGGTGAGGTTAGAATACAACTATTGCAATTGAAGACATTCCCCACAATCATTTTCAGTATTTTTTCTTCTTCACACAATTGAGGATTGCAATAAAAGCTGCATTCATGATGTGATACAAATGATGACGAGTATATATTTAGATTTATGTATTTAGTATGGAGGCTATTTTCTTTTGTTTTTTTCTTTAAACCAGAGGGGATTAAGTCAAACATGCAAATCTCAAATAAATATCAAGGCTCACCCTTCAAGAATCAAGCAAATACTCAAGTCAAGTCATCTTATTAATGCAGTCTTACCTGCAATATCTGGTAATCACGAAGACAGAAAAACAATAAGTTCAAATAATATCAGCACTACGTACTGTCCAATTTATGTAACCTGTATGTAAGTATAACATCTCTCAATCTAATGCACTCCAATTCAACACCACTTTATAACAAACTTGGTTTACACTTCTAACAACTTAAGCTTATCACCCCCCAAAACAAAACAAAACCAAAAACTGAGAGCGAGGCTACAGCATCTGTCTGTATTTCCTTTTTACACTATCATAGTCACTGGGGAAAGTAGTTTTTGTAGGAGTTTTGAACTTTAAAATACATTTTCATTAATCAGAACCAAATTTATACCATCTACTAATTTCAACTTAAATTTACTTCATTTTAAAACCATTTTTATTCCATAACTTTTTTTTTTTTTATTGAAATGTACTCCATTTTAAAACCATGACGACCTTGTTTTACTCGATTGTTAACTTACCATATTCATGTGTGGCTTGAGAGTCAATGCTTGAATGACAGAAACATCGATTTATATAATTAAAACCAGTGAATTCAAAACGAAAAGGAAAACTAATAAAAGCAATTCATCACACATGAGACAGAGAACACAGTGAAACTGAGTTTCAATAACTGTGATCTCACTGATTTTTCTAGGAAATTTTTACAAATCACATGTGACATTATGTAATAATAATTATGGTTAAAAAACTGGCTTGTAATAAATAAGGTGTTTTATGTCGCGGTCATTACCATGACAACCAGCCCAGGCCTCTCTTTTAATTGTGCGAGTGGTGGTATCTGTGCTAATTTCATTCTTACTTTACAAGTCAACAACAATGCACTTTTAATTTAACACATTGATTTTGTTTAAGAATTGGGATTAGGATGAGCCCTTGAGCAAAAAATTTAAAAATAAAATCACTGCTACTTCAAAGTTAAATATTTCAATTTAAATATTTTTTAAAAAGTTCAATTTTTAAAATGGGATGCAGAACATGAATTAAATTGTGTTTACAAGGTGGATTACAGTAAACTGGAGAAACACTGATTACAGAAACTGCTTCTAAAAAGAGGAAGTACAGTAAAACTTGCTCAAAAGGGGAGAATAACATAGATGTTGGGAAAACCTGAGCATAAGTAAATGACGTGCATGATAGGATAATGAGTCTTTGTTGTGGGACGATACTGAGCGCAGTAGTTGTTTTGGCATCAGTCTCTGCTCCTCTTCCCTCACATTCGAGTGATTGCAGGCAAGCAGACTCTACAAGCAGCATCAACAACTGCTGCTGTTTTTCTCCTCGGTTGCATAAGCGCCGCAGAGGAGGGAAGACTGTGTTCTGTGTCCACACACAGAGACAGTTTGGATGGAGCCTTTTCACACTTGTTTGTGACAGCATGTGGTCGGTGCCTGGCTGAGTCATGACATCACATGGCAGAGAGAGTCGACATCTGCTTTTTCCTCTGAGCAACACACTTTTTCTTAAATGTAATGCAATTCAAATGTACCTGGCAAACTAAGCAAGTCATGTGTCAAAGTAGCCTGTTTATTAGGCTGGACTGACATTACATTTGTACTCTAACATTGTGGGCTCTATTTTCTCATACAGCGGATCTGCAGCGGCGTGCAAAAGCTGGAGTATCTTGATCTTTGTGCAAGTGCAAGGCTCGCTGCGTGTGTTTGCTAATTTGGCTGCAACAAGCTGGGGATACTGGCGCAACGAGGGTGTGTCCTTTGATGCCCGTCGCATGTGACAGTTCAGTCACAACTTACGCCTGCTGGGACCACGTCTAAGTCGCAGTAGGTAGACCACTGGTTGAAATTGATTTTGGTGAATTTTATTCTTGCAATTCCGTATAAATGTACTTTGCACGCTTCCATCTCCTGCACTCGAGCAAATCAGTTTGTTCTTCCGCCATGTCAAAGACTGTCAGTGTGCTTCTAGCGTGCCACATTTAAAGGGAATGAGAGGAGCCGCTTTGACTGGACAAGATGAAAGTCGGCTGTGATCACGCACACAACAGCGCAGACGTCCCTCTTTTCAATCCACTGGGGTGTGCTGGTCAACACACATTAATACCTATGGACAATTTAGAGTCTTCAATGAACCTAACGTGCACATTTTTGGAATATGAGAGGAAGCTGGAGTACCTACAGAAAACAAGTAAGCATGGAGAGAACCTGCAAATTTAAAAACGTAATACATCACATGGATTGGATTTTATCGATTTATGCGAGTTTATTTGGAATGCAGCCCTATGGGGGGCACAAGTCAGTGCAAACTGTAGGCCGGTCCCAAGCCCGGATAAATGCAGAGGGTTGCATCAGGAAGGGCATCCGGCTTAAAACCTTGCCAAACAAATATGAGCGTTCATCCAAAGAATTCCATACCGGATCGGTCGTGGCCCGGGTTAACAACGTCCGCCCGGGTTAACAACATTGTAATGGACATGTTGGTGAAGGTAATAGGGGTGATGAAGAAGTGATGGGTAAGTACGGCATCCAGGAAAGGAACTTGGAGGGACAGATGGTGGTAGACTTTGCAACAAGGATGCAAATGGCTGTAGTGAACACTTTTTTCCAGAAGAGGCACGAACATAGGGTGACCTACAAGAGCGGAGGTAGAAGCACACAGGTGGATTACATCTTGTGCAGACGATGTAATCTGAAGGAGGTTACCAACTGTAAGGTAGTGGTAGGGGAGAGTGTGGCTAGACAGCATAGGATGGTGGTGTGTAAGATGACTGGTTGTGGGGAGGAAAATTAGGAAGACAAAGGCAGAGAAGAGAACCATGTGGTGGAAGCTGAGACAGGACGAGTCTTGTGCAGCTTTTCGGGAAGAGGTGATACAGGCTCTCGGTGGACGGGAAGAGCTTCCAGAAGACTGGACCACTGCAGCCAAGGTGATCAGAGAAGCAGGCAGGAGAGTACTTGGTGTATCTTCTGGCAGGAAAGGAGAGAAGGAGACTTGGTGGTGGAACCTCACAGTACAGGAAATCATACAAGGAAAACGGTTAGCTAAGAAGAAGTGGGACACTGAGAGGACCGAGGAGAGGCGAAAGGAATACATTGAGATGCGACACAGGGCAAAGGAAGAGGTGGCAAAGGCAAAACAAGAGGCATATGATGACATGTATGGCAGGTTGGACACTAAAGAAGGAGAAAAGGATCTATACAGGCTGGCCAGACAGAGGGATAGAGATGGGAAGGATGTGCAGCAGGTTAGGGTGATTAAGGATAGAGATGGAAATATGTTGACTGGTGCCAGCAGTGTGCTAGGTAGATGGAAAGAATACTTCGAGGAGTTGATGAATGAGGAAAATGATAGAGAAGGGAGAGTAGAAGAGGCAAGTGTGGTGGACCAGGAAGTGGCAATGATTAGTAAGGGGGAAGTTAGAAAGGCATTAAAGAGAATGAAAAATGGAAAGGCAGTTGGTCCTGATGACATTCCTGTGGAGGTATGGAAGCATCTAGGAGAGGTGGCTGTGGAGTTTTTGACCAGCTTGTTCAATAGAATTCTAGTGCGTGAGAAGATGCCTGAGGAATGGAGGAAAAGTGTACTGGTGCCCATTTTTAAGAACAAAGGTGATGTGCAGAGCTGTGGCAACTATAGAGGAATAAAGTTGATGAGCCACACAATGAAGTTATGGGAAAGAGTAGTGGAGGCTAGACTCAGGACAGAAGTGAGTATTTGCGAGCAACAGTATGGTTTCATGCCTAGAAAGAGTACCACAGATGCATTATTTGCCTTGAGGATGTTGATGGAAAAGTACAGAGAAGGTCAGAAGGAGCTACATTGTGTCTTTGTAGATCTAGAGAAAGCCTATGACAGAGTACCCAGAGAGGAACTGTGGTACTGCATGCGGAAGTCCGAAGTGGCAGAGAAGAATGTTAGAATAATACAGGACATGTACGAGGGCAGCAGAACAGCGGTGAGGTGTGCTGTCGGTGTGACAGAAGAATTTAAGGTGGACGTGGGACTGCATCAGGGATCAGCCCTGAGCCCCTTCCTTTTTGCAGTGGTGATGGATAGGCTGACAGATGAGGTTAGACTGGAATCCCCGTGGACCATGATGTTTGCAGATGACATTGTGATCTGCAGTGAAAGCAGGGAGCAGCTGGAGGAACAGTTAGAAAGATGGAGGCATGCACTGGAGAGAAGAGGAATGAAGATTAGCCGAAGTAAAACAGAATATATGTGCATGAATGAGAGGGGTGGTGGGGGAAGAATGAGGCTACAGGGAGAAGAGATGGCAAGGGTAGAGGACTTTAAATACTTGGGGTCAACCGTCCAGAGCAATGGTGAGTGTGGTCAGGAAGTGAAGAAACGGGTCCAAGCAGGTTGGAACGGGTGGAGGAAGGTGTCAGGTGTGTTACGTGACAGAAGAGTCTCTGCTAGGATGAAGGGCAAAGTTTATAAAACAGTGGTGAGGCCAGCCATGATGTATGGATTAGAGACAGTGGCACTGAAGAGAAAACAGGAAGCAGAGCTGGAGGTGGCGGAAATGAAGATGTTGAGGTTCGCTCTCGGAGTGACCAGGTTGGATAAAATTAGAAATGAGCTCATCAGAGGGAAAGCCAAGGTTCGATGTTTTGGAGACAAAGTTAGAGAGAGCAGACTTCAATGGTTTGGACACGTCCAGAGGAGAGAGAGTGAGTATATTGGTAGAAGGATGATGAGGATGGAGCTGCCAGGCAAGAGAGCTAGAGGAAGACCAAAGAGAAGGTTGATGGATGTCGTGAGGGAAGACATGATGGCAGTTGGTGTTCGAGAGGAGGATGCAGGAGATAGGCTCTCATGGAAAAGGATGACGCGCTGTGGCGACCCCTAACGGGACAAGCCGAAAGGAAAAGAAGAAGAAGATGCGAGTTTATTTGGCCGAGTGTTTTTCTTTAAAATAATTTATTTCGAAGCTTCTGTGGTTCAAAGCACAACACCACTGCGGACAAATGTAATTGCAAATAGTGGTTGGAGAGATGCTAGTGTGCTTGCTGACAACTGGCAAGGTGCCCTTGAGCAAGAAAGGCACTGAACCCCCTTGAAACTCAGGGGCGCAGTCACCATTTGCACACCCCTTGACTGTCTCTCCTTGTATGCCTGCATACAGTATGTGTGGTCTGCTTCTCTGTGTGGTGCGAAACTAAAACATACAGCAGAGCATACAGTAAATTCAATATCCAGTACTTGAAGGATAAGTATATTAGTAAAATAACATCAATTGATATGCAGCTAGATAGCTACTGGAAGTATTAGTTACTTAGTTACTACTTATTCAGAAGTTGTTTTGGGGAAATCTGGATGGATTTAAATGTGCTCATTCCGCAACATTAGCTCCAACTCCCAAGCCTTATTATAGATTACCGTATTTTCACGACCATATGGTGCAGTCTCAGTTACAGGGTCTATTTCTGTATTTAACACATACATAAGGCGCACCGTATTATTGGGCGTAGGCATGGTAAAACATACGCTATCTTAAAACATACGGTAGCATGCATGGACGCTAAAACAATGTTTTTAAAAAGGCAGCAGGAGCAAAACTGAGTTCGGTTGTACTTTATTGAAGTATTTAACAATGTACTCACGTTATTTTTTGATCAATCCTCATCTCATACTCGTCAGAGTCAGTCTCGTTGCCGTGCGGCTCCTCAGAAATGATGCCGGCTTTTACGAAAGCTCAAGCAACAGTGCAAGCAGACATGTTAGCCCAAGCATCCACAATCCATTCACAAATTGTGGCGTAACTCGCCCGGCGCTGCCTCCTAGTCTTAGTAAAGCTGTGTTCGTCATCCGTCATCCATAGCTCCCACGCCGCTCACTTCATTTTCCACACTCTGTTTACACGGATGCCCAGCGGTTCGTCAAGCCTCCCGGAATGATGGCAAGCTTCCTCACTTGCTGCACATGGAAAAGTTATTGCACTCAGTCAAATGGTGACTTGAGACGCTTCTCCCGGCTGTTCTTTGCTCATTAACCCATTGCTCGAGTTGGTCTTCCAACTCGGGCCACCTCGCCTTGTTTTCGCGGAAACTCAGCTTCGTCTTCTAGACTTGGCGAAGCTCGTTTTCCTGCTTCCTTGCGAACCATGGATTCGTTGATCTTGAATTCTCTCGCTGCTGCTTGATTCCCATGTTCCTCCGTGTAACTGATAGCTTGCAGTTTAAACTGTGCTTCGTAAGCGTGTCTCGTCTAGGTGCCATTTTCGGGGGTCCTTAGCCAAACCGATGTTGTTTTGCATAATGCACAACCCGGCGCTATATACCTACTGGTGGCGTGGCTTTAGCGTCCTCCTTCACGCACCCTTCCCCCTTTACGTCCGCATGCTGTCCTCAGCCACGTCCGCTTTTCCTCTGTATAAGCAGCGTGTATTAGCAGTCAAGCGGTCAAAAAAAACAAAAAACAAAAAAAAAAACCAAAAAAACAAAGTGAAGCGGAGCGCTCATCACACAACAACATTTATAGATGTTGGAACTCGGTGCACACATAAGGCATGCCGCATTATAAGGCGGTCCGTCCATTTTGGAGAAAATTTAAGACTTTTAAGTGCGCCATATGGTCGTGAAAATACGGTAAATGATTTACCGTATTTTTTTTTTTTTAGTTTGAGTATCATCTTTCACCCAAACTATGTCCATAAAAACGGGCTAAAACACAGCCTCCTCTGCCAATCCTCCATAAAAAAAAAGAAAAAAGAAAAAAAGAAAAATAATGGCATTTTTTTCATAAAGTTGATGACGCATGTAAAAAGAAAAATACAGCTCAGTGGTTCCCAACCAGTCTAAAACAAAACAGGATGCTGCAGAGATTGCGTGCATGAGTGTTACTGATAATCATTTACTGTGTTACACTGCCCACTCATTTATACTTTATACAGTACTTTTTAGCGAGGCATTTATCGAAAAGAATCACACACTTTGGAGAGTTGGTATATAAGTGAATAGTGAACAGTATTAAAACAGTCTAAAACGTTAATGGCAGGAGCTGTATAACTCTGTTTAGGGCAGTAATTCTTAAGCTCTTCTTGATGGCAGTATAGATCAGTCGCAAGGTAAGCGCAAATGTTGGCTTGACACATTTGATTATTTACTGTGGAAGAAAAATAATCCTTTGACCTGTATCCTTCAACTATGGGTCCTCACATATGCGCTACAAAAGTTTAATCTTTAATGTTTGTCACTGAGCCAACAATCTAATTTAAACTTGACATTAGAATCTTTTTTTTACGTCCAGAAAATAATGGACTGCAGCACCAGGGTAAACCATTTAGCTGGTCAAAATAGCCAGGAGAGGATGAAAAAAAGTTTAACTCGCAGTAAACACATGTTCCCACCCTCACCTATGGTCACAAGCTGTGAGTCTTGACTGAAAGAACGCCAATACAAGCGGCCGAAATGAGTTTACTTTGCAGGGTGTTAGGACGCTCCCTTAGAGTTAGGCTGAGAAGCTCGGTCATCCGGGAAATGCTCAGAGTAAAGCTGCTGCTCTTCCGCATCGAGAGGAGCCAGATGAGGTGGCTGGGGCATCTGTTTAAAATGCCTTCAGGACACCTCTCTGGTGAGGTGCTCTGGGCACGGCCCAGTGGGAGGAGGCACTGAGGACGACCCAGGACACGCTGGAGAGACTGTCTCTCCCGGCTGGCCTGGGAAAGTCTCAGGATCCCCTCGGAAGAGTTGCATGAAGTGGCTGGGGAGCAGGAAGTCTGGGCTTTTTTGCTGAGTTTGTTCCCCCCTGACCCGACCCCAGAGAAGCGGAGGAAAATGAATAGATCGATGTAATATGTAGGAAAAAAGAAGAGTGTTTTGATATAACAAAAGGAAGGGAATAAAAATATTTGTAAAACACTAGCTGCCACTGTGTCACCAGAATGAGAGGCTGGCAGCAATTACGCAAAGAAAAAAAAAATCTGGTCTCTCTAATAAAATAAACAACCGATTGATAATTTTGACCTCTGACCTGCTTGAGTGGATTTCCTGCGGGCTTTCTTGATGTCTTCCTCAGTCTTGTTGTTGAGTTTGATCTCCAGCTGCTGAGTTTTCAATTCTAACTCCTTCTGTCTGTCGGCCAGAGCTTTACGAGTCTAAAAAGAGTACATGAGTTATGGACACACAAAAATGAGCAAAAAAAAATGTTTTTCAGATTACTCTCTGAATAAATATCTATCTTACTACATGTGGTAAAATTTAATGCAGGTAGTAAATCAAATACAATATCCAGTACGTGTATGCATACTTAGAGATTATGTTTTTGTTTCTAATAAAAGTATAACTAAAAAATGACTTGATTTCCAATAAATGTTGTGGAAGGTTGCTGTATGGGCAAACCCCCCAGATCCAGAAGGAAGATCCAGCAAATTTTAATTTGTCAGAAATCATTGTGAAATATTAGATCAATGGAAGACAGACATTCCAGCTAATTATAGGAGTTCAGCTTTAATTAAAGATCCCATATTTTACAAAACAAACTTTTTCTAGTATTTGCAATGTAATATTGGCTCTCTGGTGCCTCAGTAAACGTGAAATATGAATTAAAATCGTCCACGCATTCCTGAGTTCTAGACGTTTTTCTGCCTAGAGGTCTCAAATCAGGTCATTTGAATTTCTCGAGCTTATCTTCGTCTCTAGCGAAGATCTCCGCCTACCTCTCCGCTCCCGAGCCAGCGCTGTCAACATAACAAACGTGTGCTTTCACAAGTGGGTCTGCTACACGGAGGCAACCAATCAGAAGAAAAGGGGCGGTCTTAGCTAAAGATGGATGAAGCGGATACAAAACTGGGTCAAATATAAGTAGCTGTCAGGGGGGCCTTTTGTGGACACTCGTATGACAAAACCAAGGTGTTTTTTTTAATTATTTGTTTTTTAATGAAACTGACACTTTTATACTAAGTCCATGTTAGAAAGTCACTATATGGAGGTCTAAATCGCCAAAATATGGGATCTTTAAGGAGTATGCAAAAAACTGTAAAACTTTGGTGAGCATACAAAAAAAACAATGTAAAACTAATTTACTTTCGCTGTAGACTGTTATAGTCCACTAGGGCAAATTGTTGCCATGACCAATCAGATTTAGCAAACGGAACTATCTCTCAAACTAAATCAAATAATTCAGGAAGACAAGCTTGGACTTGTTTGGCGTTGGTGGAGGTCTGTGCTCTGGTGAATGCATATTAAATTTATTTATTCTCTTTTATTTAGGATACTCGCATCTGAAGGTCTTTCAATAAGCCATATTTGCTGTTTACACAGAAACCAGTGGAGGTTGCCTATTGCCACTCGTGTGTGATTTTACACAGCAAGCCCTCATCCCTGGATTCAGGCTATGCCTCTGAATGACAGAATCAGTGCCTAGTCTGCCATATAAGATATCAATCAGGCAGTGGCATTGCTTTTCATACAACAATGGTGGGAGATGAGTGTCAAGTGTGAAACATGCTGAGCTTTTTATCAGTCTGGGTCTGATACTCGCTCTAAAGGCAAACAGGTGTGAAAAAGGGATTTTGACATTAACGTTGAGATAACCTGACGTGAGATGAATTCTATCTCGTCTCACTGAAAAAGAGCTGAAAGCAAATGTTTGGAAAAGAGCAACAAATTAACTGCTATAAAGCAAACAAAAGGACAATTAGGTGAATAATAACAATAACAAACCAGACAAGCTTTAGACCCAATCAAAAACTTCCAAGAGGGTGTATTCTCCCTAGGGACTAGCACCTCCAAATTTGGTAAATTAACATGTTGAAGGCCTTTTGAATTCTCTAGAAAATCTTTTAAAAGTATTTAAGGTTTACAGAATATAGGTAAGGAGAAAAGGTTTGGAGTGTGGCGTGTAAATGTTCAGCCCCCTTTACTCTGATACCCCTAAATACAATTCAGTGCAATTCTGTTGCTAGGAGAGAACTGTCACGTAAGTGTGTCTACCTTTTCTACCGAGGCATAGCGACCAACGAGCTGCTTTCGCAAGTCTGCAATATGATGGTCGAACCTCTTCATGTCCTTCTTAAAGTTCTCCCTGAAGCTCAGCAAAGGTTTCTCCACTTCACTCTGGAGCTGAACCACAACAAAAGTAAACAGTTGGTTATATTAATGGGCTGAGGTAACATTTCTATATACGCCTTTTCTATATTTGCATTAAAAGATCGAAGTCAACTTATAATGAATACTTGTATCAGGTTGTATTGTATTCATTTGATTTAGCTACACAGGAAGCAAAACACTATAATCAATGCTGAACATTATCAATTGTAAGGCAATATCTTTGGCCAATGTGTGTAAAACTCAGATGTTATATAGATATCATCTTTCTATGATGCCACAAGAGTTTATATGTGAGATGAAATGCACATTTAAATGTATTAATCCCAATTTTAAGGGAGAAGAATGTGCCTATTCCTCAGCCAATATAGGAAGTTGGTATTTTTATATTTTTGTGTTTTATGTGTGTGTGAATTCCACCACATGGAAGGGAAGGCAGCAATAACGCTTAGGAGAAATTTGTGTCACTTTACACCACTTGTAATCAGAGCTCAATTCAGCAGAGCTACATGCAACTCAACCTGTATTTGTTAAGCTATTCAATGCATTCTGGCTCTATAGCCATTCATCCATGTTTTGCATGGAGACTATGCCAAATGACTTTGGGGAAGCGGTTGAGCACACCCTGGACTGGTTGCCAAGTTCGTCAACACGATTAGGTAGAAGCATGACAGGAGAAAGCATAACAAAAAGTGCAGATGTAAACCTTAACAGGATATTTAAAAGACAAAGTATGTGGAACAATTTCAACATTAACGACAACGAACTAAATATTTATTCTAAATTGGTCTTTTGTTAATATCTTTTGAATTGTCACGCTGCTTTTTTTGCAAAGTCAAACTTTGTTACAGTCCAAGTCAATTATTATACTGCGGCGCTCGGGTAAAAACAGAACATAGCAAAGATGTATTCAACTGAAATAAAAACTTCTAAAGTTAGTCTATTTAAAATACAGTATATCCTTAAAGTATATCTGCATCATTCATTTTTTGATGGTCGCAACGGCGTGAATATGTATAGTTATGTCTTGGAAAAAGTAGCCATTACTTTTGAGGAGAATTTCAGGTGAACCTCCGCTTCATCAGCCAGACTCTTCTTCAACTGGGCCCAAGCCTCCCCCAGCGTCCTAAAAGGAAAGAAAGGGACCACACACACTTTTATGTCAAAAAATGGGCAGAAAGTGTAGAGAAAAGGGAGGAGTGCAGCAGATGATGATAAGCGCACACAGCTGGGGATGAGTAGCGGGGCCAATGCAAAGGTTCAGCAGCTACGTGTACACCACTAGGCAGTAAATCTGGAGAGCTGGAGGTCCAAATGCAGTTCAGCAGGTAATTAAGATGTATGAGACGTGATCTGCTCCAGCCTGATTGCTCAACTTGGGGCTAAATAACCGTGAGGGCTTGTTTGTTGTCTCAAAAGATAAGTTAGGTAATGCATATTATGCAAAGATTGTGCTTGTGTTTTTATAAGACCAGACGTTTCTTATGACAGCAAGAAGCTGGTTGATTATTAATGAGCACAACTCGGAAGGAGAGGGGGAGGCTTTGGGGAAGCAGGTCGTTTCAAAGCATAGTCCTCAGAGGAAGACTTCTAAAAGGTTGTCTCATGGACTGTACCTGTGTCATCCAAAAAGTTTCTAAAAGCTATTAAGATTTTAAAGCTCATAAAAAATAAATGCTTTCCAATTTCTAAATTGGAATACCCCAGTGTCTAGTCACACAATTAAGAATATGAGCAAAATCTTCCAGAAAAATTAAGCTCCACCAAAAACAAACAAATATATATAAAATATATATATATATATATATATATATATATAGGGTCACTAGGGTCGCAGGCGTGCTAGCGCCTATCCCAGCTATCTTCGGGCGAGAGGCGGGGTACACCCTGAATTGGTCGCCAGCCAATTGCAGGGCACATAGAAACAAACAAACACTCACACCTACGGGCAATTTAGAGTCTTGCCACTTACAGAACTGTGAGGCAGATGTTAGTTTCCACCTAGCAATTCTAGTGGACGGACAATGGCCTCTTGGCCAGGCGGCTTAAAGGCTCTCCCCCTTTTTTGCATTCCAAAAGAGTGATTCCATACGTTATGTGGGGCATTCCTCTAAGTTGGAGTATAAATAGTTGAGTCTTCCACACACTGGCTAGTGCGTCCTAACTAAGTCTTGTTGCATGAACTGATGAAGCCTGCTCGGATGAGAGGCGAAATGTCTTCTAAGACACACAGAACAGTCCAGTTACGATCGATTCAAAGCCCTGAGACAAAATAAATACATAAATGAATACAAATAATTAGACAGGTACATTCAAATAAATTTAAAAAATAAATAAAAATGGGGGAGAAGATAGTTTCTCACTTTTTGTTTTAAGCCTCATCTTTGGATCTACCAGAAGGCCCTTAACCAAGGATCTGTGACCGCGGGCTGGCTCATACGGGGTTAAAAGTTCGGGAACATAGCATGGAGCCAGGCCCATACGTGCTTCAAAAGTAATCAATAAAAATATTAAAATCGCTTCTAAAACACAATGGATATAAACTACTTCATTTCCATGATAAACTTTGTGGGATAGGTGTACATAGCATATGTTGGTCAGGAATTGGAGACTTTAGTTTGTGGCGTGTTGCTGCATGAGCCAAAAACTACTCATAGAGTTGACAGAGTCGATTTTGTGTGTGTTTGATAGTTGCCCTTGAGTGACAGTAGATAGAGCGCCATCATATCATTTTGGAAAAGAAACATGTAACGGCAGCCTTACAATCGGAAATATAACTTTTTGTGATGCAGGAGAGCAGTGCATCGGTTTTTGTCCTCCACAGTACAATACAGGGTGGTCCTAGGTTTACAACCAGTTCTGTACCTATGGTCATCACGTTTCCCAAATTTGTATGTAGCTATGTACGTGCTATTGTCCACTACAAGCCTATGCCAACACAGTAATAAAATCTCCGTCTCGCAAGCGGACTGTTCTGGGTGTCTGACTTAGAAGATACTCTGCCGAACATGTCGAAAACTCAGTGAAGTCAGAGACCGAAAGCTGGATTAAAATTAAACTATGGTTTCATTCGATGTCACCTTGCTGTTCATGAACATTCTAACTCAGGATGTCGATGTCACCTTGCTGTTCATGAACATTCTAACTCAGGATGCAGTGGAAACTGTGAGGCAAAGGTTACTGCTTCATCACAGCCTCCAAGACAGATCCACAATTAAACCCAAACAGATATGTCACTTGCTGGAACTTTGTCTTAACACAACATATTTTCAATTTATGGGAACATTTTACAGACAAAAACATGGGTGTGCAAAGGGCTCCCCGGTATACCCCATCGTAGCAAACCTGTACAAGGAGGACATGGAAAGGAGAGCCTTGAACTCCTTTAAGACAACAAACCCAAGTCATTGGTACAGATATGTGGATTACACATGGGTTAAAATCAAAAGTCAAGAGGTATAAGCCTTCAGCGAGCACATTAACACAGTGGACAACAACATCAAGTTCACATGGGAGGATGTCAAAGACAATAAGTTGCCTTTTTTGGATTGTGATGTCTACATTGGAGAGGACAGAGGCCTCCATGTTGGGGTTTATAGAAAACCCACAACTGACCAATTACTTTTTGACTCACACCACCCACTGGAACACAAACTAGGTGTTATCAGAACCCTACAACACAAAGCTGATAACGTTCCACCCAGTCCACAGGCCAAAGAGAAAGAGCATATACACGTGAGTGACTCCCTCAAAACCTGTGGTTACCCCAGCTGTATATTTGTGAAAAGTGCATTTAATTCCATAAGGGACAAGAGGAAAATGTATAAGAAAGAAAA
Organism: Phyllopteryx taeniolatus; assembly: GCF_024500385.1. NCBI lineage: Eukaryota > Metazoa > Chordata > Actinopteri > Syngnathiformes > Syngnathidae > Phyllopteryx > Phyllopteryx taeniolatus. Next base: position 3,364,226 of record NC_084520.1, read on the forward strand.
GAGTGACAGATGCAACAATACTGTCATTCCATATCTATCAGGTCTGTCTGAGAAACTAAAAAGGATTTTCAACCAGCGCAACATTCCTGTAAATTTCAAACCTGGTAACACCCTGAGACAAAGCCTTGTACACACCAAAGACCGGACACCCCATTCCCAGAAACGCAATCTGGCGTATGCTGTCAAGTGTAGTGAGGAATGCACAGATGCATATATGCATAACCACTGAGAAGGCACATCACAACACAGACGGGCTAACTCCTCAGGTCAAAGACTCAGCTGTCTACCTGCCCTTCCAATAGAAACACCACTCTTCTGAGGAAGTGAAGGTGGAAAGACTATCTCTAAACAGAGAAGATGGCTTATGACACCAACTATCTCCCACTTACAATGCCATCCTTTCATCCCTTCCAAAGAAACTCAATATTTCTGCCCCCAACAAATAAACAAAAAACAAGGTCTCCTTTGGCACTAAAGACAACTCCAAAACTCTTTTATGAGGGAGTTTCCACCTAACAACTCATGTTGACCGACAGTGGCCTCTCTGCAAGCCATCCTAACATTGCATTCCAAAAGAATTCGAGCTCGAGGTTTGGGGCGTGCGTCCAACTTGGAGCATAAATAAATGACTTTCCACACCAACATCCAGGCTAATGCTGGTCTGACTAAGCCTTGTGGCATGAACTGATGAAGCCTGCTCGGATGAGCGGTGAAACGTCTTCTAGGACAACCAGAACAGTACAGTTGCAATTGATTCAATGCCACAAGAATGAAATAACTGGATAAATGAGAATATTCACAGGCAAGTAGTAGAGTCCTAATTACAATCAATATCTTTATGAACAAGACTGTTGGCCATCATTATAAAAAAATCAAATGACGAACACTAAGTATGTTAGTAAATGAGCTTCCCTTCTTGCACCACATGACAATGCATTACTACTAGTTCTATGAACAAATCGATGCCAATTCGTGTTCACTCGGGCGTGTGGAAAAAATAAAAACACACGACAAATCAGAATTTTTGGATTCTAATGAAAATGAATAAAAGAATAATATACAATACTACGACAAAATGGCACCCCGCCAGATTTACTTCCTTTGATTTATGGCTGCCATTTTGAGGTACTGCGCATGCGCATACGCGCAGTTGTACAGTAGTTTACAAGTCCTGTAGTTTATCGTGAATCATGGATGAATGAGGCGTCCAATGGCCGTGCCTGAAGAGCTACACGCCTGTCGGATATTCATGATATGACCGCAGCAGAATGAATGGGAGAAATTTGTGCAAGATTAATTCATCACATTTTGACAGCTAGCAGCTAACTAGCAGCTAATGTTCTCAGCCAGTGCGGATTTATGCATTTCACGGCACCGAGACCAGGCAAATCAGACCACGGCCACAATATGGCGAGGGCTCATGGTTAAATTAAGCCATTTTAAACTAAAAATTAAAATTTTGGCAACCTCATTTTGGCCGTTGCCAAAATGCGTTAGTGTACCCCGTTTCTGGTGTTGCGACAAAATCTGCGACCCCCCCAAAAAAGCTGCCAGGATGTAACCAGGGGGCCATAGATAGTTTACAAATATTGAACAATGACGTCTTTATTTCGGAATAGTACAAGAAGGAGATTATGATTCGCTAGTCATTAGTCACTGTCCATGATTGATTTAGACGGTGAGTCCAAGTTGTACAGTTAATAAAGGTTTTATGTAGGTGGCAGTTTCAATCTGGAATACATTAATTCCTTGTCCATTTTTTACTATGTGAAAAATAGTTAAACCCCAGAGGTTCCACTGGTGATCAATGATCATATATGATCACTGTTATTGTATTACATCCAATCCACACAATGTTTTCAATAGAGTCAGAGATATCAGAATGCAGGGGATGTCAGACCGCGTCACACCCAAGAACAGTATGGGGGATTTGGGGCTCTCCAACAACAAGTCCCAGTTTTCATATTTTGGTCCCCAAGCAATCTTCTTAACGCAAATCCATCCATCCATCCATTTTCTTTACTGCTTATCCTCACAAGGGTCGTGGGCGTGCTGGAGCCTATCCCAGCTATCTTCGGGCGAGAGGCGGGGTACACCTTAACTGGTCACCAGCCAATCGCAGGTGACATATAAACAAACAACCATTCACACTCACATTCACACCTATGGGCAATTTAGAGTCTTCAATCAACCTGCCATGCATGTTTTTGGGATGTGGGAGGAAACCGGAGTGCCCGGAGAAAACCCACGCAGGCACAGGGCGAACACGCAAACTCCACACAGGCGGGGCTGGGATTTGAACCTCAGTCCTCAGAAATGTGAGGCAGATGTGCTAACCAGTCGTCCACCGTGCCGCCCAACTAAAAATCATTAATTAAAATGTATTTTAAAAAAACAATTAGTGTATCAGATGATTATTAAGCACTCCACAGCACTCCACAAGCAGGCTAATTTAAGCCTAATATAACCATTCAAGGTACATGTCTTTTGTCGTCATGTGGCGTCACAGAAATTCAGAAAGGAAATCTTGGAAAAACTTACTTTCAACTGGACAATATATAAGTATTTTACTTCACATCCACAAGCTTTTAATTCATTTAATAAGATCTGTTAAATTACATTGATTTTCAGATGAAATCTCAAACCAGGCTCTGTGGAAACCGTTGCAGCCCATGGAATGTCAAATTAGGTGTTCCGCAAAATTAGACATAGATAGTGAGCTGGAAGTTAAGTCTTTAACCAGGTGCTTGCACATTATCCTAATTATTTATTGGCCAAAGTCAGTAAGTAATGAAGAGCTGTGTAAAATTATCAAACAATAAACAAATTGAAACATAGATTAGATTTAGAAAGTGGGGCCGGATCGGACACACCGAGAGGAAATTTTCCCCCATCGCGACGAGGCAGGCCTTATCCTGTAACCCACCGCAAGGGTAAAAGGAAGCTAGGAAGACCAAAGAACACCTGTAGGAGGTCAGTTGAGGCAGAGCTAAAATAAGTGGGAACATCTTCGAAGTAGGTAAGATTGCTCAGGAGAAGACTTATGAGTGACCTATGCTCTCCAAAAATGGTTTATGTCAAGATTTGTCCACTGAATGCACCACATGCACGGATCTGTATTTGACCAAGTGTAATTCTGTGGCTTGGTGAGTAATTGCTACCTCCACGAGTAAAAATATAGAAACATTATGTGAGATCTCTTAATGCAGTATGGATGCAGAGAGGTTAATGTCTCCTGCTCTAAGTCTGAGAATTTCATATAACACCACAAGAAGTATGTTCTCCCCGTGTCTGCGTGGGTTTTCTCCGGGCACTCCGGTTTCCTCCCACATCCCAAAAACATGCATTAATTGGTGACTCTAAATTGCCCGTAGGCATGACTGTGAGTGCGAATGGTTGTTTGTTTCTATGTGCCCTGCGATTGGCTGGCAACCAGTTCAGGGTGTACCCCGCCTCCTGCCCGATGACAGCTGGGATAGGCTCCAGCACGCCCGCGACCCTAGTGAGGAGAAGCGGCTCAGAAAATGGATGGATGGATAGATTTGTTGCTAGTTGCTTTAAAAAAAATGCTGCTAGATGATTAGGAAAAGTTGCTAAATATAGCAACAAAGTCACTAAGTTGGCAACACTGAGTAGCCCTCAATTTGTCACAGTGCCCTAGCGGTTGGTCGTCAGGGTAACAAAAGCGGTACTCAGCATTTGAATGAAACAGAACCAGACCCCCCAAAACAGACTGATTTCAACCAGCGTAGATTCTGTAATTCTTTATCCATAGTGTCCTTTAAGTTTAAATGACTAAATACGATACAGTATATGATGATATTACAGTTGACAATGGCACGTAAGAATTCAACTCCTCTCGCCCTTATGCCTTTTATTCAAATTGACAGAAAAATTGCATGATGGGAAGCAATAAAAAGCTGTCACAAGCCTTGTGATCACATTTCTACCAAACAAATGGTAAATTCAGAAAAAAATATCGATGGCTGGTGCTGGGCTGGAGGCACTCAAATGGCAGGACCTAACCAACAAAACAGCAATTGTCCTTCCTGACAACAGGGCTGGCCTGAGCAAGAAGTATAATGGAAGTATTGTGCCACACTTTTCTAAGTGTGGGCTGACTGACTCGAGGTTCAATATGGGACAGTTCCATTGCACTTCAGCCTACTTGTATACATTCAGAGTCTTATATACATGTTAGCAGTTTATAACCGACGGGGAGCCTCTCAGTCTTTGTTTCCTTGATGTCTATTTGTTTCTGGTTACAAAATCCACTTTCGAAAGGTGAAATGGAATAAACTGGACATTTGCAGGTTAGTCTATAACAAGGGACCTCAATAATTTTTCTCAAGCATAACCCATGTTAGTTTGACATTAGATCCTATGCAAATTCCTTTGCGTTCTGCCCAACATTGTGTGTCGCTCATTCCCATACAACACGGCACAGTACAATACTTACCACAGGGCTATTGAGGAAAAGCCCCCTGCATATAGTGAGGATTCCTTCATCACATGCACAAAAGACTTTTAGAACAGTTCACAAAATCCACGGTTTGGTTCGTATCTCGGTTCGGAGGGCGTGATTTTTGGTTTGGTTTGTTACACGTTGACTTGTAGGAAAATCAATTATGCCTTGTTAGAAAAAAAGTGAAAGTATGCATACTACATTATCATTACCGTAATTATTATTCATCCATCCATCCATTGTCTACCGCTTATCCGAGGTTGGGTCGCGGGGCCAGTAGCTTTAGCAGGGACGCCCAGACTTCCCTCACCCCAGCCACTTCATCCAGCTCTTCCGGGAGGATCCCAAGGCGTTCCCAGGCCAGCCGAAAGACGTAGACTCCCCAGCGTGTCCTGGGTCGGCGTCTGGGAGGCATCCCAATCAGATGCCCCAGCCACCTCATCTGGCTCCTCTTGATGTCGAGGAGCAGAGGCTCTACTCTGAGATCCTGCCGGATGACCGAGCTTCTCAACCTATCTCTAAGGGAGAGCCCGGACACCCTGCGGAGGAAACTCATTTCGGCCGCTTGTATCCGGGAGCTTGTTCTTTCGGTCACGACCCACAGCTCGTAACCATAGGCTAGGGTAGGAACGTAGATTGACTGGTAAATCGAGAGCTTCGCCTTTCGGCTTAGCTCCTCCTTTACCACTACGGACCGATACAAAGTCCCCATCACTGCGGACGCTGCACCAATCTGCCTGTCAATCTCCCGTTCCATTCTTCCCTCACTTGTGAACAAGATTCCAAGATACTTGAACTCCTCCACTTGGGGCAGGATCTCATCCCCGACTTGGAGAGGGCACGCCACCCTTTTCCCATCCCAGCCACTTCACACTCTGCTGCGAACTGTGAAAGTTGGCGATCAAGGCTTCATGAAGCCAACAGAAGCACATCATCTGCAAAAAGCAGAGATGCAATACTGAGGCCACCAAACCGGACCCCCTCTACACCTCGGCTGCACCTTGAAATTCTGTCCATAAAAGTTATGAACAGAATCGGTGACAAAGGGCAGCCTTGCCGGAGTCCAACCCTCACCGGAAACGAGTCCTACTTACTGCCAGATATGCGGACCAAACTCTAACTCCAGTCGTACAGGGACCGAACAGCCCGTATCGGGGGGTTCGGTACACCATACTCCCGAAGCTCCCCCTACAGGACCCCCCGAGGGACACGGTCGAACGCCTTCTCCAAGTCCACAAAACACATGTAGACTGGTTGGGCGAACTCTCATGCACCCTCGAGGACCCTGCTGAGGGTGTAGAGCTGGTCCACTTTTCCACGGCCAGAACGAAAACCACACTGCTCCTCCTGAATCAGAGATTCGACTTCCCGATGGACCCTTCTCTCCAGCACCCCTGTGGAGTTGGAACACACCCTCCTGTCCCCCTTCTTAAAAAGGCCCCACAACATCCAGAGTCTTTAGGAACTCTGGGCGCATCTCATCCACCCCCGGGGCCTTGCCACCGAGGAGCTTTTTAACCACCTCGGTGACCTCAACCCCAGAGATAAGAGAGCCCGCCTCAGAGAACCCAGACTCTGCTTCCTCATGGGAAGGCGTGAAGGAGGTCTTCGAAGTATTCTCCCTACCGGCTCACAACGTGCCGAGTCGAGGTCAGCAGCGCCCCATCCCCACTATATACAGCGTTGATGGTGCACTGCTTCCCTCTCCTGAGACGCCGAATGGTGGACCAGAATTTCCTCGAAGCCGTCCGGAAGTCTTTCTCCATGGCCTCACCGAACTCCTTCCATGCCCGAGTTTTTGCTTCAGCAACCACCAAAGCTGCATTCCGCTTGGCCAGCCGGTACCCATCAGCTGCCTCAGGAGTCCCGCAGCCCAAAAAGGCCCGATAGGACTCCTTCAGCTTGACGGCATCCCTCGCCGTTGGTGTCCACCAACGCGTTCGGGGATTTCCGCCACGACAGGCACTGACCACCTTACGGCCACAGCTCCGGCCGGTCGCCTCAGCAATGGAGTTGCGGAACATGGTCCACTCGGACTCGATGTCCCCCGCTCCCCCCCGGAACATGAGCAAAGTTCTGTCGGAGGTGGGAGTTGAAACACCTTCTGACAGGGGATTCTGCCAGATGTTCCCAGCAGACCCTCACAATACCTCTGGGCCTGCCACGTCGGATTGGCATCTTCCCCCACCATCGGAGCCAACTCACCACCCTTCCAGGTCTCACTGTCATTGCCCACGTGAGCATTGAAGTCCCCCAGCAGAATGATGGAGTCCCAAGGACTCCAAAAAGGGTGGGGACTCTGAACTGCTGTTTGCTGGATAGGCACAAACAACAGTCAGGACCTGTCCCCCCACCTGAAGGCGGAGGGAGGCTACCCTCTCGTCCACCGGGGTGAACCCCAACGTACAGGCGCCGAGCCGGGTGGCAATAGGTACACCCACACCTGCTTGGCGCCTCTCACCGTGGGCAACTCCAGAGTGGAAGAGAGTCCAACCCCTCTCGAGAGGACTGGTAACAGAGCCAAAGCTGTGTGTGGAGGCGAGTCCGAGTCGGAACTTCTCGACCTCACACACCAGCTCGGGCTCCTTCCCTGCCAGAGAGGTGACATTCCACGTCCCTAGAGCCAGCTTCTGTAGGATCGGATTGCCAGAGGTCCCTGCCTTCGGCTACCGCCAAGCTCGCACTGCACCCGACCCCTATGGCACCTCCCAAAGGTGGTGAGCCCATGGGAAGGGGGAAAGATAGAAAAAAATTGACCTACGTTACCCTTTCGGGCTGTGCCGGGCCATGGGTGCAAACCTGGCCACCAGGCGCTTGCCTTCGAGCCCCAGCTCCAGGCCTGGCTCCAAAGGGGGGCCCCGGTGACCCGCGTCCGGGCAAGGGAAACCTCGATCCATTTGTTTCTTTCTTCATAGGGGTTTTGGAGCTTTGTCTGGTCCCTCACTTAGGACCTCTTTGCCATGGGTGACCCTACCAGGGGCGTGAAGCCCCGGACAACTTAGCTCCGAAGATCATTGGGACACACAAACGCCTCCACCACGATAAGGTGACGGCTTCCAGGAGGGGCGTAATTATTATTGTTGTTGTTATTTTATTCAAATTTTTTAATAATTTTTTATTAATCATAATTATATATTTGCTGTTCTATCAATGTCAGTGGCGTATTGTGGCGGGCAGAACTTTGCAATTTGCTTATTACTCTATGAAAACAGACTTTTTGTGTGTGTGATTTAAGCAAACACGGTGGTCGACTGTCTTAGAGCGTCTGCCTCACAGTTCTGAGGACCGGGGTTCAATCCCTGGCCCCGCCTGTTTGGAGTTTGTATGTTCTCCCCGTGCCTGCGTGGGTTTTCACCGGGCACTCTGGTTTCCTCCCACATCCCAAAAACATGCGTGGTAGGTTAATTAACAACTCTAAACTGCCCGTAGGTGTGAATGTGAGTGCAAATGGTTGTTTGTTTGTATGTGCCCTGCGATTGGCTGGCAACCAGTTCAGGGTGTACCCCAACTCCTGCCCGATGATAGCTGGGATAGGCTCCAGCACGCCCACGACCCTAGTGAGGATAAGCGGCTCAGAAAATGGATGGATTGATGGATATAGTCACTTGTGTAGTACTTCTTGGAGAAACTAGTTGCACGACGGACGGCCCAACGTGGGTACTCGCAGAGTGGCCAAGCCTCTGCCGTCGGGGGG